>NC_134865.1:17037500-17722500 GCF_049852395.1 Peromyscus maniculatus bairdii
TAATATCACTAGGTCAGTTTATGAGAAAACGTTATATATAGCTGGAAGTTCTAAAGTATCTTAGCATTTCTTACTAATTAAAACAGTATTTGGAAAGACATAAAAATAACCTAAAGTCCATTTTGGTCAGATACTAAGAATATCATTTTAACGTGCGACTGTTTTGTGTCATTATATCACAGATTTGGCGTTCTTTTTTTAAGCATTAGTTCAAATATTCTATTTTCATTTTTGACTTACCTTAGGAATATAGAAAAAATATGGGTTGTACACTGATATAGTGATCAAAAGTTTTAATTTTCCAACTATTTCTGATTGCAAACTTTCAGGTTACCATGTTTAACTAAGCTGACGAATACACTCCAAAATTAGGTAAATGTCTGAACTCTGAAACACTTATGCTATGGCTCTGAGCATTTCAGGTCAGAGAGAGTCAGCCATGTATACATGGGTTTAAACAAAATATATAAGAATATACAATACTCTTCCAATAAAGCACAAATGTGAGTCCACTCCATACTCATTCCTAGGTCAATGGAATGTAAATAAGCCAAGCATCAAATACTCACTGGCTCACTTTTCCTGAACTTAAAAATACAGAAAATTCCAGGAAGAAAGACCCAGTAGAAGGATTCTTCAAAAGTATTGGGTCAACTCTGGCAGCCATCTTACTAAGTAGATAATATGATTGTTTATTACATCAAAATAATAAGCTCACTGGTGGAAGGAAAGGGGTGGAGAATCCAGCAACACACTGTAGCCTTTGTGGACTATTTACTGATGGACATAGAAGTCACTCAAATAAAACTATGATATTCCTATTTTTAAAGGCCATATAACCTGGGTTCAGTTGAAACTAATCTCACTTCCAATTACCAATTTTAAGATGTCTTCCACATATCCTTAATTGTGATAAAAAAAATATACAAGAAGTATCTGCTTGATTTGTTTTAAAAATCAGGCGCGACTTTTGATTTGCAAATAATCACCAAGTTGCTAAAATTCAGACTAAAAATGAAATCAATTTCAGGAGGAAACATGACCCTTCCCCCTTCTTTTAGTCTGCAAAGGATAAAAGCATCCTGTCTAGATTGGTCAGCAGTTTGACATTGATCTGCACAGTGGCGTTTCATTAAAAACAGAACTATTTTACAGGATTTAGGAAAATTTGCAGATAATTTATTTTAATTAGTTTCTTCTCTGGCAGGTATAGCTAACTCAAGCAAAATAAAATGACTATAAAATAAAATAATAACTTAATGGAAAATAGCTATCATATTCATTCAGAATACTATGATAATTCCCTCTCCTACTTCTTCAGTTACACTATCCCCAATCCCACACTTAAAACAAAACCAACAAACCAAATGCCTACCTTCTTATCAGATTCCAATCTAAGTCCTTCCCTTTCCCCAGGGCATATTTGCCTAGTTATCACTGTTGCCTGCCCATGTTTTCCTAGGAGTTTTCCCAAGACCTTAAGATAAATCATTAATAAAAGCTGGAATTAAAATTGCATTGGATTCCTTTGTTCTATGCCACAAATTTCCTAACAGTAACAAAAGCACCACTTACATGGAAGTTGTTTTAGCAAAAAGTATCTCCCTCCTAAGTCCTAGCCAAGAATCTATTTTGCCAATCACCTGAATCACCACTATCATCCTTTCACCTAATTACTCAAAACAAGCCATTCCAACACCACGCCCTTCCTCACTTCCTCCGCTTTACCCCTCACTTCCTCCGCTTTACCCCTCACTTCCTCCGCTTTACCCCTCACTTCCTCCGCTTTACCCCTCACTTCCTCCGCTTTACCCCTCACTTCCTCCGCTTTACCGCTGTTCTCTGACAGTGCGATACTATTTTGAGGTTTTATTGGGATTTCTCTTATTTATAATTTTAGATTATCAAGTTATTTTGTTAATACTAAAAAAAAAAACTAAAATGGGCATTTCCCATTATTTCCCCTCAAAGTCTTAGAAGATCTAGGAAAGAACCGAGAAACAAAAGGATAACCTAGAATAACTTACTAAACAGGTGTAGCAATGATTCTTGAAAAACAGTTTCTTCAAGCCTAACTCTCATCAGTTACAGCATGAAGAAGAGTTAAGAGATCCACCTGATAAATTCTTGATAAAAACTGATATTCCTACTTTGAAAGTATTATGTAGATTTTTAAGTAGGTTAAGTTTTGAGTAAGTTCTGATTTTCTCTGGAAAGTGTAAATCTATAATTGGCTCTCCTTCCACACAATTATCCTGACAATTACTACAGCATCCTCCACACTGCTGCTGTTATTAAAAACTGCAAGGAACTTCCAGAAGGAATATCACCACACTACTCTGAGGATTAAATAAAGAAAATCATCAGGCTACAAAATTCCAAACTGTGTCCTGTAGAGTTGGGTACAAGTCTGGAGGCCTAAAGTCGTCAAATATGAACCACATTTCTAGTAGCAGGGTCCTGAGAAGTCGAGTTTAAACATGATAACGTTGCCATTCAATTTGAGCAATGCCGCCCGGACTGATAACACGTTTGGTTCTGAAGGAGAGCAAGGAAAGGTGGAGTTGCTTACAGGTTCTTCCGAACACAGAACCATCCTGTGATGATAAAATATGGACTATAACTGCGAGGCATGGAAATATGAAACGGTAAGGGGACATGAGAGTGAAGGCATCCCCCAGCAAGCTCTGGACCAGGAGAACTAACATCTCACTAGTTTCCCAACTAGACTCTCAACGAAGTTACTGCTGGGGAAGCTGGCCTAACTGCAGAGGCTTCCTCTCACACAGTCCAGATTCGTGTTCTGTTTCAGGTCCTTTAAGGTCATTTTCAACTATCCTTTTTCAAAACCCCCCCCAAAAAAATATTGCTTCATTTCAGTTTCTTTTCACACTTTGATACATAGATTCGAAATGACAGTGAGAATCCACCATCCCTCCCGTTTCCTATGGTACAATTCATTTCAACTTTCTTCTCGCCACCACTGACCCTTGTTAATTTCAGGATTCTCATCTATCATTTTCTGAGTTTCACTTAGATCCCAGCTTCAGGACTAGATACGTCATCAGTCTTTTAGACCTTAGCCCATGGTCCTTTCACCGTGACCTCCGAGATTGCTGTGTGCTTCCGAATTCCATATTCTCCCTGCTTCCTGAACAATGCCAATCTTACCAGTAGAAACAAAGTCCCTTCTCTTATCCACTCACACATGGAAGTTGTTTTATAAAAACACTTCCTCCTAAGTTCTAGTCAAGAACCTATTTTGTCCATTACCTTAACCATCATTTAATAATTCATCTATTTACTCAAAATATATAACAAGAATCTAGTTGGGCCCTGAGAGTATGTTTGGTGAAGCAAACAGACATAGGACCTGCTTTCATAAATTCAACAGGCTGAAAAGGACAACAGAACATATTAACTCACACATGGTATCAGAAACAAGTCCACAACATCTTGGCTCAACTGTTGCTATCCTTCTTATTTGAAATTAAATTCATGTGGCTATAAAAAAAACACTAGTAAATATTGATATATTATTGGGAAACAACTATAAAATGGTGAAATACTAAAAATCAATATCCTAATGACAAATGACTTAAGAACAAAATTGTTTCCATATATTCCCAATACTGAATTGTTTAGAAAATTAAGGATTTATACTGTTGATTGGATTTATCCATAGTACTGTTCTCTCATATTTAATGGTTGAACATATATATATATATATATATATATATATATATATATATATATATATATATATAATCAGTGTCTTAATAATGTTACAAATGCACTATCAGGTACTTAAATCTATACAGTGATGACATTTTTAACCTTCAAGCTCTCCAAGTACCTATACCATGCTGGGCTTAGGAAAAACCAGCAGAGAGCATCCCAGAAGACCACCCATTACATCCCTCAAGTTTGTCAGCATGATGATAAAACTTTCAAGCTTTTCAAACTTTAAAACGGAATATATCTTGCATGCTTCAAGTAGCACGCTGCAGAGCTCAAACTATGCTAATTTAAGGGTGGCTCCTGCTTTACAGTGGCTTTGCTAAGTCTCAAGAGTTCAGTCAGTATCACGAGTTCATTACATTAGCATGGCTGGTGTCATGTGGCAAGTGCTGAATGAGCATATGAACCTCAGCCTGCAAGATCCAAAGTAAAAAAGATGAGTTTAAACTCAGACACACACATATATGTACACATAAACATCATCTATCTATCTATCTATGTATCTATGTATCTATCTATCCATCCATCCATCCATCCATTCATTCACCTATGGAAACAAGATTTTTCTAAACAGACGCCCAATCAAGCAACAACACTTTCACCTGCAGAACTCTACCCTAGACATTTTAAAAGATTCTTATATTTTTGATTAAATAAAAACTGAAATCTCTTAAAAATGTTACTACATCATTAAGTATTTTTCAACCAAAAGGAATGGTATTCAAAGTCCATTTTAATTAAGAGTTGGAGAGTGGTCTTACTTGGATCTCTGGAATACAGGCAAAGCCTTTCATTCTTCAAATGTACAAGTGAATCTCTCTGCCATGGTTTTGAATTACTGTAAGGATGACCCTCATGCATAATTAAATCACATCTTTTGCATGATCTATAACACCTGTGCTTGGTGCTTATCAAAATCACCTTCTACTCAACTCACTGTAAATTTAACTGTTTCAATAATCTATGACGTGAACCCAAGGACTGTTCTAAACACCCTTCTACATACTCATTTTATTCTAGTAAAAAGAAAGAAAAAAATGAGTTCCACATCTTTTTCATTGATTTGCCTTCATTTTGTAAAGTTATGCTCAGAGACATAAGCATCATCTTCCATGGGCTTCAAGCGCTCACTCTGTGAGTGGGTCAAATATCGCCTACCCTGACAAAGTCAAGTTTGCTAAGGCTCTGTTCCAGTAGGAAAGGGCTTGATTTTCTCCCACTTGTCCCAGCAAAGACCTCGCATGTGAATCCCTACGCCAGTGACTCAGGCATAGGGAATAACAAACCAAGTTCTTCTTAGAAGACTGAATCACAAACCCAGTCCCAGCATCACAGGGAGGAGCAACTCTATCAGACTTAGGGCTGAGCTGTGAGGCAAAGATGGTGTCACAAAGGACACTAAATGAAAACTAAAATGCTGACACTGGGACAAGGGTGAATGAGTGCTAGGTAACCCAAGTGGTCTATCCACCATCACACTTGAGCGGAGATGTGGTCCATGGACATACAGAAGAAGTACAGTTCTAGAACTTTTCACTTGAGTCCTTAATGATAGAAAGCCATTGGAAAGGGTGAAAGGGACCTGTCTAAGGCCCCTAAGTCCTGTTGCTTTTACTTAAATGGTAAGTTGTTTGATATAATTGGGCACTATTATACCACACGCTGGCCATACATGGCCATGCCGTGAAGCAATCACCATTATCGGATGCACATAGGATTGGCAAATAGGAGAAGGGAGAATTATTTTGTCCCCATTTTCCATTGATCAAATACCAGACATGTTTATTTAAAGTATGACTAGATTATAAATAGTATTTTACCTTTGTTCCTTTACACAGGAAAGGACTTCAAAGGTCAACCAACTGACTACAAAGCTACATTCTCTATACACATTATTCTCCCAGAATCCTCTGCAACAAAGACTGAGCTACCCAGGTGGTTCTCTTACTGCTACGCCTGCTTCTCATCTTGCAGTGCAGAAAGGTTGTAGTTTTCTCTTAAACAAATGAAACCTTGTTATATCTCTGTACCTGAGTATTATATATACCAAAGCCAGACAGAACAAAAAAACACATTGCCTAGGAGTCCAGAGGCCAGCAAAGCTGTGATTCCGAAGCCCAGAAGAACACTGTCCAGTCTTCATAGTCATGGATCTCAGAAGGGCAGCTCTCTTTGTCCTGGAACAGTCTGAAAGAGCCGACTCACGTGGGCAGCTTAGTGGAAATCACAGCAGACCTCTCACTTTGGGGAAGGCCTTGTGGATGTAGGAACTCTCAGATGTTCCTGATTGCACAGTGCGTGACTGAAGCTCTGGCATATGCATCTTTTCAAGGGCTGGAGGCAGGGACACCATCCTAAGCTGCCTGAACCCAGAACAGTTGAAGTGACACTGGCTGTGATGATAAATAATGCCTTACACAGTATCACGACAGCACAAGGCCACTGCACCCGTGAATGAGGGAGCCAGAAAGGTTCTCTGGGAAGAGCTGGAAATGTCAGTGCTTCCGATCTTCCCAATGGAAAGATAAGACTCTTGCTATATGGAAGCCGCAGGACCCCGGCAGCAGGACTACAGAAACCCAAGTATTTATTTCAGTCTGTGTGTCTGGTTTGGTGGTAGACATTTATTTCTTATCTTATATTTGCCTGCACTATCGTTGAATCAAATTACTGATGATCACAGGTAGAATCTGGCTATTGAGCAACATTTTTTTTTTTTTAGCAAGACGCACACTCAGCATTTCTAAGCAGAAAAAAAAAATAATGACAAATGAGAATAAAAGGAGATTCAGGGAAGAAATAAAGGGAACTGAACACTGTTACTCTGTATTTACAAATGCTTCCAGGTAATTATGATAAATGGCATTTATTGAGAGCATATGATACACAGCATAAATTTAAATGCTTTGTGTATATTCTCTTGGCTGATACAACCACCTAGGGCTAGAATTCTTCCTTTTGCAGGTGAGGAAGCTTAACATTTTAGTGATGCCATCACTAACGACACAAAAGGAAATGCAATGTGAAACAGGGAATGCACTCCCCTGGAGATGGCACCCAGAGCTGCCTGCTGGCCCACACAGAGATCTGCCCATGGCCCTCTATGGACTGCATCTTGCTTAGTGTGCCTAGCTCACCAGCTTGAGTGGAAATGGGTTAGACCACAGGTGGTTCCAGTTTTCCGAGCTGAAAAAAATCAGCATAATCTTACCCAGTCTGATGGAATCTTAAGCACAGCACCCACATTTGCATAACCCCAACTGAATATTTCTACTTACATGTGAACCCCCCCCCAAGAAAAACCCTCCAGAGTTGAGAAATTTTCTACTCGGAATTCTGTGGTCGTCATAGGGCATCAAATTTTTATGCAGGCTTTGCAAATCTGGATGCAGATCTCTATGATGCCAGCAATCACATCCACATCCACACATAATGGTGATACAGTAGTGGTTAGCAGCTGCACCCCAGGTGCCCTCATCTGTTAGGACTACATTATCTAAGACATACAGAACTCCACTGGGCTTAATAGATTTAAATCAATACACTAAATTAACCCCAGGAAAGAAATGTTGCTAAAGTGATGATGGGTAGGCAGACAGGGATCCACATTACAAGAGAAAATACCAACATTTCCAGAGGTTTCACTATAGAGTGAAGGAGGTGTGCACACGTGTTGGAAGAGGTGTGTATTCTTGAACATACACTGAATATTTATGTAAATATATGAGAGGGGACACTGTCACCATGGCAATTCCTTCATGAAGAAAAAGTGCCACCTCTTAGAGGACTTAAATTACCATTTTGTGAACACTCTTTACCTGGGAGAATTTAGGGTTGAGTCACTCTGTTAGTGTGGTAGCTTATGAAAATCAAGCCTATTTCCCAGGTTCTTAACCAAAGCTTTTAAGTTTTCACTGGTTTTTTTCCCCCTGGGAAAACATGAGGGGGAAAAATGACAATTCTCTATCTTTCAGTGACAGGACAGAACGTTGTATCTTGCAGTGCTTTGAGATTTTAGAATTGCAGTATGCTGCAGCATACATGATCAAGGGACCTAAGGTCCTTTGCATTTGTACAGGGATATCATACTGAAGTCTTAGCTGCCTGCAAAGGCCAGGACTCCACATTCCATCCACGTCATTGTGTTCTGTCTGCTCTGCACAGCTGAACATCACAGTCCTTCATCAAGAGAGCATCTAGAACTCTTAGTCGGCAAATGAAGCCTTAAACATTTAACCAAAACTTCTCACTATGTACCAATGGATATTTCTTTTCTTTTAAAACAAAAGAGGTTGCTAAGCACCATATATTAATTTTCCTGATTTTGTGACAAAATATCCAGCAGACCACACCTTAAGGTAGAAAGGATTTATTGTGGTTTCTCAGAGTTTAGTGCATAGTTGCTTATGTCTGCTGATTCTGAGACCCACATTGGTGAGGCAGAATTTTATAGCAGAAAAAAATTAGAGGCAGAAGTTACCTACTGCACTAAAGAAGTTATAGAAAGGAGAGAGGAGAAGAAGAAGGAGAGAGGCAGCGACAGAGTCAGAGGGACAGGGAGAGAGGGAAACAGGGAGGGGAGAAAAAAAGGGAGGAAGGGAAGGAGGGAGGGGAAGGGAGAGAGAGAGAGAGAGAGAGAGAGAGAGAGAGAGAGAGAGAGAGAGAGAGAGAGAGAGAGAGAGAGAGAGAGAGATTGATTGAGATTATGGTGAAAGCATGAAAGCATTCTCAAGGATTCTGGTATAGTGCCCTACCTTCTCCGGCCAGGTTCCACCTCCTAGTCTTTCCAGAATTACCATGTGGGAACAGAGGTCCCAGCAAGTGAGCTTTTTGAAGGAACTCTTCATATCAGAGCATACCCAAATTAAAATGTAGTAACAAGAGCCAATTATCCATAGCTAGTCATACTCATATAGAGACCGTCTGTAGGATTTCCCTTGGTACCTGAGCTGAAGATTTCTTCTTCAGAGTTGATGACAATGGCAAGAAGCAGGTCTTGTTTGTATTGAACTCGCTTTCTGGCAGATCCTTAACTCCTAAGAGAATGATCTAATTTTTGAAACCTTCCAAATTCTGCCTGGAAAGTTGTGAAATGGACAGAGTAATCACTGTCCAGTCAAACTGCTTATAGACTGGCAGACTTCCATATCAGGGAAGAAATTTTATAATGAAGTGTTTCAACAATGTTTCCTTTGGGTGGTGGAAATTCCCATAAATTTTAGAAATTTCCCTTTTCAGTCACCAATGTAAAGGACCTATGAGATATTTACCCTATTTTAGCTCATCAAAAATCAGGACTATCAAGACTTATTTGGGGAAATATTTAATTTAATGTTTTGCTACTGAATGTAATTAGCCTTTTTGACCATATTTCCATCCATTTTGAAGAAGAAGATAATGCCCACATTTTATTCATTTCTACAAGATGGCTAGAATAGTATTGTACACATAACAGATATTTGCTTTTTGAAGTTTTTCCTGCTTTCAGATATTATTTTTGTACAACTATATTTTTTAAATTGCAAAACATATAATTGACATTCTTTTCTAAATCTTAGTTTATAATGAATAAATAATAAATGAATAAATTTGTCTCTTTTTTCTATAAAATTAAAATTTTTTTGAATCATAAAAGTCACTGTCCAAACTCTATTCCCCAATCCTAAACATCCCCGCTGTTTTCATTGCCTGTCTTCCTACTGTGATGAGTACCTAACAAGCAGCACGCATAAAGCAGGCTGGATTTATTTGCACTCAGAGGTCAAGGGTGCAGACCTCATGATGTGGAAGTCCTTTCACAGGAACTGGTAAAACTCCATAAGGTTCCATCTAGTGTATGTATGGAGGCACTCTAAGGGCCTCCACCCAGGGACTCCAACCTTGCCATACACTCCCTGGCCTTACTGAATCTCTAGAACCACATTTCTCTCAGTCTGCCGGAATGGCCCATTTAAGTTCTCTGAAAGCATTTAAAGGTTTTTCTACCTCAACTTCCAAAATCTTCCACATTCTTCCCAGAAAACCAATTCAAATGCCCAAGAACTACATGGTTAGGTTTATCCCAGCAAGGCCTCAGTTCTCCAAGCCAATTTTTTTATTAAGTTGCTTGTCTCATTGTGATGACAAAAATGCTTGGCTAAAGCAAACTAAAGGAAGAAGGGTTGTTTGGGCTCACAGTTTGAAGGTTTAATATGTCATGGTAGAAGGCTATCATGGTAGATGACAGAAGATGACCACACTGTGTCCATGGTCAGGAAGCAGGAAGAGACAATAACCTGTTCTCCACTAGCTTTCTCCTCTTTCCTTCAGGCAAGAACCTCAACCCATGGTATGGTCCATCTGTAATTGTAGGGGGATGCTTTCTACTTCAAGTGACCTAATCTCATAGTCATTCTTAGAGACGAACCTAATCTTAGACATGCCAAGATTTTTGTCTTCTAGGTCATTCCAGACTCTGTCAACAAGGTTGATGACATAAACTATCACAATAGCATTGTTTTTTCAGGGCAAGGTCTTCTGTGATCCAGTTCTCTCATTTCTAGCTGACTTCAGAGAAGACATACTTGTCCATAAGTATGCTAGGAAAATGTTAACTACTGTTATCTGCCAATGTCTTCCCCTCTCTCCATTGTTGGCTATTCTAATCCCTGTTCATCTTCCAATGTTCAGAATTCCGTATCCCCTTTGTCAACAAGTACAGATGCCACTACTGTTAAAAGAAACCAATCACAAGACATTAGTACTTCAAATTAGAAACAAACAGTCTATCTTTACTTTCATGGATCTTGCGATCAGAGGAAGATATATATTAAGAGATCTATCTTCCTAATGGATATATTATTATAAGCAGCATGAGGGAAATAACTGAGTAATTGGAAGTACATAACTAAAAGAATGGAGATGTAGCATGGTATTTGAGTGCTTGCCTACATCTGCCTATATATGGAAGACCCTGGGTTCAAATATCAGCATGAAAAAATATAAATAATAGAAAAATTAGACCTAGTTTGAATTATTGTAAAAGCTGTCTTGAGAAAGTTATGTTTTAGATAAGATGGCAAATAAGAACAAAGAGAAATAAGCTAAGGAATGAGGCATCGATCTAGGGTAGGAACATGCCTCATGATAAGTATTTCAGACTACACTGTGAGCACCATGAGAAAGCATGGACATTTTGTATTGGGTCTTCCATGACATGCAGGAGAACAGTTGACTTTCTTTCTTCAATTTCATAAGACTCACATTTTTCTTATGACACCTACATATTTTCTTTGTTCTATGGCTATCTGTATATACATCCTCTTAAAACTCTTACCTTATTTAGCACTCACACAGTAATGTTGTCAACAAATGTCCAGTAAATGTACATTACCTTAACAGTCTAGCTTATTAATTCTGAACTCTTAATTGTTACTCGTTAAAATTAGTATTATTTTGACCTTTTGTTCTTGGCCATGATAAAAAAAAAAAGACTTTCTACCAATGTGTCAAAATCCCTGACATACACTTGTTCCCATGTGAAGCACAAGCAGTCTTGGTGATTTACATTTCTACCGAATTTTGGTCTTCTGAGCTCCCACCAGAGGTGTCCATTGAACTTTCTTGTAATGTTCTAGAACTTCTCTAAACTGCTTCTTCAAATTCTTCCTCTAAACCAATTTCAAAGACTGTGACTGCGTGGCCATGTAGCTCCTGCAAGGACGGCACGACTTTGCCCTGTACTAGTCAGACTCTTCCTCACTCACAAGTGCACGAGGGAGTGATGCGATGGAGGAATAGATAGTTTTAGTGCATAGTTTCAGAGATTCCAGTCCATTGTGGTTGGGAGGGTGTGGGTGAAGGGTGGGGTTCATCTCCTGGGTGATACTGAGGAGTGAGGGAGGAAGTCAGGCAAGGGAAGAGATGTGTGGAAAAGAAGGAGGGCCTCCTGCCTGTGGGTGGGTGTCACCAACATCCCGGGAATGCTTCCATCCCTTATTGACTCTTTTCTGGAAATAGTCTCACAGATTCAGCCAGGAATGTGCTCTCCCCATCCATCTGATCAAGCTGATTATCAAGCTGAACTAACAAACGTGCTTGTCTGACAAGCGGTTTCTTGGTCTTCCTGATAATGCTCTGTAGTTTTTAATATTCTGATTCATCGCGATAACCTGAAAACGTCTGAGGCTCTTGTGCCTCTAGTGCCACTAATACACTTCTTTTCTAAGAGGAGCCACCAGGCATCAGAACAAATAATGGTATCCCATAAGATGCATGAGGATGGTTGGAATGGGACACCAGTGAGCATGAAGTTTGGTCATTTGCAAAATGTGCCCCACAAAGGGAGGAGTCAGAGGAACCGAGCATGGATGCTCCCTCCAACCCTAACAATAAAAGCTCCATTTTGTTTATGCTTCTGGGTTAAGTATCTTTATAGAAAGTCTCTTCAGCTTTAAAATAATAATAATTAAATGTGAACTGGTTGACTAGCAAGTCTTTCTTCATACAAAAAGTTTCTTTTCTATGAGATGTATTTCAGGGCATACTGAATACCAGAGGGAAATAACTGACCTCTTCTTCTCTCTCTATCACACGCATACACACACACACACACACACACACACACACACACACACACACACACACGCACACGCACACGCACACGCACACACACATGCACACGCACGCACGCGCACGCGTATGTGTGTGTGAAATGTGTAGTGGAGTTGGTTTCTTACTTTTATCAGAGAAATGAATAATTAAAACTGAACCTCTAACAATACTGACCATGATGTAACTCTCCATTGAGAGGGAGTATAGACACCCAAGCAAGGACTTCCAGGGAAAGTGAAGGACAAGTAGACCCCAAATCTGAAGGCTTCTTGAGTTGGGAGTTTATTATCCTTTCTAATTCAGTGTGGGACCATGATATCCCTGGGCTGCAAAGGAAAACCAAGTTTGTCGAGGGAGCTGGGCTTTATTGCTTTGTGTAATAGGTAGCCTGTGTTTTATTGTTAACTGAAGAGTCTTCAAAAGGATGCTTTTGAATACCTCAGAATGCACCTTCATAAAAAGAGAAGAATATGTGTAATATGCTGGTGAAATAAATGAGAATACTCAGTGTGCATGCATACCGAACCAAGGGATGCCGGTGTTGTGGAGTACTGGCTCTGTTCTAAAATGCATTCTTTCTAACTCATCAGAGATAACACACTGGAGCATCTGTGGGCAGCCTCTCCACTTAGTGGACTCTTTAAGTCTCAAGAGTAATAAGGAGAAAGAATGGCATCGGCCACCTAGCCATTTGTCAGCAGCAGGTCCTGGCAGCCCCTGGTAGAAGCCAGGCACAGAGTTACAGGAGACGATGCTTACATTATTCCAGAACACCTTTGGAGTGTTTTTACAAAATGACAATATTGTTTTTCACCCATTTTCCCCTTAGCCAGATTGACAGAATTACAGGTTGACATTATTGTGAAATTTTATGATGTATCATGTTAACGGTGCCAGTTTGATTAGCCTTGATTGACAGCTTATACCTGAACAGAAAGTGAAATGCTTCAAAAATATAAAACCAGTAGCTCTTGCATGACTTTCACAATAAACAAAAACCCCTGGCTAATTTAACATTTAACTAACTAAGAACTTCATCCTAACCATATTCTATTAAGATTGCATTTCTTTCATTCTCACCTTGAGACTCAAGAGCTGGAGGAGAATAAATCCAGGCTCGAGTTATAAAATCAAGGCTCACTTCCTGAGACTTTAAATGGATTGAGAACAGATTGCATGTATAACGTTGCCCTGCTCTGCAATACTGTCACAGGAAACAGAATCACCTCTGATCTGGCATTCCTAGGAGAAGCCTAGGCTGAGAGAGGAGGCTTTCATAAACAGTACGGGAGGCCAGGCACACCTCTATCTGCACTATGGTGATGTGCCTTCATCTGTTACCCCAACAGCTCTAGCACTGGAAGCCATCTGGCCTGGTAAATTACATATAAGGGTTATACTTTCCCCTCTGGCTCTCCAGGGTGAACTAGACCTAATATTCAAACCGGAATGAGATCCCTAGTTTCCATTCATAGTAAAGATCGAAGCCATTCATATTGCAAAATCCAGACAGAGGTGCAATTAGACACCCCTGTAGATTGCTCTTGCTGTCTGACTCCAAAACAGCCATACAGAGCTGGACGAGAGCCCAATGTTCCCTTCCAGTCAAGAAGCTTCCGCTTGATTTCTTTGTATCTCTTTTGAACTCTATTACTGTGTTGCCCCATTTAAAAGTCCCAGTTGCAAAGGGATTATTCGCATGCTTCTGAATTCTGTTTGGGGAAGAATGGACATAGCGGTTTCCACAGAGTAAGTCCCTGAGCTGGGAGGCAAAGCACATTCTGAGGACCACATGGCTAGCTGGGGAAGAAAGAGAATCCTTTTAAAAACTCAAAATGAGGGCTGAGAGGATGGCTCAGCAGTGAGGAGCACTGGCTGCTCTTCCAGAAGACCTGGGTTCAATTCCCAGTACCCCTATGATGGCTCACAACTGTCTAAGTCCAGTCCCGGGGAATCTAAGCCCCTCTTCTGACTTCCATGGTCACATGGTTCACAGATATACATACAGGCAAAACACCCACACACATAAAATAATAACCAAAAATTTTAAGTTAAAAATGAACAGTTGTTTCTTTTTATTACAGACAATGGAGCAAGAAGGTTATTGTTGTCACCACCAGTTCTGGAATAGTCTTGAGGCAATCGTCTGGTAGGAATGGGGAGAACACAGCTGCAGAGAATCATCTGGACACACTTGACTCGCCCACATGAAGCACGTGTATCCATGCATTCATACATGTGAATCTAATATCTGCTAGTCATCCCTTAAAGTGCATCCCTGCACAGAAAAGCATCCTCAACTCCTGAAGACTCCATGTGCTGCAGGCTATCCCCTCCCAGCCTGTGCTGTCTGTCCGAAGTGTAGTAACCACTGGGTGGATTTTTTTCCTGTCCACTTCTATTCCAGGGCTAAACAGTTAAAACATGATCCTGGAGTGGAGAGCAGTTCTCTGGGGCCTATTTCCTAGAGTGTTGGTTTATATTCTATTAATAGCGTGAGCTGTGAATATTACACAGACCCTCAGGCTAACAGTGGACAATGTTGGTAGGCAGCACAAACACAGACAATTTAAGAAACCGTGGTGGATATGGCCACGGTTGTCAGAGTGAAACACCTACATGCATTATACTTGTACTCATTCTGATGTGACTGGGCATGAGGCCTGCACACAGTTTCTTGAAGGTTGTAGATGATGTCCCAGGGTCTCAGTGTGATGGTAGGGTAGAAAAAAAAATCTCTGGGTTGCTTAATTCTAGTGTCTCAAATTAATGACTTAAACTGCATAGTGGGTTTTTCCAGATTTTGTGGCTCTCATTTGTTGTGTGTTTACCTGAAGTATGACATACATGTGAGGAATGATCATGTTATCAGAGAACAGTGTGGTGCATTTGACATAAGGAATATATACATAGCAACTCTCAGTTCTTCAAATTCTTCTCAGTCTCCAACAACATGGTTTGACCTTAGCTTTACATGAAAAGAATCACACAGTATCATTCTTAACTGTCGACTCTCTTTTGCTGAACCTCATGTTTGAGATTCATCTATATCATCTCATGGAGTTGTTCAGAGGGCTTCTTGAAGTGGATTTTCCCTTGCAAAGATTCCTGTATAACTATGGTCCAATTTGAGTAAATATTGAGTTAAAACAAAACAAAACAAAACAAAACAAAACAAAACAAAACAAAAAACTTGTTCATCTCAAAGTTTCAAATCTAGGTCAGGGAAAGCGGATAGTCTGTATTCTCTGTCGATCTGTCTCTCCAGGATTTCACTGTGTGGCTCAGGATGGCCTCAACAAACCTCACCTGCATCCTCCCAATGCTAGGAATACCAGCATGCATCCCCACATGCAGCTGGGTAGGTTTCTCTTGAATCTTAGGTGGAAGTGTTGGAAAAGAGAGATGGTCAAGGAAAGGCGGGCTCAGGTTAACTCGTACTGGGGTTGCCCAGAAGACACATCAAAATGTGCAGGGGACAAAGTAAAAGAGCTCAGACTCTAAAGTGGTCATGAAGGTCCGGGACTCCTGGGCGAGGCAGACACAGTCAAACTCATCTTTTTCTAGGCTAGCATAAACTTCGGAGTAGGGTGGAAATACCCAGAGCCATTTTCACATAATAATCAGTAAGATACTGCTACGTAAGTGATATGGTCAGTCTGTGCACAGAACTTTTTCTTGGAGAGAAAAAAGATGCATACACAAAAGTACTTGAAAACACAGTGCAATATGTTGACAAGCATAAAATGGTAGGGCAAAATTGCAGAAGTTTGGTGGGACATACATGCTAAATTTCAGCAAACATGTTATCTGTGTTGTGCTATTGATTCGTTTTTCCAATTCACATGAACTCTTATTTCCTCTCAGCTTCCATGTTTCCTGCCTGGAAAGTCAAATTCATTTTGATTCTAAATTCTAAACACTTCTTCAGAGTGCTACAGAAAGCCAGATTACAGATCCCCTGATGTTCCTGGCCTTGCAGAATGATCCTAGTAGAGACGAGTAGAGACAGAGGCATTCAGGCAGAGGGTATGGGGTTAGTAAGAACCACATTAGAAGTGCCCGTGTGCCAGCCAGGCAGCCTGTACTTCTCTTTGTGTTCCTTAGTCTCTTTGGTTCTTCCTTTGTGCTCTGTTGCTCACATCTTCACCTTCCCAGGACCTGAATGCCTCACCTCTTCTCACTGTGGGATTTGTAATCACAGACAAGTACGGGGAGTAATCCCTGGGAATCCCAGAGCCCTTTGCAGCTGCTCTAAATTGTTCCATTAAAAAATTCGCAGTGCAATCTACATTGTAAAGCTTCAAGTTTAGCAAAAAAAGAAATGAGCTTGCAGTAAGACGCCCATGCAATGAAAGGCAAGGGCATCACTTCCAAGAGATGCGGGCATTTCAGGAGCGTTTCCACACAGCCTCTTTCCTCTACAAACAACTCCAAAATGGCAAAGTTCATTTCTCTTAACCTATATCCATACTCCAGCTATCTTTAAAATTACAAATTGCATTTCCAGGCTTTTGTAATCTCAAGATAAATATCCTATCTACAAATTAGATTTTTTTTTTCCTCCTAGCATTGCTAACCATGCATCTTCTGGATGACTCCAGGGATAACCACTATTCTCTGCCCAGGAAGTAGCTTTGCTCCCACTTAATAGTTGATTTTAAAGAAATCAGAGCTGCTATTTCACTATGGAGAAATAGCATCTTCCCACTACATCAAAGGGATATTCCTTTGTTTCTTTTTCTATCTTCTTCACAGTGGGAAAAGCAGTGATCTCAAAAGTCTCATGGTTAGAGCAAGTCAGTCCTCTGGCTGTAGTAGAAAAGGTTTTAAGAAAATACTGCACTTAGAGACCACCTAATAAAAAAAAACCCTAAGAACAAAGCTATTTCTGAGGCCTTATATCGTTGCCATTGCCAGTCATAATAATATGAAATAGCACAAGAGAGGAGATATAGAGTCAGTTCCTTATGACAATTTTTGTTGGTCCCATTAGAAGAGGACTATCTCCACTCAATAAGCACTAAGTATTTAGGGTCTAAGATTTCTTTAAATATAAAGCCCCTAGGTCCTAACAGTACATTTGCTCATTTGCCTCATGAATTTTTTTTTTTAAAAATGCATGATTAACATCTCCCTAAGCCTGACAGTAAGTAGAATTAATGAATAAGCAAAGGTACTACCTACACTAAGCCATATTCATTTCCACAAGGGGTTTAATTTGGCTAAAGATCTCCTGTCACACATGAGATACATCATTGTTCTGATGGAACACCCTGGTAAAAATCTTTATGTCAATAGAATCTGTGGAAGAAGTGGAAAGAACAATAGAATCAGGTGAATGATCATCTGGTTGGCTACCTGATCTCTGGAACTGATAACACTGGGCACATTTTGGGTACTGTCAGCCACTAAAGACCTGGCAGGGAAGAAAATGGCACCTCAGTAGCCTGCAAAGCCAAGAGGAGCTAGTGAAGACACCGCGTAAAACAGTACAGTGGGTGCTAGGCCAGAGTTAAGGATGGCCTGGGATACGATGGGATGCATGGCTTACAGGGTACCAGTGTAGGCTACAACAGAATGTTCACAGCTCACTGATAACTAGTGTGGGAAGCTGGAAAGGGTTGAAGGAATGATATACCAGACTCTCCCCTGAGTCATAAATGGATCAAAGTTAGGTTTTGATACAGTAAGGGAAAACAGTGTAGAAGGAGAGCTATCCAAGCAACTGGTAGAGCAGAAGCTAAAAATTCAAATGTTTAAAGACAGGGGTATCTGTAAAGGAGGCTGCCACATGGCTGGGGCAGGTTAGGTGGCAGAAAGAGGCAGTGTCTTAGTTTCTTTTCCTGTTGCAGCGGAAAAAGCAACTTAAGAGAGCAGAGTTAATTTTAGTCCACAGTTCAAATCATACTTCACCACAGCTGATAAATCCAGGCAGCAGGTGTTTGGAGCAGCTAATCACACTATGTTCACAGTCCAGAAGACAGGAGCAATGAATGCATGCATGCTAGTGCTTAGCAAGCTCCATCCATTCCCCTGCCTAGGGAATGGTACCACCCAAAGTGAGTAGGTTTTCCCACTCCAATGAAGGTAGTCAAGATAATTCTCCACAGACATGCCCTGAGACCCATCTCCCACATGATCCTAACTTCTGCCAAGCTGACAACTAATCCTAATCGTCATAGGCAGCATCTTAAAAAAAAATCCAACCAAAATCCTCCAGCAGTTGTTATTGTGGTAATGATGCTTAACAAGAAATGCACTGTATTTACAAATGTGTAAGTGTACCATATGTCTCTGAGATGAATAAAAGGCAACAGTATATGTTTTCCATTGATTCTGCCTCCTCCTTCCATTTCAGACATGGGTTATTGACTTCGCATGGTCAAGATGGGTTGGCATGAGGAAATATTTTACTCATTAACTAGAGGATATATCACATGCTATCCAGTCATCTTAAATTCACAATAAATTATTACTTAATTCATGGTCCAAATGATGGCCACTGGCCTTCTAATTTGATTAGCTGGTAGACAGATCATTTTCTCATCTGTGTCTAAAGAGGTGGGAAATCATAGCAGAAGCCCAAGTGCTATCATTTGTTTTCATTCCTCATGCCACTTGAGTTCAGCGTCTGATAAGCAGATCCTTAAGCTGCTCAGTGGTAATGCATGTTTCATTTAAAGGATGTTTTCATTTTTCATATGACTATGCTAGGAATGGAAACACAAGTGCTCCAGAAGTCCTTTAATTAATCGTGGAGAAGAAACATGCATGAAAGACACTTAGGAAGTTACATATTTTCCATCTCCTTGGACCTTTCTGAAGTGCACACTGGCACAGTGGTGACAGCCAGGCTCTGCAATTAGATCTGACCTGTTAGCTACAAGATTGTGGTACTGGTTACTTCCCCTCTGTAAGCCTCGCTCCTGCCATCTGTAATGTCAGGGAGCCTGCCAATACAGGAGTAGGGTGCTGAGAAGATGAAGTGTTTGGAGCAGTGATAGGCACATGGGGAGCATACATAAACACTGCATACTACTCAACATGAATTGCTCTTTCTGCACATTCATCTTTATCATAACGCTTTTGGGAAAGAAGACATTTTTAACTAATGTCATCAATTTGGGGCCAGAAATATGACCATCGCTTCACAATAAACATTATAAACAACATGAGAATTTAGTTGCTCCAAATGTAAGCGCTATGACAGAGAGTCTTCAACCCCGGGATCATTAGATGTAATCCACATCTGATTTCTTACCCACCCCTGGCATATACCATCTACATTTGTCCAGAAACTTCCTGGAATTGTGTTTATTTACAAACATTTTGAATTTAGAGTTTCACAGAAATTACATTAAGAGTGTTTTAACACACGGAGCACCAGTTATCTCTAGAAACAATAGCTCTTAAGCTTTTAAAAATACAACGTAAATCCAGCTCTATACAGGACGGAAGAGCTATCGAGGGGATGGCATGAGCAGCTCTCCTCTAATGTTGTTCCTGGTTTCCTCTTACATGTGCTCTCTGCCCTTTAAGATGAGAACAACATGAATGAGAAATATTTCAGCTTTAAAAGCGCACTTTATTCTACAAATGATGTAAAGACGTTTACAAAGGCAGAAACAACACAGCATGATGTGGGATATAAATAGAAGATAATATATACGAAGAAAGGAAGGGGAACTGGGGAATTAAAAGGAAGGCAATAGGGATATTAACTAAAAAAGTACATGCCAAGAAGTCCTCTGAGCTTGACAGAGTGCCATCACAATTCTGATCTCCCCACTGTGTGCAGAAGCTATTGTCACACTAGACACTCAAGAGAAACATAACTATTATTTTATAAACCCATAGGAAATCCTTTCTATTGGCTTCCAAATAAAAGGAAATCTGATATATGATGCCCACGTTTTTGCAGAAAGCACAATGATTAGCAAGGTTTCTATCTTTGTGCTGTCTGAGGTTCTGAATACTAAGGCAGATTCTATAACACAATGAGATCCAAGAAATTCCCTAGCAAACCAAGTTGATATAATATGGGATAAGGTTTTCCAATACGTTGTTAAGAGTCATCTTTAGAATATTAGCAAATGATAATTAAAAGCTCTGCTCTGAAGGTGAGAACATGCACTCTGATGATTCCTATCCCTCCTTGAGAATTCTTGAAATGTAGTTTGTGTTTGTGTGTATGATTTGGTTTCTACAAATACATTGGTAGTGCTAGAGTACACTTCAGTAAGCTTGAGTGAGCTCAAGGTTAACAGAATTACTCCAGCACTCTGCAACTGTTTATAATGCCTGCATCACAGATATCCTACTTTTATTTATGTATACATCATAAAGTAAAACCAAAGCCAAATAATACTGCCTATGGGGAGCTATAAAACTTACCATCATGAACAGCAGAATAGTGACCCTGAGCCCCAGTGACCTTACTCTGTGACCACCGCCATGACATGTAACTCTCTGGATCTGTCCTCAATCATATGTAAATTCTGAATATTGGACCAATCATAACATTCTGTGATTATGGAACAAGGATTCATCTGACATGGGGCATCAGGAATTAAAGCACTGATAACCCTTTTCTGTGCAACATACCTCTATTCAGAAGAGACCATTGGACAGAGGCAAATGCTGTTAGCCAATGAGTGACTCAGAACGTTCGAAAACCTTTTACCTTTTTCCCAGAAAGGAGCCACAATTATAAGTGAGGGGAACATAGCTTGACCTCTACAATCTTCAAAGTGAAACATCTACTTTCAAGTGGATCTTAAAATATTAGGAAGGGGTCCTTACCACAGGACATTGCAAATCAGAGCTGTCACACGTGATGGCACTATCCGTTCAGATGGGCTAAAATAATCATCTCCAATTCAGTTCCCCACCCCCCCAGCTGCAGGCCTACCAGCCGATACCCGACTCAGCTCTGCTCCAGGCTAGCAGTCGAGCAGACTAGTTAAAAGACAATTAGTCCAATTTCACAATCTCTAGCAGCCGAAAAATTTCATGTTATTTCAGTCACAGTGGATGGATGCCAAGTTCACTGGAAGCAGCCCGGCTGATTTATCCAGTCCATTTTAATACTTTAGAAATACTGTTAAAACATGGCTGTCCTAATTACGCAGGGATCAACGCACAGTGTCCCTCTCACCCAGGATTCTCCCAGAAGGGCTGCAATCAGCTGCATTCCCCTTAATTTCACCATGCAATTCCAACTAATTTCATCCTAGTACAGTGCTGTCAGACAACTCCCATGCCTCTGCGGTTTTAATCGATTAGCTCAATGTCTCTATAATGCATCACCAGCTGCCAGGCACAGAACTGGACGCTCTGCAAGCGTTTCAGCTAAAAGACAGTTTAATTACTATACCAGCTTCTCAAAGGCATAGGCACAAAGCCTTGGAATCAAATTATTAAAATATTTGGTGTCAACAAGCCACTTTATAACTGAGCAAACAATGACAACCCAAAAGATGGAAATAAGGAGGAAGTCAGTCTTTAATTGTGAGCAAGCTTTTTATGGACTGTAATATATTCAAGCAAATGGATGGCTTCAGCATCACTGTTTCTCAGAGGCAATTGCATTTGGGGGCATTCTTATGTGACATATAAGGACAGGACTTTTGTATTTCACAATGGGAAAAAGAGTAAATGGGTCTAAGTCTACCTCGTACGTTGAAATCATGGATTAATATAACTAGCTCTGGCCTCTTACACATCCCTTAACTCAAAGCTCACACAAGTGGAATTAAAGTGTCCATGGTCAGAACACACTAGTAGATGAGGGCATTTAACACTCAAGCTAGACAACTTCTAAAATAGATTCTAGTTACCCTGCTTAGGATGACATAGTTTTTACCTAATCTATATGACAACGGGATAAAGAAAGTCATCAGGAAGGAAAAGAATGTTAGTAGCATGACTTCACTGTTTATATAGAACTGTGCCAAAAATAAGCAACCGAAAGAACAAATTGAAATATATGTGTCCTGGCTAGCTTTATGTGAAGATGACGCAAGCTAGAGTCATCAGAGGGGAAGGAGAGAGCCACAGTTAAGAAAATGCCTCCATAAGATCACTCTGTACAAAAGCCTGTAGGACATTTTTATAGTGATTGATGGGGGAGGGCCCAGCCCATCATGATGAGTGGTACCATCCTTAAGCTGATGTCCAGGGTTCTATAAGAAAGCAGGCTGAGCAAGCCATGGGAACAAGCCAGTAAGCAGCACCCCTCCATAGCCTCTGCCTCAGCTCCTGCCTCTAGGTTCCTGCCCTGCTTGAGTTCCTGTCCTCACTGCTTTTGATGATGAACTGTGATGAGGAACTGTGAGTGAAATAAACCTTTTCTCCCCACGTTGCTTTAGTCATGGTGTTTCATCACAGCAATACTAACTATAACTAAGACAATGTGTTTCAAAAGAATCAAACAAAGGACTCTGAAGATGTGGATCAATATATTTAAGGCCAGCAAGAAAACCAAGAGACCTATGACCTCAGATCCCATTATAAGGCCTATATTATTATAGTGAAGGTCTTTGCTTGTTCATTACCTTGCATGAAAGGGTTCTGTATATTAGTCTAGAAACAGAAGAAGTCACTGATTGCAAAACAAATGATTCTTAAGAAATTTCTCAGATAAAACCCAAACAGAAATATATCCCTGGCACAATTATCCAAAGGAGAGCAATGTGTGGAATGGCCTCTTGCTTCCTTAAAACCAGAGGCACAAACTTAGTAATAGACAAACATCAATGATTCATCTTTAAAAAAAGTTTGCTATGTGTAAGTGGAAACTGTGTACAGTTAGTGTTGGCATTTTCTCTTACTTCTTTAAAGTGCCTTTTGATTATAATTGCTAACTACAGACACACTTAGCAACGATGACCAGAGCACCTGCTGATAGCATTCATTGAAACTCAGTGGACACCCACTCTAACCCCTGTCTCAAGGAGTGGGCTGATTAATTTAATTAATTATTAAATTAATAATTAATTTAATTATAAAGGTGGCCCACACCTTTAACACCTTTAATCCCAGCACTCAGGAGGCAGAGACAGGTGGATCTCTATGAGTTCGAGGCCAGCCTGATCTACAGAGTGAGATCCAGGACAGGTACCAAAACTACACAGAGAAACTCTGTCTAAAAAAAAACCAACAAAAATAGTTGTCAATTATATTTTATAGTTTAGTTAAAGCATTAGAATATCCATTTTGAATTCCTCAAAATTTTCCTTTTTTCATATTTTCTTTCATTGGTCATGTGATTTTGGGCTCAGTAAAGCATTTTTTATGTCCTTAAGTTGTCAAAATGCTTCCAATTGCATTATGTAGTAAGATCCACACATTATGGAAAAAAACAACAGAAACAGAGACACAGAATGGCATTAGCTTTTCCAGATTCTTCTGGCTGGTAATAAAACCATGGTCAAATCTCAGGCCACTGACTTATTGCTGTATGTTACCAGGCTGTAGGAGATGTGAAGACTAATTGTAACCACAAACTTCTCTTTCATCATTAGTCAGAATCTTGGGTCAGTTACTTCATAACACTGATGCCTAGGTCTTAAATACCCCTCCTGTTATAACCATATATCTAGTGGGTGTGGTTTTGTAAGAACTTCTTTCTTCCTCTAAAGTTTCATGTAAGGTGAATGACTCTAACATTATGAGCCTAAGTGAAACACTTTTTGAACAAGAAATGGGTTAATAATTACAATGGAATAAATGTGTTAAGACATGCACTATTTCTGGCACATATCATTATAATAACTACTATGGACTAGCAAAGCTACAAGAACTAGTGTGAGTTCTCAGGCCTCAGATTTCCTGCACACTCGCTTGCCTACACAGTGGTTAGCTTCAAGACTTCTGATTTCACCACTGTGCAGGCAAGCGAGTGTGGTGAAATTCAGTGACTGTAAGCATATCAGCTTCCATTACTCACTTGCAATCTATATTTAGGTCACAGCCATTTCAATATGGGTCTCTTCAATAACCAGTTTGCTGTTTGATGGGTTGAAAGGGTTACGACCTGCCAGTTTCATGTGATTCAACATTACTTTGAGCATTTCTGCTACTTCATTCCCAGGAAAGAATACTTTTTTTTTTTCTGAAGTTATATCATACGAGATCCCAACTATCACTTTTTTCTGAATTTTTCCTTCCATTCAGTTTTTTGTTTGTTTTTGTCTATCTCATCAGAATAACACTAAAAATCTTTCTACATCTATGGTTCTCAAACTTCAATGTGAAGGAGTCACATGAGTCATCTAAATATATTGTTAAATTTGCAGAACTGGCAGTCTGGGGGTGGAGCCTGAGATTCTGCTTTTCTAACAAGTGTCCAGTGGGCAATGTGGCCCATTCCCAGACAACCCCGTCAGTGCTGAGGCTCTATACCAGGCCATCTGACTGAGGTTGTATTGGGAGCTTTATTTCTCATCAGCCAATGACTCTAATCAAGTTAGCTGTTTTGAATGTAAGGTTCTTCCTTTAGTAAATGATACATACATCACAGGGCTCTCCAGGATTATAGGAAATGAAGAGGCCAGAGTGATGAGCATGGTCACTGGCATCTTATTATTCTCAATGCACAGCATGAAACAGCAATATTGTTTTTAACAAACACAAAGTAAAGTAGAACTCTATGTTGGGAGCTGAAGTTTATACAGTGATTCCGGAAGTGTGAGCCCGGCACCAATCAAAGTCAAAGTGACTTTAGAATTGCAAATTCTCGGGGAGGAAACCAGTACATCTGAGGAGCCCAGAGATCCGTGCTTAGTAAACTCTCCAGATGAGCCTACCTTGTTGGAAATTTGGAAACCACTGGTGGTACTTCTTAGCAATGAGTTTTCTAACTTAGCAATAGAATAGCCTGGCTATTTCACTGGTTTGGCCTCCTTTAACCATAACATGTGCAGTCCACTTCATGTCTATTCTCTGTTATTACAGAAATCCAGAACTGGTCAAAATGCAGAGAACAAGTGATGGGGATTTCCAACCCCAGTAGATAAACCTACAACTCAATTTCCACACCAAAGGCTCAGGAAATGTTGTGGAAAGGGTGGGGTCGGAGGAAGACAGTGAGAGCCAGATGACCAGCTAAGTGTCATCTATATAACACAGGAAAGCTGCCCCCATGAAAACTCAGCAATGTGGTTGCCTATATAAGACCCATACAGTGACACTACCAGTGGTCATCCCCACATGGATGGGGGCAATCTCATGGGGTCACCAACCTAGGTAAAAAGTTCCGGGTAAGGAATGGATGATGAGAGAGGAAGAATTAGTTTTCTCCAGAATTTTAATTATTAATTCATATTCTCTCTCTCTCTCTCTCTCTCTCTCTCTCTCACACACACACACACACACACACACACACACACTCACACGCGCATATATGAATTCTCTCTATATATAATTGTATAGTTACACACACATATATGAAGCTAAAGAAGAGACATGCATTTGACAGAGGCAGTGGAGTAGTGTAAGAGGAGCTTTGGAGGGAGGGGTAGAAATTATGGAAATACAGTCCTTATATATGAAATTCTCAAAATAGATTTTAAATTAAAATGAAAGAAAAAATAGCAAAACTTTGTGTCCTTCCTGCTCATGAACGTTAAATACACTCAAACTAAAATATTACAAAGAGCTTAACATTTTTAAAGATAAAAGCACTTATTTCAAAATGTGTTATGTATCTGAGGATTTCAATTTGTTTGTTCTTCTGTGGTTACTCATTCTGCTGAGATTGTTGACTCTTCATGTAATTAGAAAGAGTCCAGTTATTCACACCTGACTATACAATGCAAGTTCACTAGAAGACAGAGGGGTCATTTCCACACTATTAACACAGTTTTCATAGATTTGAGGGTGCTATTCCTATCACCCCCTTTTTCCGATCCTACCTGAGACTTTTTTTTTTGTTGTTAAAACTTGTTGTCCAGGATTCTCTAATCTAATTTCTTCCTAAGTTGGGTCTCTATAAGGTCCTCATCTTCAAATCTTCAAGTGCTGGAGGGTCCTAGAATTCTGCCCAAACACTTTCTTCTCTATCTCCATGTATTCCTAGGTGACTTTACCTAACCCTCTAGCTACAGTTAATCAGACAAATTGATAACTCTCCACCAGGAAAGTCTAGCCCTGCTGCTTACCTAACTATAGGTTAACACTGTAGTGATTTGACATGACATGTCTTTAATGGTCACTTTTACAATCATAACTCACAATCCTCCTATCCAAACATCCTATCCTGTGTTCTCCAGGAACTTTTCTACGTTTTGCATGGTTCTTGCTACAGTTCATCCCACAGCATAAGCAAGACCTGTGAGGCCAGTGTGACAAGGCCTTCTCTCCTAAGGAATTCACCTACGGCCCATCAACAACCTTCAAGACATTGCCTGACACAACATGTCTTGTGTACTGTCACAGTCTCTGTGAGGCCATATGTGTGTCGGTCCGGTTGAGTCTGGAAGATACTATTTTCTGGGAGTCCTCCATCACCCCCTGGCTCTTACAATCTTTCTGACTTTTTGGTTATCTGAATATTTGCTTTTTTTTTGCTTTGCTTTGCTTTTGATGGGGAGAGGAGGGAAGGAAAGGAAGGGGAGAGGGAGAGGGATGGGGAAGGAGAGGAAAGGAAGGGAAAAAGAACATGAAGTTGAGTGGCTGGATGGTGGGGTGGACCTGGGAAGAGTTGGGGATGGGTAAAAACATGATCAGAATATATTGTATGAATAAAACTAAATAAAAATTTAAAAAATTATTTAAAAAATATACATCTCCCCTGAATCTGATCACTCCCCACTCCATCACACCTTGCTTTAGCTCTCCAGTCAAGTCTTTCACACTGGTCATTTTGGTCCACTTTTGGCTCTTTCATAGCCATGGTTTTTCTACTTCGGGTGCCATTGATTCCCATCCTGGAACTCCACAGTGTTCTCCTTTTCCTCTTGGAGATCCAAAGCCTCTGTCTTGTCTTGGTTATGACACCAGCCTTCTCCATAGCTGCCTCTCTTCCCTTGCCTAGCCATACCCATCCTCACATTTCCAGGTTCCCTCAGCCTCACTCCCACAGCTCTGCTGGGTTTATCACCCCAGGTTCCCTTCCCAGGATGTGATTGTGATTGGCCCCCTCTCTTTGTGGAGGTTTCTACCTAGCTGCTGCTTCTCTGAGATGATGAAGTACTTGATTCACCCTGAAAACCCCCGTTGCAGCTTTCCACAACTTTACAGCAGTTTACACATTGATAGAATGTGTCACTCCCGTCACATACACATTTGTTGACTTTCCCCTTTGGGACAAGGTGAGTTGTAAGAATTCAGAGTTTTCCATGTTAAATTGTTTGTCCCAGGAAATCCCACATCATAGGCATTCAGTGAATATTTGGTAATGATGACAATCACTGAAGCTAAGTTAAAGTGAATTGCATATGGCTACCAGGTAGTCAACTCCAGAGTGGGGATTAAAAAGACTTCCTTCTTCCAGCTCCTACCAGTTTGCCTCCTGACTACATTCAGTGGGAACGAGTCACTGTAAAACACCAAGGACCACCCAACTCTACTCCACTTTCATGCCACCCAAAAGGCTGGTGTTGTGTTGCTTGGTTTTCTTTGCAAGAGGTAAAATGCGTGGAACACTGTCTAACCTATTCTCTATCACTCTGTCACAATGCCCTTTTTTCTGTGTAGCGCTTATTTGGATGTGCATTTGTATCTGTCTACTGTCCCCTCTACTGGATGTGAGCTCTGGCAGGGGCTGGCTTTGACACGCTCATGTCTGTTACACAAATATGGCACTCACTACCTCCTTCCTAAGTACTCAGAGCATGAGTAGAGATGAAGGCATCTTACATTCTACCCATCATTCTCCTAGAAAGTAAGAATTCAACCCCCAAATAAGCACGTATTGGGGTGAGAAGGATGCATGGTATAAACCCTCTGCTCTTGCTGCCAGTCACCTACAGGCACAAGAAAATGATCGTCATAATTCCTGCTCATAATAATTTACAGTGCTTTTTAATATGTCAAGTATGTTATGTTCATTATCTCTGATCTTCACAATAATCCTGTGAAATAATTACTATTATTATATTCATTTTAGAGATGAAGGAACTAAATGAGCTCCAGGAAAAATAATAAAGGAAGTAACTATTTAGGAGTAATTGTCTCAGATTTTGGGAGGAGTGGACATAGGATCCATCTCAATACCCATGCCCTCTTTTAAAACTTTCAAATCCATATTAGGCCCAATAAATCATACTGCCTTCTTCAAATTGGGGCAGTGTGTGTGTGTTGGGGGGGTGGTGAGCATAAGTGATTGGTTTTACATTCCCTATGGCCTGGCAGCAGGTCATCAATTCAGATAAGATCTATGAGAGATGACATTAATATTGCAGATAGGCAAACAGTAAAGGAAGAAAAACTAATGGCTTCTAATTATTTTGATAACTGCATTCATTGTTATCCTCACTCTCTCTGTGTTCTGTTATTGAGTAGTTAACACTATTTGAAAGTAACAGAACTAGAATATTCTTAGCTACTTATCAACTTGCATGGAACAAATTCATCTGCCAATCAATGAAGAAATGATGGAACATAAATGAATCTTAAGATCTAGTGGTGATGCGCTCAGTACCGCCCAGCACAAAAGTGTGGGATCTACTGGTACAGCCTGGAAACCAAAAGCCTTCAAACCTCCACAGGCACCTATTCCCTTCAGGGCTACAAATGCCAGGGTAAAACACAGCACATGTTTCTAGCTGCCCCAGAGCTCGAGGTGGAGGAGAATAACTTCATAGCCCACTTGGATACTCTTCTAGTTTGCTCTCTGTTGCTGTGATAAACACCCAGACCACAAAAGAACACAGGGGAGGGAAGGGCTTATTTCAGCTTCTACCAGGTCACAGTCCATTGTGGAGAGGAGTCAGAGCAGGAACTATAGCAGAGACCATGGAGGAACATTGCTTACTGGCTTGCTCACTGGCTCATGCTTGGCTGGCTTTCTTATATAGCCTAGGTACACTCACCTTGTGGTGATAGTTTATTTGTGCTGAAATGTGGTGATATTTTATTTGTGCTTTAATAAATAAAGTTTGACTGGAGATCAGAGGAAATAGCAAGCCATGTTAAGTAAACAAAGAAATCAGGCAGCAGTAGCACACGCCCTTAATCCTATCACTTAGCAGGCAGGATCTCTGTGTGTTCAAGACCACACTAGGGAACAGAGCCAAGTGTGGTGACATAGGCCTTTAATCCCAGTACCAACCATAGAGTTCTGGAGGCCTGTACAGACAGGAAGTGACAGAGCTGGTATGAAAGAGGAAGTGATGTAGCTAGACAGAGAGCAAATCAGATGGCAGAACAGCAAGGCAATAAAGGTGTGGGTAGACAGGAAGTAGCTCGCATTGGGAAGCTGCAGAGTTGGTGAGGTAAGGTTGGCTGGTGGCTTTCCCTATTTCCCTGATCTCTCTAAGGCTTTCACCCCTATATTTGGCTCCATGTTTTTTATTTATTAAGACCATTTAGAAATTTGTCTACATTACCCACAGATGGTGCCATCCACCATGAGCAGGACCCTTCACACATCAAGTCTCACCTAAGGCAAGTCTCACCGGCCATTCTGATCAAGGCGATTCTTCAATTGTGGTTACCTATTCCCAACTGACTCTAGGTTGTGTCAAGTTGGCAATAAAAACTAAGCAGGACTTATGCTGAACAAGTAGCACAGGATCTTAATTTTTATATTTAAAGAGTCACATGCAGTTCTTAGGTTTTGAGTTCCTAAAACTTAGAGTCATAAAGTTATCTTTTGAAAGGATTTGGCCTTTCTGAAACAAAGCAAGCTGATCAAATAGTCAAATTATACTAATTTATTGTGACTATCTACCACCATCAAAGCAGAAGAGAAAAAAAAAACAAAGAAGTAAGGCTAGTGGGAATATTGTCAATTGAGTGAGAGCTGCGTGGAGACAGGTCCTTTAAACATGAATTCTATCCTGGATGTGTCTGTTATGGATCTGACTTCACAAGGAAGCAAAATTACTTAATTCATTATCAACCCGCCCTGATTTAGATCTATGCATGTGAAAATCTCTGTTACTAATTTTAATTGCACTATTCCCTCTCTACAGGATACTGTTAAATTGGTTTGGTGAAATAGTAGTGAATCACATCAAAGTGGTGGGCTACATTTTATAATATATCTAAATAACGATCCCATTTTCCCAGCATGTTGCCATGCATTTTAAGTATTAATATTATGACTCTGGTTTAGAAGAATGTAGCCTTTTTCTTTAAAATAAATTTTCTTGCTCTTTTAGCACTGTTAAAATTGGGCTGGATTTTAAGTGGCTAACGAGTAATAAAAGAGCAATATCTGCTACAGGGAACCACAAAAAACATGCCGGCAGGCACATAAAATATGTCCCTGTAAGTCACTTGCAGATACATCATTCTGATACAGTAATGGTTTTTCCAAACTAAGTGGGCTCCCTTTTGTAGCTGCACTTTATTATCTGGATTCTTATTTTCACTCTTACCCCTGGATCTTTAGAGAGAAGCATTTTTCCCTCTCATGCACATTTGTAAATTCAGAGAAGCGGAAAGGGTCAAGAGAAAAGAAGCAAAGTCATGATTCAGATCTGAGAAAGAGCTCAGGCTCTGCCACTGCTGGGAGTCTGCGGCTTCACTTTTGTTCACTGTTTCCACTTCTCCAACTAGGAAAACGAAAAGAAGCCACAGACGTTTCTCACAGTGAAATTCAGCCTTTTAAGTACAGCTGCAGATTCCGGCCATGCTTCTTCATGGGGAGGCATCGTCCCCAAACAGAAGGTGCTTAGGTGATGAAGCAGAAAGCCTGCGTCCAGACTCTGCCTAACACTAAATTAAGTCTTGAGTAACTAAGAGCATTCCCTCAATGCATCGGTTTCATTTTGTTTTTGTTTTTGTCTTTCTTATGAACAAGTTGGTTTAACGTTGAGTTTTATAAAGCTCAATCACAGGATAACATAGATACTACTTTAGTACAAAACTGAAAAAGGAGCGGGCTAGCCAGAAGGGGAGAGTGATGGCGTACGTGAAGAAGGATGAGTCTGAACACAACAGAGTGGAAGAAACAGAGGGGAGGGGAAAATTACAAAGTTAATTAGGACCTGGCTAGACGTGGGAGCCAGGGAGTGGGCAAGGTCAGGAAGTCACACAGTTAATGGATGGCACTATTAGCAGGAACAGAAAGTGTGGTTGGCAAGAGTGTGTTCTTGAACACATTTGCCTAACGATGCACCCCCCCAAAAAAAGAGGAAGTGGGTGGAAACTGAGGGTTGATCAGAGAATCTGGGAGAGCCGGTTCTGTTTAGAAATTGCTGTTTCATTGGAAGTTGTTTGGTTCTGTTGGGCAGTCATCCATTCAGCACCCGGTGAGTTGAGTACTGTGTGCCAAGCATTCACTCCAGTGTTGGATATACAAGGAGACAAGCGCCTCCTAGTCCTGCTTCCACAACCTAGGGAACCTGTGTGCTCATGAAAAAAAAAAGCTAAACAACGGCTAGCATGTTCCAAATTATTATACATGCCAGGACTATGCAAATTACTTTAACACTTGCACAGGTGGTTGATCAGGATGTAATCAATGGTATAGCTCCAAATTTAGATAAGAAAGTGTAGCCTCTGAAAGGTTAAGTTGCTCTGTAAATCATGGAATAATGAGTGCAGAACTGTGGTTCAAACCTGAGCCCCACCCCCTGATTTTACAGCTCTCCATTTCTCCCCTGTATAGGGTGGGGACAGAAGACAGATAGAGAAGACCTATGGAGGGAGGGCCCTTTAAGAGAAGCTGCTGGGGACTAGTATAGCCAAAGAACTACAGATTCAGATAATGGTGCCAGAAACCAGGGAAGGAAGGCGGGAACACCCCAGAGCCAAGCAACCCTCAGTGCTGACCCCGCACAGGCATCTTCTTTTCGAAAGCCAGCAGCAGCACAGAAATGGCTGGAGCCCTGCACTGTGACCTGAGGCCTGATCAACACATGGCCATAGTGACTCTAAGAGACTACCAGATCATGGAATCGAAGAGAAATCAGAAATGCTGGCCCAAAGTAACAGGAGGTAGGTGAGTCAAGATGATAGTTCAGATATCAAAAAGCGAATTTTCTTTTTGCAGTGGCACTTTTTTTTTTTTTTTTTTTTTTTGGTCTCCCAAAGGTAATTGCATTGGATGAAAACTTTACATTGTACAATGAATGTTAAACCTGCCAGGATTCCGGTGATGTTTAAAGGAAAAGCATTCACTTCTTCTCTGCTCCTGCTACAAGATAGTTAAGATTATGACTCTGGTTTAAAAGTCAAAGTTGTAGTCAAGGCAAGCAGTTGAGAGGAAGGTCAGAAACCCCCTACTGCTATGACTGTGTGGATCGTGCTCCATAAGCTCCTCTCTTTGTGAAGAATGAAAGGCACAGCTATGAGTCTGTAAGAAAAACCGCTGGACTATCATCACCAGGTCAGAGAGCATTGTGTATGCTGGAAGGCAGCTCAGCAGTTGTGAGCATGTACTGGTCTCACAGAAAAGCCAGGTTCGATCCCCAGTACCCATATCGGCACCTCACAACTGCCTGTAACTCCACCTCTGGGGAAAGCTAACATTTCAGGTTTCCTCAGCACCTTCACATGTGCAAACACACACACACACACACACACACACACACACACACACACACACACACGCATACATGCATACACATAATTAAAAACGGCAATAAATATTTTATAAACAATGCAGTGCATAATTCAAACCATGATTTGCCCAAGACACTGAATGAAGCAGGATTGAGAGACACGGTTTCTAACAAGAGCGAATGGGTCACAAGTGCTATGCAAGGGGCTGGGCCAAGGCCTGGAACGACGTCAAGGCATCACCTCTGTCTTCATCAGCTTTTTCGTTGGTTTGGAAATTTACAGTCACTGAACTTAGCCATGTTTTAGGCAGGGGAAGGGAAAAACAGACCAACATCACAGTAAGAAAAATCAGCTTGATCTCTTTTTATTTCCTACTTCCCTTTGAAAGAGTCACTGCGGATCGAGAGCTGGTCCTTCATTCTAGATTAACTGTAATAAAGAAGGTGACATGCTTAGTTCTACCTTGCCAAAAAATATTCCCTGCCCCCCCCCGGAAATAACAAAAGAAAAAGGAAAATAAAGGAAAGAAAAGAAATGGATATACTAGTTACAGTCCATGCCAGAAGAGTAGAAGGTGACAGAGGACCGAGCTAATTTAATTATGCTAATACTGTGGAGCCAGATGGCAGAGCAGGCAATCGGGGGCGACATTTTTAAGATGAGATTTTTAAAAACAAATATTTGTGTTGCATTCCTCTATAGTACAAGCACAGGTACACTCCGTTTCTCAGCGTGTTTGTTATCTTTAAGAATGGTAGGAAGCTTCTTGGGTCACATGTTCAACCCTCCTCTGTCACCTGCCACCCCCTCCAGGAAGGCAATCTGACCCAATTTCCTGATCTGAGGTGGCTCCAGAGAGGACCGTCATCATGGGGCAAGTTTTCCCATGACAACCTGTGCCTGAGATATGTGGAGGAGGGGTATAAAACTAAAGTACTCCACATGGCAGTGAGCCATACTGTCTATTTGTACCTGGGTGAACGATTGTTAAAAATCTACATAATTAGGCCTTTTTGACCCCAGCTCCCATTTCCAGAGCGGGTGTCTATTGCATCCATCTTTTCTCCTCACAATGCCCTCTCCTCCATATACGTTTCTTAATTTAACACTTGAATCCCTTACTCATAGGTGGTTAAATAAACAGAATGCCCACCTCCATCGTGTAGAGGTTGGCCTGTTCTCACAGAACAGCTTACTCGTGTTCTTGGCTCGTGGTGTTGAATGCCTCCCAACACCTCTTCCCTTAGTGGTGCCGATTCCTCACTCCCCTACCTCTGGAAGTGTTTGCCAACTGCTCACTACTGGAAAACTCTCTGAAGACTTTCCCGCAGCTACTGAGAAACAAGGCTTCTGGAAATGTCTGGGAGATTAAACAGGGAGGAAGAGGTAGATGGAGAGAGTGACTAAACTACGTGGGGTAAAAAGGCCAGTTCGAGGCCAGCCTGGGCTACCAAGTGAGCTCCAGGAAAGGCGCAAAGCTACACAGAGAAACCCTGTCTCGAAAAACCAAAAAAAAAAAAAGGCCAGTTCCTTTCTTGGACTTGATGGAAATTTCTTGATACAGCATCCCCCATAGAATCATTCTCCCCAGTTCTGGTCCCCATGTCCCTCAAGCTCCAGCAAGTTTCATGTGACAAAACCGCTGACTAAGTCACTTGCTCATTCAGTCTCATTCAGGGCCCCCTTCCAGGGCATGATTCCCAGGCACCTCCACTAAAGCACCCGCAACATTCTAACTTATAGGATTCTCTATAGTGTTAGGTAAATGAATGCTTCAAACTATTTTCCCCAACTAGGGTGTTTTGCATTTTGACAGGTGTTAATGCCTTCAGATAAAATCAGGAAAATTTGAAAAAAGCTTTCTGGCATTAAAGGTAATTCTTTCATACCTTAGAGGGCATTCTGAAATCACACCTTTGAGTTAGCACTCCTTTGAATTAAATTATTCTGAACACCATGAATGGTATGCACACTTCCTCAGAGTTCCCCCCAATAACTATCTGAACCAAGAACTTAAAACTGCTGGATGACACAGGCCACACCATTGAATCCTCAAAGTCAAGCCAACTCCTTGCATTCTTATATCTAAATGGTTAGTGAATGTTCAAAGGATAGGACAGTTCAGAAGCTTCATGACTAATCCTGAACTGGGTTTTGCCACTTACTACATCTGAGTCATTGGATTAGAAAGATGGAAGGACTCCTAGATGGACAGACAGACAGAGACCATCTCTATTGCTTCCCTTGTCTATAAAGTTCGTAATGCTACAGCCACCATCTGAAAACAGGTCTGTAATTAGGCCCTCATAGAGGTAAAGGGCATGGCACACAGTAGGCACTTACTAGTTTTGACATTTTTCTCTTGTAACTTTCTCAGTATACTGTGTGCAACAGTAGTTTGGATGAAATCAATCACCACTATTTCTTAGGGGCTTTCCTATCAGGTTCCTACTAAGCAACTCCAGACCTGACTTGACTATCGGGGGACAATTACAAGAGGGGACTCATTAGATCCTGAATTTACCAGCAACAGTGGTGTTGGCAGGCTCTATCGTGACCTTGTATTTCGAGGATGTGAAGGACAGCAGAAAGCAGAGGCAAAGCTCTTTCCAAGACCTCTTTCTCCTTCCCCCATCTTCCTCCTTCCTCCCTCTCTCCTTCCCTCCTCATCACTACTACTCTTCCCTGTGCTCTCTTTACCTGCCCCTCCCTGTCTAAGAGAGGTCAAGACGTCCCAAATTCCAAGAATATTCCAGTCAGCAGACCCCTCTGCCTGATGCCCAGGACCTACAGTGACATGGAAGGACACAAAAGTCTCCTTAAGTTCCCAAGCATCTTAAAGATAGAGGCCACGTAACAGGTACTGGAAGACCTTTCCATGGTGCCCCATCCATGGTAGACATTTCATAGTTGACTTATTAACCTCCTGGTGAACTAAGCTCAGGCAAAAGTCAAGCAGTGGGGAGATACTATATTCAGGAAGGAGGGAAGGATGCAAAAGACGGCAGGAGAAAGGATGGAGAAAGAAGAGAAAGAAAGGAGATCTAGTGGAGCTACCAAAACACATTGAAAGAAATTTAATGATTTGAATTTCAAAGAATGAGAAAAATATTTTTTAAAAGAATAAAAAATAAATAAAAGAAACAGTAATGGGAATATAAATTAAGGCGACAGGATCATTGCAAGATCTGCCTTCATTGTAGGTAAATCTTGCAACCACAAAAGCCAAGACTTCTCTCCTCTTCGAAGTCTTCAGAACTTCGTTTAGGTCTTCCTGCATTATTAGTTTTATTTATGAAGTAGCAGCCATTGAGGCAGCATCTCATAAATTTACAATGGAAATCTGAGCTGAGAAGAAGCCATTCAGGTTGTTGTCTATTAAGAGCAAGGAAGGACAGCAGATTCAAGTACTTGGGATCATGAGGGCTCTAGGCAGGTAGTCCTGGGACATAGAATCTCTGTCCAACAGATAATATAGGTGGCTGTAATTACAAAAGTCACTGGCAGGCCAACCCACCTGGTCCCATGACCATATCAGAAACACATCTGTTGGGGTAAGTCTCCTGTATTAAGGCATTTTGAGACTTAACAGAAAAAATAATTAGGAAGAATATAGTAATGAAGTTTTTATATTTTCTTCCTTCCTTGGGCACACAAGTTTGCTCACTTCCTCTCAGTGTGTGTTATTAGCACACATGCTTGCCTGACCTGGGACTAAGCATTTTATGGAATTAAAAAAGTATATGTACAGATGCTAGCCTCAGAAAATTTGTATTTTAGCTTAGGGCTGTTAGATTTTAGTCAATAATCTTTCCTTTAAAAAAAAAAAGAATATTGTTAATTGTTTTCAATTGTTTGAAAGAAACTTTTATAGTAAGACATCTCCAAGAAAATATATAATTAAATTCTGTTTTTCCTCCATGAAGAATACTGGATTATATGAAGGCACATAAGGAAAAGAAAGCTTAATTTCATGGATGAGCTTTCCTACGCATTGAGAGTAGCTACAAACTCTTTCAATTCACGAAAACACAGCTCCTCCCTATTCTTAATTCTCTTCTCTCCACTTTGATGAGACGGCAGAAGGGAGAGTGGGTGTCTCCAGCCCTCCCAGAAGTCAAGACCCTTAAATGCTGCTGATGCTGCCTCAGCAGCATTCAATTTCAGAACTCTCTGTCTGTGTGTATTCATTTAATATGCTCTCATTTGTACATTTATATAGGAAAATTGACACCATAAAAGATATAGAAAGTACAATGAGGTACAAGCACTATCTTCTAGTATCCTTAATACCTCAGGAATAGCCTGACCTTGATATGCCCAGCTTCCCTAAAGTCTTAAAATTATACAATGTGAATTGTGGCATTTAATTTATTTTATTCTATATGCTTTAAAATGCAACCATTGATTTTTTAAAGCCTCTGGGCAATATACAATAGCAGATTTCATAAAGCATGGGGTAAAAATGACAAAGCCATGATAACAAATGTCAATCTGGCAATTACCCATCCCAAACGATTCTTTGCATTGCTAAGTTAGGTATTCCAAATGTGTCTCTTTTGGACAGAAAATAAGAAAGAATTTTTATATGTATCAACTCTCCAAACAACCCTCTGCATTGAGACCTTTGATATTTATCTCTAAAGATGATCAATAAGAGGTGTTGACAATATGTGGGATGTGAATGCAAATAGCTGTAGTGGCTGAGGTATAGAAAGTCTTTTATATGCAAGAGTCCATTCACAGAGCTCTGGAGAACTGTCTGGGGTCTCCTCTGGGAATGTTACAAAAGCAGATCCGATGGCTAAGATCTAGTCTCCTTCTCTCTGTGAGCCTCAGTTTATCTCACCTGTAAAGTGAGGTGATTGGGCCAGACATATATATGACATATATATCTGAGCAGCTATGGAGGCAGTAATTAATGCTGGCACTTTGCCTGCCTCAGTGGTCTGTTTGCAGCAAAGGCAAGCACATCTGAGAGGGCATCATGACCCTGGCTTGGGTGTTGAGGCTTTCCTGGGTAGGATCTGGTGTAGTGGGACTTAGATCCCGCAACTCCAGTGTTCCCTCATTATAAATCATCCCCTTTCAGATTCCGCTACAAAAGGGAAATCTGGACCTGGGAATTAAAATATCTCCCGGTTATCCAAAGCTGCTGATATGATGTTGGGGTCCACAAATTAATATATATCCTGTCACTGTCATCTCTCAGACACATAAAGAAGGTAACTGCTTCTCTCACCCCTTGAGTCATTTCAGCAGATCGACCTCTTTAATATCATACTGATTTTTAAAAAATGAATTTCAAGAAAAGCACATTCAGTGACTTCCCAGGAGATATCACAGCTTTGTCACAATATTCTATCATCAGCATTTGAAACACAAAACCTGCTTTAAGGTATAGGCTAAGTAAGGATACATGTGTTTATTTATGTGTTCTTAATTTACATATGATACCTATCATAAATGTGTACTAGTATTACACATTTGTGACATATCTTTATTTATTTATCTTCTAAAATGTTATCCTGTGTATAATTCAAATCACTGAGAGTATCAGACAACATAATCTAAGGGCTCACTGCTAGGAAGCGAACCCAGGTTTTCTACTTTTAAAATAGTGACTGAAGTATTTCAAGTCAATAGACCTGAAGAGAGTCCAGGAGCCAGTGTTTACAAATGTGGACTGCAGGGACATGGAACTCAGGCTTGCACTCTGGCTCCACAAGTTACCTCAGATGACTCACTGGTCTCTCTGTACCACTGTTGTAAATACAGAAAAACAGTACTTCCCCCCTAGGACGGTAGTGAGAAGGAAGTAAGTGCCCACAGGTTGAGAGTCGGAAACAGAGCCCAGCTCATTAAATGTAGCTTTCACATTATTCGCTATTATAACATTTAAAAAAAAAAAAAAGACCGTTCATGCCTTGCTCTTACCAAATATCACAAAAAAAGTTAAATTTATCACCATATAATAAGAGATTATAACATCCACAGTGTTATATGTGCATATTGTTATCTGTGCATACAGAAACGTGCATATTGTAGAAAAAATGAGGAAAATAGGCATTCCTATGAAATATCAACACTGTGTTTCATATTATTTCTCAACTGCAAAGTCTTGTCAGGTCTCAAGTGTTAAAGACGACTTCACAGGCTGTATATTTTTTTTTAATGAGTCTGCTTTATAGGTCTTTGCAATCCTGCCGAACCAGAGTTCAGCAGAAGAGTTTCAAGGTTAGGGTTCAGAAATGCGAGTGAGTTAGGATGATAACCTTGACATCAAAGAGCAGATGGTCTCTGTTGTCCCTTCCTCAGTGGATTCTATCCCCTGCTGAGGCCTGGGCAAATGTCTTCCCACCAGAGAATCCAGAAAAGTTAGCAGCAGGGAAGAGTTCTTTCTGTGAAGCCGCCCAAGAACCAAAGACTATTCCAAAGAAGTATGAGTGACACCCTCCACATGGACTCCCGATGGAATCATGACATGACACTAGAGGAATACTCAGGTTTACTTTCTTTGAAAAATATGTTTTATTTGGGTTTGATAATTTGCATGACAATTACCTTTTCCTGTAAGTTTTTAATAAATTGCTCTCAACATCTTCACTAAGAAATTAATGATCTTCATTTTATATTTTTAAATCTTTCTTTTATTAATTAAGCTATCTTTTTATTGAGTTGATTAAACCCAGTTTGAGGAGATACGTAACAAAATGCCATGAATGACTGTGAAGAAGTCAAAACAGGTAATATCTTCCTATTATCATATAGGATTAATGTTATAACAGCTTCTTATTGTTATCATATATGTTCAGGGTCACAGCTCTAACATTTTACTGTGGCATGAGTGTAGTCACTTGAATTGTGTGTCTACCTAATTTCAACGAGTCAAGGTGAAACTATGACTAACCAACCAAGTCTGTCACACTCTCATCAAATCCACATGCTGTCCAGGGAACCTGAAAAAACAATAAAACACAGGGCCAAAAAAAAAAAAAAAAAAAAAAACAAAAAAGAACAGACGTCTGCTCACCACACTAGACTTCCGATACACAGCATGCCTTTGAAACTTAGCTATGAGACAATCAACACAAAGCCAGAGGAGAGGTGCCTGCTGGGGTTTGAATCCCTAAACATCTAGGACAATGGAGGCAGGGGCCGGGGTAGAGCAGCAGGCATTGGTGTGGTGGACAAGCTGATTTTTGAAAGGAAGGCTACCTCCTGAAGGCTGCTTAAAAATGGTCTTCTCTACTTTTATCTTTGGAATACATCAGGCTTTAAACAAAGCCGAGGACAGAGTCATTTTTAAAGTCAACACTCTTCCCTTCTGTCAGGCTCCTAGCAGTTAGTTTCTTTTAAACTCTAGATGAGCTGGGCTTTCTGCTTCATTACCTCTCACCAAATACTGCACATCTCCCCAACTTCCACCCTGCTCTCAAGGCAAGTGCCAGTTCTTCCTGATTGGTGCTGAGCCCAAGAGCCAAGAATTCCTATAATAAGATAGATACCACCTCTATTTCCTCACATTGCTTTAGGATAAAATGATGTCTGAATTTCAAACTCTATTACGTTAGAATAGGAATAAAACTACCCAAGTTCTTACACGGAAAGAGTATACTGGAGGAAAATTACTTTGACACATAAAACTGTTATGTCAAACTTTGTACTACAATGATCTGAAATGTTAACTTGCCAGCTACTTAACAAGTTTTAGTTCTGAATACATAGAGGTATCTTGATTTAATATGAATCTGAGGAAAATGTAGTATCTGGATTGTGAAAAGTATGCTTGTAAAGCAAACATTTTTATTGGTAAAATAGCTTCTCAGAATCGTTACTAATTATATACTAACATAGAGAAATGGGGGGGGGGAGGTGAGAGAGAGGACCAGAGGGGGAGAGCGAGAGGAGGAGACCTTACCAAGGGCAACTAAAATTCACCTGTGTCTAATAGAGTCTAACACAAGCTTTACTTCAATTCCCAATATCAATATGGCAATGAGAATGACCTGCTGGGTTATCAGGAAGCCATAGCCAGAGAGGAAGGAAGGAGATATGTTTCCAAAATGAGTAACTTAAAAAGCCAGGGACAGCCGGGCGGTGGTGGCGCACGCCTTTAATCCCAGCACTCGGGAGGCAGAGGCAGGCGGATCTTTGTGAGTTCGAGGCCAGCCTGGGCTACCAAGTGAGTTCCAGGAAAGGCGCAAAGCTACACAGAGAAACCCTGTCTCGAAAAACCAAAAAAAAAAAAAAAAAAAAAAAAAAAAAAAAAAAAAAAAAAAAAAAGCCAGGGACATTAAAAACAAAACAAAACAAAAACAAAAACAAAAACAAAAGACAAAACAAAACAAAACAAAAACCTTACTTGGATGCCCCATTTTCTTAGCAGAATGAGAACATTCATCCTGTGAGGATAAGAATGAGCAGAAACTTTCCAAATGCTTCAGGAAGTCTAATAGGACATAAGCACAGGCCAATCACACAAAGAATCATGAGACCAATTCATGTAACAGGGAGGACAGACAGTGTAGATTCTAAATGACCAAGAAGAGAAATAGGTTTGATTCTGTATTAAAAACCATTGCTTGGACAGACTGGAGGAAGGTATGCGAGGGAGGCTAAGGAAATTATATGAGGACCATTTACCAGACAGGAAGCAAGGAAAACCAAGTCAGCATTGTGAGAAACAAAACCAGCCAGAAACTTAATGCAGATGAACTGTCAATGCAAAGTCTAAAGGCTATACAGAACGCTGCAACTGTGGTTGTCTAGCTCCCAACAGGTCCTTGAGGCAGAAGCCTAAGAGACAATTTACCTCAGGATGAGAGTTCGGTTTAATCTGAGCCCTGAAGCCTAATATGCATGCTGCTGTTAGCATTTTCAGAACTTCAGTGTAGGACTTGGACATTCAATGATATCGGGCAACCTCTGAATTCATGTTGATCTAATAAACTCGAGTGAGCTATTCAGGGCAAAAGGGTTCTTTTCAAACATTTAAATTACCTAAGTGTAGTCCCCCGAATCACAACACGATCACATGGTTCAAAGATCTAAGTCCAAACTCTCAAAGTGGCAACAACATGATTGGACAGTCTGGTCACAAGCAAAGGAAGTAAGGAAACTCCTAGGGGGAAGTAGAGGCTTGGAAAAGAGCCGTGCAAGACAGCGCCATCCTTTGGAAACAATCATGTACATGAGAGATGGCCGTATGGGGAGGTTCCTGGAGCTAGCACAAGTACTGCCTACAGTGGGCTCCTGCTCAGCAGAAACCCAGCTGCCCTGTGCCCTTAGCCACCTGTGCTCAGCTCAGACCATTCTCCTTTCCTCTCTTTGCTTCCCTATTCCACTGACAAGGTAGTTAGATCCGCTCTATGGGCTCATGGCCAGTTAAGAACTACTGTTTCTCATTATTTACTTTTATAATTTGTTTAATATAAACAGGTAAAATATAATATAACCTGTTTAATACTGAATAGAAAGTAGTAATCAGACTGGTTTTTATCTTGCCCTTCACACCACTTATCACAAACAATATGGATCTGTGGAACCTACAGGAAAGCTTTCATGTAATGATTTATTGCCTTCCCATTCTTTGATTCTTCTTTGTAAAAAATAAATATTTTTTAAAATAAAGTTCTTGACCAGTAAGAATTATATTTACAATATTTTTACATCAAAAATGTTTCTTGAGTATTGCCTATTAACCTAGTCCTTCAACATAAGTCAAGGGTCACTGAATATGACTGTGTCTTAGTCAGCGTCACTACTGCTGTGATGGAACAACATGACCAAATGCAACTTGGGGAGGAAGGGCTTTATTTTGATAACAGTTCCTCCTCAAAGGGAGTAAGAGCAGGAACCTGGAGGCTGGAGCTGATGCAGAGGCCATGGAGGGATGCTGCTTACTGCCATGCCTCCATGGCTTGCTCAGCCTGCTTTCTTACAGAACCCAGGACCACCAGCTCAAGGACGGCACTCTCCACAATGGGCTTGGCCCTCTCCTATTAGTCATTAGTTAAGAAAATGCCCTACAGGCTTGCTTACAGCCAGATCTTATGGAGGTCTTTACTCAACTGAGGCTCCCTCCTCTCTGATGACTCTAGCTTGTGGCAAACTGACATAAAACTAGCCAGGACAGACTGTAATTAATGATGTAATTAATGATGTAAGACTCTAATTGATTGTTTCATCTCCTAAAGAAATAACTGTCAGGAGCTGAGAACACTCCTGGAGTCTCAGTCTTCCAGAGCTGAGACAGGAGCATCATGAGTTTGAGCTCAGTCTGGAACACATAGCACATTCCAGGCCAATCTGAGCAATCTCTCAAAGAAGAAGCAAGGGGGGCAGGTGAAGGAGAGGGAGGAGGAAGAAGAAAGGAAGGCAAGTGGAAAGGAAGAGCTGGAGGAGGACAGGAAAAAGAGAGAAAGAAGATGGGGTACCACTTTCGTTTCTTTATTCCAAAACTCATAGTGGGTAAGAACTGAACTTCTGTTCCATATTATTTGGTGGGAAGTTCAATTTTGGAACTATTTTATGAATTAAAAATCTAGAGCTGGGCATGGTGGTACACTCCTGTAATCCCAGCCCTAAGGGAGCTGAGAACAGGAGTTGTCACAATTTAAGGACCAGCTGGGCTACATCGAATGACCTTGTCTCCCAAACAAACAAACAAACAACAAAACATGGGTGTGGGCAGACAGGGTAGATGAGTGGTAGAGGGGGACCAATTAGAACAAATGTGCCAGCTATATAAAGAATGCCAGGAGGTGGAGAAACACTTGTAAGTGACAAATCTTAGGAATATGTGATGGAGGACATTTTTTTTTTTAATTGTAGGCTTCTGTAAAGGAAAAATATAAAATGAAAATAAATGTGTTCAGATCAGAAGTGGTGTCTAGAAGAGACTGGCCTGGGAACCAAGCCTGAAGCTCAAGGCTGAGACCAGGAGAGTCAGCATTTCGAGCAGATGGAAAGTCTGGTGAGATATGACGTAGTCTTCACCTCAGCAGAGCAGAGCTACAGATGTTTACGGCAATGTTGGCATTCTCCTCCATGTACGTTAAGACTCACTTACTCCACTCACGTAAGGGGGAGAATTATGAGAGACAGAAGGGAACCTATGAGGACAAACTGTGAAGGACACAGACAGGAGATGAGGGCAGCCTGGCCTTTTTCCATCAGACCTGCTCCAGTACCCACAGGACTCCAAACATCAAACACTGACCTGAAGAATGCATACAGCAACGCCATTCAGCCTTAAAAGACATATCCCACATTCAGGCTTCTCTACTCCCGCCCACATTAGCCTTATCCACTTGGAAAACACAGAGAAGCCCAGATAAAGGCTTGTTCTTCTATAGGGCACCCAGGTCTCCTTGAACTTGCCACACTTCCTCTCAAGGACTTTGTATCCTAATAAGTCAAGAGGCTTTAACTTCATTCCCAAAGTATCTTAACACTAGAACATTGAAGCTGGGCAGTAGTGGCACATGCCTTTAATCCCAGCACTCCGGAGTTCGAGGCCAGCCTGGTCTACAGAGCGAGAGCCAGGACAGGCACCAAAACTACAGAGAAACCCTGTCTTGAAAAAACAAAAAACAAACAAACAAACAAAAAACAAAACAGAACAAAAACAAAAACAATAGAACATTGAGCTGAACTCAGTTCTCTTTGCTTTGCAATTTTCTAGAAGTCCCCACTGAAATAGGAAAAAATTCTGCAAAATTTAGGAAGTCATATACAACATGGCTCAAGTATTCAAGCTATAGTCTTTATTGCAAAAATGGAATCAAGCCTAGTATAGTTCAAAATGTTCCTTTAAGATTACTAAAATAAAAGCCAGCCTTGAAACAGGATTATGATATTTTGAGATGTAATGGAAAAGAATGTTAGAAGTTAAAATGGACCTTTTATTCTTGTGAGTAAATAAATAATAACAACGTGCTGGACTGTCATTAGGCTACCCCTGTCTGAGTGACCAGTTAGTGGGGAATTTGGAAAGAGCCATATTTAGTGGTAATGAGCAGTAGACATTTTGGAGAGCTCATGTGTTATTTATACCATTTAATAGTTTTTAACTTATCTATTCCCATGGTATACTTTATTCCTCATTTGAACAAAAGGAAATCCCATCAGCATACTGGTATGTAGACATGGATCTTACTGAACTTAAGAAGGAGACCCAAGTCTTTGGACTAACTGAATACCAACATTTCATTAGCAGTCCAGATTTTCGGTTTACTTGGTAGCCCTGAGAGCTTAGTATTGTATGGTGGTGTAATGATGGACAAAGAGGGCACTAACATTGCCGGAGAGGGACAGCCTACGGTAGCACAGACCCAGGCCTAGAGGACACAGGTGTTAATTTGGGAAATACACTGAAAACACAGGTCAGTGATATAAGTGGACCCCCCAAGTCCAAGGGAGGAGCTGAGAGATGAAGGAGGCAGAAGAAGATGCAGAAGAGAGAGCAGAAGGCCGGTGAAGTACATACTAGCCCTGTCCGGTTCCAGGGATTAGGAAGAGGGCCATCATCCTTCGAGAACACAGGGAATGACAGAATTAAACACAGGAACAGAAAGATCATTTGGAAGTTCTGTCCAAGTGACCAGGAGTTTAAGAAATGATCCATAAAAGAATAAAATCTCAATATCTGAAACTCAACTAAAGAGACTGACCTAAGGAGTGGTCTGTCTCCAATCCTTCCAGTCATCTTATCTTTGGGGGATTTGTTTTTCCTGTTTGTAAAGTGAGGAAAATAACTGAATGACCCATAGGAGCCACCCAGCTCTAGATTTCCATGATTTTGACTGACAATATATTTATTTATTCAAAGTCTGATCTAGAGAATGTCAGACTTTAAAACATTATCAAGCTGAAAATTATACTAGAAAACAAGAAGAAAATATCATGTAGCTATCATAGGGCAAAACAATCCCTGTTAATAAAAACATACTGTGCTCAAGAAAAACACAGACACAGTAGATGTCAAGTGCGTAACAACCAGGTCAAGTAAAAATCTATTAATTGATGCAATCTCTCCTGATGTATATGCAACTCAAAATCCCATGCTATGCATGATAAAAAACATACAGTGCTCCATGTCAACTTTTATTTAAAGTCAACTTTTATTTAAAATAAAAATGAATAAAATACAACATTAGGGAAGAATGAGATAAATGTCTTTCACACTGACCTCTGTCAACACTTTCTCAGCGACTCCTGAATTATGTTTTAAAACTTGCACTGGGTCTGGATGCAGAGTAGTTTTGGAACCCTAATTTCTGGGGAGGCTGAGTTAGACACTAAAAGTTTAAAGATCGAAAGGAAGGAGTTCAAAGCTAGCCAGGGCAACTTAATCCAACTCTGTCTCAAATTAAAACATCCAAGGAAAGAAGGTTGTCTTTGTGTGGCCTGTGAAAGACACTGGGCTCAATCCCCAAGGCAGAAGGGAAGGAGAGGTAGGGCGGCTAGCCAACGTTGGTACGTAATGGACTAATACATAAACCAAATTGTATGTCTTAACTATCTACGGTACCTGATACTAAGCCATGTGGAGTTAAGACCTACAGTTGGGTTGAGGGGGAGAAAGCTGGAGCAGACTTGGCTCCAGATTGTTGTCGTTGATTTTTTTCCCCTTAAACTACAATAGCCAGTATGAGTCAAAAGCAGAATAAATCTGATGTGAGGAGTCTCTGTAGATTATATCCTAATTTACCACAAAATAAAAACTAAACGGAAATTGATAATACTTGGGGCTAGATTTCAAGTTCTAATTAGAAGAATTACTAGTAATTTGCTATTTCCTAGATTTAAATTGGGTCCTGTTACTATTTATAATTTATAAAACAAAATCAATCAAAAATAATTACGGTCCAATCTAAATGAGTGGAATTATTTATTTATAATTTCACCCCAGAAGACACAGAAACTTTTTTCTATAATTAGATGTATTGTTTGTTAAACCAATTTCTATGGTCAAATGGTCTTTGGCATTGTTAAGTTTCAGTCCATTAAAAGTATATGGGACCTAGCTGGTATGATATTTGAAACTGGCTCTCTAATCTGAACTATAACGATGTCAGCCAGGCTTTACCCAGGTCCAAATACTCATTCAAATGTAAAACTTACCTACAATATAGAAAGTACTTTTTATACTAATTTGTAAAATGAATAATTTTACATTAAAAAAATGTGTTCCTCTCCATAATGTAGATTTACCCACATAAACATTTTATTGGATAAATTTTTCACCCCTCAAAAAATTTTTCTTTCAGGGCATGATTATTTTTTCCTTCTTTCTTTCTCCTCCTCCTCTCCCTCCTCTTCCTCCTCCTTCTCTTTTCTTTCTATTGGTCTTCTATATTTAAAAAAAGATCTATTTTATTTTTGTGCCTGTGTAGGTGAGTACAGATGCTATGAAAGCCAGAAGAGAGCACCATATCCCCTAGATCTGTATTTGTGAGCTGTTGGGTGCTACAAACCAAACTTAGATCCTCTGCAAGAGTAGTATGTCTTATTATCCATAAGTCATCTTTCTAGTTCCAACCTTACATTTTCTTTACAACAGAAAATTACCCATTTCACTTGACTTTGTGAATCCCAAGTGTGAAACCCTCTCCTGGGGCACTAATCACTGCTGAACTGGCCTTCTACAAGGCAGCATCTTCAGGAATTTGCTCTAAAAGCAGGAACAGGTTACCAAAGTGCTGTGGAATAATCCCTTTGTACACTGTGAAGATTTGTCACTGTGATTGGTTTAATAAACAAGCTGACTCACCAATAGCTGAACATATAAGGTTAGGTAGGAAGGCCAAATTAAGAAGATGGGAAGAAGAAGGGCAGAGTCTGGAGTTGCCAGTCAGATGCAGAGGGAGCAGGAGATGAACATGCCAAGCAAACAAAGGTACTGCCACGTGGCAGAGCACAAATAAGGAATAAGGGTTAACTTAAAAATGTAAGAGATAGTTAGTAATAAGCCTGGGCTATTGGTCAAGCATTTATAATTTATATTATATGAGTGATTATTTGAAAGCAGGTGGTTGGAACAGGAAAACTCCACCTACACCACAGGGCTAAGTGACTGCCTCCCAAATGGGATGATATAGCCAAAGTCAAGTGCGTGCGTGTGTGTGTGTGTGTGTGTGTGTGCGCGCGCGCGCGCGCACACACACACACACACACACACACACACACACACAAGATCACAGAAAAGAAAAAAAATATGAACCCACTTGAAAACTGAATGGGTGTGTGTAGGGGTACACTTCACATAGCTAGCTGGGGTCTTTCTAGATCCAGTTCTCCATGATCATAGACACTTGAATTAGGAACCTGTGGCTCCTATTGTGATTATTATGATTAACTTGGAAATGGGGCTATTGGACATTAACTCACTTCCGTGTGTATCATTTTATAAGGACTTGCAAATGAGAAGGGAGTGATGACCCCCCAGAAGCTGCCACATTTCCAAAGTCTCACTGTGACCTGAAGCAGCACCACCAAGCAAGGCTGGCAGGAAGATCTGACTGGCAGCTTGTTTAGGCATTCTGCTCGCATACCACCTGAATTACTTTCAAAGTGAAGGCGAGCATTAAGCAATTTCAAAACAGAGCCATTTTCAAAGTTCCATGCTAACCATGGCTTGCTGCTGTTGGAAAGGAACGTATCTATTACCGAGCAAGGTCAGAAGCAAACTTCCTATTCATGCAGACTTTGGCCTGTGCCCAGTTCCAAATTTTTCTGGCCAACATAGCCTTAATACTTTTCCAGAAATAATTTTAAGAATAAAAAAGACTGGGTCAGTCTGCAGCTAGTTTCCTGTGAAAATTCCTCTGAAGTTGCCAGAATGATTATATCATCTCCTATGAGTTCATGAATACATATTTCCATAGGTTTCACAATGTCCTATATCAAAGATTAAGAATTTTCCTTATACAATTCACATTTAGAATTTATAATGGAGTTGGAAGGCATTTCATGTTTAGTGGATCCTGCAGAATTTGGTCAATAAAAAAAGTGACTGATTGGGAAGGCTGTTCACTTACTGACACCCATTTTGTTTCCTGAGTGACTTCCATTATTATATTATGTAACTATAGTTTTACAACTAGTTGTCCCAAAGAACGACTCTCCTAATACATCAATTCATTCTTCCTTATGTAATGAACTTAACCAGTGGCAGCTCTACTGTGTCCCGCAGGTGGCCTTGAGGACACAGAGTTGAAAAGCTTGAGGGAGGTAACAAAATAGGGCTGTAGACACCAGCAAAAGGAACCCAAGCTGTGGGAACGGAGAGGCTATTACAAGATGTCCTTTTAGATGATTAAAAGGATATTAAAAGAGGATAGGAATTTAAAAGACCTCCCGGGGAATGTGGGGAGAGGCTGCAAACGGATGCCATCCTGTTCAATAGGCTGAGAAAGAGGTAGGAGAAGTGGGGGTACCATCACTGAACATGAGGGAGTCGAGGACAAATAATAAGGTATGGTGTTAAGGACGGAAATGTCAAGGGATAGCACTGGACAGGCAGGTATATTTTAGATATAAAGTACTATGGATTTCTATGCATTCAGAAAGCAAAAGAATAAGACCAGAATTCAAATTTTTTTTTAATATATTAAAATGACATACACATGTTTTCTTTATAGAGAGAATCCAATGGAAGTAGCTACGTGGAGCATTGGAATGCAAAATAGAGGGACAGAGGATAGGCCATATACACAGTAGAAATCCAGTTGGGTTTGAAAGTTGTCCAGATGAGAATATAATGGTAGGTTCAAGAAAGGCAGAGGGCATGGGGACAGAAAAAGGCAGATCTTGTCAATGGGAGGTAAAGCTCACAGTTGACTTTGCAGTCCTTGCTGCAGTACCTGGTTTAGTGTGATTCATTTTACCAACCTAGCAGACACGGGAAAAGAAATAGGTTTCAGAAGATAACCGGTATCAAACATTTCACATTTGAAGAGCCCCTGGCAAATCCAAGCAAAGTGCACAGCGGACGGCTGAACACATGCGCAGAGAACTCTGGAAGGAAATCGTGGGTAGGAGAACTGCCACAAGCTATGAATGGGGTAGGTAAAAATCGCAGAAGCAAATAAACTCAGCCAATCTATGTACGCCAAAACACCAACCAAGGGAATGCTCACATCTAAGGGGATGTGGAAGCCTATGAAGCCCACTAAGGAGCATAATGAAAGACTCAAGATGGAGGGAAGTGCAGTCTTCCTTCAAGATGGAGGAATGTACATGAAGGAGAGATTCAGCAATGGGTCAGGATGGGCAACAAAATCAGGACCAACAAACGACTCCTGACACTGGAACCAGAAATTTGATGCTGTTGGGCCATCAGCGGTACTCAGTTCCTTCCCGTAACAGAAACACCATCCACTCTCTGAAGCCTGGCCTGTGAAAAAGCAAAGGCCTCGCACTTAGGAATCTGCTTGACTAGTATCTGAATTATGACTCCTCTGGTTACTAGCTATGCCTAGTAAAAAGTCATTCCATCATTCCATGTTTTAGTCTCCTCTGCTCAAAATAAGGGGTGGGGTGGGGTGGGAAAAGAATCACCACTTCTTAGGATAATTCAATTTACTAAGTAAAATGAGATGCCATACACAGAACACCTCCTTGCATGCCCTAAGCTAAGACTCATCATGCAATACATAGGTATCTTCTCAAAACACACATGCAGACACGTATAGTACAGGTCACTACATCTACAGAAATGTCTACTCCTCATTTGAGTCTTAATTCCTTTGCCTGATTTGCAAACATCCTCTACTGAGCCCAATGCTGAATCTGAGTAACTGTGGACTCACAGGAAATAAAATTAGGCTTTCAGAAATGTGCTTCTATAGGATATACCTGCTTTAACATGGTTTTCGCATACCTCACAAGAAATGAGCAAGCTACTCATAGTTGTAAATTACAGTAGCTTGTCATAGGCTTATACACAATAGATACTAATCTAATAGCTTTACTATTTAACACAAAACTATACAAATGTATGACTAGCACTCCACCAATATTTTCCAAGCACAGAATAAAGGAGTGAAAACTAGTCAAGCAAATGATAATGTGCTTCCGTCCCTGGGTCTAACAGGAATTGGGCTGAACCCCAACTAAAATCAAAAGGAGAACACCAAAAAGCCCTTAAATTGAAGTTGCAACTAGAATCAACGTTTTGAATTGGCATTGGCTACCTTCATAACTGAGTTGTGTATGAGCAAAGAAAATACTGTGAAAATATTAAATTGGGACAAGGACATACTTTTATGATTTAATACATTTCACTTTAAAAATATTTTCATATTTGTTCTAGGCTGACACTTTTGCTACATAAACCACATAATATAAAATTATGCTACACTCACCTCCAGCAGAAGAAAGATATAAAGAATATGTAACTATGAAAAGTAAAAGCAAGGTCCAAGGATACAGACAGACCATACCTCAAAAGTTGTGGGTGGGGACAGAAGCCTTGCTAGTCACCTGGCCACCTATGGATGAATCCCTAGAATTCGGTGGCCTGGTTATCACAACATTGGATGTATTATCAACAGGAAACTTGGTTTACTCAGATAATGTCCATTTGGCCACATTTGACTTCCGTCTGTGCAGGCACACCCACCACACAGTCAGCAACACACAACTCTGCAAATGTGGAGCATTAATTTTGTTTTAACCAACATGACCCTCAACTCATTCACAGCCATATCAAAAGGACACTGAGAAAAATGAAGTTCTGTATAAGAAAAGGAGAAGGGAAATGGCTGGGAAAAGAACCACACTGAACAGTATTGATAAGCAAGATTGATGGCTTCAGATTTCTCTTTGTGTTTACTGACAAAAGGCAGTGTGCAATAGAGGACTTGGTTTGTTCCAGTGAAAAATGAGCTGGGTTATATTGTCTACCTCCAGAAAATGCTTGCTTTCTAGAATGCCACCCACCTTTCCCTGGTTTAATGTCATTTACATTAAATAGACTATATTCGTCCCTTGATGATACAATTAACAGATGTACCATTTTGGAGTGTGTGTGTGTGTGTGTGTGTGTGTGTGAAGTAAAACAAGATCTTTAGAATTTTGGTAGATACTTGTAGGAGATATTCATCTATAGCATTTATGTAACCAAGTATGCACATGAATTTTTAGAGAGGCAAGAAACACTCACATTCAAGTAATTAGTCATATTATACAGTTACATCCTTCAAATAGCAAAGGCTGAAAAATGAGCAGACACAAGACTAAAAGGAATTTTTAGAAGAAGAAGAAGAAGAAGAAGAAGAAGAAGAAGAAGAAGAAGAAGAAGAAGAAGAAGAAGAGAGGCCCATTCATAACCACCATCAAGCATGAATAATTACCAATTCTGAACGTAAAGATCATTCAAATAAATGTAACTGATGAATCATCCACACAGTGTGCAAGTCAAAGTAAACAGACAGTCCACTTTAGAAAGTGTCTGGTGAATTGATTTAACAAGTTTAATGCGAGCATCAGTGTGGGGCTATTACTGATCGTAAGCTTTACTGATGTTATTTGTTCACTTGGAAAAATACCGCTCTTTGGAATGAGCACATTAAGGCTAAAATTGCAGAGAAAACCCTATTACAACTTTATTGCTGGCAAATTGGAACCAAACCTTGTCTGTATATCAATTACTTAGAGTTACCACAGAGATAAATCCTTTTTTTCTTTTCTCTCTCTCTCTTTCTCTCTCTCTCTCTCTTTTCTTATATAGGCTCAATGTTGAAGACAGAGATGAGAAAGTCCTTATTACACCCTACCAACATCACTAGGCTTTCTTAGCAATTTCAAGAAATTGTCAATTAAGTTCTTTTTATTAGGTTCCAAAAGCTGTTAAGTCAAACACAAATCTATCATAAGGCTTGTAACAGCATGTTATTTAGGCGCATTTCAATGCTCCGGTCGTTCATTACCCACCTACCCCATTGCAACTGTGACACTCAAGCCAAGCAGAGGAGTTTCTTGTTGATTTCCCTGAGTTCACAGAAACTGGAAGTGAGTGGCCACTCCTTTGTAGCAAAGCTTGAGCAAACTCTCATTCTTATGAAGATGGGACAGGAAAATAAAGACTATGTCTCTGTCTCTCTGTCTCTGTCTCTCTCTCTGTACACACACACACACACACACACACACACACACACACACACACACACAGAGGATGAATTTGCACCAAAACGCTAATTAGTGTAAATATGAGTCTGATGCAGCTCCCCACGATACCACGTCCCCCAAAGCATAAAGTCAGGACTTTTACCCAGTGGTACAAATATGTCTATTATCTGCAGATTTCACTCATGACCCAGGAATCATTAGGAGACAGTGTCGAATCATCCAGATGGCAACTGACATCTAAACTGCCCCAGTGAGCAGTGGAGACCACAGCAGCATGCCAGCAGTTGTCCTTGCTCCCTGACCTAAGAAAAGGTAAATGCTCTGAAAAGCCAGTCCTGCGGGGGCCCCAGGAGGAAGGAAGGAGGTAGTACCCTTGGAAGAAGAAAACAATAGAAGTGCACGGAGGTCAGCCCCAGAGGCAGCTGCTCCTTTGACCTTCTAGACAGACAAATGGGGCTTAATAGGAGAGGGACACAGGATGGCACATAATTCTAATGAATAAATATGGCCCAATGCTATTCAGGAATCCTGCACGGGAGGCAGTCATGACATTCACATTTCAGATGAGACTGTTAAAAAAAAAAACACGAATTAAAATGGATTAAGAGTGATGAGCACTGGCTGAATGAAGAATGCTACGCTCCACAACTTTGACTCTTGAAGTTTTCACTCTGAGCTTTGCTTCACAGCAAAAGAAAAAAAAATTAAGAAGAATCAGTGTTTACTTACTCTTAAATCCTCTGACCGACTGACTCCTTAAACATGCATACTGTTCCAATCCATGAAAATTTTAATGGTCTCTAGGTCAAGATTTCAATTTTCATTGAACGTATTTCCTGAAACATGTCCAGGAGCAATCTGAGCCTGACTGCTTAGATGACAAGCTAGGATGCTCAAAGAGAAGTAAGACAGGCCCCCCAATTCTAAACAAAACCCACACCCCAAATAGGAGGCACAAAAAAATCATGAAGGAAGTTTGCTACCATCCCAGAAAGGGAGCCCATTTGCAGAATTCTGAGAGGCGACCACTGTGCTCTCAGGCTGCCATGGCTGTGATTTTCTAAGAATTGTTTTTCGTGAAATCTGACTTTGTATTTATGCTTCCACAACATTCTGCTCTAGCCTGACTACTTGGTCACAGGCTAACGACATTTGAAGAGAAAGAAGGTCAAAGCTATCATTATGGCGGTGACAACCAACCACGGTGGGAAAAAAATAAGCTTTATTTATTACTCTTAATACAGGAAACCTTTACTGTGGAATATAATTGCACTGTCACTACACACCAGAGATTTTTAATCCCCAATCATTTCAACATATTTTACAGTTCATTACCTCTCCGGCTAGATACAGCAGGAAGGATTCTCCTGAGCCTACACAAAAGAAGCCTTTAAAAAAATCTACTATTTTTACACTCATATTTCCAACACATACAAACACACACACACACACACACACACACACACACACACACACACACACACACACACTGGAAGTGGCTAAAATCTTATCTATTTTAAATGAACACTGGAATAAAAATATACATGTCACAATCGACATTAAATCTCCCCACTAAGGACTAGGACATCTATCATTATAAATCATCGACAGAAATGGAGGCTAACAAATAAGTCAGGATTTTAAATTGGCTTTATGACAACCAGCATGGCAGTGTCCAGACCAAGCAAGACTGACTGTACACCTTCCTAGCAATACAGAGTCCTGCAGGCCATACACGGCTACGTTGCCTTTCAGGGGAGATTACACGTGATGGTTCTCACAAGTCCCAATAAGTGTCACCATGGAAAGGAAAGCATTTGTATCACTGTGAATTTTGTTCAGTAAAAACCTATCACTCACAGTCATTTTTCACACACTGCAGCTCATGCATCTTGCCCTACATGGATTGAATTTAGACTTCATCACAATTTTGCTATGACAGAAGTTGTCTAGTTAGCTAAACCATATCATGAAAATGGGACTCACTTTTTCAACAATCTGGACTCTGCAAGTTCTGAACTTTAGAGTGCTCATCTTTGTGAGTCTATAATGAACTTGAGAACAAAACAAGGGAAAAACTTACATACAATCCTTCCAGTTCTCACAGATTAACCCGAACTTCCCTACTGAAGGGGCTTTCCCAAGCCTACGGAGATCTTATCTACTATGAAGTAGGTTTTAGTCAACAATTATAGAAGGGAAATGGCACCTGCAGAAGAACACCTGAAGTTGTCCTCTGATCTCCACATGCACACACATCACAAACAGGTGCAGCCCAACACCACGATACAAGCATGCACACACACAAAAATACTTGCAGAGTTTTCTACATGGATCCGTCTAAAAACAAATTATGCAAATGATGTCTCTCTTCTCATCAGTAAAACACATTTTACGTGAAATGTCTTAATTTTAAATATCTTTTATTTGGAAATCATCAGAAATGCAAAATAATGTATGGATATTTACCAAGTTGCAGTGACTTTTCTTTAAAGAATAGAAAGAATTTAGAGAGTAGTCTGTTTCAACACACTGTTAAGTCCTGTGCTACCAAGGTCATAATACACCTGTGCTGCCACGGTGCTATAAAGAACCCAGTTCTCTATTTCCCAATCAATCAGTCTAAACATTCCCGGCTTCTGAGTGGGAGGATAAAGCAATTCTGAGTTGTTTCTAACAATCCCTTCAGAAGAAAAGCAACACAGAGGCCATACCACAGCTCTGACTCATGACCATGCAACTGGAGACGCTCAGGGGCTTTCCCTAGAGCTGAAACAAGAAATACTGTCATCTCTGCAGGGGTATTTACAAAGCTAAAGGGAAAATTGAAATTAAAAGTGAATGACTGTATTCAATTAGCACAGGTGATAATAAGGAGGGTGAAGAATGGCCAGTAAAATATTTACTCAACATTTCTAAAGGAAAGTGTCCAAATACGGCCATGGGACTGTGCTTTTACCTCCTATTTCCTTAGCAAATCTCGAGTTAATGCACTTGTCATTCTGGGGACAACACATTCCCTTCCAAGGACCAGAACTTCAGTAGACTAAGATAAATGGTTAGAGCAAAGTTTGGATGGCAGATTAGGAAAAAGTCATGAGTTCCCCGCGGGAGTCAGGCACCGGGCAGCACCTCTGAGGTTTACCTGAGGTCTTCCCTAGAGAAGCCTGAGCCTCAGCATACACCAAAGACTTGGCCAGGGTCACAGAGCTAAACAGCCGCAGAGTGCCCTTGAGTCGGCTGACTTTCAAAATGTCTTCCTTCCATTCATAAACATACGGATGGATCAAAATAGCAGTAGCTAAAAGGCAAGGCTTTGTTTGAGTATCTTCAAGGATAATGGTAATTGGTAGGCTACAGAGAGGGAGAAAATACTTCTAGCTATTTTAATTACTTTTCTTATTGCCATAACACCTAACAAAAGTGGGAAGTATTTATTTATTCATGGATTCCGAGGGATCAGTCCATGCACTTGAGAAGACTATGAAAGCAGAAGGATGTGAAAGAGGCTATCTTTCAAGAGAAGAGGAACAGAGCAGTGAGGGTCATGCCCCCAAGAAACCAACTTCAGCCAGGAGGCTCCACTTTGTACTTTCATCTTCCCAATGACACCATCATAATACAACTGATCAAGGGCTTAATCAATTCATTACCTCAGAGCCCTCATGATTGGATCATCTCTGGCATTGCCCTCACAGTTATTTATCAATCTGATCAACCAGGCCAATTTAACAAACATTAATTACACACACACACACACACACACACACACACACACACACACACACACACCCAAACATAGTTTAGTGCTGAATTTATGCAGTCTCTAACATTAATGTAATCGCTCATCCAAGGAGTTGTTTCTTTGTTTTTTGTTTTTAGTTTTAGTTTTAGGTTTGTTTTAAAGTTATTGACGTACATAATACCTTTGGATGCTTTTTTTTCCTTGTTTTTCGACACGGGGTTTCTCTGTGTAGTTTTTGTGCCTGTCCTGGATCTCACTCTGTAGACCAGGCTGGCCTCGAACTCACAGAGGTCTGCCTAGCTCTGCCTCCTGGGTGCTGGGGTTAAAGGCACGTACCATCACTGCCTGTTATTCTTTGGACACTCCTGCTAACCTAGTCAGGAAACATGTGACAGAAAAGCTGACATGACAGTGTTTAAAAGAAACTCTACCGGGTCCTCCAAACAGCCCAGTTCACGATGCAAAATTTTAATTTCATTTTTAATCTCACTTGAAAACTCTACTTACTATTGTACATTTCCTGTACATGATTAAATGATGGAGAGCGGACAAAGCCCATTGTTTTAGCTAATAACTTAGTTACTTCTATGGCATTAGGGACTAAACCTAGGGCCTTGCACACTTTCATAAGTAGTCTACCACTACACCACATCACCATCTCTCTTTTTCCTTTTTATTTTCAGACAGGTTCTCATTATGTTGCCCAGGCTGGCCCTAAACTCATATGGTAGGCCACAGAGGTGCTGAGCTCTTGCAATCAGCCTCAGCCTCCCTATGAGCTGACATTACAGCTTTTTACCTCCAGGCCTGGCTCATCTCCTTTTTTTTGGGGGGGGGGGGTATGGTTATAGATACACATCATCAATTATTTTTAAATAATCAAATGTTTAGCAAGATAATTTAGGAAACAAAGGTAGCTTAGCAAATGATAACCCTTGCTACAGAATCAACCAAAGAGAGTGAAGTGTCTGATTGGGGAAAGTAGGAGCCATGTAGTGTATGAGTGAAGGTCTCCGGATATGGAGATGGGCTCTCAGGGTTAAAGATGGGATGCTTTTAGCTGGTTAGCTATGTGTTGTGAGGATTCAATGAGAAAATTCACAAAGTGCACTTAGTGGATTTTGTACATAGAAATATTGTCATTATCATCATCGTCATTATTATTCTCTAATCAGACTGATCACTAAACTGACTGGTAGATTGTTAACATGGAGTCAGGTGGTCTAAATGGGGCTGCAGACTCCACTTTCTAAGCGCTGTCAGCCATCTCTGTCTGAAACCAATGGCCTAGAGCCACGACTTTTCAACCTTCTGTGGATTTGTTTGTATCTCACAGTAAAATGTTCAGTGTAGAAAAAGAAAAGAATTTGGGAACTACCGGCCTAGAGGAAACCCATTTGTCTCACAGGAAAGGCAAAGCCAGGTCAGAAGACGCAATCTAGGAAGAGCAGGTCCTACCGAACGAAATGATGGGGCAGCCTCCATGGACACTCTGCTAAGTGAGGGCATTAGCTTCCAGCTATAAATACACACTGCCATTGTAACAGAATACCATGACCAAAGCAACTGTTAGAAGGCAGAATTTATTTGGGGTTATGATTGCGGAGAGGTATTAGTCCACCAGAGTAGAGAGGCAGGGCAGTGGTAGCCTCAAGTGAGGAGCTCACATCCTTACTGGAAGCCTGGAGCAGGAAACTAGAAGTGCTGGGTGTCTTTAACTTCACAAAGCCCGCCCCTTGGTGACATCCTTCCTTCTTTTGTGTGTGTGTATTATAAAGATGTTTTAATAAATATTTTTATTTTATAATTAATTTAATTTTACATATCAGCCATGGATTCCCCTGTCCTCCCTCCTCCCATCCCCCAGCCTTCCCACCCAATCCACCCCCCCCCCATTTCCACCTCCTCCAAGGCAAGGTCTCCCCTGGGGAGTCAGCCCAGCCTGATAGATTCAGTTGAGGCAGGTCCAGGCCCCTCCTCCCTGCACCAAGACTGAGCAAAGTGTCTTAGCATAGGCCCTAGGTTCCAAAAAGCCAGCTCATGCACCAAGGACAGGTCCCAGTTCCACTGCCTGGGGGCCTCTTAAAACAGTTCAAGCTAATCAACTGTCTCACTTATCCAGAGGGCCTGGTCCAGTTCCATGGGGGCTCCTCAGCTATTGGTTCATAGTTCATGTATCTCCACTAGTTTGGCTATTTGTCCCTGTGCTTTTTCCAATCATGGTCTCGATATCTCTTGCTCATATAATCCTTTCTCTCCCTCCCTCCCTCCCTCCCTCCCTCCCTCCCTCTCTCTCTCTCTCTCTCTCTCTCACCTATTGGACTCCTGGAGCTCCACCTGGGGATTGGCCCTGGATCTCTGCATCTGCTTCCACCAGTCACTGGATGAGAGTTCTATCATGACAGTTAGGGTGTTCGGCCATCCGATCACCAGGGTAGTCAGCTCAGGCACTCTCTCAACCATTGCCACTAGTCTACAGTGGAGGTATCTTTGTGGATTTCTGGGGACCTCTCTAGCACACTGCTTCTTGGCAAGGGTCGGGGAAAAGAGAGCTGATGAGAGGGGGAGTTCCCAGCTGGATCAGGAACAAAGTGGGAGAACAAGGAAAGAGATACCTGGATAAATGAAGGCCCCATGGGACATCCTTCCTTCTGCAAGGCAATACCTGCTAAGCCTCCATAAAGAACAAGACCAACTAGGGGACCAAATGTACAAATATCTGAGCCTCTGAGAGACATTGGTTGTTTGTTTGTTTTTGTGTATGGGTGCTTTGGTTACATGCACCACATGAGTGCCTGGTGCCTGGAGAGGACAGAAGGGGCATCAGATCCCCTGGAACTGGAATTACATACAGGTGGTTGCGAGCTTCCATGTGGGTTCTGGGAACTGAAGCCAGTTCCTCTGGAAGACTAGCCAATGTTCTTAACTACTGAGTCATCTCTTTGGCTCTTATGGAGGACACTCTCTTTCAAAACACTATAATACATTTAAGATTCTGGCACTGAAGTGCAGTAAAAAAAATAGCAAAATTAGAAAACAATAGAGTGTTCTCACGTTGACTGTAGCACATAGTAGTCTTGTAGCCCGAGATTCAATCACTTCTGGTCTTGCTTTTCCCTAAAGCAGTGATGATAACACACAACTCTAGAGTTTGTAGAGCTGAAATTAAAAGGCAGCAAGCTAGGGAAAAAATCCACAGATGAATGAAAGGTAGTTTGAATTTTACATTGTGCCCATCAGCTCTAAAGGACCCAAGGAGGTACAAACCACAAACACTTGTCTGACACTATCATCTCTAGACCTTTCACTCCAGAGGCTTCACAGTCCCAACTGCCCAGCTACAGATGACCTATACCAACTTTAGATACTAATGAGAAAAAAAATGATGCTCAATAGGCCATGCCAACACATAAAATCAACTGTAAATGTCCAGTGCATTTATTGAGCATTGTTCTTGAAACAAGTAGAAGATAAAGGTCCCATGAAACTGTAAAGTCAAATTCAGGTTACAATGATGGCCACCAACCCAAACTGCTGGAAACTTTAATGAGATTTTGTTTTATTCTGATGTGTAATTTCATAATCAATGTATTTGCCAACAAAATTATAGTTAAGCAAGAGATGGCCTAGTGTAAAAGTTATAACCATAACTCAGGAATAAAATCAATCAAACCCACGGGCCTGGAGGTGAAATGGACTAGGCTAAGAAGACACTCAGGCAAATAAACCTTCACCTCCCTTTATTCCCTTCTAAACAAAGAGTGTTTGTCCACTTGAAGTTTATGAGACAAAGGCCACTCTTTTTTTTCTTGAGAAACTCAACATTGATTATATATAAGGATAATGCATGAAAGTTGCCCCCCAAAGCTGGCTTACTATGAGCTGCCCTGGTGTACTAGGCTGATAGCCATGGTAACATTGTAATTCTCTCTGCTAACATTCCCTCCAAAAGGTCATCAACTCCTGTGCAGCAAAGACAGCATCATTTGTAGCATCTGAGAGGTCACTAATTGTTTATTAACAATATGAGGGAGTGGTCCTTAATGAACGTTTCCTCAGCAAAACCTAGGTCTAGCCAAAATGGCAACTGATTAAACCTCATCACAGAATTCTAAACCATAAATTCTGAAGACATGTGTAGTAATCAGCCATACTGATGATTCTAATCCATGTCAAACTGTGGGGACCACTAAAGTAGACATAAAGAAAAATAGGGGGAAAAAAACCAACTCTCCATCTCCATTATTTAGGATTAGTGACAAAGAATAGCATTCTCAAACTCAGTGTTTATAGATAATAGATATCTATAGATATAAATAGATCATCCCCTTTGCATTTTCTCGCCAGAAATTTTATCTTTGATGAAGTGGTTCTGCTTCCATTACAGAGTTATTCGTGTGTGTGTGTGTGTGTGTGTGTGTGTGTGTGTGTGTGTGTGTGTACTTTTTTTTTTTATCCTTTAAGGTCACAGTATTACAGAAAGCAATTTGTCAGTAATGATTTTTGCTAGCTATGTAGTTAAAAAAAGGCAACATAAAACAATGAAAATTAACAGGTATCTATAACTTGTATTCATATACAATTTACTTGATCAGCACTGGAAAATTATTTTTAAAATTCCCTTAATTTGTTCCTCTGCCAAAATCTTAATTAAAATATGCTTGAGAATGAAAAGTCTTCCATTGGAGAGGAATGTAGACTTTGAGGGGGAAATTGTAAGGAGGACTCATTTTATCACCTTTTCTTTTTCTACTCAAGGAAATACTTCATACATTTTCATGTCATCTAGAGCAATAGCTCCACATAAGAAATTATATCTTAGAAATATATTTGGACCATATTGTCCTGGATGATCTTAGATTTAACCATATATATTTTCCAAAGTAGCTCCTTGCATTTGGGCCTCAGCACCAAATCAAACTGACTGGTCACAAAAGTCTCTCTTAAGCCAAAGTTATCAAGAGATTAGGAAATAGAAACCTACCAATTTCTAAGCTCTGACCTTTGTAGTATGAGTAAAGGTGATGCACCTGATCCTCTCTCCATCCTCACCACTCTCCAACTGGAGTTTATTTTGACTACAGCATGTGAAAAGGCTATGAAAGAAAAATGATTCACTATGCTCATTTCTGTTTTTATAAGCAGTCTCTAGACTCAAGACACCACCATATATTTTCCAGCTAAGTTGCGGAAAGAGCCATCATTAGGAATTTTATTACAAATACAGACTTAGCTATGCAGAATTTTTAGGAAGGGGAAAAAAATCATACAAAAATCTGGAGTCCCCATAGCTTCCTTTTATATTAGAAGTGAGTGCCACCTCTGCTGGCAAATGTAGACAAGTCAATTCATCTTGGATTTGGGAAGAGAATACCAAAATGTGCCTTCTACTGTTCTTGTATTCTCCAAACTATTATTTTTCTAATATAGGTTCATCTCAGTGACTTTAGAACCTACTTTTCTTCACCAAAAGGTTGAACGCTAAAATACTATAACATCATAGTTCCCCGAGTTATTAATATATCAATCTGGAAATGAAGTCCCATAAAGGAGACTTTTAAGTCTGTTAGCAGAATTGCCAGTTGCAACGGTTTACAAATGGAGAGGTAAGTTTATCACTTATTATTTAAAAACGTGAAACTATTTTCATGTTTCATCAATATGCATGTCTAGAAGCTTGTTTAAGAAAACTATTCACCATGGAAAGTTTTAAATGCACAGTATCAAAGAATAATTTTTGACATTTTGATTCATACATGCTTATAAAGCTCCAAGACAACATGGTTTAATTATAAAACATATTTCTACTGCCTTAGTCATGCCAATTAAATTTGATTGGATACTTTCTTTATTCAACAAGCCCCTTTCATGTCATTTTAATTTACTGTCAAAGCAGCCTGAATATTGGAAACTAAATTATTTACTACAGCCCATAAGCCAATAATGTTCCATTTGTCTCGTACAGAGGGAGACTAGACTAACAAGATTATTAAGGACATTACTTGTAATAGCGAATGTCCTTCACTTTATTTGAGCTTCATGCTGTGCTTCCAGACATCATACTTCAAAAGAGCCCCATCTCATTCCGTCACAGAACCTCTGATACAAATTATTCTCCACTCCCTTTGTAATATTTTGATCACAGAGAAAGTGCACCCAGTACTGTTGAGTTGAAATGGAAGCACTCTTTTCTCAGATAGCTACATAGTTTGTTTATGTTCAACACCTTTGATGCCCTCCTCCGTGCCAGTGTTGCCAAGCATGGCAATATCAGTTGAATTTATCTCTCAGTGATAATATTTCACACACAAAATTCACAAAAGCTTTTGTCTTCGGTGCCTTGAATGCAAACAATGCTGCTAAGATTTGGGGATATATAAGTAAATCAATAGTCTTAGTTTTCAGAAAATCACAGAGTTTGCTAGACATTATGTATCTAGACTGACACTTCACACAGGTCTCCATTTCTGTGAAATCCTGGAAATGAATTAGCATGTCTCATCCAGAAGCACTCTCCAAGTCATAAAAAATAAATAGGGCCATGGTAAACTCTAATGTGCCCATGGTCCAGGGGAATTCTGCTTAGGTTAGCCTCATGCTAAGACTTATTTAACATCTTCATTAGTGGTTTGGAGAGAAAGGAAACACAGCAATTATAGTCACAAATGGCAATTAATTGGGAAGTATGGTAATTATTAATATAAAAATGAAAAAGAACACAAAAAGGGCTACAGAGGCCAGACCCACATAAAAAACTTCTAAAGCGGCAACTGATCAGTAAATTAAAAGGCAAAACCAGAATAAAAACATCCAGCCCCCAAGGGGTACTTGGAAATTATACTTGAAAATGATCAGGAGATGATGTCATGTCAGGAATGAGTTATAAGACAATTCAGTTTGGCAGCTAAAAGGGAAGGAAGTGATGAGAAGAGCAAGCAAGGCATTCAAAGCTCACAGGCATCTTGAGATGACGGCCATTTGCTTGGCTTCTTCAGCAGTGAATCAGAGAGAGTTGAAGGTCAATGTGAACCAGAAAACAGCGAAAAATTATGTCTGTTACAATAAGTGATCATTTATATAGCTCAGTGGTGACTGAAGCTTACAGGTAAGAGCGTCAACACAAAGGAATGCTGTACTGGGCAAGCACAGTCTTTAAACAACTCACAGTGTTCGGAACACTCTTTAATAAAGTGGAGGAGGTTGTAAGAAATCTAACAGTAGAAGAGGGTCAAGAAGAACATCAACAAAGAGGGAAGAAGGGTAGAGTGCCAATAACTCACCTAATGTGACTATTGGCTTTGGTTTTATGCAGATAATTGAAGTTTAAGCTAGAAAGCCCTATAAATGAGTGATCACGGTAAGGAAAAGGCTCCTGCTTCCCAGTGAACTGATACTGTGACTTAAGTCACAGATCGGAGATACCCCCAAAAGCAAAAAGATTACCAAGTCAGTCTCTTTTTTTCATGCTCGCTTCTAGGCAAAGTATGACAATTCCACTACGATAATGGAAAGAACGGCAGCACGCTATTGATGGGAAGCACATTCTCTCCGGTAATGTGAAGTGAGCTATTTAGTAGTGCTTTGACCATTAAGCAATCAACCATCTTTTCCTATAGGAAAATACAGAGGCTCCTTAGCCACATTTGAAGGGTTCTATATGCTACGGCTGAGAGCAAGGCATGCTTTCAAGCTTTTCCTCGGGAGCTGCACTGTTTAACTCAATTAGGAAAAGGAAATCTATTTCTAAGTTGGGTGAAATAAATGCATAGGAAGGAGCAGCTTGCACTTTCTAGGTGATAGGTCTCAATTTTGATGCTAGGGAGCACAAGGTGACACTTTTGTACGTGCCTCAGATTCATGCAATAATGGGCCAATATTTCAAAGCAAATGCAGCTATGATGTTTATGTTAAAAACAATAGGTTGTGACAGCAGTCAGATGGTCTATATCCCTCAAGTGTTGAAAATAAATTGTTTCTTTTTGCACACAAGAGATGGAGATTACCAAGGTGAAACATGACAGAAAATTTGTAGAGAACGATCTTGTCTGGGAGCAAAGCCTGCTTCCTGGTACAGGCTGATAAAAACAGTACCCCACGGGCCACTGTGTACTGCCTTAATGAGTCAAGTGACAGTGAATTTTGAACAAAGAGCCTTGGGGAAAAAAAAACAGCTATTTTGTTATCTGTCTTCTGCTAAATTTCTATTCACACATACAAAAAATAATGAAGCTTCAAGTTTAAACAGCAGTCGGAGCCAAGTTTCTATTTATTCCAAGATGGTGGCAAGCCTGGCACACCTTAGAGTCACGGCTAATTCCTTGCTGGTAATCTGATGCATTGGTCTTCTTCAAGCGCATGCCTCCCTCCCACCTGGCTGTCTCTTTCCCTGGAACTTCCACTTCTCATCTAACTAAAAGAAAACTAGCATTTCTCAGCGTCAACACACTGCGAATCCTTCCCTACCCTAGGCAAGAGCAAACTGGAAGACGGATGTGAGACTAACTATGCTGGTAAATAAAGAGCAAAACAGAACCAAAGCAGGACAAGGTACTGGTTTCAACTGAGCTCACTGATCTCTGCGTCTTTGCTCATACACCCATATTCATGAATGATGTAACTTCCTGTGCAAAGATTATTTCACTATCTGAAGAGGTTTGTCCAGATTCTCAGTGCCCTGGGTAACTTGGAGAAGTAGATATTTCTGCTGCAACTTGTATACATATTAGTTACAGCTGACTAAACTGCCAGATCTTCCAGGAGCTGGACTTTCCATATTCATTTCATATGCCACTCTGTGATTTATTCCTTCATTATTGAACCATTTGCCTTGGTAAAAGAACTAGTTACTAACCTCATTAACACAAATGGGAAGGACTAACTCACTGCACTGCCCCACTAGGTAAAAGAAGGCGACTTTCATTACAGCCTTGATTCAATTATTATTTGAGTTTTCATTCGGTCATACATGTCTATAGAGAGTACCATCTTTTGTCATTTTAGTCTAAGACTTTTAAAATAGCATGCAATAGATAATGATATCAAATGTTACATCTGGGTCATTTAAATTGCTTGAAATTTAAATGCAGTACTCATGTTTCTGCCAAGAATGCATCGTCTTTAGGTTCTACTTCATCTGGAGCATGTACATGAGCAGCAAGGTTTATATGGAGGTATTGGTGCTCCATCACACTGGTCTGCAGCAGAGAAGGACTAATTGGGAGAAACAAGGAAATGATTGTTTTTTTATTTACTAAATCATTTTTATTTATATGCATCTTGAAATAAATGATTATCTCTGTGATTTGTATTTTAATATTATCAATATCAGCTCTGGCATTTATAATCCCTGTACTGTCCAGGCTCTGCAGGCAGTACGCTCACAATCTCAATAATGGCTCTGCATTTCACATGTTTCCCAGCTCCAAACTGAACAAAACAAATGATATGATATGACTTGAGACACTGAATGTAGCAATCTTTGCCCTCCCCAGATATAATACTTCATTTTTGTATGAGCTGATCAATGCCTGAATTATTTGGATATTTCATTTTGAAATATGTACTATGAATAAGGTTCTCTATGCAAGGATTGAAATGTACATATTCTGCTTATGAAAACATACATGAGAAAATCCAAATACACAAAATATATTGTAAATACATGCACGTGAATGTTATAATTATAGGATATCCCAAAATGCCTAGTAAATATATGCTGCACTCAAGTATTTTAATATTTATCTTTTTATGTGAATATCTATGCATAAAATTCTATAAATAAAATTTTAAGATAGAGCGAATAACATTTCAACATGGAAAATGTATATATGCAAATCTATAGATACATGTATATGCAAATCTATAGATATATGCATGCATGTATATTTTTCTGATTGAAGTTTATATCCTACCCTCCATTTTGACTGAAACAGTGAAATAACTAGCATGTTGCCTCTCTGAAGCCGAAAGCAATTTCCTTTTCTAATTTTAGTTATGCAAAGCCTATGGGCATCATCAGCATTTAGTAATTAGTTTTATAATTACTGCTGTTTTGCTCACTGTCATTCAATTTTTCTTACAACATGGTCTGGGATTGAAACATCCCACATCCACAGCTGTGTAAATTGCTACCCATTTATAAGGCAAAAAAAAAAGTAACATTCCATATACATTATTATTCAGTCAAGAATGTGTTATGGGTACTTAGGTGATGCCTTGAGTGCATAAGCTGTCCACTGAAATGCCGAGAAAACCGGCATTGCAAGGTTCTGGCAAGGCTGTCTAACAAATAGCCTGAGGGCACGAGGGTCCCAGAACAGGAGGATTACATCAAGGAGCACAATGGAATATCAGAAACCTAAAGATCGTGATGTCAAGACAAGCATTTAGTCTGTTAGGGGATGCTGTTCCGGGTCCATAGGAAAGGAAAAAATGCACACGTGCTCAGATGCCCACGCGCTCTGCTGTCTTAAGAACAGTGTTTCTTCCAAAGGGTGCCTAAGCACCGTGGAGGCTGCGATCTTGATAGATTAAAGTTTTCCAAATCCAGGGAAAAGTCCAGCCCCAGGGTCTGATACTTCACTTCGATTTTAACTGCGAAATCAAAACAATGATTGACCTTTCATAAAGACCAGAAGTGTGAGGCTAACCAAGGGCCAGTGTAGTGTTGTGACAGTAACTATTAGCTTAAGCAGCAGCTTCGGGGAACTTGGAACATTCTTTGAACAGATCACTTGTAGCCACATTCCCTGAAGATGTGTGAAAACCAAAGCAACACGACCACAAGCCCCTTACCAAAATCTGAAATGTTCAGGCCAAATCAGGGGTTGTGCATTAAGCCACATCACAGAGTTGGCTTCACAGTAGCCGTAGAGCTCAGGATTTGCATCCTTGAGAACATACACTAACATGGTACTGCATTAAGAATCCACTTGACAATGAACGTCATTGGTCTGTGCCTCCGTTTCTTCGTCTACACATATGAATAGTACCTCCTATGTGGGTCGCTGAGTGGCTGAAGAGGAGAGCGCTTAAGGCATGGGGAAAAGGCTGCAAGCTTTCGCACGTGCCTACTATGATCCTAGAATGTTCTCTTTAGATTTCTGGCAAAAGTACTGTGCACTGGTTAGAGTTTTCTTCAGTTTCATTAGCTGCACCCTATCGTGTATTTTCTCACAAATAATTTTTTAAAAATTTTATGTTCCAAGTCTTATTTCTACAATGTATAAGTTATACATATTTTAAGAGCAGAAATGCATCACCTATTTCTTTTCTGTTATTGAAATCTGGGCACAGGTGGCACAGAGTTAATACAAGTTTTCTATTCTAAATGAATAAAGAAAGTTGCAATGGGATGGGACAGGAGAAAGAAAAGAAACTCCTAAATGTGCTAACTGTTAGACCTGGGATGAGACAGTAACTGTGTAACTGACATGCAGAGGCAAGTCAAGTTTCCAGGTGCAACACAATGAGAGAGGTTGATAGCCAGGGTGAAAGCTGCAACTTCAGCTCTAACTTCTGGGCCAACCACAATCATCAAGCAGTTCTTCCAGGGCTGGAGCACTGGTAGGTAGGTAAAGAGCACAAGCATGAGGAGGGGAATTTGGACTCTCAGCAACCACATCCCAGTCAGGAACAGCAGCACCCATCTGTAATTCCAGCACTTGGAGGGAAGGGGAAGACAGGCAGATCCTTGGAGCTCACTGGCCAGCCTGGCTGGCGGAATCAATGAGCTCCAGGTACAGTGAGAAATCCTGTTCCAAACAAATGTACATATGGGCACACAGGTGTGTGTGTGTGTGTGTGTGTGTGTGTGTGTGTGTGTGTGTGTGTGTGTGTAAAACAACAATTGTGAGAGACATCTAATATTGACCTCTGGCTTCCATGTATACATAAATACATGTGTAAATGCACCTGTACATACACACACACACACACACACACACACACACACACACACACACAACACACACACACTCTTTTTATTTTGTTTCTTTTCCAGTGGAGACAGGGAGAAATCCAGAAAGGGCGGAAGGCAGGACCACAAGCAGCTCTGCCATCCTTCTGTCTCTAACTCCTAGAGCTGGAGACACAGAATCACTGATTAAGATGGAAAGATAAAGCAGACAGGCACTAAGAATTTCCTAGAACTATAGCCACAGAACATTCACTATCTTGATATACTTATGGCCAAAAGGCTCATTTGATCTAGTGTGTCTGAAAGTGATAAGAAACTCAAAAGCTACTATTTATTTGTGAACTGAATGGCAATGGATTCAAATAAAATATTTTAACTCAAATACTCAAAATACTTTTCCAAACTGTTCTTGAGACTAGATATTCACACCCACAGGTTTCTTAGGGACTCTTTGGAAGTCTCTCACTGGTCTGGTCCATCTTTCTCAAATGTAAGTCATAAAGAGCACTGACTGCTTCTCATGAGTTGTGACTTCACCATTACTACAGTGACTATAATCTGTGTTAGGCTTAACTACCAAGCTGCAGATATCTAATTGAATAAGAAATTAAAGTCATAATTTGGATCAAAAAACAAAAAAAGAGAAAAGCCTTTGTTTCAGTGAATGAAAAGACTGCCAGTTCCCATTCATGATTCATACTGTTTAATTAACACATGCAGGGGAAAATGAGATGATTCAAAAAGAATGTGGACAACCCCAGCTCCAGGGCAGGTGACACCTTTGGCCTCTGGCACCTGACACAGGCACGAGCACTCCTGTGAAATCCATGTACACAACCACACACAATTCGCAAAAATTAAAACAAGTCTGTAGGGCTGAGAAAGGGCTCAGCAGTTAAGAGATCGTGATGCTCCTGCAGAGGACCTGAGCTCAGTTCCCAGCACCTACGTGGTAGTTCATAAAGTCTATAACTCCAGTTCCAGGGGATCAAGGACCTTCTCTGGCCTCCATAAGCACCAGGCTCACACATACAAGCAGGCAAAATATTCATGACCATATATATATGAACTGTGAAAAGATTTTTATTTGACATGGTTACTCAGAAATTCATGAAGCTTAAGCTGTATCTGGCTGGGGGGAGGCAGGAAGTTGAAGAGGACACATTTAGAAAAAATAATTATTTACAACGAAAAGAAAGGACCATTCCACTCATTTTCATAGCTATCTTTCAGCATCAATCAAGTTCTTCATTTTCACACTAACTTCATGAAGTGAATCTTATTTAGTTTGTAACTTACAAGTTAAGAATAGGTGTTTTCTAAATTTGACATTGCCGTTACATGACTGCAACACCTTATCTCAGCCATTCATCAAGAAGCATCCTGATGCAAGCCAGCCACTACCTCCAAATGCTTGCAGAAAGTGAACAGCAGCACAAGCTTCAACAATCAAAGAAGGAACTCAGCGAACCATACGCCTACACCACAAAGAGTTTTCCTGTCTGCCAGCTGTCCCCAGCCCTAGGTTTAGGGCTTTAGAATTGAACCAGCTTGAGAGGTGGAAGTGACCTCGGACTACCAAGTGGTCAGAATCCAGCTTTACTGAATGCACAAAATGTTACCACGAAGTCACTTAAGTGTGTCCAGAAGAAACATGTGTCTAACTATGGACACCCACAGTCTCCTAGGTCTCCGAAACCATAATTCTCAAAGACAAATGAATTACTGTTTATGTCCCTGATCCTTTAGGTCTGCCTCTCACGTCCCCATTTCTCAGATACTTCTGATAAGTTTGATACAACAATTCCAAAGGAAATATTTAGACATTTTTGTTTCACAGCCATACTCGACTGAAGATACCTTATGAAAAGGTAACTAAAAATTATCCCTGAGCTTGTAAAGGAAACTGACATCAACATTAGTATCTCTAGATAATGGGGAAAAGGCTAGAAAACCCGAGAGGTCTGTAGAACTTTCAAGACCCCCTTTAAAACTTGAAGCTGCGTTTTGGATTTTATTGTGTTGTGAGATTTCCCTTCCATTACTGCACAATCTGATACATATTTGAATTAGCAGCATGGCTACATCTGGTTACAAATCATTTTCCACATTAAGAATGCACTCTTCGCCGGGCGGTGGTGGCGCACGCCTTTAATCCCAGCACTCGGGAGGCAGAGCCAGGCGGATCTCCGTGAGTTCGAGGCCAGCCTGGGCTACCAAGTGAGCTCCAGGAAAGGCGCAAAGCTACGCAGAGAAACCCTGTCTCGAAAAACCAAAAAAAAAAAAAAAAAAAAAAAAAAAAAAAAAAAGAATGCACTCTTCAAAAAAAAAAAATAAGTCTTCATTAGGGGTCTAAACAGGAATACTGAGGAGAAACCCTGGGTATTTTTCACAACACAGTAAGCATGCTGGATGGGACTAACTTCCCTCAAGATCTCCACTGAGCATCTTGAGTATAACAATCAAGTTCCTTTAACTGTTAGTATCTATTAACTCTAACAGCACAAGACCTGAAAGGGTTAAAAGAGGCATAAATTAATTTTATTGTCAATCATTACATGCCGAAGAATAATTAACTCAGTATGTTTATTTATCTGCTTTCCCTACTTGATTAAATGAATGATTGATGACAGGTTTCTTGTTTTCTTTTCTTCCTTTTTGTCAGTATAAATGATCAGTATGAAACTAAACGGTGACATTAAAATGAAATCATTAGCAACCTAAAATGCAGACCGACCTACACATAGGATGCCCTCTCTTTCCATACTGAGAAGTCTAATCAGATCATTTGCAGCCCAAACAGACACTGAGCATCATTAGACATACTCCCTAATCGGAGTCTTTTCCTCTGTTCCCACTTTGGGGCATCCCTACTAATGTTACAGGCTATTCGTTGCCTTTAAACTCATAAACTAATTTATTGCTTTTTTGACTCACTTGTTGGTAATGTTTAGGAACTACAGTGCTAGCTAGCATGTGTGGTCTTTACTGAAGGAAACATCAAGATGCCTCTGAGCTAGATTAATTCAAAAATCAGAATATCAAATCATTGATGAATGACCATTTTAAGTGACTTGGCTGCTGTGGGATTTGTCATGATTTGATAACCTTTGAAAGGTTATTGGTTTTAGTTCTGCAAGTCAAGTGACTGACAGCAGCCGCAGAGACCCATCACGCACATTCCGTATGGACAGACTTCCTACACTAACAGGGCAGAAGTAGCTCATAATGCAATAGTGATTTTCTTTACTCCATGTCCCCCTGGCCAGTGCTACATGGTCTAGAAACTGGAAAAAAAATTCAGATCTCAAAGAAACCTGTACTTAAACATCTGATTCACATGGGTTGCTTTTCTGAGCATTGCTTAGTCGTTATTTAAAATGTTACCACCATTGGACAATTTTGTATGGCAAATCCTTGAGCATGATTACGAACTGTAACACCTCAAAGGAATAGTTCACACAGAAAGAGAAGAGGAAAAGCAGACTGGGAAGCAGAAGGATACCAAGGCAGGAACTGTGGGACAGCCTGCGAACTCAGGTCTTCCCAGCTGTCTCCACCAACACCCTTCACTGCAGGAAGAGGAGCTTTGCAGAGTTCAAAAGCAAGGACACTGCACATAAAGAAGGAGCTCAACAAAGAACCGAAGCCCTTGAGGAATTCTCGCTCTGGTTAACACCAGGAAAGCTGCCTATGTCATGGCATACCATCACATTATGGAAAGCCACGAAGAACACACTGACTGATGACATTATGATCTCATGATGTAGGCTCAGGAATGAATGTGTTGGTGTAGTTTAGTGATGGGTTTAATCAAAACAATGCCCTCCACGGTAGGGATGAAGTTCTACAAGCCATCACGCTTTCCTGTTCAGAGTCTCCTTCGGCTAATCAGTTATGCCCAGAAGAAAATCCGAGGAGTTTCCCAAGGCTCACAATGCAATGGCCCTGGCATCACTTGTCCTGCACCCTAAGAGACTGTCTTGGCCAGTTTCAACCCCCCTTACGGGCCTGCTAGAACGTGCTAGGACACAATGGGGATGAGACAAACTGGGGTGGCAACTACGGCAGATCAAACTGTATTAAAAGTTATTTTGGTCTAATCTGCTTTCGTGAACAGAAGCCAGTAAGATCAGATGGACTTCAACATACTTCAACATTTACATAGAACATGGAGCAAACTGAATGCATTTTATTTGGCAAAACTGGCCAACATAAAACATACCTGCATTTGCATTAAGAGGGATCATTAAATATCATCTTTTTCATATTTATCTTTTACATTAAAAGGTCATGAATGCATGAAGACTATTGCACACACAAAAGGAAAAGATAGTACTCATGCTACGCCACGTAAACAACTATGGGACAATTGACATGTAATATTTCTCCATGTCTTCCTACTCAATTTCAAAAGTCTTTTACGTGCTAAGGACCACACTGCCAATTGTATATTTGGAAAAATATAATGTGTATGTATAAAAAAATAATCACAGTTCTACTATCACATCAAAAGTGAAACATGATGCGACGCGGACAGTTACATCACTCCAAAGCCTTAAATCATTATTTAGATGCAGTTTTCTTTCTTTTCTTTAAAAAATATTTATAACAGGAAGAAGAGATTACTTGAAGGAAAGTATCCACTGTTTTCTGAAAACAACTTATACTAAATGTCTATTGCCACGGAAATCTTTAACACAGAGAAGTTCTCCAATATATAAGAATTGTGACTTGTAAGCATTTATAAAACGCTCTATGAAGGACTGGTCTGTGGTCCATCACTTCCCAAAGCTCAGTGACCTTCACTTGCAGACATGCACAGATGACAAGAATTGGAGTCACTGTGTGCCCTTGTCAAACTCAAGGCACTTTTGAAAAATACTTGAGTAACAATTTGAACTATGAAATAGATTTCTTGAACAACTACCTTGTGAGGCATTTCTACACATGAGAGTAAAATGAATCCGTTTTAGTAACTTCCTCCCATCATACTGTGGGCCTCTTCATTAGACTCTGGGAAGTGTTGCCATTCCAGGAGCATGCAGCTTATCCTAGGAAGCTGACTACAAGTACCCCTGGTTCAGTAGCATACATAACTGGATTTCACTGGATGATTGGCTCTTACAACTTTGTAGAATATGAGCAAGGATTTTCTACAGGGAGAACATCGGTAAGGAACGGTGGGCTGGACTCTGAGGGTCCAGAGAAGTCTGTGATGGCGACTGTGATCAGTCTCACAGCCACCACCACCAGAGACTTTCACAGACCTCTCTGCTCTGCCTTCTCCCTTGTGGAATGAGTCTTTAGTAAATTGCACATCATTTTTCTGAATATAATCTCATTTTTAGTAATCTAGGGTAAATAGTGGAATTCTCTCATATGGATATCAAGTATAATAATACTGAATAAAGATTAAAGATGATGATCCAATCAGATTTTCTCTGGCCGTCGAAGTTTGAGAATTCTTTTCCAGGGGACTTTAATTTAGAAAACTCAATTTTCTTAACTCCATCAATGGAGTGAAAATATCTATCGCTATAGGTTTAGATAACCAGAGTGTAGACAATGTATCTGAGTTTAGACCCAGCTTGGTTACTAGAAAAACGGCGTGGTGCCTCTGATGCTAAATTACAGAGAATTAACACATATTAATTTGGAGCTGGTTGTGCAAATGCTTCTGGCATTTCCTTCAGCACTTAAAACTCATTTTCGGAGAATGGACTGCTGTAAAAGAATGCAGGCTCATTAAGAGTTTATTTTCTCAAAATGCTGAAGGATGGCAACTTTATATTGTAGGCAGCCCGGCGAGCAGCATTCCTCTCCTTCGCTGGGGTGGGGGGAAGCCTCCGCGGCACTTTGTTTTGAACAGGCATCACGGGTTAGAAAACGAAAATTTTCATCTTGTTGTCACACCCTGGCTTACCTCGTTTCAAGGCTGGCTGTGTTTTCTTTACACGGAATAAAATTTTAGCAGGAGCAGAAGCCAAATGCATAAAATGAATGATCAACTTACAATTCGTATGAATCTATTCTTTCATGCTGCTCTGCTTAAAAATAGCATCATAAATGCACATCTGCAAGACTGTGCACCCCCCTTCCCTCAATTGTACAAATTATTAGAGTCGTTGACAAAAGGTTTTTTTTGTTTAGGGGTTGGTCTGGGCACTCTCTTGGCAGACTGCCACTTCCCTAGCAGTGGAAATACTGCTTGCAGAAAGCCACAGTGTACAGCACAGCTGTTCTGTTAAAACACGAAGCTAGCAGCCCAAGAAATGACTGACTTCACATGTGAAGCAAACTCGTTCCCCCTCTTTGTGCTAATTTAAATGAAATGAAACTACAGAACATTCACTTCCATGCCACCTAGTCTCCCCTCTCAGTTACAGCCTGTAGTGACTTGTGAGCACGTCCTGAGTGGAGTGGGCAGCTTGATTCTCCCACCATGCCCCGGGGCTGCCCTTGAACTTTGGTCATTTGACTTCCCAGGTTCCCAGGATGGGGAGGGGGGGTCCTTCTCTGGTGTGATCTTTTCTATATTGGGCTTTGAGGAGCAGAGGAAACTGTGTATATTAGGATTTCAAATTTTATAAAGATACTTCATCCCAGCCTTTTCTATATCTTTTAAAAGCAAGAGCAGCAGAGAGAAGATAGTAGATTTTATTTCATTAAGCTGTTGGTTTATCTTTGTAAACCACGGTGTGTGATTTATGGTGTTCGCTGTTTAAGAAGATGTTCAGATAACAGAAATATACGGGATTCTGCTCAAAATAGTCTCTTGCAAGGGGAAGTCTTTATAAGTTCACCTCCAATCTCAGGGCCCCAGTTCTCATTCAATGTCACCAGGTTTACACCTACACCATGCTCTAGGATACATAATAAATTAAATAGTACCAGTGACTACCAAAAGTTAAGACTCTGAGCCGGGTGGTGGTGGCGCACGCCTTTAATCCCAGCACTCGGGAGGCAGAGGCAGGCGGATCTCTGTGAGTTCGAGGCCAGCCTGGGCTACCAAGTAAGTTCCAGGAAAAGGCGAAGTTAAGACTCTGAATATTTTCTTCTGAAAATGGAACGTCTGGCAACACTTTTTCTAGAAAATGGTTACATTTTCATAGAAAAATTACCATATGTAGTTTTTTTTAAATATGCCTACCTATATGCAGTTGAAGATGCTACCCATCTTTCAGACCCAGTTTACAGGCTTCCTTCCGTCAGACTTCTTTTGACATGAACAATATCTTCTATTATCTGATTTTACTCACAAGAATGGATACTCTAGGTAAGATTGCTTCCATGTAGCCTCACTCATAAAAATATCAATTATATTCATTATTATTTTAATAAATTGGTCTTTGCCTTTTAGTCAACTATTTAGTAAGTCTTTTTATCAATTAAATGAAATATCTACACACTAACAATTTGTAAAACAGTTTCATAAACCTTATGATTTTGAATATTAAAATATTTTAACATTCTCAAGTCACCTGTGCCATTTAAGAACTACCAAACTTCCTCCATTCTATTATGAGTTAAGATTTTTCCACATTAGGATCTGAAGTACTTTTTAAATAGTGCATGTTAAATTCAACCATCCTCCTGATTTACTTCATTTTGAATATCTTAACAATACAGGAATAAAAACCAAGCAGAAACCTTACCATGTGGTACAAATCATGAACAGGACCCCTAATATGCCCTTGATGAACCCTACACAAATCAAAGCCTTCCAGTGAGTGGTCTCCAGGCCCACTCCAGGAGAAGGCATATTCAAACAGTCTCACATTCAAATCTTCCAACAAGAGAGCTGAAGTTAAAAAAAACAAAAAACAAAACAACCCTGTTCACATTACAGAGATCTGAAGTCAGGCACTCCTGAGTCCATCAACCAGGACTTGTTATCACTGAACCGTTCTGACGACACACTGAGATGGCTGGGATGATTATCACTGCCGCACTCAGATACCTGCTGCACCTTCAGCCTTGGATATGTGGGCTGTGCTGTCAGTACAGGCAGAATCTCTTGGCAGTGTGGCCTGAATGGATATTCCCTCAAAATACTGTGTTCAAAGCCTAGTTCCTCAGTGTGACGGTGTGTGTAGGTTGAGGCGACGGGAAGCAAATGGCTGTGAGGGCGGAACTCTCAAGACTAGGGTTATTGCTCTTAAGACCAGACAAAGAGGTATCCCCATCCTTCTTTACCTCCCTGTCTTTCCATCACGCTCCACATCAGTCAGACAGGTGGCCTTCACTGAGAACAAGACCGTGCCACACCCCAATCTTAGTTGTCTAGATTTCCAGAATGGTATAAGCCAGCAAGACTATGCTGTTATAGCTAATAGTCCAAACTAACAAAGCCACCCTACAGAGGCCCCCACTCCTGATTTCGATTTCCGATGGAAGAAGCTCATATGGTAACACGTGCACTGACTGACCAATGACAAGGAGGCCGTGGCGGGTTGCTGTGCCCGACTGCCTGCCCAGTGAAAGCAACACGGTGCGCATTGAACAGCTTGGTCACAGATGTCCCTGTGCCTTCCGTGGCTTTCCACGGCAGATACAATGAGAAGCACTCTGGGTCAGCAGTCAGCTAAGCCCATGTCACGGTGCCGCTTTCCACCTCACCCCTTCAAATGCCCCAACGGAAGTCTGCCTGCACCCCAGTCTCGGTCCTACCCAGCCCAGAGTGTACCCCACGTTCCACGCTTTTTTTTTTGTTATGCTCTCTTCATGCCTCCTTTCAACATGGAAAATGAGAGCGATTTTGCTTTTATGCTAAAATTCTTGTAAAAACCTGGATACTATTCATCTATTTTTATAGAAGAAAGCCAATATTTTAAAGTATTTATATAAAACCCAAACTGTGTACACAGTCTGTTTTCATCATCAGTGCTGATATTCAACACAGTCTCATTTTTCAAACTGTAAAATTATATATGAGTGATGTGCTTTAATTACCAACATCACCGAATTTTTTGTTTTGTGTCTAGAACGCATTGGGAAGCTATGATGAGGAACGCACTGAATGCTGGTGTCTTCTAAGTATTTTCACAGTAACATTCATACACGGAGCCCTTGGCTGGTACCTGGTGAACGGCAGATCCCAGAGGACAGGGGGAAAAGACCATGGGAGCTATTTTCCAACAGACTATGTTTGATTTCTTGACTATAATAAGTCGCTAAAGTTAAATCCTGCTATCTAATTCAATCCTGTTTCTTCATTTTGGCACGGTTTTAGAAATATGTGAAATTCTATCTGCGAAAGATCAGGTTAGCTTTGCCAATCTGTCAGTGTGATGATGACAGCATTAGATTCTGGGGCCAGGGATGCAGCTCAGTGGCTAATATCTGCTTATCACATGCAAGGCTGTGGGATAGATCCCCAACACTGCAGGAATAATAAGAATGATGATAATAACTACTGTTACTATAAACACAACGATAGCTATACATAACTATTGTCATATCAATAATGACCGTTGCTATTATGGCAGTGCTGAGGACAGAAACCAAGACTTCAGACACTAAAGCACCCCAGCTCTAAGACTAGATTGTTGATGAACAAATTTCAAATGTCTTATTCCTAATGATTGTTTTACGATAGCTACCATCACATGCGGACTTAAACCAGCAGCTAATTTAAAAGAAAACGAATAAACTATGTGGAGAGGCAAACCAAAACTATTCAACCCAACCAACCAGTTGTTTGATGGACAATTTAAGTAAACAACAGCAACAACAACAAAAAAACCCGCAAACATCTGTTTTCATATACAATATTTTCATCCTATTTTTCTAATAATTTCTGGAGGATACGATCTCAATCAGTCGTTGTTTTAATCATTTGCTACATTAAGTTGTAAAAGCAGCCAAAATAAGCCAAGCTACCTCAACTCCAGAAAATTTTATATACACATGGTTACCTCACAATAAATTCAATACCATGCCTCTGGCTGGTATACAAGTTTTTTACTGGTTATCATAATATCCAGGTACATTAGCATATATCAACTCTGAATATCGCTTTAAAAAATACATTCCAGGCCATGTGTTGTAATTATTACACATTTAAACATGAATCAATCTTGTACAATTATTACTAGGATTCCTACAAGAACAGATTCATTAAAAAAAAATACCATTCTTTCCACCTATTCTGATGTCATAGACAGGATTGGCAACCTATGGGCTAAACCACAGGTACACACGAGCTTCATATGTGCACATATACTGTCAGTGTACAGAGGAGATGTCAATGAGTTACAATAAGGTAAAACAGAAAGTTCCCATCATTCAAGGAAAATGTACTGAACAGGGTTCCAGAGGCTTAAATTCTGCTACTAATTTTCCCCTTTTTCTTGGATTACTGTTGCATTTATATGCATATACACATACATGAATGTATGAGTACAACTGATAAATCGATTTAGTATTGCATATATATTTCATATATGTTTCACTTGGTATTGGATGACCTAGGGTCTCATCCCAGGGGGAAGACTAATTCATCCTCTTTCAGAAGTCATGAATACAGCAGACAACTGAGCGGAGGATACCATGCCACAACAGATTTATCTACAATACAACTTCTGAAGCGAAGGCTCAGGGAAAATTGTATGTGTGTGGTGGGGGTGTTAGGAGCCAGAGATCCTGGAAGTTTACTGTGAGACTGCATCTCCTAGAAATGACAAGCTATACATGTTACCACAACAATATGGCTGCCCAAATAATGGCATCAATAGACATGCTAACACAGAAAGGGCAAATTTGATGGGGTCCCACCATATATAAAGAGCTACAGGCAGCTGATCATGAATCACTTCATTTTGTCATTGAACTTCTCTCTACATTCCCTCAATTAATTTCTTTCTTTCTTTCTTTCTTTCTTTCTTTCTTTCTTTCTTTCTTTCTTTCTTTCTTTCTTTCTTTCTTTCTTCCTTCCTTCCTTCCTTCCTTCCTTCCTTCCTTCCTTCCTTCCTTTCTTTCTTTCTTTCTTCCTTTCATCAAAACAAGGGGTTAAGTATGGCTTTCAACCAAAAATTCTCTTTGCCTTCCTTTCTGGCCCGTTTCTGGCATTTACTGACATACAACAGACTCAGAGAGGAGGTGAAAAGCTGAAGCCAATCAGTATTCAAAGCCACATTAGTTTTCATAGGTAGAGGTCACCATGTGTTTATTAATGCACACCTAAGACTTATGCACAGTATCTAGGAAGCAGTTTTGGGAAATTAAAGCCATAGTACAATTTCAATCATATAAAGCAGTCAGAGGTGACTCTTTGCTACACTCATGAAATATTGTTATCCATGGAGTGCTGAAAATATACATTATGATTTGTAAGAGGTTATAGGGCTAACAAAAGCATATTAAAGACTTCTAGTCCTAAAGAACGGAGCACAGAAACTTCACAGTCCTAAATAGGTGGACACCAAACAGCATAATATAGTACCACAGGGTGTCATGACTGATATATTACACTATTAGGAATCAGTAGATTTTCAAAGTAAGTTGGACATGGTAAAGAATACAAGTGTGTGCCTTAAAGTATTGCCAAGAAAGTAAAGGCAAATAACAAGTATATAAAATTCCAGTCTGTCAGTGTCATATTGTCACAAAATTTTGTGCTTTGTTTTCGGTTTCTTATTTATAACGATTACATGTATTCGAGTCTCCATGATCCAAACAGATGCAAAAGAATTCAGTGGGGAAGTGTGTGTGTGTGTGTGTGTGTGTGTGTGTGTGTGCACATGTGTCTGTGTATTCATGTGTGTTGGTTTACTTTTTGAGTCCATAACCCAATAGAGACATGATAGCCTCAAGTTGAGGGGAATAAAGCAAAATGAAAGACAGAAATATTAGCTGCATATAGAGAGGGAAAGCATAGGGGCTATGATTCTGTTAATAATCAGTATTGACAACCCTGAGCCATTCTCAGAAGAGTCTAATGCAAGCTACTAATTGCTAAATCTTTTCTATGGAACTTGATTTCAGGATTAGAAAGTAAGTAATCAGCCAGCCTAGGATCACTGAGCAAAAAAAGAAAGAAAGAAAGAAAGAAAGAAAGAAAGAAAGAAAGAAAGAAAGAAAGAAAGAAAGAAAGAAAGAAAGAAAGAAAGAAAGAAAGAAGAGGGGGAGAGAGGGGGAGGGAGGGAGAGAGGAGAAAGGGAGAGAGAGGGAGAAGGGGAGGGAGGGGAGGGGAGGGGAGGGGAGGGGAGGGGAGGGGAGGGGAGGGAAGGGAAGGGAAGGGAAGGGAAGGGAAGGGAAGGGAAGGGAAGGGAAGGGAAGGGAAGGGAAGGGAAGGGAAGGGAAGGGGGAAGGGAAGGGGGAAGGGAAGGGAAGGGAAGGGAAGGGAAGGGAAGGGAAGCTCTAGAAGGTTTTACAACGCAGGTCACATGGCTTGTTAAATTTTGTAAAAAGCTGTCATGTCATCATTTACTGACTTCCTAATTTCTTCCTCTAGGAAATGTGAACCCTCCACAGTGGAAGAGGAGTGATGAGAAAAGACAGAATTCTGTTGAGCAGGCTTCAGGGTACACACTGGTATGCATGGGCTTTGTGAGACTGGCATTTTCAACTCATCCCTCCACATCTGAGAGTGAGCCTAGGGGACAGGGCCCTCCACTCCTTCTCATGCCTGCTCCCCACCGCTCTGCTTTTCCTTTGATTTCACACGATCCTTCCTCATCCTTCCCCCTCCAGCTTTCCTATTCTCCCTTCTTCTTCCAATTTTATGACGCGCACCTGCCCACACACAGCATTTCACCAGGGCTATTTAGATCTGCAAACAGAAATCTTCATTACGATTCGGTTCTAAAACAAGAGTCAGGCCGGGCGGTGGTGGCGCACGCCTTTAATCCCAGCACTCGGGAGGCAGAGCCAGGCGGATCTCTGTGAGTTCGAGGCCAGCCTGGGCTACCAAGTGAGTTCCGGGAAAGGCGCAAAGCTACACAGGGAAACCCTGTCTCGAAAAAAAAAAAAAAAAAAAAAAAAAACAAGAGTCAGTCAGTACTCTTCCAGGAACAAACCTGTATTCTCAGATGTTAAAATGAACACAAGGAGTCGGACCATGTTTTCCCTGAGCTCACGCCCCAGTCCACAGGCAGGTAAAGGGGCGAATTTTAGACCGACAACAAGGCACGGGAAGAATGGAAATGTGCCTCACAGAGGTGGCTGATGACCCGGGAAGAAGAGAATTTGACTCAAGAGTGGGACTTTTGATCTGGGTTTCAAACGCTGAACAGGAGCACACCAACCTCCGCAGGTGTAGGGAGCTCAGGAAACCAACCCCAAAGCCCAGAACCCTGATGTGAAGGAGACTAGAAGAGCCAGAGAAACCAGATGGTCTCTCTGACCTTCAGTCCCCTCTTTGTCCCCAAAGACTCTTAGTGGCAGGATTCTGTCCCTCTGCCCCTTGTTCGACAGATGGGCTGAGAAGAATTCAGAAGAATCTAAGAAAGAAGGCACGTCCCTCATCCTACTACAGACTCCTCCATCTAGTCACATCCACACATGCTGTCCAGTCTTCGTGGAGCCCGGGCATGAGAGTACATAGTCTTCTGCATGTCTTCAGGTCTTCTTTGCTGAAGGCTTCCGGGGTCCCATCAAATTGGATCAAATGAATGTGTGCTAATGTTCTCTTGCTAGTTTGCTTCTTGTCATTGGGATGCCAACGATGGCACCCCAACCATGGGTGAGGGAAAGGTGTGTGTGTGTGTGTGTGTGTGTGTGTGTGTGTGTGTGTGTGTGTGTGTGTGTGTGTGTTTTCCTACAAAGAGAGCATCCCAGTCTAATGGTAAAATATATAAAATACACAAATGGCTTGCAGCATTGGCTGTTGCTAGAGGAGAATGAGATGAGGATAGAGAGAGGGGAGATTGGTTCATTTTCATAACTGTCTCACATTTCTAGAAATCCCCCCACCCTCCCGATAGCCAATTTCCCTTTTGGCCAAAAAGAAAGCCAAACCCAGAAGACAAAAATAGGGCACCAGAAATATCCCAATAGGGTAGAATAATCTAGTAAGTCCTCTCATGTTTTTAATCATGTACCTGTGTCTCAGTCATGTTTCTTTGTGGTATCTTCCAAAAGGGGTGCACTGAGTGCCACTGGCCATGGAATGTGTCTTGCTCTCACTCAAGCCATGTGGGCACAAATGACACCACACCAGTTCTGAACAACTGCACTACAAAGATGAAATTAGTTCCTCCCCAGGAATAACTGATGAGCACACCTTGATAGTCATACACCCTCAGTGACAACTCTTAAAAATAAGCTTTCTGTCAGGGTGTGGGGGTTGAAGGGAACCCTGGATGCTCACTCCCACCAGATACACCAGGAAATGGGGCCAATGAGTCAAACTCTTTGACAGTAGCATAGAGCAAAAAACACAAACAACAAAAAAAAAACTAGCAATACCACATATTTTCATGCTAGATTATAATTCCACACATCACAGTTCACACATGTAGGCACAATAAAACTTTTCATGATAGTGTGAAACTCTAAAAGAATCATTAAGCCCCCATTTGTCAGAAAGCCTGCTCTTTCCTCTATGAGAGGATGGGCCTGGAGAAGCAGGGTGATGTACACATTGCTGGTTCAACTGTGAAATCTAATCAAATCAAAGATAAGCCCTTAAATGACCTCCTCTCGGAAACAGTAACTTCACATACATCTAAGAAAGGACAGGGTCATGTCACTCAAAAGGCTTCCCAGAAGTATACCTGGGAACAATAATTAAATGATATTAACATTTCCACGGGCTGCTAAGACCTGGCATATACCGCTCAAACAAAGAGCAACAAACCCTAGCAGCTTGGCACCTGGATGGGTTTCCATTGGTGTCACAAGTGACTTTGGATTGAGGCAGATGGAACTAGGTACCAGAGTGAGCCCCCTAACCTCATGAGGATGATGGGGCAAGGACAGGAGCCAAACAAGTGCCAAGTTTCCATTTTTAAACTTCCTTGCCTAGTTCTAAGGAAGCTTCTACTCAAAATGTAACAGGAATTCAGTCTTGGTCCTGAAGCCCTTGCCTATGTATAAAGGAAAACAAGGGATGTCATAGGCTGGGTGTGCACAGTAACAAAGCAGTGTTCATCTTGCAAGGTTTCTGAGGAACAGGAATGTGCACCTTGCCTCCAAGCATGAATGTCACCTGCTAGAATCAAAGACATCTCAGCATCCACCAAAATGCCAGGGAAGGAACTGGAAGGGCTTCCCAGGTGTGCAGACTTAGAAGATCTATCATTCAGATCATCTTAGGAGCCTTACTTCTCTCCAAAAATCAAAATGTATTTTATAAAATTCCCTCTGAGTTAGGGGGACCACCATCATAGCAGCAATTCAATGTCCTTCAGGAGGTTAACCTGCACCCAATACCTTACATGATTACTTGAAATGAGTATGCTAAGCACCACTGTTTACATATGAGCATGGCAAATGAATAAGGACAGATACCATATTCAAAATGCTACTTTCTCCCCGCAGAAACAGCTATAGCTTAATTTCCAACAGATGCCTGAAACAGTGAAGTTTTTAATACATATATTTTTTATCTTACAAATGTGAGTGCTTTCTCTCCATGTATGTCCAGACAACACACGCATGCCTGGTTCACATGGAGGCCAGAAGCAGGGTGTTGCCTCCCCCCCTCCCCCCGACGGGAATTACAGATGGTTACAAGCTGCCATGGGTGTACTGGGAATCGAACTGGGTCCTCTGGAAGAGCAAGCAAGTACTTCTCACTGCTGAAGCATCTCTTTAGCCTCTGGTGAACTAAAATTTCATAAAGATGGAAAAGCTCTTCCCCCCGGGGGCTCCCTTGGTGTTCATCCACAGATGCCTTTTGTGTTTTCCAGTGCTCCTCGGCAGAGACTGAGGCTGGCGTATATTTTACATATTTAGCATCACTGGCTGCCATACACACAGGCAAATTATCATTTAAAATCTGCAGTGTTTAAACTGAAATAAAACTTAGGTGTACAATGGCAAATATTCCCAGATTAATTGAGTTGCAGGAGACATACTCCAAAAATTGACTGAAGTCCATGATATTAGAAAGACAGAAAATTTATCTAGTTTTAGTAAATGTCAAATCAGCAGCTATTGCTTTTAAGATTAATAAAAGATGTAATGGTTTTTAGATAGCCTCTAAATAGAGATTACTATGAATGGAGAAGTGATTTACCAACAGTCACCACAATGAGATTTCTTTAAAGGTTACAATCATCAGTTATTTAGCTGAAACACTGCTGAGAACGCCTGGTCATTTCGTGAATAATGCATAATGTTCATTGTAGATTTGATCTCTACTATAACAATACAGATATTTCTAAAATAATAGAAAAAACTATCTGTTGCGTTCCAATTGCTTAACATATCATTTCCAGGAAGTAATTGATGCAGGACATATTCCACACTGTCACCTGAGTGTTCTCCCCACAAGCGTAACTTGTAAGAATCTGTATACAATGGGCACCACACAACAAATTCATCAACCTTTATAGACTGCTAAGAAAAGATGTAATGAATGCAGGGCAGAGTGAAAGACCTTTTGGATGCAGCAAATTAAAATGATTAAAATTCTACATAGTTGTGTGGGACAAATTTAAATTTCAGCTTTGAAATTTAATTATTAGCATGATCAACTCATCACATTAAAAAAAAACTGTTGCCTACACAGTGTGAGTACTTTTCATATAAATTTCAAAATGCCTTTAGGTTTATTCAAGAGGCTGTTTGGAGAGGCTCAAAGTATAATGTCTGTCTGTTTTATTGTTGGATTATGAACTGCACTTCACAGGATGCTGCAGGCTATTTATATAAGCTTGTTTATCCATACGAACTTCTTCAAGGGCACAACATAGAAGACCTTAATAAATTAAAATGAATCTCTTTTGATGTTGTTGTTTCATGACTGTTTGATCAGAATGAGTAGCAGTTTTGCATTAAGGAACTAGAATAAAGCAATAAGCTATGCACATATTCTATAGCAGAGGCAGCTTGTAGAAAGTGCCCCTGCATCCTGGAAACACTTGAAAGCCCGGGTAGACAAGATAGACTCACTGAGCTTCTCTCTTCACTTCTAGCCTATTGCAAGTTTACTAGCAATGAGCCTGTATCAATTCCCATGCCCATCATCATTAACTAAGAAGGCCTGTTATCCCCTTGCAGGCTCTTCAGCAGCCATCCCGACCTCTCTTCTTTCCTCAGTGGTACTGCACATCCTTGCATAGACTGTGATACTCATGGAAGATGTGAGCATGCTCTATTTACGTATTCATCTTAACCATAACTGGTAATGACAGAGCCGAGCTGACTGAAAGTCACACAGTGAAAAAAATCAATTAGTAGTTATTGTCTAAGCCTGACAAAATCCTCACCTGTTATGTTTGACATGGATGACACAAAATGAATATTGTTTATAGCAATGATATGGAAGGCAAGAACACTGTATCTTAGATCTGCCAACAGTTTGCTGTAAACTCATCTCTCATCTAAGTAAAATAAATCAATATGTCTATATGATCCAAAGGTTTGCATCTGAAAAAGACCACGATTCCAAAAGTAAGCTGTTCCATCACACCAGAACTTAATGGTCAGACAATACAGCCATCATTCTTTCGCTATACTGGCTGCCATCCCTACCAAGAAAGCCTTTTCACTTTAAACACTTTCAAAATGGAAGTAAATCATAATTAGCTAAACAAATAAATATAAGTCCAGTCTATTAACTTAAATCAAATTTAATAATGTACTTTCACATTGTATGGTATCTGACTCACTGAACTCATCAGTTCATTTCACATGGTTCTAAAAAGATATGAAGAGAGCCATGCCTGAACTAGAAGTAAACAATGTATCTAACATACATGTACTAGAATTATATGCACATTTTGGTATCTAGGACATGCATCAGGGTCTCACCAAGTTGCTATCTACATTCTCAAAGGCAGAACAGCCAACTGGAATGTGCTTTCATTTTTTTTTTTTCATCATGTTGACATCCTAGCCATGAGAGGTGCCCTGAGTGTGTGTTATTCAGACTTTGAACATCATGGACCATAGAGCACTGGTCTACAAACTATGGCCAGTGAGTCCAACTGAGTAGTAGCTTCTGTGTGGTTTGTAAATAAAGTTTTACGGGAACACAGCTACATCTATGCCTTTAAATATTGTTTGTGTGTGATCTCATGGTATATAAGCAGGACTAAGTAGATTCCAAAGACAAAAACATTCACTCTAAGATCCTTTATTAAATCAAGTGTGTCAAGCCCGCTATAGAGGAAAGTAACATGAAGGGATTCCTTTCACAATCAGAGCACACATCTTTTTATTATTTATTTTTTCATATATTTGGATCATATTTTTCCCTTTCCAGACTCCTCCCAGATTCTTATCACCTTTTTGCCCATTCAACTTCAAAATAAAACAAAAAAGAGAAAACAAACAAGCAAACAACAACCAAAACAAGAAAAAAAGACACAGATACACACACACACACAAAAAAAAAAAAAAAAAAAAAAACCATGAAGTATGATGGAGTCTGCTTTGTGTTGGGCAATGATTCCTGGGTATGGGGTTGATATACTCAGAATTACTACTCCATTGGAGAAAACTCCCGTTCCTAGCAGGAATCAAAATGCAAACAACTTCTTGTTTAGGCATGGGGCTTTATGTCAACTTCCCCCTTTCCTAAGAGCACAATTCTTAAGTACAGATGGAGTCTGTCTCCTTTATTCATAATGTTGGCAGCTAGAAATGTCACAGATTTCAGACTTTGGAATGCTTGCTTATGAAATATCTTAAAGAAATGAGACATGTCTATATACAAAATTCATTGGCTTTTCATATATCCCTATGCACACCCCCTTGATATAAATTTATATATTATTCTTAATAATTTCATACAGGTATACAACAAAGCTTTCTCATTGTGGAATCATATTAGCACTATAAGAATCAGAGAACTTCTAAGTTCACCATAGTTTGTGGTTAGGGATTTTCAAACTAAGTGATTCACACATACGTGATCTGTGATCACAAGTCTTAGCATGCAATGCCAAACAGTCACAGCTTCTGACCTTTCAGGTCAGAGAGGTGAGAAACCACCCACCAGTACTCTTTCCAAAACATTCCAACCATAGCTAAAGCTACAAGGCCTTCTCCAGAGGTAGCTGACAGTATGAAATCACCTGAGAATTATTTTGGATGGGCATGTGGCATATGCCTTTACTCCCAGCACCTGGTAGCGAGAGGCAGGCAGATATCCATGAGTCTGAAGCTAGCCAGGTCTACACAGTGAGTTATAGACAAGCTAGAGCTACATAGTGAGACTTTGTCTACTCCTAACCCTCCCCCTTACCGGAAAAAAAAATGGAGCTACAGAAGACTTGTCAGTTAAAAGGACCGGGTTTGGTTCCCAGCACATTGGCCAACTTACAACTCCTGGTAACTCCAGCTCAGGGAGATCCAATGCCTCTAGCTTCCAAGGATACCCACACTCACATGTACATAGTTCCACACAGACACATATACATACATATAATTAAAATAATGAAAATAAATCTCAAGGAAAATAACTTAATTTGCCTTTCTCCCACAGAAGAGGCTATTTGTAACTCCCTAAACAGTCCATTTTTTATTCCACGCTTGCAAAGGTTCTATATACAAGGTTAGAACATGAGGACATAGGAATCTCATGATCTTAGGTCATCTGCTATGAATGAGATGACCTTAAGAAAAGAAAATCAATGGTCAATACCACACATATATCAATCAATTCATGCATATTTGAATGCTAAAAATGCCTTGAATTATTAGGGGTTTCAGGGACAAAAAGAAAATTCTGGAATGTAAGCATCGGAGGGACAGGACTACCATTTAAAAATAATCTTAAGAGTAACTATGTCAAGGATTTGAAGAACAAATATATGTTTATATTCATAACTTTCAGTCAATATGTCCATAGAGAAACATGAAAAATTAATACATGGATTGATTTTCAGGCTCAATAAAATCATTAATTCAAAAAGACCTGCTCTGGTTGGGTCTTGGTCGTTTCTGTCTTTGTTTACTTAACACAAAGCTCATTAGCTCCACCTATTAGCCAACATCCCTATATGCCAACTGTCAAGAAGGTGCATGTATTTGTATAACATAAATTAGAACACATATGTAAATTATTTCATCCTAACTCCTATGCAATCTTATATCATATCAAAGAATGCTTAGGCGGACAGACTTTTTGAAAATCAAATAGAAATAGAAGAGATTTATTTCACCTTCGCATGGTGTCTTTCTCATGCAGAGTTCAGATTTCCACATTTGTATCCCTTTAAAGGATTTGATATGCAGGAAAAGAAGAAAGGACGATGGTGAACATTTCATCTCAGAGACAACGACAGACCACCATAATGCAGACAACGCAGTGGCCTACAACCTACCTTTCACTGAGGTGTTCGGTGGAGGGCCTTCCATCCGCAAGTTCCACGGAGGGTCCCCTTGGTTGGCAAAGTCCCTCATTTTGAGATAGCTAATCGTGAGTCGGATGATGGATGCCTTGTCGAGTTGGCTGGTGATGGCTGCTGGGAGAGGCAACAACTTGGCCAACTCATAGAACTCAAAGTTTTCTTTTCCCCGGCGGGAGCGTGCAGCGTCTCTGGATTTCTCCTTTCTCAGTGCTTGTAAACTGAAAGCAGAAAGGTGGGAAAGGGCTGTTTAGTATAGGTGAGTATGTTCTTTAACGTCTGTCACCTTGCCACCCCAAATATACCAAAAATGAATTTAGAATTCAAGAGCCATAGTTAGATGAATTTCAAGTAATGTTGATGGTGGCCTCTTCTCACAAACCCAGTTATGACTTATAAAATTGTGTTTTGCTTGCGACAACATTTCCCTCTCCCAGCTGTCCAGGCACTGGGATACAGCTCTAGTTTCTAAGACAGAAGGCTTACAAGTCAGGCATGATGTTACAACCATAAGCAATTAAGACTCAGCCTGTGTGACACGTGTTCCTACACCACTTCTCAAGTTGAAGATTTGTCTCATTCACCTTTTGCTGCCAGGAGAATCTTTAACCACTAAAGGAAACATTTTGGAATTTTTGTTTCAATCATCATCTTGTAGAGCAAAGGTAAAGAGGGACAAAAGTCACTTGGACAGAATCAACCAAGATGACGCTCCAATGTTCCCAGTCCTCGGCAAGGATCTTCACACTTTCAGTCACATGAAGAAAGCATCACACTGAAAATGTGGATTTCAAAATGTGTTGATGTTCACTTGATAAGAGAATACTATAATTTTGTATAAATTGGCCTGCATTAGCACAGGGATAGTCTCTGAGATACTAGAGAATATATTGCCCCCCAAAGCCAAACTTCATGATAGCATGAGTTTTATGTTGAAAGATAAGCTCTGTCTGGGTTATTAAAATTTATAGACATTATAGACATATTGCTTCACAGAAGAGGCAACAGGTTGGATCCAGAATTTTCCTTTAACTATTCATGTGCATTTCTGTTTGAAGTGTGCTCACATTGCTGAGGGCAGGGTTTGGCACAACTGCAGCTCACGGAGAGTCTGATGGGAGAGTCGTCTCCTCTGAGTCACTCTCACTGCTTTGCATACGATGAGCAATGTATTCAAACTCAGACCCCAGTGATGACTAACTGGGATATATTTACAGCCCCAAGGAACTCACAAAATAACTGGTGACTATCTGCATTCCTGAACAGAGACATTTTCAATGTTTAAATCCCTATCATGGATTCCCATTAAATAAAAAGAGCAACAAAGAACAAAGAAAGTCCAGAGGAAAAGTTAGAATGGTTTCAGCACTATGGCTCCACTCTCTATAAATACAAAGTGGAGAATAATCTGCTAATCCACATTATAGCAGCCATGGATTGCTTATATTGTAAAAACTCGTGCTCTTCATACACCTAAAAGATCTTACAGAAAATCTGTATAGTTTAAAAAATGCCATGATACTTGCTGGGTTAATATCCCAACCATCACATAGGCTCAGTTGGTTAATATATATAATATAGCATATATAACAATGAATATATATTATACAAATAATATCATTTTAAGCCATTTAAGTAACAAAAATTTGTTCTGATAAATGATTCAAGTGGTAACTTTAGACAGAAACATGGGATGCCATATACTCTTCCCAACATCTCGATCATCTATTAGAATCTATAAATGTTCAATATTGGCTTACTGAAAACTATGTAAGGACAGACGTCTTACCGTCTGACACAGTGTAAATATAACCAGGATCCAGGCTAAGATCTTAGACCAGAGGGCCTTAGGCCTCCTTTTACACAGTGCAGCTAATTCATCTGACAAGAGCTAAATGGGCGATGCCAAAAACATCAAGGACTTCACCTTGTGTGAAATCCTTCACCGTGTGCGAGCAGGGGGCAGTGCAGTGGGTGAAGCTCAGTGCTTTGCTTCCTTGTGTACTTATAACTAAATACTACTCCAGAAGGTGGGTTGAGCTGACATTTTCTTGGTGCAGGAAGGGCCCGTGGCAGAGTGCCAGAGCAGAGGTCTTTAGGCCCTTTAAGGTTAAGGAAGGGACTTTCAGTGAGTGACGAGGACAGACGAGAACCAGGGGAAGTGGAAGCCAACAGCCCTAGCTACGAGATAATGCATGCTTTCAGCTGGCCACTGGTAATGCCAGACTTCCAGTACTGTCAGTTCTAGACTTAAAAAAAAAAAAACACTAAGTTTTTGTTAAGAAAATTTCAAAATTTTAATATATTAACTAATTAAAGTCTTTTTTGTTTAACTGTGCATGCCAATAATAATACATGTTATGATCAATTTTGGATCAGTGACTCATTTTACAATTGGGCAATAACTGGGGAGGCCAATTTTGAAGGTAGTTTTACATAGATGTTATGTGTAATTTTCCTTGTCACCCAAATGATCATAAATGAATTCATTCATTATCTAATTAATATTCCTAATATTTACACTAGAAAATTTTCCATGTAACTAAAGCAAAGTGGATGATTAAGCAATTATTCTGAAATTGATATTAATGAATAGGCTTGTCAATAAACCAAGGGGAAAAATTAATCCTCATGAGGGCTGGAGATGCTAGAAGAGGGGGAAATGAATAGGGAAAGGTTGATGGATGGGCACTAAGTAAGGGTTGGCTAGAAACGAGGAACACAGTGTCAGGGGCGCACGCACACAGTGTAGTAAGTATACACAACAGAATACTGTACAATAAAAACAAACTGGAAGAAATGATTTTGAAAGGTTCCACCACAAAGACATGATGAAGTTTTAAAGAGATGAATGCTTAATCTGATGAGACAGACCCAGGAGGATCTCTGTGAGTTCAAGGCCAGCCTGGTCTACAAAGTGAGTTCTAGGAAAGGCGCAAAGCTACACAGAGAAACCCTGTCTCGAAAAAACAAAACAAAACAAAAAAGCCAAAAAACCAAACAAACAAAAAAACTCAAACCCTAAATGTTATACAATGCCTACCTGTGTTGACTATTAGACATGGTACCTATAAATACATACAGCTTTAATATTTTGTTTATGCTAAAATAAAAATAAGTAAAACATTAAAACATGGTTTAATTAAAAAAGTAAAAAATATCATCAGGAGATCTACAAGATCATAGACACCAACTAGTGGCTTCCAAAGGGTTGACAGGGAAAGAACCCTTTTCCCTGTCAGGAAGGGGAGTAGACAGACACTGGCAGCTCTGAACCCTTTGCCTAAATATATTGCATTTCACTTTTCCACACTAGCACTGAGCAATAAAAACACATACTCTCTCACTCTCTCTCTCTCTCTCTCTCTCTCTCTCTCTCTCTCTCTCTCTCTCTCTCTCTCTCTCTCTCTCACACACACACACACACACACACACAGAGAGGTACCTACCCTACCTCCCTGTTCTCTTCGCCACTTTGTCACCTCTGCTTCCCCAACTCTAACACACAATATATCCCCCTACTGAAGTCATGTTCTTGGCCATTATCTTAATAATAAAGGGTTTCCGTGACTCCCACATCACATCATTATGCAGACACCATAGTTCAGAAGACTTTCAGAATGACAGCACTGTGTCTATAATAAGTAGTAATTGGTTTTGAGGGCAACAGCAATAAAATACAGTCAAAGGATTATAAAGGCTGTTGAGACTCGGGTATAATAGATGAAACTAAAGATCTTAAGACAATAACACAGCTTGCGGATTAATCTTTTGCTTGGTTTTATGAAGTAGAGCCTAGCTATAATCAGTTCTCAAATTGAATTAAGGACCATGTTAAAACCTAAAATAAACTTTGTTTCTGTATATTTTGTTCTAGACAAAACAGTTTGACTGCATTTCTCAAATACAAAAGCAGCATGGATTAGGTGTGTGTGTGTGTGTGTGTGTGTGTGTGTGTGTGTGTGTGTGTGTGTGTGTACATATATGCATGCCATAAAAAATGACAAAACTTCAGATCCACAATTATTTGCTTCCTGGATATAAACCTCCCAGTTTTCTACTGTGCTCAATTTGATTCTTGGTAGAAGAAACAAGTGCCCATTAATCCTCAGCAAAGTTTGTGACAATATCAATGTTCTTTGGTGACTGTCCCATCATCTGCAGCAAAGATTATCATCACCAACAAATAACAAGACCAACCAATAAGTAAAAAACAAAACAAAACAAAAAAACAACCTTAACACACATATACATATATCTTTCCACCAAACATCATACGCAAATTTGTGTTTATATGTCAAATTTTGAAGAGATATGCGATTTTCAGATTTTCAAATGGGTCCAATCATCCCAACTGAAAGGGCAATACTAAAGCTACAAATCTACAGTTCCTGCTAGAACATGGAATGCTAAGCCAGAATATTTCATGATAACCCTTGTTCAATTACTTATTAACTATGCAATGTTCACTTCTAATGACTTAGGTTTTCTTATCTATGAAATGGGGTGATACTACTATGAAGTATTTGTTAGAAATAAAGTAAAATATTGATGAAATGTTTATAGTTACTATATTGAACACATGTGATAACAGACTAATCTTATTTCACATGGATAGTTTGATTCTTTGAATGTCCACAATGCTCATTTATAATGTAGACACTCTTTTCACTAAAAAGCATAAAATAATACCCTTTTATTGCTGATACTGAGTTTTCTTTTCTGTATAATATTTATTATTCTTAGGAACAACCCATAACATGCCACAGGTATAACTAATGAGGTATTCAAATAAGCATGTACACATGTATAATTAATAATGTAAGCTTGAATGTTTGTAAAAAGTTTCTGAATAGGATAATGAGTAGCCATTTTCCGTGCACTAAAACATGGTATTCAGCTGCAGGAGAAGTAATTTTGTTCATTTATTTAAAAAAAATGAACATGCAAACAACTATGAAGAGAACAGATTACTCAGGAAGATCAAAAATATGTATGAAAAATCTTAAATGGCAATGGTAATTTTAAATCCCAAAGTGCACATAGGTTCTCTTAGAAGGAAGATTGTCTTTCAAAATACCTTCCAAAACTCACAATCTGAGTGTTCTCTCATAGTCAAATCCAGGACCATGGAGAGCTCATGCAACTCAGAAGTGTGGTATTTTGACAGATCCTGGCCCTCAGAATCTTCACTGAGGGTCATGCCAAAGGAGAGAATGTATTTAATACAGAAACTGGGGAAACAGAAGAACCAAAACACAATTTAAAAATGGTACTGTTGGTATCCAAATGCCAATGTTATAAAATTGATAATGACCCATGGAACTGGTTTTGAGTATCAACTGCTCATTGGATTGCTCGTCTCATTACAGGGAAAGATAAAACTTTGAATTGATTATTCATTAAATTCAAAAGAAACAGCATCTTTGGAGGCTGATCAACATTAGCCTTGCAAAATTGATTCCTTTTGGCTTCAAAGTCATTAAAATGGTTAAAATTATGACCCTACTAATACAATGGTGTGTCCACAGCGGCCAATGACAGCAACAAAAGTCAACCTCACAGTCCTAGGAGATCAATAGGGAAACATTCCTCGGCAGTGATCTCTTCAGAGTCATGCTTCTACAAACGGGTTTATAATATAGATGTGCTGATCTCCTTTGCTCCTGACCTTGCCGATACAACGATACCCCTCTACATGAAAACCTTACCACTAAGCCTCAGTCTGAACACCTTCTGGAAAGTTTTCCAATGTAACATCCAGTCTTTCTAAAAGAACATGGCAGGGTTTGGTTCTTCCGCTGTAAGGGAGGACAGGTGGGGTGGAAACAGCTTTAAATTTTGCCTTTAGAAGGCACTTCTAAGGAGCCAGACCGGCAAGATTTTATGGATTTTCCTACTTGTTTTGCTTAGGAGAACCCAGCACTACAGACTCCTACTATTTATCAATTAATCTGGCATGCAGCCTCAAAGGAAGAAGACAGACCTGTATTAAAAATGCAGCCATCAAAAATTCATCAAAGGCTTCAGCATTTTAACTCATGAACCTTTGAACACCGGCACACCTGTCAGATCTCTGGTCAGAGTTAATGGTGAAATCTACAGTTACTCCAGTACCTACACTTGCCCTGACATGAGCTGAATGAGGAGACTTCTCAGGGAAAAATAGACAAGGATTCCATAAGCATGCTGTTAGTAAAACAGCCCTCCCCACACTGACAGTATAAAAATTCAATCAAATCAGCTTGCCACAGAATAAAAACTCTTTCCAGTGTATTTTTAGAATAAATGTAAATGCAAGATAGTATAATTGAGAAGTGGACAAACAATCTTGACTTAGCAGGAATATGAACAACAAAGCTCACAAACTGGATTATTTTAAAATTCTTCAAAAGAAGGTAATCACTTCAGAAATCTTTATCTAGCACATGAAGCAAGCTGGGTAGCATATACTAGATGTTAAAACTGGAACCTCAAGTTCAAGGTAAGAACTCGGCTGCTTAACTAGTGCACTGCTCATAGCTGTCATCATTAATTTATGTTAGCCTCTGTAAACATCAGGAGTATAATAGGCCAATTTCACAACTAAATATAGATGCACATTTTGCCCTTATATAAATGGCAGATTGCCACTGTAGATCATTGCCACAGCAACACGTCAGTAAAGATGCACTGTTTGATGGTCTGATGCGCACACAATATATAAAACCAGTTGTAATGGTTGTTTGGAAGCAAAGTGTAACAGCAACAAAATTTCATTTGTTCCACAAACTCAGGATATATTAAGCTCGGCTGACAAAGACTGTTTGATGTGCTAAATCAGTTTGACCTTCATTCTTGCTTTATTTTTCTCATTTAACATGTGAAATGACCATTATTTTTCCACATGTAAGAAAATACGAAACTGATTGCTTTTAAACAGTGTCAAAAGAATCTATGGCTGCTAACATTTGATAAAGTATCAAAACCAAGAGGCATACTTATGGTTTTAAAGCTAAGATATATTCTGATGGAATAATCATGACCCTTTTGACTTGTGGTAAAGTAGATCAAAAGAGTAATTAAAGGCATTCATCTGAATGCCTTCCCCCCTCTTCAGAAAATGTCTTGTGTATGTTTGAACTTAATAATTAAATTAATTGGTTTTAGCCAATGAGCATTTTCACTCTTAACACTTTAAATAAGAGGGTTTTATTTCAGAATGAGTCATTAGAACAGTAATAAAGAAAGCTGAGCACTCTGCTCAGCCCTTTGCAACTAGTGTTCACCTTGGTTCAAATAACCCTTGAATGAACCACAGCGAGACCAAGCTATTCATTGGGTGCTTCCTTGTATGCCCCAAATCTCATGAGTTAAAGTGTTTGGTTCTTCATTTTTTTTTTCTCCTACAACTTCAACATACACAACTAGCAGTTCCATAATAATGGGGGGAAAAAAACTGCAGCTTTATCAAGTAATTTCTCCCCACCCAATAAACAGCACTCTACCTTGGGGCAGCTTGTATATTTCACACCTTAAATTTCTATTTACCAAATCAGCTAATCACTTCACAATTGAACTCAGAACAACAACAAAAAAATTATCAATTAAAGCGGTTGAAACTCCCGCAAATTATCATTTAGGGATGAAGTAATTGCTTTCATCAGGGCAGAAAAGCCCGCCAGAACAGAAATGTCACTTTAGATTAGTGTTCTCACTCCTGAAGCTATGGATGACACAGCTGATATAAGACTAAATGCCAAGACCAATCAATTGCTTTTGTGGCTCTGCTCTGCACTGCTGTAAAAGGGGCCATTTTCTAGGATCTACTCTTCATTATAGTAAATGCTATCTCCTTGGTAACATAATTCCATTTCTCATAAATTCTGTCTGAGAGCATTGTCCTAACAATGGATGTTTGTGGAAAAGAATGCTGCTGGTTTAATGCACAGAATTAAGTGTGAATGGCTGTCAAACTGCTGGAGTTTACCAGTTCTTAAACAGAAATTGAAGTCCCACATTAAAAAAGAATTCTTGGGAGAAACGAATGTCCTGAACAAGGGGAAGATACTAAATTTGAAGGCTGCGTGCACTGTTCTAGGATTTTGACCATTCAAGTATTTATCTGTCCTGTACATTAAATCTGCCAGCTCACAGTAGCAGTTGGTAGCGGTTGAGAAACACTTCACACACTTTCTCAGCAGTGTGGCTTGCAAATTCAAAACCTCAGAAGCAAATATGAACTCATTAGGCCACTCATATGCTGTGTGAATAGCCACACTGAGGTTTTTTTTTTTTTTTAAATAAATAAAGGAAAAGTATTCTTTGAACTGGGCACTTCCTAGAAAGCACCCAGATCTTAATTGATATTGTTCACCCACTGAAGTTACGAGGAGGATCTGGATTGCAGGCTCCAATTAAAAGGAAATTGAAGGAGCTCACACAGTGAGAAGGCAGCAATTCCCTGCACTGCTCTCCTCCGGTCTGAAGTTTAGAAAGAGATTCAGGATCACGGGTCTTTGCCCGACATGGGATAAAGGCTTTCTCCTCCTGGTGAGCACACATGTGTAACTTCCATTAACTGTAACAGGAGGCGTGAGCACACATTGAGAAGATGCTGCAGCTAAACATTTGAAAGGGGCGGAGGATCTCTGCTGAAAGGTGGGCACCCTTTGGCCAAATAGCTCTTTCTGACCCTGCAAACGGTGGGTGCTGGAATTTCTAGTGCTCCAATAATGCTAATAGCAGGACATGACACATGTTATTTCTGCTTCTTAAAAGTACTCATTACTATCAGAGAACAGCATGGAACTCAATGTAGTAACAAATGCTAACAGCTTTGAATAGTTACTATATTCTACCCAGTTTCAAAGTCTTTTGAGCTGAGCTCATGGGAGCTCACGGACTCTAGACTCAGAGCCAGGAAGCCTGCATGGGACTGACCTAGGCCCTCTGCATGTAGGTAACAGTTGTGTAGCTTGGTCTGTTTGTGGGGCCCCTAGCAGTGGGACCAGGATCAGTCCCTGGCTCACAAGCTGGCTTTTTTGAATGGCGGGATGCCTCGCTCAGCCTCGATGCTGTGGGGAAGGAGCTTAGTCCTGCCCAACTTGGTATGCCATGCCTTGTTGACTCCCATGGGAGACCTTACTCTTTCTGAGGAGTGGAAGGATGGTAGGAGGGGGGGGGTAGAAAGGAGGTGGGGGAAGGGAATGGGAGGAGAAGAGCAAGGGGAAACTGGCTGGTATGTAAAATAAATTTTAAAAAACTGAATAATTAAAAAAAAGAAGAAAAAGTGCATGAAAAATGTCTTCATGGTTACAGGGATCAACAGGGAGACATGAGCCGGTGTGGGTGACTAAGAGTTGGAGATAAACCACAGGGATCCACCCAACACTGAATCAGAGCTGCTTTCAGTCACGGGAGTTTTGTTGCAGGTGAGATGGGGTAGGAGTCTGGGCTCTCCTCTAACTTCTCATACCTGCGGTGGGATGGTCTGTATGTCAAATTGCTCTGATTGGTCCATAAATAAAACACTGATTGGCCAGTGGCCAGGCAGGAAGTAGGTCAGACAAGGAGAGAGAGAGGAGAATTCTGGGAAGCAAAAGGCTGAAGCGGAGAGACACTGCCAGCTGCCATGACCAGCAGCATGTGAAGACGCTGGTAAGCCACCAGCCACGTGGCAAGGTATAGATTTATGGAAATGGATTAATTTAAGCTATAAGAACAGTTACCAAGAAGCCTGCCACGGCCATACAGTTTGTAAGCAATATAAGTCACTGTGTTTACTTGGTTGTGTCTGAGCGGCTGTGGGACTGGCGGGTGACAGAGATTTGTCCTGACTGTGGACAAGGCAGGAAAACTCTAGCTACACATACCCATCCCTAAAACCAGGTAGTATTTTGGGCTCAGGTAGGCCATTCCCTGGATGGTGGAATTCCTGTGTAGGAAAATTCTAGATGAACCAGGATAGCTGATGCCTACATCCGGATTCAAAGTGGAAAAGGTGACGTGGCTTGTACACAGTGACCCTTGGCAAGGAACACAGCCTGCCATGATCACCAGAACACCACTGTGCCTTTGCAGGGATAAAGATGTCCTGGTCCATTTTCTCTATTGAGTGGACACGGCACTGGTAAAGCTGGATTTAATATATCATCACCTGCATAAATTCCGTGAAATTGTTATGAAAACTTGAATTCTTTGATGAAATATCCAACAAAATCCCCATTTTTTTCAGGCTTCTGGTTATGTTATTAATGGCTTCAAATCACAAAAATCTCCATTGCTTTGGAATTCAAATTCAAAACGACCTTTTTTTATAAAGGGGAAAAAAATTCACTTTTTCCTTCGATTTTCGTCAAGTGTGATTTCAAACACTTTTGGAAGCACAACTAAGTGAAAGAGCTTTTGAAAACTTTCAAGCTTGATGTGACACATTTGCAAAGCAGGAAACATGCTTTGACAAGTCCGGAGATATTTACGTGCGAAAAGGAAAGTGATGATCACATGACCAGCACACAGACAGGCCATGCTTCACTAACATCAGGAAACACATCTGCATAGTGCAACTCTCTGCCTTCCTTTGGGAAAGGGACACTGCTGATTAAAAGGGCCACCCTTTCCTGAAGCACTACCCTCAGCTATGAAGTCCAGCAGCCTGTAGGACTGCATCCGCTGTTCTCACTTACCTTGGGTTTGGGGAGGAGGGCTGGCTGTATGTGTGGATGGTTGCACAGAGATGTGTGCATATGCGGGCACTTACATGCAGAGGCCAGTGACCAACACTGGGCATCATCCCCAGTCACTTTCCACCTTAGTTTTTGGGACAGCGTCTCTCACTAGAATTAGCGTTCATCGATTTGGATAGGCTGGCTGGCCAGCAAACCCCAGAGAAATTCTGTTTCTGCTTCCCCAGCACTGGGGGTATAGCCATAAGGCCTAGTGACCACATTTATGTGGACATTGGGGATCCAAACTTGGGTCCCTGTGCTTTCATGGCAAGTTACTTTACCAGTTGAGTCAAAGGCAGCAGTGGTGCACGCCTTTAATCCCAGCACTCGGGAGGCAAAGCCAGGTGGATCTCTGTGAGTTTGAGGCCAGCCTGGGCTACAGAGCGAGATTCAGGACAGGCACCAAAACTAAACAGAGAAACCCTGTCTTGAAAAAACAAAAAACAAAAACTTAAGACTCATATTTACTTCCTTCTCCATCTGGATTCTAAAAGCAGTGTATGGTTGCCAGGATTACAAACTAATTTTCAGGGAATACTTTATCAAATACATATTCAAAGGTTTAAAAGTCGGTCCAGTTTGAAGCCCACTTCATAAAAACTGTTAAGAAAAAGATAACCAATGGTTTGAACAAACGTATTTCTAAAAGAATATTCACTGTATCTTTGAAAATAAACTTTAGAATTAGATCATAGATTATTCTAGAGACATCAAACACTGATGTTGAAAAAGTCCTCAATGGCTTGGGAAATTTATTTACAATATGTTAGTGGATAAAGGTAGCTTCTAAATAGCAAGAGTATATATAGGCAATCATAAAACTGTAGCTATGTATATCTACATATGCATACACAGGGAGAAAATATATATCCAGATCTGGATAAACTCCACTATCCAAAATGTTAAGGCTGCTTGCTCTTACATGGTAAGATAGCAGCAAAATACTTGTTGAAATTTGTGCAATAAACGTCTTTTGTACAATTATTAATTTTGTGTGGGTGTGTGCACACACATATGCCATGTGGTGCATGCATTGGTTGGGGACAACTTATGCAGCTGGCTTCCTCCTCTACCACGTGGGTCCCCAATACTGAATTCAGGTTGCCAGGTTGTCAACAGGTCCCTTTATCTGCTGAGCCTTCTCACTGGCCCTTAGTCAAACTTGTATATTTTGACAGAATTGTTTTCGAAAAAAATAAAAAGCATATTTTATTAAAGCCAAAGATGAGAATGGGGCAAGCCTGGATGCATAAAGGAACCCCTGGCTTCCTAAGAGGTTTATCGGGCAGTGCCATCCAATGCCACCCCGCCACTGTTTGCAGCCTTGGAGCCTAAAACTTGTTTTGAGAAATGATTGGCATGGTCAATCTCTAAAAGAGAAGGAACTAGACAAAGACTGGAAGTGGTCTTTGTTCCTTTTAAAGTTAAACAAAAGAGTCTCAATCAGACACGTGAATCATTCACTACATAGCCTGGGTTCCTATGCTGTTTGGTGGTTCTTCAAAATTCCAGAGAAGGATAGCGGGTGAGATGGTTCAGGGGTAAAGGTACTCGATGCCAGGCCTGGCAACCTGAGTTTGATCCCCCTTACCCACATGGTAAAAGGAGAGAAATCACTCCTAAAAGTTGTCCTCTGACCTCTACACATGCTCCCCGGCATGTGAGCACATACACCATACAAATTAATGTGGTTTTAAAAATCCAAAGCAAAGCTTTGCCCAGACCAGAATCTGCAAGCTCCTGGCTATAGATAGAATGTACTTCCATTCAGTGAGTGGCATTTTCCATGTGTCACTGCCCCAGACAACAGAGTCACAGTCATAAATCATACCCCGTATGCAGCACCACAATTAATCACAGAATACTGGACAGTGCAGACTTGATAGAATCCATGCTTAGACCCTGACTCAGTCAAGGTATGGCTGAGCAGGACACCACCAATCAAAGCACCACGTCAGGACAGCTTACTGTTTAATTGACTCCTCACTTCAACAGGTTAGGGGTCCTACAGGCAAGGCGGCTTCATGGCATCACATGGTATATATCTGCAACCTAGATGTTTTCACCCACGAAGGCAACACATGAGATTTGATGTGAAGAGACAGGGGTACTTTATAAAGAACTTACTTTATAAAGATATAGGAAATGCCCACTTGCTCCTAAGCATTCCATTTGGAACCACATCCTTCACAGAATTCCCATTCTTTGAAAATTTTCAAAACATGACTGGTCATTTCATGAAAATCTGACTAATAAAAAAAACGATTTAGAGCCAAATGTGGTTCTGTAACATGGTGACAAACATCGATTATAATGCATAAGTGTATAAAATAAGGATACAATAATTAAGCATGTTTTCTGATTTTATGGACCTGCAAGTTGCTTCTGGGAAACCAGAAGAGTCTACTGTGGTACAAGCATATATAAAATAGAAATATTCTATTTTCTTGTCAATGGAGTGCCAGAAATAAAGTTTTACTTTGAATGAGCAATTACCGTAACTTTAATAGCAGCACATATCCACACTATGATAGAGCTCTCAATTGTAGGAGAGCACATAGTAGGTTGTCAGACGTTATCAAGAGCCTGCGTGACTGGATGGAGCAATGGAAGATGCGAATTGTCTAGGTGTGTGCTGCTGTGCTTGGAAGGTAAACCCCTCCACTCCCTAGACTTAAATGTTTGAACTCTTGGTCTCCAGCTGGTATTGATGTATGTGGGGACTTTCAGAGGCACAGCCTTGCAGGAGGTAAGTCACTAAGGGCTGACTTCCAGGTTCCCCAGGAGGGAAGGACATGGCTTCCTGCTTACTCTCTGCTTTTTGACCGGGAATGTAATGTGACCGAGTCAGCCAACTTCTGTCCTTGGGGCCATGCCTGTTCCCACACTCATGATGGAAGGTAGCCCCCCAAACAATCACACTGGAAGTCCGAATAGACGCTTCCTCCCTTGAGTTGTTTCTCCCGGGGTCTTTTGTCACAGAAAGGAAAGCTACACCTAACACGGGCCCCATCATAACGCCTCCATAAAAAACTATGGTTGGGACTGGTGCTCAGAGGGAAAGTAGATCCCTGCATCTGAAAGGTCACAGGTTCAGCGTTTAATGCTCTAACAACTGTAGTATCTGAATTTGCTAGACACCAAATAATTAGTTGAAATACATAAAATGTACACAGTGTGTTTGAGCAGGAATCTCCTGGCAAGGCCGTGCCACGCATCCTTGACTGATTTGGACCCAGTTGTCTTTCATGGGCACTTTACAGGAACCTTTTGTCATATCCCTATGCTTTCTCCACTCTGTATTCTCCTTGGATTTGTTTGGAATGAAATAACAGGCGTGAAAAGCTTTCCACTCAAGGTCTCCTTTTGATATATGAGCCTGCAAAAGATCACATAGTCCTTATTCTTCTGAAAGACAGGAGTGTTACCAAAAAAAAAAAAAAAAAAATCTAGTTCCTAAGATGGGTTGAAGATCAGCCAGCAATGGGCACCTCTGCCATGGTCCCATGCCTAGACATATTTTCAAACACTCCTTGGTATCCACACACCAGGATCAACGTTGGGAGAAGGTTCAGTTTCTTATATGGCTACTTACAAACAGGGTTTTCCTAAATACTCAATATGTTCAAATTTCTTAGAGATGCTATTTGAGCGTCAAGCGGGTATTTACTAAGTGTGGCATGACAGTGCTTACCAAGACATCTGCCCTTCGTCATCATTTTCTTCCACTCAACTTCCCTTTCAGAGAATCACTCAGTTGCATTAGTTGTGTCTCTGCTGAACTTATATATGAGGGCAGCAGTAAGTTTGTCTGATTTGTGTCTGGTATTACGTTTTTAATGATTTTTTTAATAAAAAAATATATGTCCTCGTGGGTGGTGGTGCACCAGCATGTGTGAGGAGGTCCGCAGACATCTTGCAGGAGTCCGCTCTCTCCTTCCACCATGTGGGGCCTGGGGACTCAAATTCAGGTCATTAGGCTTGGCAGCAAGTGTCTTTACCACAGAAGTCATCTCACTGGCCCTGTGTTTATTTTATTTTATTTTATTTTATTTTATTTTATTTTATTTTATTTTATTTTATTTTATTTACTTTTACGATTTGCCTAGTATAAGTGAATTTAAGAAGGGTTACAAATTCTAAACCTAATGAATAAAAGGAGAGTATCAAGAATTTGAAGATGGATGAAAGAAAGTAGGACAAGCCTAATAACAAACCACCCTGGACCTCACTTTCCCGTAGAAACAGGGAATGATGGGAACTAAAAAAACTGGAAGTTACTGAACAATGCCATCTGTTATTCAGGAAAATGTATTCATTTCGACATGGGAATGTCAATCCAAAATTATTGAGAGTTCCTTTAAAAATTTTAAGAGATGCATTTTAATTGTGTATGCATGTATGTAGTCTATGCACGTATGTACAGGGCAGAGGCTTCGGGTCCTCTGGAGCTGGATTTATCTGGTGGTTGTGAGATGCCTGACTACTGCCCAACCATCTCTCCAGCCCCTCCAGTCTTCCGTGTAAATAATTCCAAAACCAATAGTTTTTAAATGACTGTCTTTGTGTTTACTATAAAAATGAGACTCTTGGCAGGGCATGGTGGCACACACCTTTAATCCTAACACATGGGAGATAGGCAGTTCTCTGTGAGTTCAAGGATTGCCTTGTCTACATGAAGAGTTCTAGGCCAGCCAGGGTTACATAGTGAGACTCTTGCCTAAAAGAAGGAGGGAGGGGGAGAAGGAAGGAAGGAAAGAGGAGAGAGAGAGAGAGAGAGAGAGAGAGAGAGAGAGAGAGAGAGAGAGAGGGAGGGAGGGAGGGAGGGAGGGAGGGAGGGAGGGAGGGAGGGAGGGAGGGAGGGAGGGAGGAAGGAAGGAAGGAAGGAAGGAAGGAAAACGAAAACAAACAAACAAACAAACTCAGGCTATTTGTGGGTTTCATTAGCTTGAAGCATTTAGAAATACGTGGTTAAATGCCATTAACGGCATTTCTAGAAGGTAGAACTTAATTATAGTCATAGAAATAGAATATTAACATCTTTTTCAAAGCCAGGTAAAAACTAAATAATGGGTGTAGAGTGATGACGCAAACCTTTACTTCCAGCACTTGGAAGGCAGAGGCAGGTGGATCTCTGAGTTTGAGGCCAGCCTGGTCTAGGAAGGCCATTCCTAGTGAATTCCAGGACAGGCAGGGCCACACAAAGAAACCCTGTCTCAAAACAATGACAAAAACTGATCAAATGGGAGAGAGGCATAAAAATGAAGGAAACTGGAGAAAGTCGAAGTTAGTCTTGGAGAAGAGAAACCATGATGACTGGGTGATTTTTCTCTAATAGGCAAATTTTCTGTTTATATTTTTCTCCGTGTTAGATATCGAATATGAATGTTCCCCACAGGCTTGTGCATTAAAGACTTGGTCCCCAAGCAGTGTCATTATTTTGGGAGGTGGTGGGAACTTTAGTCCAGCTGGAAGGAATGCTTCACTGGAGACACGCCATTGAAGGTTATATTGTTCCTGTCCTCTTCCTGTTTCCCTCTCTACTTCCTAAATATACTGAGATGAGCCACTCTGTCATGATGTGTCCTGGTTGTCATGACTCTCTGCTTCACCACAGGCCCAGAAACCACAGGACTGGCCAGGCATGACCTGATAACTCTGAAATCATGAGCCAAGATGAGCTTTCCTCGGTTAGTGTTGTATGAAAGATCAAATTAACACAGGTAACCAGCATCTTGGAAGTGTCTGTGTCGGTGGGTGGGGTGTGGAGGTTTGGGGGGGTTGGGTGTGTAGAGGGGTGTCTGTAACTATTCCTGGAAATGTGGTTCAGAAGATTTGGACTAGATGTCTGGGAGGAATTTGGCAACATTTAGAGATGTGAGTTACTGAAGCCAAAGGATGGTATCAGTAGAACTTAGTGGGCAAGTCTGGCGAGGATTCTGGAAATCAGAATACTGGTATGATTATAGACAGTAAAGACTCTGGTCATGGTATTTCATATGGAAAGAAAGAGTCTGCTAAAGTAGATTACACCTCACTCATGCTATTTAATAGTGAAGAACTGGTCTACATTTTTTTTCACCTGCTCTATAACCATGAGAAGCTAAGATTAAAGATGATGGACATATTAACAGAGTGGTGAACATTTCAATACAGCCCAGCACTCAGGCTACAGCACAATCCTTCTGGCTGCTTTTATCCAAGTTCTTAGTGAAAACTCAGAGCAAAACACAAGTCATATTTTTTTTTTCAAAAGCTATAGTTTGGCTAAAATAGACATAAGCTGAAGAGCTGGGGTTGGGAAAGGGGTGTGGTTATTAAGGAGCTTTACTGGCATTAAAGACAAAGGAAAGGATGCCTGAGGGTAGATCGAGTGCTCCCATCACAGGTCCAAGACTACAAACATCTAAAAACAGTTTTGAAACTTGCTCTTGACAGAGAAGCGGTGCCAGGGTGCTACGCACATACCACAGCACCAAAAGTTGCTTCTCAGTCACTCTAAGCTTCAATATGGCTTGGTTATTGCTCCAGCTCTTGGCAGAACCTGGCACCATCCATAGTGATGCTGATCTTATCAGCATGAGGAAGGCAGGGTTCGGGAATCCTGGAGGCTTCCGTGCAGATTTCAAAGTTGGACACTCCTCAGAGCTGCCTTGAGGGGGCTGTGGAGTTGGACTAGGAGTGTCAGAACTGTTGAGAGTCCTGATCCTGGGCTTGGACTGGACTACTTCTTTGCATTGTGTCACAGGCTTCAGCTTTTGTGGATACAGCAGAATGTTATGGTGTGACTATGGGCTGTCCTCTACAGTGTTGGACGCTGGGGTTTCGGTCTACAGCGGGGGACTCTACTATCAGAGACTTTAGGATGTGGGCTCTGACTAGAAGAAGGAGGTCAGTGGGGACATCCTATTGAAGGGTATCCTATGCCTGGTTCTGTCCTGCCCCTCTTTCTGCTTCCTGCATGCCATGAGATGATTGGCTGCTTCATTAAAGGCCCAGAAACAAAGGAGCAAGCCTATCACAGACTAAAACCTCTGAAACCGTGAGCCGATGTGCATTATTCCTCCTTTAACGTGCTTCTCTCAGGTGCTGTTCACAGTGATAAAAAGACTCATTTTGGAAATTTACTATGAAGACTCAGGAAGAAGAACAGATAAATTATTCTGTGAGATTTAACTTATATTTAAAAGGAGCTCTAAAAGTTGACAATAATCATATGTAATACACACACACACACATAGATGCATTTACCAGATTTTAGCCCCATTGTTCCAATATTTAATGATGACATCTTGTAAAGACTCTTCCATTAAAATCTGAAATACCTCTAATTTGTAATCAGAGGGCAGTTTCCCCAAACAAAAGAACTAGTACTTAATGTCTAAAATGCACATGCTAAGCAAGACTTTGTTTTTATTAGGGCAATAACAATGTTGAGACAGTGTCGTGTGCACACAGACAACTTCCTTAAGTATTTGTTGAATGATGATTATGCTGCTGATGATCTGAATGTCCTTAAAAGTCATGATTATAAATAGTAAACAACACATCCAGTAATGGTGCTATGGAAATTAAATCTACCCGCAAATCAGTCCATGAAATGACATTAATAGAACGGAAGGGATGGGAGGTGCGGAGAAATGAAGGAGGAAGCAGAGATACATACTCCAAACTTCCATCTCCATAAATGCTTCCCTGACAGAAATATGTGCATTCTCAAAGCATAGTCCCCGACCTCCCTACATTCCAGAGGTAGTCGGAGCTAGAGGCACACCAGCTCAGGCAAACTGAGTGTGGGAGATAGGAAAGAGAAATCAAGAAGCTGCCTGGCCTCTGTCAGTAATTATACATGGTCGTACTCAGAATTCCAAATCACAATCCATCCTTTGACACACTAGAGCCTTGATAGTAGGGACAGGGGAGAAATCTGTACAGGAGACGCCTAGATGTTCATGTTTGCATATGTCTCATCAGAATGTCAAAAAAATGGACAGAGGCAGTACTCCAAGGGGGAATGGCAAAGAAATTATAGAGCAAAGGGTTGGAGATGGCAGGAACCCTCAGCTTGAGGTGAAACGCTAACGGTCTGAGTTTGAGATGAGGTCACTAGGCAGACACACCTTCTGAAAGGGAAAGTGAGCGATGAAACCACGGTTTGCCCACAGCTGAACTCCTGCTGCTTCTACTCTGTGCTCACACTCCGCTTATTTGTTTCTATTTTGTGTGAGTTTCATACCCATTAAGTTCCCTTCTAGGGGCATCCCCAGCATTCTCACTTCCTCCTGGCCAAACATGCCCATCCTCTTTTCCCTGCACTGGAAGCTGAGAGCTCAGGTGGACATTCGTTCATCAGAATGGCACACTTCTAGTCAAGTTCACCCACAGCAGGCCAAAGAAGGAGAGACGTTCTTACAGAGGGGTTGCACTGCACTTCATCCGTGGTTTCTAGTACTGACTGTACTGTAGGTCTCAGTTTGGAAAGAAAAGAAAACACACAGAGATGCAGACAGACAGACCACACACACACACACACACACACACACACACACACACACACACACACACAAGGTTATGACTTGCTGCTCTCCACTCGCACTATTGTCAAGGAATGGTATATGCCCAACTGTAGGCTATAATTTTATTGATAGACTCCAATAACATTATGAAATCAAAAAGGGCAAAGAGCAAGTGATTTGTTCATTTCACTATGAATCCAATACAAGATTTCAAGCCTCATTTAGAAGGTTTTTGGAGCTTTTAAAAAATTAACCATAAAACCATGATGCATTATCAATATACATATCTATGTATGCATGTATATATATGAATATACATATAATTAAAAAATCACCCATGATACATTATCAATATACATATATGTATGTATATATGAATATACATATATGTAAATATATGAACTATGATTATAATGAGAGAAGAAAGTAATCAAGCTGATCCTACACAGAAAATAGTCTCATATTCTTCACTTGCACAAGGACAACTAATTTGGAAAAATCTCTGTAACATTTGTGAGAGATATGATAGGCAGGAAAGAAGAAGTTTGAATTATTACATAGAGTTCTATAAGCCTCCATGTGGTACAATATGTTCAACAGAGATTTAGATTTTAATATGTAAAATTGTGCTTGGGGTCTTAGAAATGGGCATTCCTGAAACAACAGGCAAGAACAGAAAGACTTCCTCTTTTCAACTTCCACATGAACTCCACAGGCGTTATATCATTGGAATAGCGTACGTTTGAGGGCAGGGTCCCCAGAGAGCCAGACTTCAAGCACTTTCAAAGCATTAGTCTGAAGTTGCTTTTGCCATGTGTGGACTGCAGAGCGTACAGAGAGGTCACAGTATTAGGAAAGTCTACTATTCGTAAATGGGAAGAGTCTTCTCCCTCCTTGTGGTCAGGGTACTTGTAGTTCTAGGCAGGAGAAGGCTTACTGAGCCATCAAAGACAAGCCCATCACAGTAGTCCATGTGGTATATGGGAGGTCCTGGGTAGAACCAATATTTGCATTAAAAGGATTTGTCAGCAAATGCACACTAAAAAACTGGAAGAACCCCTGGAGAGGTCATTTAGATATATCTACGTAAGGAGGCTATTTGATATTAGAAAATATACATAACTGATAATCACAACTATCCACCCTAATCTAATTCTGATCTATATGATCAGATGGTAGCTCCCATTCTGACACCAGTGGGTATTTCGCTTCCCCAGCTCTGTTTACTGACCTTAAAATAAAGAGATTGTTTGGTGGCGTATCTTTCCGTTTGCGGACTCATTTTTCACTTGAGTTTTTGTTGTATAACTTCAGTGGAGGGCTGAGGACTGTCCTCTGGGGATAAAAGGCATTGCACATTTGCCTAGTCTTAGTGGTGCAATCCCTCACTAGCCAGCGTAGTACTATCTCCTACAGCTCTAATGCCTCTGGTGAGGAAATACACAGCCTGGATTTCACGAAGGTGAGACTGCATAACTGCTAAACTCAAGCGCGGAACATGAATGGAAGCTGCCTCCACTAAAACTTCTGCTGAAGAACGCAGTGCTCAAAAGGCCAGCTCTTGCCCACCACTGACCAAGCAGAACACCAAGCAGTTACACTTGGTTGGTGGTAAGGAGTAAGTGCCAGAGCTGAAAGAATACCACTTATTGGAGAGGTATAGCTCTGTTCTGAATATTAATTTTGTACTGATGGGAAGGAGAGGTTCAGAGGGTGACTTTGCTTGCATTTTCAAAGAATGTCTATTTACTATCTGTGTGTAGATGATGGGAGACTCCCACAGAATGCTAAACATCTGGATCAAGCGATCAGCAGGCACTCGCATGTTGCTCTCTGCCCCCGGGTTAGGTCTAGATCATCACTCAGCCCTGTCTCGAGAGATATAAATGCAACCACTCCTACCTGTCCCCAAGGTAAGCAATGTTTGTATTACCTTCTAGTTTGTTGCATTAGCTACCAGCACAGCTCTCCCAAAACATAGGCTTAAATCCCACGGAGCAGTCCGATCTATAACTGAATGAAACCTGCCACCCCACCACCTCTCCAACATGTGGTGGGCCTTGGAAGTCATCACAGGTCAACACGGCATCTGACCATCTGTATTCCAGCAAGGGACTCGCTCCCCGTGGGTATTACTTAGAGGCAAGTGGCTACTGGAATCATAAGCAACTGCATTAGTCCTTACCTCGACATGTACATCTCATTCTCTCTTAATCATACCCACTAGACCTACAAACAACATAAGCAGGGTTGGCCGGTTACTGATGTCTGAAACCACTTTCAGTAGGAGGGGTAAGGCAGCAGGCCTTGTGAACCACACATGCTAAAGAAAAAGGAAACTGTCTCCTGATGGCAATATGTGGAGAATTATTAATTCTGTAAACAATGCTTACATTAATTTCACTCTGCCTATTGCTGGCTTGGGGACCAGTGGCCTGGGATTTGGATTTGCTAGCAGATACTCTTTAGCTCAAAGTTCTGAAAAGCCACAAACTCTACATCTTCTGTGTTTAGGGTGACGGGAGGTGTAGGCTGAGATGGAAGAGACTACAAAGGAAACGGAAGCACCTTCACAGAGAGCTATTATACCTGATAGGCTCCACGCAAGACAGTTGAAATGTGAGCCTCAGTATTCAAAATAGAAAGGATACAATCACATGTCTGGTTAACTTACAGGAAATAGTTCCAGAGACAATTTTACACTAACTACAGTGATTTGGGCAATTTTTTAAAATAATACCAGCCAATTTCTCTCCATTATACTCTGCTGGCAGAAAATAAAACATTTTTCTTTGAAATGATTGCCTTTGGTTTTGTTAAATCATGCATTCTGTCAACATGTGGTCACCATTTCTCCATGATCTTTCTGCTTCCTCAGAAAAGAATGAATTCACAGTCTGAACCCTGATATAAATATGTAATCTTGCAACTGTTAAGGCTTCTTCGATTACTGTGAAATGAAGAGATAAAAAATGGACTTGGTATAAGAGAAATGAAATGAAGAAAAAGAAAAAAGATACAATGATGACCAAATAAGTATAAGCCTCGAATTCCCCTATCTTCTCCAATGCCAGGGAAAGAAAATGCCCAGGGTGATCGATTTTTTTTCTTTCTTTCTTTTTTTTTTTTTTTTAGTGTAACACAAAGGGACTGTATAAAGTTCATCATTTGGAAAACACTAATATTTGAAGACACATTTGGGAACCTCCATATGCCCAGAGACGTATGCATGTGACTTAGCTGCAGCCAGGAAAAGGTTAGAGGAGCCGAGTCTTCAGTGCGGTCTTAAGACAGACATTATCTTGTCATTAAATAGGGACTTTTCAGATATAATTGCAAAATGCCCAGGCTGTGATTGCCGCCACTCACTATGTCATCCCGAGGATGGAGATCCTTATCTCCATCCTTCAGTCTATCTACTTTTTAAGGATAAATTATTTTTGCAAAGAAAACTGCAGATGTTTGTCTAGTTGCTCCTCTCTGGGCCTTTGTTAGCAGCATAGCCAGGAAATACTTCTTCGGAGATAAGCGTAACAATGCTGACTCCCTTTGCAGCTGGAATTTTGTGTGGGCACTTAGTAAATTTTAGCTTTCCTTTACACAATAGTTTAAGCTTATAGTATAACTGGAAATAATTTATAGTTTTAAAACCTCAGTGGTAAGCCTAAGAAAAACTATGGAGATACTTGGAACTGATAAAGAAAAAAAATTCTTCAGCTTAATTTTGAAATGGATAAAAAATATAATGAGCAAAATCGAATTGAGAACGTTTAGATTTTCATTTCTATGACATTTGTATCTATTTTGTGTTTGCATACACAACTCACAGGAGGTTGTTCTCTCCTTCCAACATGTGAGTTCCAGGAACTAAATATAGGTCATCAGGCTTAGTGGAAAGTATTCTACCAGCTGAACCACCTCTGCAACTTCAAAGTGTTGAACTTGGATGGAAGATATAGGAAAGCAACACTCACTCGTCCATCCTCTACCGTGGAGATCCCGTAGACAGCCAGAAAGTTGCAGAAGTATAAGCAGACTCAAGCCAGGCTAGACTGTGTAGGTTTAAGGAGTGTTCACTTGCTACCCTTCCTTGGACAGAAGAGGAATAACCTAAGTTAAAAATGTAAGTCCTGGAGAATGCTACTTCAAAGCAGCTTGCTATTCACTAGTAAATGGGACACACTAAGGAATACTTCAACTCTGCTTGTGAGAAGATTCACCCTAAGCCTGATATTGCGATCACTTTGTCAAAATACTAACGGTGTATGTCTGTCTGTCTCTGTCTCTCTGTCTCTGTCTCTCTCCCTCCCCTCCCACACACACAAATAACAACTATAACCCCTTGGGTGTTTCATGAAGAGGATACACATTCATCTTATTGTCTGTACTTTCCACATTTCCATTCTATATTTTGTGTGATGCCATACAGGTGTGTGTGTGTGTGTGTGTGTGTGTGTGTGTGTGTGTGTGTGTGTGTGTGTGTGTGATGCCATACAGGTGTGTGTCTGTGTGTGTAAGACAGGACTTGCATTGTGGCAAAACCTTTAATAATGCAGTAAAGACTCAGTGTCCATCAGAATCCCACCATCATCAAAGTTAGAGAAATTCTTACACAGAGCAGGGAAGGCACTGGACAGATGACCTTAGGCCCACTCTCCCTCTGGGCCTCATGCTGCTAATAAGAAAGATACATGGTAGGAGTATTTGTTGCACATGTCTTTCCTAAATTCTAAAACATCTTATTTTTCTTACGAATTTTCCCAAGAAAGCTAAAAGCTAAAAGAAGGCATTTTGCTTTACTCACAAGGAACTAACCCACGTTAGGTAAAGATGCACTATTTTCTAATAAGCTATCAGAATGACAATGTAGACAGCCCCGCCCATTCTGCCAAAAGAGCTCCCAAAGGCTGGACAGCGCTCATCAGGATACCACGCAAGGACGACCTGCCGTTCTCCATTCCAGGGTCAGTGTGTTCGGGCCACTCCAGCTGTCTGAGCTCAAACACACACCTTGAGGCTATCAACTTCCATTACTCAACAGTTACATGAAAAACAAAACAAAACAAAACGAACAAACAAAAAACAGTCCATCCTTTCCATTTCTTATTAGCCATTGCTTAAACAAAGGTTTAATGAAATATCAGTAACCTGAGCACTTAGTATTTTCTTCATAGTGTGCTAATTAATTGTCTCACATTGTTGAATCCTTAAACAACCATATGGTTACTCTTTGCTGAGACCAGAGGGGCAGTCCGTAGTCACATAACTTGCCTAAAGTTTCCTAGCAAGTCACTTGTAGAGCCATGGTTCAAATCCAAATGTTTTGACCTATACAGCGCTGGTGTTCAACCCCAGTAAACATAGGTAGGTGAGTGATGGAGTGGAAAGAAGAGATACGGACTTTGTTTTTTCTCTTATCACTGGAAATAGGGGGAGGTGACTTTTAAACCATGGGAGTATTTTAAAACAATCAGGGAATTTAAAGAATCTTTTAATATCTCAGGATTTGATTATAGGACCTGGATTTTTGTAACTAATTTGTAAAGTCTTATTTTTAAAAGATAAATGAGTTCGGGTTAAAAATAAAATAAGATGATGGCTTCGTTTGGCCCCTGCCACTCTCCAGGGCATGGCCAGCAACACAACTGAGAATCTGCTGGTGCTGTGGTGGAATGAGCTGAAGCCTTCCCAAGAACAATTCTAGTTCAGTGTCTCAGGACAAGTTCCGCTTTAGAAACTGTACTTTGCATGCTACTTCTGGAAACTAGAGCAAGCCAGGGCTCTAACTGGCATGTTTAAATCTTTCAGATTAAAGTCAGACATGGTGATTCTTCTGATGTTCATCAGGATAGGATACCAAGAACCTAAGTGTTGACATTTCCTAAGTGTGGTACAGGGATAATCCCTAAGACCCATCACAAGACTAGCTGAGAGAATTGACTTCTCTCTCTCTCTCTCTCTCTCTCTCTCTCTCTCTCTCTCTCTCTCTCTCTCTGTGTGTGTGTGTGTGTGTGTGTGTGTGTGCAAATGCACAAATGCAAACAGAGGCTGGTCCATTTATTTATTTATTTATTTATTTTTTTAACCTTCCTTGAGTCAGGGCCTCCTGTTGTTCCGCACTGCTGATATCAGGCTAGCTGACAGGAGTGTTTCTGAAGAGTCCCCTGTCCCTGCCTCCCATCTGCTTATAGGATGCCTGAATTTCAGGCTTTACATGGGTTCTAGGGACCCAAACCCAGACCACATGATTGCATGGCAAGTGCCTGACCCCCTGGCTGCCTCTTTCCAGCCCCAGAATTCAGACCTTCCCTCTTCACTGTTACATTGTCATCCAATTACAATTCTCCACTCCCTTTCATCTTTATGTATATAACAAAATGGCCAGCTTCCCTTGAACAAATTCATAAGGTCTTACAAGCCCTGTACTACAAAGTACAACATATTATCGACTATAGCTTCTACTTGATTTTTTTTTTTTTATGTCTACCAGCATTTATTTTCTGCCCGGGGATACTACTACTTTGGATTTCTGACAATAAATGTCCTTTTTAAAGCAGCCCCTCATATAGGCATTTTAGCCTTTGGGGTTAAAGGTAGTTCCTCTCTCAGGGAACACATGAAGAAGCACTGGCTTTGAGGAATTCTCGGTGGCTCTTCTCCAGGCATCTTAACTCTGCCATTGTGTCTGAAAAGTCAACTGTCCTCTCTACATCTCATTTGGACCCTTCTTCAACCAAATGGGGATAAAATCCCCACTGATGTTCTGAATAAATAATCTGACTTGTAGAAGAATAATAAAGGATTAGGGGTATCCTTAAGCATCAATTATTACCATAAGTAATGTTACCAAAAGTAACATTGCTATATTAGAAGGCAAAGAAAGAGAAGTGAGCATAAGTAATTATCTAAGCTATTCCATCCCTATTCCATAAGGGTCCAGAGGAGCATGATAGATACCAACGTTATTAAGAGGGGTTTAGTGGGGGTCCCCACAACAATATCTCAAGACTGTGAGGGCTCTAACTCCCCCACATTCAAGGGAAAGCCCACAGATAGATACAGGATTCTGTGAAGCCAGGCAGAGCTTGTGGCTTTCATAAGCAAAACCAAGATACATAGCCTCCACTGTGTATGCATTCTTCTTTGTCCTACCTGTTAATCGAATGACATCCTATAAGAAAAATAGCCAAACAGTCATGAATTCAATTCAGTGGGTTTCACTTCTAAATTAACCTGAACCATTTTGTACAAATTTTAAATTTCAGATGGTTTAGAGAGATATAAAAGCCAAAGTCTCTTAGCATCATGTCTCTCTATTCAGAGGGATAATCATGAATTTTTGTCTTGTATACAATAGTCAAAGGGATAAATACACTCAAAGGAGATATAACTTTAGCTCACTCTCAAGGAATAAATAAAAGCATTCACTAGATACTGTTATGAAACTTGAAAACACATGTCTTGAAACTGCAGCCACATCTGCATAGTTAGATCACCACCCCATTCTACCTAATGATGAGCCAGCATTTTGCTGAAAAGCAAAGCAATTTATTTTCCCATTCAACTCCAGAAACTTACTTTAAGTCATTTCCAAATTTTTATATTAAAATGACTAAATTACTTCTACATGTTTTTATGTTATATTCCAAAAATTTGAGGGTGGAGGTACACCTTCAGGATCAGAGTAGGAGCAACTTTTAGCTAGAAGAAAGCCAATCCCTATGTGCTTGGGAAGAGAAAAATCTTTTGATGTTGCTTTGACAGTGATTAACACAGGTTCATGAGCTTCAATGAAAAGATAATAAAATGAAGATAAATTTGCATTGCCAATTTGTTTATCTTGGAATTATATTATAATCCATACATTCTAGTACTTCTGGACTGATACAGATCTATAATTCTCCAAATATTATGGATTTATAAAGTAGTATTAATTTTGTAGAGTAATAACACACCTTAAAATGTATTAAGTAAATGTATATTATAAGATTGATCCCACTCACTGTTTATCCATATGAGAAGAGCCTGTAAGCTCTTAAAATGTAAATACACAAGCACAAAAGTGCAGAGATTACAGGCTTCATACATGCTAAGCTTTGGGCTTTTGTTCTCCTTTGGTTTGGTTGGGTTCTTTTGTTTGTTTGTGCCTGAAAGCATCAACCTATTGACCAGATATCTGCGATAAAGAAATCATATCAATGATTGTGGGGAGCACAGTCCTTAGAAAATTGAATTCCAAAGTATTGAAATTCAGTAGCTATAGGACAATAATTAATTTTCCTTCCATTCAATGCTCACTCATGGGCTTTACTCGGTATCTAGTCCCAGGCAACCAAGGCCAGTGTAGAATTTTCTGAACAGTCAGTTTGGGTGAAATGCACGCTATGTCCCAAGTGCTTAGAGTACAATGCTTGGTTTTGTGAGCGCTTCACCTACAGTGTACAAACACATTTTTGAAAATAAAGTGTGGAATTTAAACACCTTTGTCCTTAAACCAAGCACATTGTGCCAAAAAATTCTGTGTTCTGTGGACTCTTGGCACTGGCAGGGCAGCATGAAATGTCCTTTGCATTTGGCTGCCAAAGACACAAATCTAGACCCAATAAGAAGAAGCCAGGTAAATTGTTCAGGCTTATGACCTAACATTCTCCCTGGCATAAAAAGATTCATTCTTCAGCCTTCCAATGAGAGCTGCCAATTGGAAAGGCAGTGAAATCATTATTCTGTAACTCAGTGAGTAATTCAGATAAACAGTCTCCAATGTTGGAAACCTGTTTTCTCATTCTTTGATTTTTAAGGCCTGAAAATACAAACCATTCAGGCTCTAGTCCTCAGAAATTGTCTCTGAAAAATAACCACCAACTCTTACTTAAAGACCAGAATAAAGAAAGAAAATGATTCTTATACATCTATCTCTATTTTTAAATTAAGTATAATGAATGCATCTCCTGTAACACTGTAAAGACATGCAGGAATAGCATATTCATTTGATAACTCCTTAAAGATAATTTGGAAATGACAGTCATCTAGATGTCAAAAGTTTTACTATGATGTTAAAAAAAATAGCCAGAGATAACCTCCCTCTACATAAGCATTGGGCCCTGAGCAGGGCAGGGAGGAGACGGGGATTCAAGAGTCAGTCAGCAGGAGCATGCACTGAGTGTCCCTGTGGTGAAACTGTGGTGGGTACCAGGCACACAGTGCCACATGTGTGAGGAGTTTATAATCTAGTAGGAAATAAAAGACAATTACACACATAAATGTTACAATATAGAACTGGGTAAGCACTGTCAAAGAGACACAAACCAATCACTCCAGATGAACATTTGTGTCTTCAAATGATAGGACTCCAATTCTCCTTAATAGTCAATCTCCTCATTCAAACATTCATTTATATGTTAAAAAAAAACACTTCTAAGAACTACAAATATAATGAGTAGAAGAAACAGAAATCTCTTTCTGTGGAAGACATAACATTAAGTAATGATACAATAAGAGAAATAATAGAGTAGTCATCGCCATTGCTTATATTTGCTCAGTGTTTACTATATGTCACTGATAAAATGCTTGACATGTATTATCTTGATAATCCTCACAACAACATCAAGATGCAAGGAACACTGGACTGAAGTTGATTTGGTTCATGACAGTAGACTGTTTGGGACTGTGCTATGACATCATCAGTTGCTAAGTGTGTAGCCTTGGACACGGTACTTAAGACCTCTCCACGCCTCAGCTCTCCATTGTAAAGTAGAACCAGTGGTAAGTTCTCCAAGTTCAAGATGCCTTTAACAGTAAGACCGCCTCTAAAGGTAACAAGAAAAATGCATTTTAGAGACCACGACATAACAACTTGTAGCAACAACTTGCAGTCACAACATCCATCACTTAATGATGGTTGTTGTGATTAAAGAGCAATAGTAAGCACCTATAGGTGTTTTAAAAGGATTAACTATCTCCATTTTTGAAAGCAAAGAAACTTAAAACAAACAAATGATTTTTACATGGCCACAGGTATGGAATTTGTATTAAAAAGCTAAAATAGGACTCAAAAAATATACCTCAGCTCTAATGGTGCTCAAATTACAAACTGAACAAGGAAGAGAAAGTGGAATGATATAAAGGTGGAAAGAATGATGTTTCCAAAGAGGAAACATCTGAAGGCATGGTGACCTGAAATTTTGGTTAATAAGGAAGGTGACATTGTAGCCGATGTAGCTTTAGAACACGGTGTGGCCTGGAGGGATGAGATGGATGCCAGAGAGGCAGAAATCAAAGCCATACAGGGCCCTGAAGACTGCCTTGGAAAATTCCACCTTTACTCAAACAGCAGATAAGAAGCCCAGAGAAATGGAGTTTGTATCCTCAAAGCCTAATGGAAGTAGGTCATTTCCAGGCTGTGTTGGTACCCAGGAATGGTCATCCACAATGCTGGTTTACACCAGAGCAGGAGTTCCCAAACTTGGCTCACATGACATGTCATGGTGCATAATTCTGTCTTTTGGCATATTTTCTCTACATTATATGAGGGGCTTTTTTTAGTCCTCTCTAGCTTCTCTCTGCTGGGTACTAGTAGCAACACTTTAGTTTTAGCAATAAAGCATGACTAACAAGAAGATGAACTATCACATGGAGGATAAGATCTTTCCTCAGCTGAAAAGAGTGAACTAGCATTGATGGTGTGGAGTGGATAGAGGAAGTCAGATTTTGGAAACAATAAATGAAAATTTCAGCAGGACTTGCTGGACTTCAAGAAATAGGCTGGAGGAGAGAACCATGCTGGGGACTCGGCCCTGTGAGGCTGTAGTGAGGCTATGTAATGAGAAAGGAAATGTGGGAGCCAGAGCAGACTTGGGTACCAGTCATGTGCTCAGATTGAAGCCTGCAGAACTGGAATCACTCAACACCCCAGTGGCCCTGTATCAGGAACCTAGGCTGGTATGTTCAGGAAGGAAGACAAATGGCCAACTCAGAGAGGGTACCCAACAGTACCTATGCAAAGTAGTTACACTTAAAAATAACATCACTTAAATCGTATTATTTCATTGTTGGAGGGCAAAACATGTCTATGATAAAAGTCATCATAGCCCTTCCATGCTGTAAGACAACGTCTTACGAAATTATTTTAAACCAAAACAGATTGCCAAGTGCACAGGCAGAGTGTACTTAACACTGGAGAGTCAGAGGCACGTGAAGTGTAACTTCAAAGTACATGTGGCTCACCCCAATCAAGGATGCTTTTTACAGGCTTAATTTGCAAAGCAAAGCTAAAAAACGAAGATCAAGAGTGACTTTTGGGGAGGGGGGGGTTCCTACTTGTCTTTGTTCAGAAATCAGTGGTCTCCTATCCCAGCATCTTGAATTATATTCTGATTGCAACTACCTTGCCCGAGACCCAAGCATTTCTCATCAGAACTCAGATTCACTTGATTTTTTCCCTAGTGGTGTGTGATAAACATAAGAAAGTTCAATTCTTAATCACTTCAGATCTCTAGAATTTTTGAAGATAGAGTCCATGACCTTGGGGATTGCCTGCTGGAAGGAAAAAGAAAAAAGGAAAAAGAACCCCAGTTCAGTTCTATTATTTAGCGACCAAAGTCATAACCTTGACTCACAGTGTGCCTCTGAGCCAGAGGAGCCAAAAGAAGCATCTGCTGTCCCTAAGTGGCTGTCCTCCAAAGATTTTTCCATGGTCAGTACTCAATGAGTCCTAACCAGACAGGGAGAGAGCGGGAGATATAAAAAGAGAGATGAAAGAGATTGTGTGTTCTTGTGATTCTCCCAGAATCGTCTACTCAACAACATATTAACTATGCTTTGAGCACAATTTTTTCTCACAAGAATCCTTACCACATTTTCTACATATTACTTAAAGATAATGTTAGGTCAACTCCCAACTGAATGTAAATATATGAGGAAAATGATACCCAATAAGATTCACTTTGGAAATTATGACTCATTTTCTCATTATGTTGGTAAGTGTACTTTCCAGAAACCTGAACTACTCAAATATTAAAATGATAGATATTTTTCCATTATCTGAACATTAGCCCGGATAATGCAAAACACTACCTAAGTGAGATCTGGACTAACAATGGAATTTTAGAGAGAATAAAACAGATATCACCACCAATGTGGTATTAGAGAAGATGTGTTTGTACCAAGAAAAAAAATGGTTCTTACATTGACCTCTGATACTTGAGAATGTACTTTGATTTCTGCTCTCCCTGAAGCAGACAGAAGAGTCTTGCAAAGGCTTACATGTTAATCTCCACTGGCTATGGCATCTTACTATAGACAGTCCTGGACAGAGAAGAGTGGACTGAGTCCCCCAAAGAGTATTCTCTTTCATTCACTTAGATGACTCTTGAAAGCCAACTGTATTGACAGTCACATGACACATGTGGAAAACTAGAATGTGCTATTGATTGTTACCAACGTGTCAGAGACCAGCAGGTGGGCCTGATCTCTAGGTTTCAGCTGCTAACCAGGTTCTTTTATTTCCATGTCCCATAGGTGCCTCCAATGCACTACTGAGATCTTTATCTTCTTGTGAAAACATGACTGGTCCCAGGGGTGCCTATTCATGTTAAATGGGACATCTCATATACCACATTACTTCTTGCCCTAACATCCTTGGCTAACTACTTACTTAGCAATTCTCTTTGTTTAGTTACATTTCTTTCAATTTGTGCTCCTGACTCCTTTAAGAACTGTGCAGTAACTCCTTAACCCCTCTCTATGTGCCCATTTCTGCTCATTCTTCATCACTACATTCAGATTGCTCTTAGACTAAAGGTCTAACCTTTACTCTCTTTCCTACTCAGAAACTAATATGGCTACTCACTTTAATATAGCTTCAAACCCTTCAGCCGGTTTTAAAGTCTTTAAAGGTGGGGCTCTGGGTAGGTCAACCCCCTTTCTTTCCGTGATGGCTCCACAACCAGGAGTGTAAGAGTAGCACAAACTGAGTTATTTTAAGAGAAAAAAAGACATGCAGTTGGGAGGGCTATTGAGAGGTGTGGGATGGATCTGGGGGGAGTTAGGGAGAGAAGAGGGGGTAAATATGACCAAAACACATAATATAAAATTCCCAAAGAATTAATTAAACCTGGGAAACTAAAGATATGTATTGCAGCATTCACAGCAAATGTGTCAAAGTGGGAAGCAGTGGTTTCTGAGAGAAAATGATTTCTACAGGGTTACTGTTTGCCACGTAACACTCAGTAAAAACCGGTACATTGGTAGAGTCGCAGCCTGGAGAGAGTCGCTGAAGCCCAGACCAGAGACATCCCATTTTTGTCACTTGAATTGCTAATCACATTTTATAGCGGTCATTTAATTTTAATTTTTTCTTCACTCATATTAAATAAAAATGTTAACAAGTTACCAATTAGGTAACATAAAAGCATTATTGGGCACAACCTCCTCAACTATTCAATGTTTAAAAGATAAAAATTAAAATTACATTAACAATTTTTTTGAGTCACACTGCAGAAATATGAAATCATGATAAAATTCTCCTTGAGTCAAAAGGCGGTAAATTATAGCAGGAGAGGGACATTTTCCCCATGACTTCACTAAGGAAGATGTAGACATTGCTGTATTTAGACCTACACTACCTAATTATCTATCACTTTCTTCCTTTAGTGACCAAAGTTTATTATGGATGACTTCAATATTTGTGTGAATGGCTACAAGCTCCTCCTTCTTCCACCTTGCGTCTTTCTCACGTTCCCACAAATATCTACAGCTGCCGCATACCACATATGAGCTCACTTGTGCTAACGATCTCGTCATTGTTCACTGTGGCTTCAGTCTGATCTGACTGGGTTATCCAGCAACCCAATCTAAAGTCCCCACATCCTACAAGGGCATCTCATAAGAAAAGAGATGCCACAGGTCGCTCCAAAGAGTGACACTGGACATCAAGTAAGCTTTAACTGGAGAGAGTTCTAATGACTCCTTAGGACACCAAAATGGTGGCAAAAGATGTCAGTCGAAACAAAGACATGCGCTGATTCGTAACAGAACTGCTGAGCAGTACAGGAAGCTTCCTTACCTTTACCCTCCATCCATGTGCTCAAATCTCCATCTCCACATGCCTTCCCTATCACACACCATAAAACGTCTCACCCACGCCTTTATGAAAGGATCAAAATTTGGAAGGCCATTTGCTATTTTAAGACTTCGAACATTCTTAATGAAAAGTAACTACTATGCTAATGCAGATAATGCAAATCCCAAGTAAGATACTTTTTAAATGTCAGAATGTCGTAAGTGTTTATAAATGACACTTTCCTCATGGTCACCTAGTACTCTGACCACATGCCCATCCCAGGCCTTGATTCTCATGAATCACTTCAATGATTTTTAATACCATCCCAAGACAGAAATAACCCAATGAATTCTGAAACTTCTTTTTTCTACCTCCTTTGTCCCATCTGTTTCCTTCTCAATATTCTTTTATACTTCAATCTTGTTCATAAAGAGCAAATTCCCTCAACTGACTTAACAGCTTTTCACCAACAACATAAACTCAGATCCCACATAGTCCCAACAACATATCTTCTGACATCATATCTGGCTCAACTTTATTTAGTCATGTGATTGCACATCACCTGTTCCCTTGTTTGAAGAACAAAGACATCGTCCAGAACCTGCACAAGGTTGGAACAATGCAGGCAAAGAGAAGGAAGCAGTGTACACTGTTGAGTAAGCATATTTCAAATTCAGCCTTTTCTAGCCATCAACATCCTATGCAGGGAGGTCTCACTGAAAGCATAGCCCAGTAAAGAAATGCTTCCACACAGATTTGCTAATTTGACAACTTTACGTCATCAGAATTTGACTGTTACAGAGGAAAGGGGATTGTTCCAAAGACTGTCCTGAACTATCTGTCTTAGTCTAAAAGTTGTAAATATCCCTGTCTTTCTCCACCTGAAAAGGTTGGTAATGCATTTTTAGGAAAATGCATTTTAGGAAAATATCTCTTGACCCTCAAAAGGCTGAACTTACACAGACCTCGGAGCAAAGCTTCAATTCCCACTGAGATCGTTACGACTAAGTCCTTAGCCTGCTTTTTCACTGTGTGCTCAGCTGATTTAAGAGTAACTCGCCTTCAAGGGAACAGGGAGAACAAGTAACTGACCTTACTCGCCTCAGATTTCCCATAAAAATCGGCTGTTCCTACCTAAGCTAATGCATAGCTTTATTCTTAAATTATCTACTCTTCCATGCCCCTCACTCAGATTAATGTGTACGTGTGTATGATGTTCATTTGCTAAAAGCAGCCAACATGGTTGAAGCAACCTTAAAACCCACCAAAAATATTGCAAGCAACATGGATACAGATTGATAACATCTCTTGGCAGTAGTGAGTGCTACTAGGTCAGTTAAGGTCAATAAAATAACTCCTTCCTTGGTGAAACGCTCTGGTAAAGACCTGTAAAGAATCCCACAGTCCTTCCCATGTGATGCTTGTTGTGCTGTTCAATAAACACAGAGCAAAGCCTTTGTTAGAGACAGGTACAGAACGGTAGGACGGTAGACAGACGCAGAAGTGGTGAATTCAAATTTGGGTTCATTCTTGGTCAAATTACTGGTCATAAACACACTTTGGTGCCTCTACGGTTATTTTTTTTTTTTTTTTGGCTTTTCAAGACAAGGTTTCTCTGTGTAGCTTTGAGCCTTTCCTGGATCACGCTCTGTAGACCAGGCTGGCCTCAAACTCACAGAGATCTGCCTGCCTCTGCCTCCCGAGTGTTGGGATTAAAGACATGCGCCACCACCACCCGGCTTTACGGCATTAACTGACACAAGAAGGCCTTTCATCCCAGCCACTGGTGTTATTTTTGGATCAGTAAGAGACAAGGTGAACTTATCTCTCATCAGCTGGGCCAATGATAAAAGCTAGGTAAGCAATGTCACAGTATTACAGCCCAACTGTCTACATACCTCTCATCCTAGTCCAGTGGTTCTCAAGCTTCCTAATGTTGCAGTCCTTTAATACCTCATAGTGTGGTGACCACAACCATAAAATTATTTTTGTTGCTACTTCATAATTTGCTACAGTTACGAATCATAATGCAAATATCTGTGTTTTCCAAATGTCTTAGGCCGCCCTTGTAAAAGAATAATTCAAACCCCAAAGGGGTCACAACCTACAGGTTGGAACCATTGCCCTATTCTTTTAGAATGGATTAGTGACATGGAAAAACCATGTGTGTCATTTTTATTCATGAAAATATCTGTAATATAAAAATGGCATCCCTATCACCCTCTAGGACCAGCAAAGTTTGTTATAGAATCAACACTTTCCCCAAGTTATAACCAGAATTTGTGAGAGTGAGGGCAGGCTCTACTTAAAAAGATGCTTAAACCACAAGAAAATAAAATGAAACATTATTTCCTTAATTTTAAATGTATATCAAGTGTATTATGTCAGCCACTCAAGAATCCCATGTTATACTGACCAGCAAAATTCATCTACTGCACTTACAGGACATACAGCTCTAGAGCCAATCAAGATGACTAGCAAATAGGGAATTATAATCAAGGCCAGTGCAACAGAGTGTTGATTATGGACTGCTGTCCAAGAATTTTGAAGTACCTCACCAAGACTTAGGAAACCTGGAAAGATGTATTACATACACACACACACACACACACACACACACACACACACACACACACACACACACACAGTTGTAATGGATCCCAAAACTGTAAATATTTATGGAGTGCTATTTCAAGACGGGTGTCTATGTGTCTGAGTCATGGTCTCATTATGTGGCCCAGATTAACCTTACACTCTTGATTCTCCCACCTCAGCCTCCTGAGTGCTGGGAACAAGATTTCTTAATAGAGACATGACCCCAAAAAAAACTTTTAAAAAGACATTACCCAGGTAATGGAGTTGGAGAGGGGATTGGAGGTAAACTCATGATATCTTTTACAATAACAATTTAGAACATTAAACATAAAATATATTGGGTTAAAACGGTGTTAACCTTACAATTCAAAACAGGGGCATGCAGTTACTTCTAGTGCTAAGAAAAATTAGAATGCAAATTTTAAATCACATGCAAATATACCCCAGGGCAAACATCTTCCTGGGATTCATGTACAATTATTTATTTGTTGCTTGGCAGAATATCTTATCACTAGCCAACACACCTGTTTTGCCACAATATTTACATAGAAAATTCACGTTGTTTTACCGAGAAATCTTGCTGCCCTCTAAAATGACTACGATGCTTAGATGTGCTGAAGGATGACTCCCGGGCATTTAGATTTAGAGAGATGTTGTTGGCCTCCATCCTAGCATCTCCTTTCACACTTAACTGCACCATTTCTCTGCTCCTCCACAATATTAGGATGCAGCAACACCATTTTCTCTAGCCTCGTGGGTTTGGGTCACATGGTACCTTTGACTATGTTTCAAGAGCTTTGAACTGGAGAAAATAAAAATATGAGAATTGTCCCATCATCTAGCAATTGTAGGTACTGTTTTTTTCCAGTGCTGTCACTGGACATATGTGTCAGGTTGCACACAGTGATGTACAGCTAGGAGGCAGGTGCTGAAGACAAGATGGAGATGGGGAACAATGTCCCATGCTTTTCCACTTATCATCACCATTGTTAAATCAGGATAATAATGGTGATAACAATAGTTATTGTTTTTTAAATAATATATCACAGTGAAACATGTAGCCCATTGCTTAATGTCCAGTAGAATCTGTATACATATCTCTAGTTTTAATAAAGAAATTATTTTTTGTTTTACTCAAATGTAAAGTACAGTCATAAAGGTTTTGGTTAAAACAACAACAAAAAACAACCTCCTGATGCACTCATACATTAAGACTCAGATATCCTGTCATTTCCCTGAGAAATGCCTTGTCGTGGAGGGCACCCAAGAAAATCTTGAATGGCAATTTGTCAATGGATGAAATACATGCAGTTAATCCTCAGCAAAAATACTAGTAAACTCTACTAATATTAAAAGGACTGTACATAGTAGGAAACGCAATTCATATTATAAAAATCATGCCCTTGAACCAAATAGGCTTTATTCCAGGAATGCAAAGGTGGTTCAATATCATAATATACCACATTAGGAGAACAAAGAAACACACAATCATGTTAATTGATGCAAAATACACATTTGAGAAAATTCAACATCATTTCATGATTAAAAACCTCCCAGAAAAAGTAATAATTAAGGACATTTACCAATAAAACCATACAGCTAGTATCATACTTAATCATGGAAGGCAAGATACTCTTCCCTTCAAATGTGGAACAAGGGAAGAATGCTTTCTCCTCCATTGTTTAGCACTACACTAGAATTCTGACAGAATAAATAGACAAGAAATAAAAAGACATCAAATTAAAAGGAAAAAGCAAAACTATCTCTCCTTATAGATGACATGATCCCACATACAAAGGGCCACTAAATATTTGCAAACCAAGAAATGTTTTGGGTTCCAAGAACAGCAGACAGTAGAAGTTATATTTATATAGATTAGGAAAAAAGAAAGCAATTTTACTCATAGTAACATAGAAATGTCTAAAATACTTAGGTATTGAATTTACCCAAGGAAGGTAAATGTTTGTAGACTGAAAACTATAAATTACTGCAAAAGAATAATTTAAATCATTAAATATTTAAATTATCATTTAAAAATGTTTAAGCAAAAATAAATGAAAAGAGATTCCAAGTTCACAGATCAGAAAACTAAATTCTGTGAAGATGTCCCTACCTCCTAAGATAGCCATGAATTCAATAAAATCCCTATCATAATCCCAATAAGCTTTTCTGGAGAAATGGAGAAGAGAATCCTGAAATTTCTGAAACATCCAGATATAGGCAAAATAGTCTTGAGAAGAAAAACCAAGTTGAATGGCACAAGCCTACTAGGTTTTAAACTTAAAGTAACATGGCAGTAACCAAAGATGTGGTAGTGCTTGCACACAGGTAGATATGGGTCAACGAGACAGAGTCCAGCGTCCGGACAGAAGTCATACATCTGTGGTTAAGGGATTTTCAGTAAGGGTACAACCCTTACTGAAAAAACTGGAGAAAGAACAGACAGCTGGCTTCCACGGGCAACAAATAAAACTGGATGGCTACGTCACACCATGTGTAAAACAGACCCCAAGCAGACCACAGACTTAAACATAAAAACTTTCACCATAGAATTTCTAGAAGTCACGAAGGAAATCTTTCTGTTCTGTATTTGTGAGTGAATTCATAGGTGTGATACCAAAACCATAAATTATAAAGAGCAGAAAAACTAGACTTCAAATCTGAGATAAAATTGTGCATTATAGAGCTGCTACACAAAGACAAGCTCCACAAAAGAGGAAATATTTGCAAATCATACCTGCACTAGGAGCATAATGTGCAAAAAATATAACTCAAAGCTAAAATTCTGCTACTAACAGTTAACCCATCTTACAAAGTAGACAAAAGACTTGCATAGACATTTCCAAAAACCAAATAAAGGACCGAAACAGCCAGTGATCCCATAAAACATATTTAAAACATTATTCATTATGAAAAATAAATCAAAATGACAATGATATATTTTTACTTCATACCTGTTAGCATGACTATAATAATAAGATGTAAAACCATGTTTCCTGAGATGTGGAGAAGTCTTGGCCCCATGTACTTCTGGTTAGAACATAAAATGATTCCTTTTTAGGCAAGAGTTTGTGATTCTTACACACCTTTAACACAGGATTGTCATATGACTAGTAATTCCACTAAATTTATACACAAGATATTTAAAAACAGGGTCTTAAATGGATACTTGGGAGCCAATGTCCAATGCAACAATATTTATAGTATCCAACTCACAAATCCATCAGGAGAGAAACAGATGAACAAAATGTGGTCTACACATACAACAGAATGCTAGCCAACAAAATAAGTGAATAAAGTTCTGCTAAATGCTACCACCTGAGGAATATCACCAGAGATGAGTGAAATGAGGCAGACACAAAATGATAAATACAGGTTCATCTTTTCAGTGGAAACATCTAGAAAGAAACAGGCAATTGCATAGAGACAAAAAACAAATTCACAGTCACAAGACAGAAGGACGTAGGAGAGAAGACTGAGAATGTGTTGCTTAATGGGCACATGGTTTCTACTGGGAACTATAAACTTTTAAGGAAATAAATAGGGGTGATAATTGTATGGAATGGTAAGTGGAGTGAATGACCTAACTGTACACTTAAATGGCCAAAGTGGTCATTTTCATGTTGCATACATTTTGCCACAATAATAATACTCTTTAGCCAGGCAATGGTGGCACACGTCTTTAATCTCAGCACTCAGGAGGCAGAGGCAGGTGGATCTCTGTGAGTTCCAAGCTAGCTTGGGCTACAGAGTGAGTTCCAGGAAAGGCTCCAAAGCTACACAGAGAAATCCTGTCTCAAAAACCAAAGAGAGAGAGAGAGAGAGAGAGAGAGAGAGAGAGAGAGAGAGAGAGAGAGAGAGAGAGAGAGAGAGAGAGAGGGAGAATATTCTTTAAATGTATACAGCTGAAATGTTGTGCTGTTACTTGGTATAATTTGTTAAGCAGGCAACATGTGTCTTCTTTAATAGCATAAAAAACACAGCCATGTTTAAGTTCCAGCTGGATAATATTAAGGCCTTTCAGAAGCACCAGCGAGGACACCAATCATTGGATCTATAGAAGCTGCAGCATCCATGCATTCAGCATCTATATTCTGCACTGTGCTGCCCCCACGCCTGTGAGAAAGACTGAAGAGGATGCTATTTAGTCAAGGTGAAGGATGAGCCACGGGGAAAATCTCCAGTGTTGTCTGCCGGACCTGCTTCTCGACAGCCAGAGCTCAAGCCTAAAAATGCTCCTGCCAAAAGGGAGAGAGGTACCCAAAGGGAAAGGGAGAAAGCAGATGCTGGAAGGATGCAGATGATCCTGCAGAAAATGCAGACACCAAGGCAGACCCAGCACAGAAGGCGTGGGGTGCTGGGGATGCCAGGTTAATGTGTGCATTTCTAGAAACGACTTCTGAGGTCTCTACAATGTTTGAAATACTGTATCTTGTCAAATTTTATAAAAATGCAGAATTTTATTGTACTTTTTAAAAAGGCTATATTGGTAGCTCACAAATCACTTCATTATTTTATAGGGAAGAGAAAAATGTGTCACTAACAAAATGCCTCTCAAGCTGGATTGATGAGGTGAAAATACCTTTCCCTGCTAATTCTGAAAGATTCCTCTTAGCTCCAGGAAAGAGTTCCTGGTGTTGACATACATAGCCACCATGGTACAAAATAACTGTAGTATGAGAAAAATATAAATTCACTTTTATATCATCTTCCTCCCACTTCTACTATCAACAAAGATGTAACTCTGTTAAAAACAGAGTCCTATGGGACCCGACCCCCTAAAATTGTGTTTGCCAGTCTATTGTGTGATCTGGACTTTGAGGTAACATCATTGAATGCTCCTCAAAAAGAGTAGTGGTTTCTTTTATAATATGGTGGATCTTCACGTTGATAATTCTATCTTTTTTTTTCCATTTCTGAAAGGCAGGGCCAGCTTGTGAGAGGTGTTAAACAACATCCTTAATGTGAACTTTCAACCCTCACTCCATACTTCTCCTGTTTTGGTCAAAGTGTCAAATGAAGACTTCACTGGATGTTATAGTGGCTTTCTGGTTTTGGAATTCTATACAAAACGGGACTGTGGAAGTTCTTGCATACTGTTAATGTCTGTCTGCCTATATTCTACCCAAAATACCATGATTGTTTATGAGAAGTATCTTAAATAAAGCTGGATATAGTTTGGCTTGGAAAACTATTAAGGCCTATCTACTTCCTCTAATAATGGACTAAGCCCATGACAAAGTCGAATGATGAACAAATAAGCAAGTTGAATAAACTAATAAGTAAACCAAAGCAACGATTCTTTGGTGACTAGTTAACTAACCACCGATTGTTCTTGCTGAAGTTATTTTATGATTACCCTGCTCTACATTACTGATTTACTATCACTAAGAATTTCTGATTTTAGTTTAGGTGATTAAAAAAATAGAAACACTGGGACAGTATAGGGTATTTTGCTGAGAATCATTTAAAGTAATACTCCATTGAGTGTGATGCCATCCCATTGGGATAGTATATAGAAAATCTCAATTAGCCCAAGGCAATACCTTATAAATTAAACCCACGTGTTTTTTTTTTCATTTAACTATTCAATAAAAATGAATTTACTAGCATGTATTGCCAGTTATTAAAACACAAAACACCTTCTTAGAGAAACAGATTTATCACTATGCCAAAAAGTTAATTGCTTGTTACACTGTATTAAGGAAAAATGTGAATTCTTCTCTTACCATTTTAACACTATGAATAAAAAGCATTTAAAAACCTCTTTCATTTACTTTGTTTCCTTTTGAAATGAGTAGATATGCCTCATGCAAAGAAAAGATGACTGAGCAATCAAATTTCAGTTTTTATTTGCTTAATATAACATCAAAGAAATAGAGAATGTTTATGTACAAGGAAAATTTTAATGACATTTCAGACAGGGATTAAACAAAGAGTCTATATACCATAAAAATCTAGCCAGTAACTATTTCATCAGATACAACGCCTTTAATTTTCAGAAAAGGACAATATGGATTTTGTCAGGAATTCTCTTCCTCTGGACCTCATAATATGCATGGGTTTGTGCCTCTACTATAACCGTTTCAAGCTGCATCAGCATTTGCTAACCACACCAGCACAGTTACAGCTTTCTTGGTGGTTTCTAGGTATTAAAAATCTTTGCATAGCTACCAAAGAACAATAACAAAAAATGAGTCATGTTAAAATAGAACTATATCACTAAAAATCTGCAAAACAGTATATTTTCCCCAAAATGTTTACTTTCATCTTTTGCATATCAGCCCTGATGAATCACATGACATGGGCCAGTGAAGAGACTGGTGAGGTTGAATAGCTGTAGTGAGGGCCAAAGTCTCCCTTACATCTGCCACCCACGGAAACCTTACCATAAACCTCAAACACTACCCCCGTGACTACCTACACACAACTCTATCTTCATCTGGGTCGAAATCTCTTCCTTACTCCTATTCTCTTCCTCATCATCCTTTCCTACCTCACTTAACGAATCTTCATTTTGCCTCTGACTTCTCTCTAAAGTTCATGAATGTGATTAACAAAGTCCTAGACCAGGTAAGCAAAATTGAGCTGCAGGGACCCACTAGACAGGACTGTGAGTGGACTTGGCAGGGGATGGAAAGGAGAGGACCAACTCTAGCCACATTTGATGAGGGATGACAGAACACAAATCTCTGCATTCCTTTCTCTAGCTCTTTGAGTGCTATAGTGCAAGTTGTTCACTCAGTAAATACCTACATGAGCAATCTACGGTATCCCCTTAGAAATCATTCCAGAAAAAATCACTTCTCGGCCCTTTGGCTAAGATCAAGTATAGAAATAATTCCAGGAATAAATTATGTGTTACATATGCACTTATGGGGGGAAATAATCACCTCCATGATAACCACACCAGGGCTCCTTCCCATCATGTGAGACCCTATAGCTTTGGGGGTCTTACTCTGTAACAGAAACCTTGTGTTATAGTTGTCCTTTGGTTCTTCTGACTAGGAACAAACTAGCATTGTGGTGTGTGAATAAGAAGACAGGCTATGGGCAAACAGCATTTGAACAAAAAATGGCAGATGGTTTGGGATTCCAGATCACTGGCCAAAACAAAGGCACAATCATTCTAGGGCTGTTTATAGAGCACTTGACTAAATCTACTAATTATAAACTCCTTAAAAAAGCCATACAATATTTTTTGTTGTAAATTGTGTCACAAAAAAAGACACAAACCACTTAAATTGAATGCAGTAATATTCTTAAGACTCTTAAAGCATTAGGGATCTCTATCATTTTTTTCTAGCTACTAGTAAATTCAATAAGCAATTTTTGTCTATTCATCAAATAACATTCCCTGATGTTTGTAATGGTGTAACAACCATTGTGTATTAGTATAACAAATTTATCAAGAAAAAACATTTCCTGTTAATTATCACCTTTGTATTATCTTATGTGCACAACTAAATGGCATTGCTGGTACAGCCTTTGAAAAGAAGGTTAAAACACCTGACTTTCAGAAATCAAAAGGAGACAAAGAATATAAATGGATAGGAGAATAAAAGCAATGCAAATATTAAAAAGTCAGTGCTTCCCTAGAATTGTTCATGGTAAAACACACATGGTAATTATTTTCCTTCATTGAGCAAGACACCATTGGGTGCTAAATATTCATTTGTGGTATAATCCTGAATCTCAAACTATTCATCTTTTTTTTCAAATAGCTGACATGCTGCATAAAGAGAAAGTTTCTATAGTTTTTAAAAATAATAAACAATATAGCACATGAACTTTGATTTATTATGCAATTCATCTCTTTCTATCTCTCTGCTATACATAATTCAGAGCCATGCAGGACAGTTCTTATAGCATTAATATTTTGCAGTTCTTCTGAGCTTTAAGCTATGATCATTTTAAATGTTTCGGATGTATGCCATTTATCATTAATGTTATAGTGGCATTGCTGTTTTAAACTCTAATATTTAGTGGCTCGTCTCTGACACATAAACTTTCCCCAGTGCTGACAAAGACACTCCCCTTGCTATAAACTACGTTTGAAGCAATTTTTCAAGAAAAAAATTAAGTGAGATCTAATCATTTCTAAGTCTAAAATATTTAAAATAGGTTAAATGGTTTATAATATATGTGGATATAATATATAAGCTAGGAGTAATTACTGGTCCAACTTTAAGGAAAATCAAGACAAGCAACTTCTATATAGGATCTATTTATTTTTATTTTCTGTGCATGAGTGTTTTGTCTGTATGTCTGTCCATGCACTCACATGCCATCAGAGGCAGAAAGAGGATGTCATGTCCAGGAACTAGAGTTACAGATGGTTGTGAGCTCCCATGTGGGTGCCAGGAACCAAACCTGAGTTCTCTGCAAGGGCATCTGGGGCTCTTAACCACTGAGCCATCTCTCCATCCTCAGGATATATTTGAAAGCACTGAAGACTGTCTTATTATTTAGGAAAATATGGTTCTTTCCTGTCAGTAAAAAAGTTTTTCTCATTCTAAAGTTGCAGGATGGATAAGAAGTTACCATTTGGATATTAAATTAATCATATATGGCCTAAACTATTACCCAAGAACTATTAGGTAGATGGTAACAACATACTAACAAAATCAGAGGAAAGTATTAAGTGGATAACATTTGAAACAACATGAATTCCACTTAACAAATTCACTCTGGGTGTAATGTTTAGTTTTGGGGGTAAGATCTTAGAAACAGTTTCTCAGTCAACAGTCTTTGAATGCCAGCTCTCTACTGGGTATTGTGGAAAACTATGAATACAAAAAAAGTAAAGCACTTCTCCTACTGAGTAATGTCAAGTACAATTTTAAATAAGTCACTTAATCACATAAATAACTACCAATCTACATTTTCCCGCTCAATGATCCAACAAAACATGTTTCAGCCTTTTTAACATGTCAAACACCCCTAAAGCACAGATCCCCAAGACACACTGGAAGTTATATGTTAAGCTGTCCTTTAGTGATGTTAACAAAAACTTTCCAACTATGTCTAGAGCGTTCCTCGGCTGTCCTCCTCATCCATGCTCTCCATTTCTGGGCTTGCAGTTGCCTACAGTCAACTACAAATTCCTAAGTTTTAATTTTTCTCATTCCGAGTAAGCCTGGCAAAAGTTCGCACCATCCTGCTCAACATGAGTCATCCCTTGTCTAGCACGTCCAAGCTGAGTATTTGACCCACCCCTTACCTCAGTCAGCAGTCATTTTGGTTATCAGGTTGACGGGGACAGCACTGTAGTGCATGCTTCTAAATTGTCTTTATTTTACCTAATAATGACCCTCTGGCTTCATAATAGTGCCAATTAAGACATGGCAATTAAAAACCACAATATGCTTCCTGTGAAGTTGAAGAGAAAGGAAAGGAACACCCTCAAAAGGACACTTTCCCACTTCACATCCCAGAATATCCAACCAGCCATCCCATAATATTCACCTGCTGTCCCATAATATCCACCTTCCCATCCCATAATATACAACCTGCCAATTCTGACATCCATTAGGAACTCTGATGGCAACTGGTGCTAGGTCCTCAGGCAGACTCAGCACAATCAGGAACTCTGACATTGATTAGAAACTCTGACAGCTCCTGTTGCTAGGACCTCAGGCAGACTCAAGGTTGCCTCTTAAGGAGTATAACATGTGCATACCTTGTCTACTGGTCTGAGCCAGTTCAGACCGGTCCAGTCCGGTCCAGACTGGCTCTATCTGGTTCAATCTAGTTCAGACCGGTTCAATCCGGTTCAGGCCAAATCAGACCAGTCCAGACCAGCTCGATCCAGTTCATTCCGGGTCAGACTGGTTTAATCCTGTTCAACTAATAACTCTAACAGATTCTGTTGCTAGGTCCTCAGACAGACTCAAGGTTGGCTCTTAAAAAGTATGTTATCTGCATGCCTTGGCTGCTGATCTGAGCTGGTTCAGACTGGATCAGCCTGGGTTAGACTGGTTCAATCCAGCTCTATCCGGTTCAGATTGGTTCCGACTGGATCAGACTGGTTCTGACTGGATCAGACTAGTTCAGACCAGTTCATCCCATAATATCCAACCTGCCATCCCAGTATATCCAACCTGCCATCCCATAATAGTCATCACCTCATTTTGGAAGCTGAGAGACTAGCTGTCTTTGTAAGCCTTGAGAAGTTATCTGTTAGTTGTCTAATGTCAGTCAAGGCACAGAGGAGCTCCTGGGAGGTAGAAGCATGGGAGAGAGAGGACAAGTACAAGAACTAGAAAAGGAGGGGAAAGTTTATATGGTTCTGGAGAGTTGGATTAGAGGGTAAGAGTCCTGGCTGCTCTTCCAGATGATCAAATTCAGTACCCAGCACCTACACAGCAGCTCACAGTCATCTGTAACTCCAGTTTCAGGAACTCTAGTGCCCCTTTTTAGTCTCTGTGTGTATCTAAACTCATGTGTGCACAGACATACACTGACACACACACACATACACACATACTCATAAATAATGCATTTTTTTTTAAAAGGGGGCAGAATCTACTACATCCACATGGCTACAGAGTGAGTCTTGAGCCTCCACTCAGGTCAGAATCCAATCCATTGCTACTTCTATGTCAGATAGCTTGCAAAGGCTTATTACTGCTCATTGAGTCATTCCTTAGACTCAAAACCTGTACTGTGTAAACCTTACAATCTTTCTGTATGCATAGGCCGTAAATTTCTTAACTTCCCCCATTAGTTTTAAATTACTGGAATTAATTACATGATAAAATCCTAACAAACATTGGATATATGGGCAAATATTTGAAGATACTGAGGATTCAAATATTAAATATAAATGTTTATAGTGAGCAAAATGGTTGCCTTCAAAAAATTTTAGAGAAAAATACAACACCATTTATTCAGCCATACTGAAAATGACTTAAATCTAGACAACCAAATATTTCTGTTATGGATGATCTTGACATTCCACCAGAGGGCTACAAAATCCCCAAGATACTCTCTTATTAATTTTTCAACTGTAGATTATAAATATTATGTTTTGCTTTTCTGAAAGCATGATTTTGAAAAAGAATACATCTTTTAGGAAAAATCTAATTTCATAATGTATCTTCAATTCATAGAGCAATGAAAAATGTCAAGTATTTACCATAGTGCTCTTTTATGGGAGGTCCAATTTTCATTTTCCTAGAGCTGGAATTAAAGAGTAGTGTAAGGAAATAACCATCAGGAGTCAGCAGGAGGAAGGCAAAGGTGTCTGCCATGAAGAAAAGAGAGACAGAACTGAGGTGAGGAACTGGAGAAAGGAAGACAGAGATCCAGAAGAAAGGGCCAGCTAGACAAATATTCAAAATGTCAAAATGCACACAGTGTACCATTTGTGTCTCACTGAGAAATCTACATCAACTCCTGAGAAGGAAGGAGTGAGGAACTCAAGAGATCTACCATGGAAGAGCTTAAAAGTGATTCCTAACTACCACCTGGGACTCCGACTTGGAAAATGACTCAGGGCAAACTCAGAGGTCTTCTTAAAACTGACAGATTACTTCTCTTATGCAGAACTGAGTTGTTCTGTTTTGTTTTTGCTTTTTAAGACAGGGTTTCTCTGTATAAAGCCCTGGCTGTCCTGGACCTCGCTCTGTAGACCAGGCTGGCCTCAAACTCACAGAGTTCCACCTGCCTCTGCCTCCTAAAGTGCTGAGATTAAAGGAGTGTGCCACCAATGCCAGGCCAGAACTGAGTCTTGGAGACTGGGATGTTTCCAATTGTGTATGGCTGGAGGATTCAGATGATGTCTTCTCTCTGTTGCCTATGACTTGACCTGCTTCTCAGGGTAAGAACTAGTCTTGTTTGCCAATGAAGACTCATTTGTCCTCCTTAGAGGGAAGAGTATTACAATTTCACAGTATATCTGATTCCTGAGTCCTCCCAATTTTAGCATTAACATGTTACAGGAAACTGCTGCAAATGAATACCTTGGTTTGAGTCAAACTGAGTTTCTGAACAATCTGGGGCTCTTCCTTAGCTATGTTGCTCCTCAATGCTCAGGCTGACCAACACACAGCAGAAAAAGCAAGACACTAAATGGTGAAAGCAGACAAACTCTAAAGCGGCCGGTCACTATCCTCCACCTACTTCCCACAGACACAGGAGAAAGGCAGAGGTCTAGGTGAAGCCTGCTCAGGTTATGTGCTGCCCCTGGGGAGGGGGAGGGGGCATGGCGTCCCCTCACAGCTGCTTTATCATCTAAGCAAAGATTTTCATTATTGAGAGTAGATCAGTCCCCGCACAGGTAGACTCTAAGTGTTGTCCTAAACTTCCCACATTCAAGAATTAACCTACGCTGAAATGAGTGTTTTCCTCCCAACAGAGCAATTACCAATGTTCTGCTATCACATGATACCACAAAGAATGTTTCCCTCTAATTCTTCTGCCCTTAATGTCATATTGCTTACAAGTGTGCATCCCTAAGACTCCAAGTTATGCGTAAATATTTACAAAATTAGCACTGTCTCTCGCTTTCAAAGATATTAGCGTTAATGCTCAATGGATACAACATTTTAAGGGCCCAGGAATGGCAGATCTCAACAGTACAAATGCAAGTTAAACAAGATTGGGTCCTCAATGGGTTGACTTTCAAATCTGCATAATCAAGAGGGGTGTGAGAGTGGATATTCATTCCATTTTCCTTTCCCGTTAGCTCCCTGGCTCTTACCTTGTCTTGAATACTTTACCAAACTGCCTTGGGAACCTTCTCTCCAGGAGATTAGAATGCTCTGAAAATAAATTTCCCATATAGCTTGACAGGGTTCAGAGGAGTGCCCAAGCTGTTTGTGACATTCTCATTTGGTACAGCTAACTGAATCCTCTTTTGTAGCTAATAAACACAGGCTGTAATTTATAGACAGTTTCTAAATCGTTAGAGTTCTGCTTCCTCTGTAGACATCAAGTTTTGGAAATGCTATCCTAAGAGAGTCAGAGAACTGTATTATGAAATGTTCATGGTATGGAACATACAGAATTAAGATGATTTCAAACATTACTGTCCTACTGAAATTATGTAAGGGGATGCAGGGAGAGTGGGGAGAAGTTTGGCGAGAAGCAGGCCTGGCCTTTAAATCTCCTTTAGAGATATACTAAGTGAAATGAAAAGCATCGCCCTGCCCTCAGCTAGCCTTTCCCTCCTAAGCTCAATTTCCATACTCTTTATGTCTTAAAATTAGTCAAATGATTTCATTTGTATTTCTTTCCACCCCAAATTTATGGGAGAGGCGGAATCAAGTGTGTACAATCCACTTCCCTTGCCGTCCAAGGGAAGGCAGCACCGTAATTCTACATTAGAAGACAGTTGAAGGGAAGGCACTGTGTCTATCAGAGGGGCCTTACATTCAATGCAAATCTCTTTACTCTTTCGGATAAAAAGGGCAGATTATTTAATTCACTTCAACTTAACAAGCATTTACAGAGTAGTGGCCGGCACTGGTCAGGAAAAGGAACAGGAAAGAATACAGAATGGTTGGACCTTGCCTGATCTCCCTCTAAGAGCCCTGCACTGAGGGAGACAGGCGCACCCACCATGAGTTCAGGATGGGGCTGAACTCAGGCTACCACAGAAGCATACACGAGGGGGAGGGGTGGTGATGAAGGTCTGTCCAGGGACTCTACCAGGAGGCTTCAAAGGCGAGGCAAGGCGACCCTGCAGCTGGCTAAAGGCTGAAGTCTGTGGGGTGGTAGGTAGCAGGGAAGAAGCCTGTAGGAAAAACAATAGCAACCACATGACTTGTAGATCCTGACACGAAATGAAAAGATTAGGCCTCGTTCAATACCATGAAGAACGGCAAGAGGATGATAGCCAAGTAAGCATGGTCTCCAATGAGCCTCATGGGTTGCCAACCATGACCGCCTCAGGACCTGCAGCACCTGGAGGACCAGAGTCCTGGTACATTGGCACCTAGTGACCTTAACCAGCAAATGTGTCGGGGGCGGGGGGGGGGGGGCAGAGCAGAGGATAAGGCAATTCCTCCACAAACAGAAAGGAGCCACTGCTAACTACAGGGGTATGGTAGGTTCTAAGTTCTTTGCACAGGGTAGACAGAAGCTAAACATTAAACAAGCGCATCCCAGAACATGGGTTCCTTTCCCCTCCACAGGCGGGGACTGACTACATTTGATACACAAAGTATTGCTCTTCACAGGAGTTAAAGTGTTTTGGGGGTGGGGGTCTGCTGTCTCCAATTTGCCTCTGACTGAACAGGCAAAAAAAAAAAAAAAAAAGTTAGAGAGGAAGTGATAATGAAAATAAAAATAACATACTTGGATTTTCAGTGTGGCATAATATTTCCAATTTCCTGCTGGCTTCCCTCTTTCAACAAAAACAAACTATAAGCAATGCCCTGATAAGGCCTCCAGATGAGCCAGGCGGCTAGGAACACTGTTTTGTTTACATTTTGCATGCTTTTACAGTTCAGTAGCGAGGGGGGCTACCCAGCTCCCACATTAGCCTGAAGCTACTTAAAGCTTCAAACCGCTGCTCTGCACATTGGAACCAGAGTCTTTGTGGTCCCCATAGAAATACCATGGAATGCGGTTTCCTGCTGGTTTGTTACCCTGCTTCAGAGCCTACTCCATTTTGCAGGGAAACAAAACTCTGCCCCACAGTCCAACCAGAAAGACTTTAACCCTTCTCTCCTGTAATTAAAGTTCCTATTTACATGGAAAGGTTGTTTATGAATAATCCCTGCAGGGAGTCAACCCAACCAAAATCAATGGGACAGCACTCTGGCAAGGCCAGGCCCAAAGCTTGGCACCTAGCACAATACCTATTTGTTGAACAAGTGATGAATGCTGACCCATTTATCAGGATTGATTTTCCTCTGCCCCAAACCTAACTTATACTCTGCTAAATTCGACTCTCTTATCCCTTTATAGACTCCTTCAATATATTCTTTTTTCTCCACATCTTCAACCATTCCCTGAAGAATTCTCATGGCTCTCTATCAAAAGTCCTATTAAATTCTTAATGGGATAACCATGAAAAAGGAAATTATTGTATTAATTCTCTGTCACTAGTACAGAAGGAATCAGCAAGCTGACTGCTGGAGGAGCATCCAGTTCTGAGTCAGGAGCCTGTGTACTCCTCATACTCGTTCTCACCCGATGTACACATATTAAAATTAGAGGCTCTAGGCTTTTCATGTGAGAGAGAGAATGCATGGTGTTTGTCCGTCTGAGCCTGGGTCACCTCACATAAAGCTCTGGGCACACAGCCAAGTTGTTCAACTTCACTGCCCCTGGAGTCCTCACCTGCCGACCGGAGGAGTGAATGCGACCCTGGGAACACTCAGCACAGCACCTGACGTATGACACGTACTCAGTTAAGCACTAGTTTCTACCACGACTCTATTAGAAGTATATCTGTAATTTTAAGTTTAGTAATCATTTTGATATTTTTAAATGTAGAATTTTATGCACATTCAACATGAATTTAGAAGCAAACAGAATAGTATCTGTGGCTGGTAAAGAATTTCTTCTTAGAAGGAAGCTTTATTTAATAACATAATATGAGACAGTGACCTAAAACAAGGGCTCACCTTGCGTCTCTTGCTAAGTTCTCTGTTCCCTTTTTCAGTATGTATAAAACTTCCTTGCAAACTTAGACATTCTCACATTTTTATGGCATCTGAACAGGATGTTTCAATGCTTTCTTGTGAGGGACAGTGATGGAAAAGCTTTCCCCGATTGGCTGCTTCAAAAAGACAAATCACAGGACGCAGGGATTCTCACAAGTCCCAAATTAAAACCTCACATCAAACCTTATTATCATTTTGAAATATTTGGCCATGCAAAAACCAACAGACAGGCTCTTTCTAAAAAGAATTCTGTCCTTTCCTTAGGGCTCACAGCTCTGCCAGCTTCCCAATGCTCCTATGACAGCACAATCAGTCAATTCAATCAGAAAAAATTCTAAAGTACAATGGTAATTTTCTCCCACATTTTTTCTTTACACTGTCAGTTCAAGTCACCTGCTGAAAGCATTGATGCGGAACAGCTCAGTATTAGCTCTGAAGTTAGTCCCAGTCCACAGTTAAACACCTGCACATTCAGTGTAGGACAGAGACCAAACAGCATGGGAGCCCAGCCACAGACGGGCACGTTACTTAAGCTCCTCTTTTTAGAAGTCATTCACACCGATCCTCAGTATCACAGGACTGACACCGGCCAGGAAAGGAACATGGGTTCCTGAACACAGGTACAAACACTTGGGCGTGAAGTTAACTACAGCCTATTGTAAAAATAAAGCAAACAAACAAACAAACAAACACAAATCTCGACTCCAGATCCAGCCCATTACAACACCTAACATGTGGAGCAAGGGCGCTACCAAAGGACATAGGACATTTTAAATGAAAGCGTCTGCCCCTTCAAGTTTCAACTTGGGATTTGCGATGGTGTGCACATTTTTCACATGGACCCTTAAACAGAAAGTACAGTGCAATTACCTCTAGCATCTTACATGCTCCAGCACCCCGCCTGGCCTGCCAAGCTCAGCAGGTAGGTCAGTGAACACCGAGGCCGCCAGGATGAAAGGCATTTACTACAGCTACTCAGAGGGTCGTCAATGGACAACCTGTACAAGATTTATGCTTTAAATAATAAATGAACTAAACACCTTGAGGTAATTGGCTGTGTGAAGCTTCACAATAGGCCAGAGAGCTTGTCTGAACAAAGTCAAAGAAGATTAAATAATGAATGAGGAGTGTGGAGGAGCTGTGTCTAACCAATCCGGCCCAGCTCCATTTTGAGAGCAAGAGTGGTCGGGAAGTCCGGTTTCCAGGATGCTAAGAAGTAGTGCCGGGACTTTCTATGTCCACAGTAATGACTTCAAACGTCCTTATTTTTTTCGTAATTTCCAATGGATGTGGGCGCATGGCAGCCAGTTCTTTTAGTTTGAGACCTGGACTGCTGAGCCACGCACACTTGTCCAAAGGCTACGCCATGCTCAAATCCACATGCAATTTATAAAGATAAACCCAACATCCAAGGAAGTCGGGTGAGGGTGGGTATCAGAAAACATCTGAAAAATAGTGCCTCTGACACAAACACAGATTTAATGGCATCTGCCACCATCAGACCAATACAGGGTGACTTGTCCAGCAGCCTCCCCAGATACCTGCAAAGCAGCCACCCCTTTCTAGCAGGTTTTCTTCCCTTTTATTTCTTCTTCTTCTTCTTCTTTTTTTTTTTTTTTTTTAAGAAGTAACAGTTTTGTTGTTAGCTTTGGAAAAAGGAAGAAGCTGTAGCCATCAAAAGAATAAGAAAAATGCAGAAACACTAATGATGTGTTACAAAATTATCGTCAGGGGGTCAACAAGACAGGCAAAAGTGCTTGTAGCTGAGCCTGATGACCTGAGTTCTACCCCAGCTCAGCCTGATGTCCTGAGTTCCATCCCTGGAGCCCACGTGGAGGAAAGAGAGAATTGATTCCTCTAAATTGTCTTCTAACCTCCACAAGCACACCATGGTTTGTGCATGCATCCACACACTCACAAAATAAAGAAATGAAATAAAAAATGTTGTGGAAAAAAAAAGAATAAGAAAACTAAAAGCTGATAGTAATCAGCACTGGTTGGTGTCTGGCGCTGGTTACTACGTGGAAAGGTCATGTTCACGACAGAACCCAGTGGTACCTTTTAGAGCTTTATTAGGAGGGAAAAAGGGTGGAGGGAAGGGGACCAGGCCTGGTGAGAGAGGAAGATGGGGGAGGGAGCAGAGCAGAGCAGGGAGCAGAGAGGAAACCGAGAAAGTGGGGGTCCGCATCTGGCTTTTTAAGGTGGGTACATAGTCGCCTGCCCCGCTGATGATGTAAGATGCCAGAAAAGCAAGCAGAAATTGAAACTAGACCTAAGCACAAGGTGCTCAAGGAAGCCAATATAATTTTTAATGGGTTATTCTTAGTTTTCTTTATCAAAGGTTTTAAAAAATTAAGGTTACATACTCACTGTGGATCCTATGTAGAATAATGGCCTCAGATTATGTAAGCCAAGAGGTGCTTATCAGTGAGAAAAGCACATTTAGGTATCTATATAAATAAATTATTCCACCCTGGTGGAAAATTCAAAAGGAGAAGAAATGAAGTCCAGTTCGGTAAAATTAGAACATTACCAATAATTGTTGAGTTTAGATATAAGTACATATGGAATTATCAGTCTAGACCAGTGGTTCTCAACCTATCTAGTGCCATGGCCCTTTAAGACATGTGGTGACCCCCAACCATAAAATTATTGCCATTGCTACTTCATAACTGTAATTTTGCTACTGCTATGAATCGTAGTGCATTCATAATGTATTTCTGAAGACAAAGGTTTGCAAAAGGGGTTGAGCCCCACAGGTTGAGAACCACTGGTCGTCTAGACCCTAGTTGCTGCAATGTTTGAACATTTCTGTAGTAAGTTTACTTTTCAAAGATTATAAATAAACAAGTATCAGAGGGCACTAACTAAACCTATTCAAAACAAGCGAGACCAATGGTTGTTTTCAAGAATTAAGGCCTTGTGTTGGACAAACAGGCTTCCAGAGCCACTTGGAGCTGGTTTCCACATGTACTGGGGAAGCCTGAGGTACTGTGGCCTATCTCTGCAGGAGTGGGGTCCTCTCACTGCTCCCCAGGTCCCAGTAGTGAGGGGAGACCTGTTCCCTCTGCCTTTGGGGTTCAGGATGTAATGCTATCTCGCTGTCAGCACTCCTTGTCCCCATGTCTTGTGTGCCTGACACCCCTCCACTGCAGTTTCTTCCTTAACTGTGTTGTGCCTCTCACAGCCCTCGCAGTTTGTGATGGTTCTCCATTTCTGTTCGCTCATCACCGGCTTCCTGTGCTACGGAGCAAGCAGGAGTTTTTCCAGCTCCCTGAAGGCCTTAGTTGTGGGCTTAGAGCTGCTGACCCCTCTCCAGCACCTCCTATGACCCTCTTAATCATTTCTAGAGTCCATCATGAGCTTGCTGCTTGCAAATGCAAGCGGATGGACTCTGTTTAAACTGCAGAGGCAGCATCTGAAACATAATTCTATACAGCGAGTAGCCTGACACAGAGAACCTTAGAATCCCGACAATCTCCTGCCCTTTGCACTTCCTGACAACAGGCAGGGGGATAAAAGTGGTTTGTCTGCTCTTTAAAAGCTGAGTAAATGTAACTGAGTGTGGCTACTTAATATCCCGGTCCTTGCTGTCTAAAGCTCTATGGATGAGATGTCAAAAATTAATCACAACGACAACGCAGGAAATTGCCTGGCACCTGGCACAGAGCAGACATCCCTCAAATGTGCTCTTTATCTCCATGATTCTCTCCTTTTAAAACTTTCAGGAAATTTGATGAAGGAAATATTAAAAGTGTCTAGGGAGAGGGTGTTAGTCTTTCGAGCTAGAAAACAAACTTAATTATTTTCACACACTCCCCCCAAGGTGATCAGGAAAAGCTAAAATCATTGGCAGTTTCCCATGACCACATGGTCCAACCAGAACATGAGCAGGCTGCCATTTTCCAGTGCCCGATTCTCTTTTGGAATCCAATGTGTGTTTCATCTCATCCTACATTTGTCAAGTGTGTTCAAGATCGTAGCCCTTCAATATGCCTTACAGTAAAGACTCGTCAGGTAGGTGAGGGAACAAAATATGTCTGCTACAGAAACAAAGAATATGTCAGCTGGAAACAAAATGCCCAGAGGGTCAGCAAATGCCAGCATCCAGGGAGGGGCACATGGTAGAGGCTCAATGAGAAACTACAACACAAGAAAGTCACCTCAGTAGGAAGCTGATGTGACCACCATCTCCAGGAGTTATGTGACATTTTGAAAAACAGAAATGTAAAAATCTAGAATCATCACTCTCAAAAGCAATATAGAATTTATGGGCTCCAAGTGGAAGTAGACACACACTTTTCATTGGTTCATAATTAAACTATTGATTCAGAGTTTGCACCACATCTCTGGCTATAACACAATTATCACCCGTGGACAATCTACCTGTAACATATTCAGTAAATGATCTTAGTGTCTCAACATTGGATTAACCGACCCAGAAAGGCACATTTTACATTCTCGCTTTTAGACAATGAGATGAAAGCACTGAGAATATAATGGTGTGGCTAGTGTATATTGTTCATTAATAAACACAGAAGCCTGTTGTGAATCCAGGTTTCAGGTTTAAAGCATGTTTTCTTTCCATCATGCCATATACTTGGCCTTATCAAGTAAATATTAAAAAGAAAGTTTTATATTTAATAGATATGGCCTAAATTTTATCCTAGCATGTTAAATTAAGCTATAATTATCTTTTAGTATGTACAGTATTGAAATACAATTTTATTTTTTAAAGTCTGCTTTTGTTGAGTTGTTTTTAATTTGAAAAGTTGTCTCTTACATTTTTTTTTTTTTTTTTTTTTTTGGTTTTTCGAGACAGGGTTTCTCTGTGTAGCTTTGCGCCTTTCCTGGAGCTCACTTGGTAGCCCAGGCTGGCCTCGAACTCACAGAGATCCGCCTGGCTCTGCCTCCCGAGTGCTGGGATTAAAGGCGTGCGCCACCAACGCCCGGCCTGTCTCTTACATTTAAAATTACACTGTTTAACACATATGAAAACATTGCTTCTCACAGAAATTAAAAAAGCTACAGGTTATTTATCACTATTATATATTCTGTACACACATCCATATATGGCAGTCAATCAACATACAGAGTTGAGTTCTAACAAAAATCCATGATTCTACTAAAAAAAAAAAAAAAAAAAAAAAAACCCTTTACTAAGCCCATATGTGAATGTATTCCCAAATGACAAGATGTCCCAGCACTTTTAAACACACAGAATCTCAAGAGTTCACCAAATGACCTTGGTGTCCTGACAGGTAAATGTGTTGAGGTTATATGACGTTTAGCTTTATGTAAGCAAACTAAAAGGGGCAGTTAACAGAAGTTTTTTTTTAAAGAGTCTAATAAAAGTTTAGCTAAGACCCCACCCCACCCCCAACCCTGGCTTCTGGTCTATCTACAGGTTGAGTATCTTTTATCTGAAATGCTTGGGACCCAGACATGTTTCTGGTTTGGGACTTGGGGATATTTACATATACATGTGTTATTTGGGGGGATGAAATTTATTTATGCTTCCTAATATACCCTTATACATAGTCTGAGGGTTGTTTTAACTAAGCCTTGATCCAGACTATGACCCGTCACATATGAGGTCATATACAGAATTTCATATCAGTGTTCAACAACTTCTGAACTTTAGAGAATTTTAGGTATCAGATGTTTTAATTAAGAATGTTCAACCTATAAAAAACTAGTATCTCCACTGTATGGTTTCAGCAGGACCATCTTCCTCTTCCAGATTATTCTAAACTAGTTTTTGATATAGCGCTTCTATGTATTGTTTTTATATATTGCTTTAACCTCAGTCAGCCAGTCTTCAGACGTACCCCACCCCCTGCCTTGAATACTTTACCTATGGAGTACTTGAAACCCTTGGTCAATTGCCTGCAGCATTTCTCTGTTTCATTTTCCTCTCTTAAACTCATTATATGAGACCCTGGTTTATTTAAGCTGCTGGTCTCATAACCTGAATACACCAGGCCACAGCCTCTTGCACTGGCCCCTCTGGGACAGAGTGTTAAGAAGTCATGGGTGCTTTGGTTTTTACAGCCTCTAATTTATGGTCCTACCCAGTACCTGGCTATCCCACACTTCTTGCCACATAGGCTATCCTGGGCTAAATTATAAACTGTAAACATTTCCACCACTCTTCAAAGGCTACAACAGTCAGAGAGATCCCCTTGTTGAGTGAATTTCTCAGAGCCCTCCTCTAATCCTGTCCACAAAGGCTCTCTCCCTTACTCTTACCTTAAGCAGCTATCCTTCTAATGGAGCTCCTCCCCAGCTTTCCGAGGAAAGCTCCTCCCCTTCCCCTTTAAGACCTCCTTCATGTTGTCTCTGATACAGTGTACTGCCCTTTTCATGCTCTCTCACCTCCAGGCCTGGCCACGGCTCTTGTGGTCCTTTCTCCTAATGAAGCTCATTCTAAGTGGGTCCTTTTGTGTCATCCCCTCTCCCAAACCAACTTACCTGCAGTCTGTTGCCTCCTCTATCACCTCATCATCTGTAACTTGGAATTCCTGAGTTTTGTGTGATTTGTGTGTGTGTTCTCTCTCTCTCTCTCTCTCTTTCTCTCTCTCTCTCTCTCTCTCTCTCTCTCTCTCTCTCTCTCTCTCTCTCTCTCTCTCTCTCCTACTGAAACTGCTATTAGCAAGAGAGTTCTCTACCTAGTGCCTAGAACAAATACATTGGTCACCCAGCAAGTGTTCATGTGAGCCAGCAGTTTTGACATATCAGCAGGTTCTCCATTACCATGAGGTAAACAGTGCTCTTCGATCTCCTCTCTTCTAGAATGTCTACCTTGCATCAGACCCTAAGAAAGAGCCAAGCATGCACTACAGCCCCTGATGGTATGGACCAAAAATAAACATTTCATCCTTAAAAGATGGATTTCTCAAGTATTTTGTCACAAAGACAGATGATGAAAACAATACACTTTCAGTAATCAATGTTTACAGAGCACAAACTCTCAATTCCAGACAGTATCCTAAGCACATTGTGTCTCTATGTTCACATAACCTTCACACTCCTCCACCTAACGGGTGAGACAAGCAAGGCACAAGAGCACTGACTAGTTAACCTGCCAAAGTAACTCATAAGCTTGGCGATCTGAGTGTAGTTAACATAATTCCACACTTGGACTTCCAAAGCAGAAGGGTGCACAGTCCTATGCAAGGGACATAGTCCGTATTCAGGATTCAGGAAAGTGACTATAAAACACAGCCCTAAATCCTGACTCATGGATCATCTGAACAACAAGTTTCCACAAGCTGTAATTTTCCCTTTTGACCATCAGAAGACAGAATATAAAAAATGAATTCTGCATTTGTTCAACAAGGAGACATGTCCTACTATAAGTCTGAATGCTAGACAAATTCAAGGGATGTGCATGATATATTGGCTAGCCCTTCATGTGAATGTGCCTCCAATCGAAGAATTTCTTTATCCAAGGACAAGTTATTTCACCTTCCCATCTGTCCTGTGAATTTTTAAATGTCTGAGACAGGTGGCCAGTTAGAAACCTAAAACCCTGTGGATACAAAATATGATGAAAACCTGATGCTGTGCTCTCTGATTAAGAAGAGTTTTAAGTTTAGGTAGGATTTTGTAGATATACTATAAAATGTGTCAAAGATATATAACCTTATATAACTGCAATCTCCTTAAATTCTACATCAGCATATGCCATGACAAACTTTGACTTGCTCAAGATTCCTGTAGAAAATGTCCTAATGCCTGCGGAGCTGTATCATGAAATCTCGAAGCTGTAAAATGTGATCAAATCATTCATTTTTAAAGGTTTCAGGGTCATTGCTCTCTACCTTCTTTCTGAGGCCACGGGTGCTTTTAGTGGCTTAGAACAGTGAACTAGCTTATCAGTTTTTGTTTTGATTCCATCTATTGGAAATGTAACCACAGTTCTCCAAGCAATATTTATAAATACTGCATTGCTAATAGCTAATAGGATCAGTTAATAATGAAGTCAGAGCCAGAGCTCATTGCAAATGCTTCTAAACAGTCTTCACTATGATTATATTTCACATAAATGTCAAGTCAGTGGTACTTCTCTGGAAACCAAAACACACAAAGGAAGAGTTAAATAGCTACTTGTCAGTCCCCACGCCCCACTTTCTATGTATAATAAAAAGCTTAGCATGATTATTTTAAACATATCCATTTCTTTCCTAGAAAAGCTGGAAGGAGTTTAAATGAAATCCATTTACCGAGAGTTGAAATCTATGCTGTGTTTCAAGTTTGGCACAGAATACTAAGCAATGATCATGCAGATAATTAAAATTTTAAATGTTAAATGATTTATATTCTTGTAAATAATTAAGGGAATTTTAAAAACCTAAGTAAGGAAGTGTTCAGAGAGAATATATACTACCCGTCTATTTTCTAGAACAGTGATATATGAGAATATGTTACTTACATTTTGTTACTGGGAATGTCAGCAGTGGCTTTAATTTAAAAAGCTTTAGCAAACTTAATGAAATTAGCCAAATTGATTGGCATTCTGATCCAGCAGGTATTAAACACATCAAGGTAAAAACAAGGCCACTGTGACAAATTCAATAGATCAATCTGCAGTGATGCAAAAATCCAATAAATTGAAATTTAACTAAAGAATATTGCACAAACGCTAATCCCATCTACAGAATAAAGGAGTATTCATCTGAGACTCTATTACTTACTATTACTGCCATGAAATCTATAATTGTGTTACTCTTTGATTCTCGAGCCTTGGACTGTCTTGCTTCTTTTTGGCTGTTCCTACTTTTGTTTTTATCAGTGCCCAGGCCTCCGCTTGGCTTTGTTCATCCAGTCCTAAGTCTTTACTAAGCAGTGTTCTATCTCTGCCCAGGAATATGGATTTCAGAGGCAGTTTCTAAGGAAATTTAAACTAAAGAGCCGGAGTATCTCTTATTGAAAATAATGTAACCCTAAGGGACCCGACACAGAGCACTTCACACTCCGGTCTGGAATACTGGTCCCTTCAAATGGGCAGCAGTGGGTATTCAAAATGTGTCTCAGCTACGGTCTAAAAGCTGTGGGAAAGATCTCAATAACTTGAGCTAACACACACACACACACACACACACACACACACACACACACACCCCTGCGGAACACACTCTTACTCCTATAGATACTTGAACTTGGGTAAAAAGTCCTCTTTGGGATTTTTCTGCCAAGAAATTATAGTTAAGGTTTATATCCATTTACCTTGAATAACTAGCATGGTGAATACTAAGCAATTATTACTCTAAATAAAATTGAAAGTATTTAAAAGTACTCAGGAGGCAAGTAATGTTTAGTGGGAGAATGGGAATGGTCAGGTCGCCAGGGGGATGCCCAGGGGTGCTACAAACTGTCTATGACTCCGCCACGAGCAGCTGGAGAGACGGCTCAGAAGTTGAGAGCACATTCTGTTCTTGCAGAGGACTCGAGTTCAGTTCCCAGCACCCAAGTCAGGCAGTTCACAACGAACTTTCACTCCAGCACCAGGAAGTGCCTTGGTCCATGAGCCTCCATGCATGGCTTCTGACTAATAAATTCTTTCCAACATCAATCCAGAATACTGGCAGAGCAAACGTCCTCACAAGATTATGCACATTCCCCATGAACAAAAGTGAGTGAGGGGGACTGTGGCCAGGAACATAAAACAATAGCAAACCCAGTGGTAGTGCCACATCTGTAAGCACAGCTGTTCGCTCAGTGGACTGGGACCCTGGCTTTGCTTTAGAAACAGCTCCAGTAGCTTACCACCAGGGCTCAGGAGCCGACATGGCATTCCACAGTAGCAGCAAATATGGAAGTCAGAGGGCCAGCTAAATAGCTGTACAATGGAGACTTCTGTGAGATGGCAGCCAGGACACACACACTGGTCACTCCTGGTATCACACGAAAACTACATCAGGGTTACTTCATTAAACACACAAATCCACAAGGACTGAGGAAATTGGAGAAACATCAACCATAAAAATTCTCCGAGTGGCAAGTGGACAGATTACTCTCAACCAGTTTTGCAGTCATGGGCAATGACTCCAGTACAGAATGCTAAGAAACTTAAAAAGCATTTACAGGTTAGGTCAAGAGGGCAAAACTCAAGATACTAGATATTGTGATTCCCTTCTCAATCAGCCTACTCAGTAGCGAGGTCCAACTAGCCTCATGTGCACACTTAGACCACGGGACTCACTTGCCCACCAATTGATAGTAGAGGGTACATGAAGTCTCTGCCATTGAAGGCAGAGTCCAGACAAAATGAACAATAAACAGAAATTTGGAAGAAATAAACAGAGCAGAGAAAAGAAAAGCCAGAATAACATGGACCAAGTAGATCCCTATGAATCACAAAGGGGGCAGCACATCGAGTTCTAGAAACATATGGAAGGTTGAAGAGCAGAACCAAAGCTACCTTAAAATAAAAAACTACAATAGTGAAACAGAATCAATAGAGGAGTTAAAGAGAAAAAAAATGAAGCAATCTCTTCCATAGTCAAGCATCTCTAAAGAGAAAGGCTAGGAAAGGGGCGCGATTCAGCATTTAACTTGGAGTATGGGAATGGGATCAAAAGAAATCATGGAAAGTCAGTGGGAGTTACTCAAGATCTAGAAGATGTTTAAGATTAAGAGAGACCATGAGCAGCCAGTGTGTACAAGGGCAGTCGGGTCCCATCACATCTCACAGTCCTATGTTACACATGTAACTTGCAGCACAAACCTCACGTCGAGCAAACTACATACATGAGCTGGGAATTCACCACATCTACAGAGTGGTTCTCCATAAAAATGGATCAAACTTTCTTTCTCTCCCAAGCCAGAAACTACATGACAGAGAAGAAGGGCTTCACACTATGCAAAGTTACATTCTTTCTAGAATTCCACATGAAACATCTATCAAATAGGATGGTAGGGGGAAAAAACAATTTTAGAAACTAAGGGTCCCTCCAGGCTATCTTTTATGGACTATTTTCTAGCAAACTTCTAGAAGATATAGCAGAACAACAACAACAAAAAAATGGAGTGACAGGAATAAGCTAGGTGCCATGCCTGTAGGTACCTGGAGACATGGTGTGTACAATGCATATCACACTGTAGTCACTATTGTCACTGGTAAGAGCCACAAAAGTCACTGGTCAAGGTGGAGGTAGCCAGAAGGGGGGCAAGAGGGAGGACATCAGTGGTTCGAATGAAGCTTGGATCTGTGGAAATCAACAATGTGGAAGAGCCTCTGGGCTTCTCTTAGGGTCTGAATCTGAGCACGGATAGGCTTGTGTGAGTGTGGTGTTCCTAGCCTGCTGTGCTGTTTGGGGAGGCTGTGGGTCTTCCCACAGTGGGTCTTCCCTGGTGGGGGTAGGGCACTAGGAGTAGCCGTTTCAAAGTCAGAGCCTACACCTTAGTTCCCACACTCTGCCTCCCGCTCCAATATGCTGTAAGTAGTCTCTGCCACACACTCGCACTGCATATTTTTCCCACCATGATGCACTATAAAATCTTCAAGCACAAGCCAAAAATCAATCTTTCCCCCTTTAAGGAGTGTGTGTACGATATATTCATCATAGCAATGGAAAAGTAAGTACATCTTTAGAACCTAGAGTCCCCCGACCTCATTACTTCTGATAAAAAGTGTCACTGTGAGGGGCTAGTCTCTGGATGATTCAATGTTCAGGAGCATCTTTGGCCTCCACCTACCAGAGGCATACCTGGACAACCAATTGGGATGATCACAAATGTTTCCAGACAATGTCAAAGCTCTCTGGTGGAGAGAAGTCAACAGCAAAGGAAGGTCACTAAAGATCTTCCTTATAAATGATAAATTAAAATGCCCCAGCAATACACGCCATGGAAGCCCACACGTGCTCACTCTCTGCAAAAGTACAAAATGGGTACAAGCAGTGGCTGTCTCTCTTGAAGACTGAGGTGGAGAAATTTTTATAGTTATTTATTTTAAAATAACGCTGTTATAAATATATATTTTGTTTAAAACGTTTAAAATTTCAAATGAGCATATCTTCCTTCTTCACACTTCAATCTGTAATTTTAGAAATATGAGCTTATAATATGCTCCCACACATATACATTATATATGTTATTATTTATATGATGGTAAAAACTCTCACTTATAGATAGAATGTTAGGCAATAAATTATGTAACCCCATAAAATGGAAATGTATATATCCATAAAAAAATAAATTTATCATATACTAACATGGAGACATTTCCAAAATAAACCATGATGCTGAAAATGCATCGGGTAAAACAGTGTGTGCATTTTATGAATATACAAGCTGTATACCCTTACCATCTTTTTTTTCTTTTATATAAAGAGATGGATGTAGTTTATTCTAAAGCAGGAAACAGTGACAAGAGGCCATGGTGGGAGGGAGATTCTATGGTCCTTTGTGCCTTTTGAATTTCAATCATGTGAATATCTTACTTATACATTTTAAAATAAAATGAGGTTTTTACCCTGTGAATTTTTGTGCTTCAGTAGTCCCCCTGGGTAACTTCCTCAACCACTAAAGGAGGCCTCAGAAGGCCTTGGAGGAGCAGCCGCAGCCCCATGGCCACCACGCACAAACTGTCTGCAAGGTTCAGCTCCAAGGAAGCTCAACAATGAAGCTTGTTCTGCTTCTGAATGCCATTGTCCCCTGAACAGAACAAGGGTTATCCTCCTTCCTTCTGCCCCCAAGAGGGTGTTGGGCTGTGGAGGCTGCAGGGGGAGCATAATTAGCATTAAGAAAATCATGCTCCCTCTCCAGGATCCTCACACTGAAAGCAGACTTAGAAAACTGGAAGGCTGTGTCTCACCCAGCCAGGAGAGTGAGGAGGTTATAATGGTGCTATTTTATCGGCTTCTACAAGGACTGGCTGGGAAAGCAGAGCCAGGGGGAGGCAGCCAGTGGCTTCACTGTCCTAACTCAGCATTCCACTTGTCGCTCTTGGGTTAAACTAGAGAAAAGAAGGAAGATTAGAGTCGGGGAGTAAGATGTGACTCAGTTGCTCCCACAGTGTCATTTTTGGTGAAATCACTGTGGTCATTGTCAAGTGGGAATAACTTCTAGACACAGAAATACAGCAATTATTAATGAACAGGAGGACTGCAACAGAGAATACTGAAAGACTGAAGAAATCCTAAAGATTCCCTGCTGAGTGAGTTGCACACATGTCCATCCAAACCCGGAAATGCATAAGGCCAACTGCACCAATTGCAAATATGTATCAAATATGAAGTATCAAATATGAAGCAGGTGAACAGTGCGAGAGTTAAAGACAATATTTTAACAATTAGCAAATCAACAACAAAGCAGAATCTATGCATTTATTGGTTACCTATGTTCCAGCAATGGTTGGTTGAGCCTTTAATTCTGAAACGTGGCCCCCTAGTGCTAGGACAACCCAGAAGAGGGCTGAGAAAGAAAAGTTACTCTTTAACTCTCGGGGGTTCATTTAATTCAGTAAATTTTTCTCAGAGTACGACTATCTGTTAGACACTCTCCTAACCAGACATAATTTCAGTCAATAGCAAGACTGATATGCAATTTAAAACAAAGCTAGACCAAAGCAAAAGTACCAAGGCCAGCTGAAATGATACATAGCATAAGACAAGCACCTCACGGTTGAAGGCAACTGAGAAGGTTGCCCAGACAAGGTGTGACCAAACACAGCTTTGACTGACACATTTCAAATATTTAAATTACTCTAAATATCTTAATTATTTAAATCTTAAACTATTTCAATTAATTGTGATATTTTTAAGTTTTAAATATTTACTGCTACAAAAACAGACTTTGGATAAGAAATTTTAAAGGCACTTGCAAATCTTGGTCCACATCACTCCTGAGCAGTATGAATACATTCCAACACCTCAGAATAAGAAGAAAAAAAAACTGCTGGGCTTGGTGTCACATGCCTTTATTACCAGGATTTGGGAGGCAGGCGGAACTCTGTGAGTTCAAGGCCAATCTGGTCTACATAGGGAGTTTGGGCTAGCAGGAGCTACGTCATGAGACCCAATCTCCCCAAGAAAAAGAAAATAAAAAAGAAGACCCAAAGCATATGACATTTTCCAAGTCATTTTAAAACACAAACACTTCCTTGCCGTTCTTTCATCTATTTGTCTTACGCTGGGTGATTAACAGAAAGGAATACAGGTATTAATATCTCACGTGCATCACAGATGTCGTGTAGGTAAGTACATTGACATCAGCGCACTCTCCTGCTGGGAGAAAGCTAGCACTCTCGGAAGATGACTTGACCATGTAAACGCTAAAGCAGTGCTGTTCAGCAGAAACATGCCACAAGCTACACAAGGCATTGAATGTTCTCCAGCTGCCACATCAAAACTTAGAAAGAAATAACTGGGTTGAATTGAATTGTTTTATATGGTTGGGGACTGAAATACACGCTACGTGAGTACTCCACCCTATGATCAATTAAAAAAGTAATTATTTAGCCCAATCTATCAGAAAAGATATTATTTCAACTTGTCATATGAAAATAACCTGCGAAGGGGTTTCTTATCCCGTGTTTAAAGCTCTGTGAGCTATGACATATGTCTCCACATCCCTCAGCTCTGAATCAGACAATACCAAGTGGTCACAAGGTCCGTGGTGCAGCTATGAGGCCACATGGTAAAGGCAGCCGCACACATCGAACCCCACAACAAACAAGTCTCTAACCGAACGACAAAGCAAGATAATATTGTATGGGCCCACTGTTTCTTAGGTTAACTTATTCTGTGGAATTTCTAAGCAACAAGGATGAGATAATAGGTAAATATCTAATACCCAATATAAAAATTTAAAAACTTTGCATCTATTGAAATCATGTTTTGTCTAAAAGTAACTAAAAATGTTGAAACGGAACTTAGCCCCTTCCTCAGAGTGTACTACATGCTATGGTCGTCTGTATTATCGTACTGTCTGAGAAGAACGATGGCAGCAGAAGATAAGATCCTGGCATTCTATCACTCATTTTACCTTCAGCTTGTTTCCCGAGCACTTCACCCCTGAAGTAACTGAACATCTGATGGGGTAAAGCTTGAATTAGAATCTACTAAATGCGAATGTCCAGACCCTTTCTCTGAGTCAATAAGGCAAATCAACATGGAAACACTGAAATCAAGTATGACACTCACTTCTTATTGGCTATATAAATCTCTTAATGACCGTCTAAAACTCTGTCAAGGCTAAAATGTGCATGGTTGTGCATGAATTGTCCTTTAAATCCAGGTGTTTATTTTAGAATAATTTTCTTTTATGTGTATGAGTGCTTTGCCAGCATGCATGTCTGTGAACTCTACGTGTGTCTGATGCCAGTGGAGGTCAGAAGAGGTTGGATCCCGTGGAACTGGAGTTACAGATGGTCGTGATCTGCCCTGTGGGTACTGGGGATCAAACCTGGGTCCTCTGAAAGAACAAGGACTCTTAAACTCTGAGCCATCTCCCCAGCCCAAATCCACACATCTTGATCATAAACTAAACATAAAAGAGACACTTGATGTCTGTCTTCAAGTATACATGGAGTATTTGAAATCTACTATCTTAACTCTAGGTCTAATTGCTTTCTTTTCCTTTCAGATAATTTCAGGTTAGCCATGGTTTAAGTAACATTCCAGTCCCAATTCCACATTTTGAAGATGGAGAAACTGAGTCCTGAAGAAAGGACCTACAAAGGCATGCTGATTACTAACTGAGAAAGCAAAGTCTTCGCTCCCAACCCAGGCTACACAAACATGCTTTCACTACCCACTTTAGTGAGGGCATTTTTACAGGTACACCAGCTTCTGTATTACTTAGATGGTGTGGAAGGAAGAATGCAGATGACTTGCGATCAATAATTTCTTATTCAATTACTGTAAGAATGTTTTCACGGATCGCAGAGATAGACCATTGTGCCCACCTTTAAAAAGCAAAGAAAAGAAAACCCGACATACAAAAATTTTTACTTGCTCCACATATAAATTAGGAAGTGATTATTTGCATTACAAAAGATTGCACTTTTCAAAAAAAAGATAAGTAACAAGGTTCCTTGAAATATCAAGTCCCTTGGTAGAACAAAATTTTTATCCAATTTGCAAAAGGAAATAGGGAGGCACAAACTTCAGCTAAGCCCAACTCCTGCTTAGAAATCTTCCCTGGCCCGTGCCCCTCCCTTTTGCTTTTTCCTGCAGGACCTCTATCCTGGACATTATCCATTACACATCCCAGTGTTCATGCAATAAAGCATTTGCTTAGCCACAGTTATAGGGCATGGGAGTTCCAGAGACTGTCAGGGGTACTGGAGTACAGGGGATATGAGACGAAGCAGTTTCGAGTCTCCAGCATGGTCTTAACACCAATTTCATTTGCTTTGGTCTTATGTTCTGCTGCCTTCCTACATTCTGAGCTCCTCAACAGGTGGGTGGGTTTTTGTTCATAACTAAGCCCCTGGGGTCACAGAATTTAGCAAATCAACAAGGGATGGAAAGTGATTTTTGTGTGCCACCATGCACCCTCTGTGGTTCTGGGCTCACAGAGGAACCATCATTTCATTCAGGTTTTAGTGCATAGTGATGGGATTCGGCTGTGTGGTCCTTCATCGGGCTCAGGAGTTAGGTAAGGTGGTGGAGAGTGTGAGTTCACATCCATGTGACACTCAAGCTCAGGCAGTCTCTGAGCATGGAGCAAAGACACAATGTAACACGAGTAAGAGGCATTAATTCCAGCTGTGGAACAGCTGCAGGTAAGAAGGCAAGCCCCTCTCTTAATTATTTCCTCTTGTCCTAGAGACATATTCCATATTTCTACTGCAGGAAATGTTCTGACAGGGACATATGAGGCATCCATAGCCTCTCCTTGTGATTCATTCACAGAGCAAAGCCCTTGGTAGACAAGGGCACATTTTCAAGTAAGCACACTCCAACACCTTTTTCATTTCGGTCGTTCTTCGGATATCTTTTGACAATAGTTTAAACACTGTAAACGTTCAAGTCTCCAGTCCCACGAGCTCGGGGGGTGCACCCTGGCTCTGCCACTTCTTAGTCACGTGGTCTCTGAGAGGGACACCAGGGATTGAGAATGCTGGGGGTGGTAAAGACAAATGCAGAGCAGACAGGAACAGGGAAGAGCAAACCTGTCTGTCCGGCACACAGGAAGCATTCACAGTACTGCAGACTATCAAAGTCCTAGACGGGGATCAGGAGTGAGCAGTTATTCCAGAACATGCTAGAAAAAGACAACGGACTGTGAGCGATTAGAGGACTGTGAGGAAGAACAGAAGACAGACCGGCCTTTTGATTGACACCTCATACAATGGAAGAGGAAAACAGGGAACTCTAGAGCAAAGGCAGAAAATAGTCTAGAGAAAACTACAGAAATTTTAAAGCAAGCCTTTCAAAAGGAATATGAAGTTTGCACATCAAAGGAGTACATCATGCTACAAACCAAGACCACTTTTGTCATAATTCTGTTTTTAAATTTTGTTGTGAAACCCTGAGCTATTCATTTTTTTTCCCGGTAAGATATGATGTTTCTTCATGAATATCCATTGGGGCATTTTCTTACACACTGGAAAAGATTCATCTTCCTAAATACATTAGGAAAGATGCTCTCACACATTCTCACAGCCATAGGTGCATATCGGGGAAGGCTTTCAACCCAAGGCCCATAGAGTGCGAGTCAAACCACAGTCCTCTGTAGAATAAACCAAGATGTTTCTTCAAACACAGATAATTCTAGTTACCATCTACAGCTCCCGAACAACTTAAAGGACACACACACACACACACACACACACACACACACACACACACACACTCACCAAACAACAACAACAACAAGAAAAAAACCCAACACCGACAATAATTTAATTGAAAGAAATTTTTGTGAGCTAGGAATTTTGTAACAAGCCAAGTTATAATTCAAGTATGATAATAATAATAAAAATAAAATATTCAAGGGCTCAGAAAATCTAACACGTAAATCACTTAAAACCACTTCAAGATGTACTCCAGTTAACTGAGAAATGAATCAAAGTGGAGATGCTGTGGTTTGACAGGATTCAGATTGAAAGTTAGACATAAGTGACTGGGGAGCTGATGAAAATGTTAGAGAAGTGCATCTAAATTTTAATATTGTGAAATAATTTGGTAGTGATAAACTAAGTTCAAAACAATAGGTTTCGCCCAAAAGGTGCACATCTTTAATGCTACAAGTTTTATTTAAGAACCACACAAAGAAAAAATTTCCAAGCAAACATTATGATGCTCACTTTCATATATCACCTTGATTAGGTCATAAAGTACACAGATACATGGACAAACATTATACTGAGTGCTTCTGTGATGTTCTTGTAGGATAAGGTTAAATTTAAAACAGTGAGAAAAGATTACACTGCTTAATGTGGTTGGCATTTAACCCAACACTGGAAAAACTGAAAAGAACAAAAACCTGGTATATGCAACCTCCAGAAAACAATAAGCCACAGTTCTTCCTGTTTGCCAAGCCTCTGACTGGACATCACCCCAACACATACATACATACACACACACACACACACACACACACACACACACACACACACACACACACACACAGTTACTGGACAACCCAGCCTCCCATAGGCATATCTTAAAAGATGGCCATTCTTTATTAGGGAAGTACAAATCAAATTAGAATTAGGTGACATTTTCCTCGAAACAGGATGATGGCGAATATCAAGGAATTTCTTATGTAAAGAAAAACGTGGAAAATAAGTGTTGTTGAGAATGAAAGAAAATATAAGTTTCTTAATAGTGAATTCATAGTTTCACTAAGACGTTAGTATACTCATGATATTCTTAAGTTCAATAGTAATAGAAAAATTCTGCACAAAAGAAAAACTTATCTATAGTTAAATAACAACCCAAAAAGGAAATAGTAAGGCTTTAAACAGTTTATCACAAGTAGTTCACAGTGATCAGCTACAGCCCCTGACTTTCTAGGAGGAAATTAGGGAGGGTCTATTGAATGGCACAAGAAATAAAAATAGAAAAGCATGTATTCAACACAATTTAATTGTGTGATTTACAAAGAAACACTGGTTTCACTATCAAATGAACAAATGCTCTTAAAAACAGCCTTGAAAAGATGAGGTGAAGCCCGTATTTTCGCTGGGTAGGTGGTTCTTCTTACTGATGAGTATACTCCTATCCCATACACATGAGACAGACACCACTGGGTGCAAACATACACCACAATTCTATCCCCACAGAATAACCTTAACAAGAAATATTCATACAAAATTTACATAAAATGCTCACAAGTTCATTTATAGTAGTAAACATATACTAGCAAATACACAGGAAGGAACCTAAACATTGTATTGATTACTAATTAAATCACAGTGTGTCCTTGTTATAGATCTTTGAAATGATGCTTTGAAACAATGCTTAATGATGTGATATATGCCAATGAAGTATTTTGAAACCACTTCTAAAAATCAAACACAGGTAATTTTAGAAGAATGGAAAGAAATCTTTCTAAGTGTTATAAACTAGCTAGTGTGCCTAGGGGGATTGTCCACTGCTATCTTGACATTTGCCTATACTCCAACAAGCCTCCATGACATGCTCACTTTGCTTAGATAGCCACAGAGACAAATAACTAAATAAATTCCCTCTTGCTAATTCGCCTTGGTGTCTATTCTACAAGTGTTTCTCTAAAATGCTTTGTGCACTAACCACTTACATCACTCCCCACCTAGTGACAAACCAAAGCACCAGCAGCAGTATAGTGTACAGCCCAGTGATGACTTGCCTGAAGATAAGAGACTAACATGCTTAATATGAGGGCCTCGGGATCAATTTCAGGCAAGCACACACCGCTCATGCAATTGATTGGCATGTTAACTTCTTGACAAAATAATAAGTGACTGCAGGTGTCAATCATTGTCTCAATGTATTCCATTGTACACTTTTGGTATCAACATGATTAAATTATGATTGTGTCCCAAATACAACGAAGTATTGTGAAATTACTTCTCCTCTTGGGAAGCTGCTGCCCTGGTGCTCAGCCATTGTCTGGCCAAAAGAAAAGAGAAGCCAAACTCACTGATTGCTTTCTGAATTGGAGATCCGATATGGGCAGCTTGAGGAGTGTCTACTTATGGCTGGCCTTAGTCAATAGGCTTTCTTAATTGTATCGTTTGCTTCTAAATTCAGCCGGTCCTGTCAGCCTCCCTCATCTCATGCCCCACTCTCCTGACACTCGGCGTTCCTCCTCTACCTTTTGCTGTTTTCATCCCAAAGGAAGGAAGAGAGACATGTCTGCTCCTTTTTTTCCACAGATTTTTTTGTTTGTCTTTTTAAAACTGAATTTCCAGTGCATTTGCCTTCTAAGAATTAGAATCCCCATGGGAAAAGCAAACAAAAATCGAAGTATGAAAGGGAAATGGCACAGTGGAGGATGCATGAATTCAATAAATAAACACAATGCAAATGAGAGAGTTCACGAGACGCAGATGCATACATACTGCCAAGCCCAGCACTTCAAGAAAGACCAAAGACACACCAGCCTGGCATCCAAAGAAAAGGGTCACGCACTGAAGCAATGTTCATCAACGTACCAGCTACAATTTCTTCCCTATAAATAGAAAAATTACCTAGAAATCATTTTCTGTTTGTTGTTTTTGTTTCTCCCTTTTCATATTGCTGAAATCCTCTCCTGTCTCCATACTTCCTGTCAACAGGAGTGCAATCCATTTCCTAATACCGGAGTGATGTATTAGCCACCTGAGTGTCAAACTTGCTTTTCCTCATTTTCAGGGGATATTTATGTCACAAAATGCCATACTTATTTCAATATAATTTACTGTGCTGAAGTGGTGTTTCTATGAATTAAAACCAAGGCACTGAACCCCACCACCACAGAGGAGTGGTGGGGGTATACTTCGTCACAGCCCGACTAGAAACACTTGAATATGTATTCAGAATGGGGAGCACTCCTGGAATAATTAGGAAGGAGCACTGACGGCAAACAACATCCAAAACGGAAGCCCTGGAAAAATGAAAATCATTTAAACTTGGATAGACATCTTTCTGAAGAGAAAGGAAATCATGCAGGCAGAATGTTCTAGGGCTGGCAGACCAAGTGCAGGAGCATGCAGAACAAGTGTGTGGCACCAAACACACTCTGTGCTGTCCAGCAGATCCCCTGTGAAGATGGAAGTGCTTATTCTGGGATGGCCATTGGTGGTGAGAGCAGTCACCAGCCCCACAAGGGCACCGAGCATTTCAAATGTGATCAGTGCAACTGACGGACTTTAACAAGGATGTTATTTCACTCTGCGAATTTAAATTTACACAGTCACATGACCCAGTGGGTATCATGTTGGACTGAACAGCACTGTCTGAACTGAAATAGTCCACTATCAGAACAAAAGAGCAAAGTCATATAAACCCTGAAGAAATAGTCCAGATATTCAATTCCTCAATGAGTGCACAGAGCAGTATTTAAAATAATTCAAGCATCCACTTCTCCGTATCAGTCCATGTCTCCAGTCATTCAACTCATATACTCTAGTGATAGTGTACTCCCATCCCATCCCTCTGTTGTCAAAAAAAAAAAAAAAAATCAAGGGTTTTGTTTTGTTTTGTTTTTTTAAACCTCACTTAATTCTCACAGGAGAATTGCACTATGCTGAATGTACAGCCAGTCCAGGACAAAGCTTCTGAATGGTACAGGTACAACACAATGGATAGCAGGAAACAAATATGTATGCGTGCAGAGACGAGTAGAGGAAAGCAGGTGATGCTACAAGCAGAGTCCTGGCAGCATGCTTGTCGTAGAGACAGGGAGATCCACGGGCTTGCTAACTAGACAGCCTAGTCTACTGGGAAAGTTCCAGCCCAGTGAAAGACCCGATCTCAAAACAGGTAAGTAACACCTGAGGAACATACTCTGACATCCACATGTGTGAGCGTGCACACACACACACACACACACACACACACACACACACAAGAATTTCAACATCGTATGACTGTATGTCCATCCATATTTTACTATATTTTACTGTTTGTTATATGTGCTTAACAAGCCATGCATAACTATTTTGTCTTCTTGCTTAAAGTGATGGTAAGACTTCCCTCATACACTCAACTGAGAGTATTACTCATTTGGATATCTGCTTTCAAAGATCTGTCAAAATACCTGGGAGAAATAACAGTGAGTTTAAGTGAGTCGAAGGGGCAGAAAACTTGTTACCCAGATAAACTTTTGAAACTAAACTTAAATATTTTCTGCCCACCAACTGAGTATGCTTGCCAAAATAAATAAATAAACAACTTTCTTTTTGAACAACAAAGCCCTTTTGGTAATACAGAGGTCTTTCTTCTGCTTCCTCTTTTGTCCAATGCCAAGACAGATTATTCTAGAAAACACTGTCCAGTAACTGTAAAGTTAGGCCTATGAAACCTATAAACCTGTAGCTCATTTAACTTTTGGCTGAACTATAAAATTTCAGGTAGGTTTACACACACATCAGCATCCTGAGTTTAATCAGAAGTAAGCCTGGTGTGATCATCAGATCATTGCTTCAGTCCCTCCCCCCATGGCCACCAGTAAACCTCCTTGAGTTTTGAAATGGTAGAAAATTCACAGAAAATGGCATTTACATCCAGATGCAAAGATATTCGGTGTCTCCTTAAACGGAACAGAAAACACAACAGAATCACAATCGGCTGCACATGCAGCTCCTTCGTGGAGGAACTTTCTTTCCACCCTGAATTTGTCACAGGAAGCACTCTTTTCAACTCTGCTTCCTACCCCAGAGATGAATAAAAACAATTTCATGCTTAAACTTTCCCTGTGTCTTTGCCTGTACTCAGGAAGTAATTGTGTGGATACAGTTTTGGTGGTCCTAGAATAGGTAGTGATGAGTAAAAATTATTACTATGAGTCAGCTTTATTCATAATTTCCAAAGACTGAGGATAGGACAAACTCCAAGAAAATGAATAGTATATGTCTAACTGTCAATGAGATGGGTAAGTTGTTCCATCATCTCTGATTTAAAAAAAACAAAAAAAACAGCAGACCCCAGACTAAGAACTCCTCTGTACAAACCCAAATATTCTGTTCAGAGAGTTATACCTCCCTCTTTTCTGACTGTGATATTAGCTGTAAAGTAAAGGATAACTAGGCTACAATCCACAGCCCCAGAGAAGCTAGGTAACCAGGAGGGCCCAAAGAGGGATGCATGGACTTTCCTGAGAAGGGAAAATAGAAGAGATCTCCTGGGTAAACTGGAGGTGGGGGGATGGGAACATAAAGGATCGGATTGGGTGGGTCGGGGGTGGGATGGAGGGGGAGAGTAATGAAAGAGATGTCTTGTTTGGGGTGGGGGACACTTCCAGGTCAGGGAGAAACCTGGTGCCAGGGAAGTGTTCAGAAATCCACAAGGATGACCCCAGAAACACACACACACACACACACACACACACACACACACACACACACACACACAGGCTCACTCACAGTAGACTTATGTACTTAAGCAAGGTTCATATATTCTGGCCAGTGATGGAGCACCAGGGAAGCCTCCCCGGAGAAGAAATTTGTCCACAGTTTGTTGCATTTAGAACATCAAAACACCTTAGTTATGATGGTTCAGAAAGCATGCAATGGAGTTGGGAGTCACAGTGAAAATCTTGTTCAAAGGTAGCTGCAAACTGCCTTTTCATGTCATCCAGAAACAGATCTATTAAGCCATCACTGGTATGCAAATTTAAATTAACTATTAAATATAGTTTCATTGTAAGTCCTTGGTTAGTTATTGTATGTAATATGAATGAGGTTTTTTTCATTAATGTCATAATTTCTCACTAATCTTGATAATAGCTAAAGATTCAAGCAGCAAACACTGGTTGATGTGTAGATGAAGCCGCTTTTACTCATACCTACATACATTGAATCTGAAAGCCATACTTCATTTAAAATAATCAGAATGTCCTTTTAAAATCCAACAGATACATAAACACTCATACATCAAGTTTCTCGCTTTAAAAAAAAGTAATCTGTGTTGATAGACTCTAACAAAAAGTTTTCAGTGATAAGCTGTCAAGTAAATGATTCAGTTTGCCTTGGAACTCTGCGGATGATACCGGAGGCTATATCAGTCACATTGGAGCCTTAAATATCTGAAATGCCTTGATTGAGATTTTCATGCTAATAGTCCAACCGTTCACCCTTAGTCAATAAAACCATTCATTCTACTGCTTTAATGTCTTTGTGCTAATTCAATTATGTTTCTTATTTCTGCCTGTGTTTTATATATAAAGTGTTACTTTAACATCCAGACAGTGGAATTTTTTTTCTTGAGTTCTTCTAGCAAATGACTCTTCCTAAGAGTGTCAATTTATACTTGATCACACTGAACACAGATTCTTTCCTAAATTTTAAAGAAAACAGAAAAGCCAGGAAGCTCTAGCATATTCATTCATCTTCTGTCAATGCCCTGGAAGAAAAATAAGGGGTGTGTGTGCCCACGCACATGCCTGCGTAAGTGCCTGCATGTGTGTGTGTACAGGAAGTGATTCTGCAGACTCCAGTCTGATTCTTTGGGGTGGGGTGGAGGGATTATAGCAACAACTTAGAAACTAGAGGAAAACGCTGGCTCCTTTCACGGAGCTGGCAATCCAACATTTACACGTTGTTCCCACCGACATTGTAACAGGTACACAGCATACACTACCCAAAATGCCAAGGCCAGCGCTGCTGTGTTTGCAGGAGCAGTGGTTGCTAAAACAGAGGCTTAGCATGTCCCTGCATGTCCAGAAGAAAAAAGAAAGAAAGAAAGAAAGAAAGAAAGAAAGAAAGAAAGAAAGAAAGAAAGAAAGAAAGAAAGAAAGAAAGAAAGAAAGAGAGAGAAAAGGAAGAAAGACAAGAAAAGAAAAGCTTGAAAAAGTTGGCAAAAACAAACCACCTAGCACCGACTTGAAGCCAGGCTGACTTAGGCGCCAGTCTCCGATCTCGGGTCTAAAATCGACGGGTTATTATTATACGACAGAGGCTCAGTCGCCACTGCTCGGCCTCAGCTTCCTTGTTAGTAAAGCGGAGACCCTGACACTTACATCATAAAGGCGCTGATGGGATTAAGTAAAACAGAATTACACTAGTATTGCTACTCGTTAGTCATACATGACAGGAAGCTGTTTAGAACCCCAGTAATGGCCTCTATTATCATTGTCTTAACAATTTTATGGGCAGGTCATCACAGACACGGTTTTATGATTGTTAGTTTCATTTTTCTTTTCAGGGCCAAAGAATTTCTTTTTAAAAGGTGGTTATTGGTTATTGGTTATTGAACATGAATGGTCCAAACTCTAAGGCCACTTAGAAAATGTCTGCCTTTGCACTGCCTCTTCTTCATGAGACACATTCTGTCTGCTGGGAAAACCTGTTCAGAACCTTTCCAATAACATCAGGTCCATTTCACTGGAAGGGTGGTCCCACTTCTACTCAAGGCGATAATGCATGGATTCGTAATGCTTCCTGTCTATGGGGAACCAGTGATCACAATGGGCTGTGCTCATTTATTTCAAAATTATTTATCCCTACCTACTCTAACATTTTATTAAGTTTCTTTTAGTTTTCCCTTCTTTACAAATCCAAGAGTCTAAAGAAACATTTCTCAGTTGGAGTTTTTGTTTTCCTCCATTCAGAAAATTTAGAATACTATGCTTGAATCAACAACATTTGCTGTTCATAACCAGCAACTCCCAAAGTAATTCAAACCTTTCTACTGGTGTCTCTATAAGATGCTGTCCTTCTGTAATAACAACATCAATAAACAAAGTATTTTTAGTAAAATGCAATGAATGTGTGTATTATTTTGAAACTTACTATTGCTTAAACATAGCTCTCCAACTGACACCTGGTGTAACAGGATCCAAAAATCTAAGTGCCAAGAAGAAAGACATTTCAATATTACATTAAGAAATCTGCTGAGAATGTGTGACTCACCAGATGCCACCACAATCAGCTCTTGGTTTACTGGGATCAACAGTGAGATGCCAGAATTTGGGCTGGAAGCAAGTTTGCCTCACTTTTGCCTGTCTCTGGACCATCAGAGCTGGAGGTGGTTAGAAAAGGCTGCTAGGCAAATAGGCAACTATGTAGAATACCTTTCTAGCAAAGACATGACTAAAAGCAACGTCTAAATGGTCACATCAAGCAAGGATGCAGGAGGGGCAAGTGTTGTGACAGTTCTCAGGTGACATTTATAAATCATGATCAAATGTAATTTAATGTGCAAAGGAAGAACCATCAAAAGATAAGAGCTGCCATCAATCTGGTAGCCAATAATCCAGGACCAAAAGCTCCATCAGAGGTCTCCAGCCTTTTGACAGTGACGCGATGCCGCTGTAGACAAAAATGTTGGCTGGCATTCACAGCTGTCTTTGTCACTCCAGGCTGGACACACCTATTGGGTGTTCATAGTCACGTCGCAATGAAGGGCTGGGATGCTTTAGAGCTAAAAACTTGTATATATTCATGGTAACCTCTCTTTGATCAGCAGACCATAAAGAAAAACTGTCTTTTAGCTCGTTTCCCAGTAGAAAGTTCTAATCACTCAGACATGACTGTATCTTTACTAAGATCTAACAGATAAATACAGTACCAGGTATCTGGGTAGAGAAAGGACTGCATGACCACACCACAGCGAAACAGAAAGAGGCTAACTTGTGGTGAGAGCGAAGTTCTGCTGACTGTCTTCTTGTCCACCGACTCCTTACAATGCTACCTCTTCCCGCTTAAAAGCATCTTCCTAGCACACCCTGAGGGGCAGAGAATGGAACTCAGTGGCAAAGTGTCTGCCTGGATCCATAAGGCCCTGCGCCCACAAAGGACCAAAAAAAAAAAAAAATCAAAACAATAACAACAACAAAAACAGTTCCCAGGCACTGGCTAAAGTAGAAGGTATCTTCAAATCAAAATTAAAATCAGCAGGCCCATGCATGCCATTATTTTAACTAAATAAAATTCCAGCATTCTTTAGAAAACATTTAGACCAAACATTTGCCTGTAACACTGCGCTTTTCAAGTGTTATTTTGATGTAAAATGGAGTGTTTAAGGATGGAAATTCCCTCCAGCACTCTGAGATGATAGTGCGGTTGACAGTGTCAAAAGTCATGCTGAGATCAAGGCAAATGCGTGGGGAAGGAGAACAACCGCATTCATAAGGAGGTCGTTTAAAACCTCTTTGCTGTGCCACAAACTAAGACACGACTAGAATCTCATCAGAGCCAGAGCGGGACGGGGGAAGAGTGCAAGTGTCCATCCTCAACCAGAAGGAAAACCCACCCGCCAAAACTGCTGAAAGATTCGCTGCCTACGGACAAATGCATTTGTCGGCGTCGGCGTCGTCGTCGAAGCATAATTGGCATTTCATGAACAGAAAACGGTAACTCAACATAACCAATGGATCTCCAAAAAGAAGGGACTCTCCTCATTCTCACACAGAAGCCAGCCGCACTGTGTGTTAGGCTGTCCCAAGCGACTTCTTACTAAGTTTCATGTGTAATGACTCCTGCACCTTTCTGTACTCATCCCTGTGGACCTTGCCGCTTGTCCCATAACTTTTCAACCTTGGTCCAGGGAACATCTCTCTACTGTCCTGAGAGAGAGGGAACTTCTCTGGCTTCCTCTTTTCCCTTGCACATCATGCTCAGTCGCCACTAAAACAGAAACCTCTGAGAGATAGCCATGCAGGGTGGAGGCCACATTCCTGCTAAAGTTGCTCTTGGGGCACCATCTGCATTGTCTGATTAAAATGCTCAACCCTGTCACCCTTCTATAGAGCCAGGGATGGCTTTACCTCGGGCACAGTATTATTTTACTCTCCGCTGTTTACTATTATGGGCATGTTGCCAAATGACTCTTCACCATTAATTATTTTATTATCAGTCACAGACTGGTGCTCAGATATTCACCACATAGGTTCTCATAGGTGAATTCCTAAGCTTGATAGCTGGCTTCACCAATGCCTTTTTATACACTAGTAACTATAATCAAAACATTGCCAAACTCCAACAGGTCCTCAAAGACTCAGAGATGCACAGTTACCAAGGAAAGACTGCTAATCTACCCTGAAGCAAGCATTTCATGTTTCATGTTTTATATAGGACCTAAGTCCTTTCATAGCTGTCATATTTACTTTGGAGACATTTCTGCCTGTTTATGTGGGGTATATGTGAGTGTATATATATGTGTGTGTGTGTGTGTGTGTGTGTGTGTGTGTGTGTAGATACGTATATATATATGTGTGTGTGTATATATATATATATACATATATGTACATATATACATGTATATATCCTCACCACTGCAGGTTCCTATTCCCAATGCTACATGTACATATATATGACAAATATACTATAGTACATTTCATCATACATTTTTGGTTTATTCTGTGTTGCTATGAATTATTTCATCATGATATCAGTAACACTTATGTAGGAATTCTGTCCACCACACAGAGTAGGAGTTGAAAAACTGAAGCCGTTTCATAAACTATCCATACCGTATTTACCTATTGAAGAAATATCAATCCAGCCTATTCAAGCCCTATATTAGTGTATCAACCCATCAGATCACCTGAGACTCATGATCAGATAGAAATTTCCTTTTAGCTGTAGGACTTGTGCAGTTTGGACAAATACTTATCACTAAATTCTTATCTAAAATACACTTCATGGGATTCATATAAGGATAAACAGAAAATCGAAGAAGAACCTGGTAAAACTGCTCTCAGCACAACAAATGTGAGCTGTTTCCTTGTGTCCATTTGCTCCTGGAGCTGCTATCATCCTGCTCTTGGAACTGATGCTTCAGCTAAACTGTCCTAATTAAAGTCTCCAAGCATTTTGTGACCTTCTGTCTTCTGAGCATAGGAGTTTATCACAAGGTCCCTTCAGGACCATGTTTCCTTGTCCTAGGGTTCCTATCCCTCACCACTTACGGCTCCTCTTCAGCTCCTTGGCCCAGCTTCCCTTCTCACGGCACACAGTCCTGGGAGTTACTGCCACGTTCCTGTCTTCCATGGCACCTGGTCACATGACAGTTCTCCCATCAACTTTCCATTCCCCTAGCTCTACTTTATAGACCTAAACTGCTAGTCTCTTCTGACAGACAGACAGTGACTATATATTCAAGATCATCTGGACATGGCCCTTTCACTGTCTTTAACCACCTTAGCATCCTTGAACTTACTTCTGGACTTAGAAGCCCAAGCTAGAAGGAAACCAGGTTGACTTACACCAGCCAGGCATTGCCCTTTTGAAGCAGCCACCCAGGCTGGGAGCTGGGAGCCATCACCCATCACCTGAACCTAGGTTTTGAGTCAAACTTAACTGGACTACTGGTGTCTACTCTATCAGTTTCCCAGACTCTTCCTTTCCTAGCATCCAATCCAAGTGCCACATTCTTTGCAACTTAAACCAAGGATCAAAGCTTAAACCAAGAATTAAAGCCCTTCAAGTCCTCTTGAGGTTCTTTCTCCCAGAGCTATAGCCCCTTAGGTTGGTCCTCCCCCAGTCTGCCTGTTCAGTCCTGTGTTTGGGCACACTTGAAACCCAACATTTAAATCCATTCACAACCCTCCTAAAGAACCCACTCTCCACACACTTTCCCCAACTTTCTCTGTGAGGTAAGAGGCAAGGGATCCTGCAAGCTTCATTTCAGAGACCATGTTCCTGGGCCCCAGGCCCTGCCCCAAGTAGTATGTAACACAGCTCATTGCGGGCTTCTTTTAAATACGTCTGTGCAAAGACTTTTGTCTTATACCCAGAAGAGGCATTTAACAAATATTGACATGAATACACATACACACACACATGCATGCACACACACACATGCACACACACACACATACACATACAGAAGGCTACAGCAAGATGATCATATTTTCTATCACTATTAAGATTGGTAAATGATAAAGAAAGATGACAACTTATAAGTATTTTTCTCTGAAATTGTGCCTACTTACAGAAAACAGATATGCAGATTCCAAAATTTATCATTTAGATCCAATACATGCAAACTAATAAAGGCCTCAGTTTCAGTTTGTTTAGCATGGAAGGAATCATAAAAAACCTGTTTAACTCTTGTAAGACTAATTAGACCATGCAGAAACCAGACAAACATAGGACTGAGTGTGACTGGCAGCTCAGTTTCAGAGAGCATGGAGAGTGTGAGGAAGGGGCAATGTAAGCCAAGTGTTTAAAGGATTATCAATAGACCGATATTAAAGCTAAAACTGTTTATTTAGTCTAGAAGACAAAGTAGCCTGATTACAAGTAGATGACCTAGTTACAATCTTCAGCCTAAGAATATGATTATGCAAGAGACTTAAAACTAGTTTTTTCCTTGAGGGAAAAGGTGCTGTTTTACTCCTATCTCCCCCAGAAGAGAGCCCGGGAGAGCTGTTCTGCGGACACGCTGGGAAGCAACAAGAACTAACAGAAGATCAGGGCTGGAGCATGGGACTCTCTTAACAGGAGCCTACAATGAGCCTGCTGTGGCTGCAAACCCCTCTGAACATCCCGGAGTGTAGAAAAGATTCCTAGACTCCTAGGAAGGGGTTGCATCCTTTCTGAAGGGGAACACTGAGTTCCGTGAAGGACATAAAGCTCCCTACAACACAAGCTTGTACTTGCCACGTCTGCTTCCTGGAAGGACTTCAGAAAGAGAGACAGCCCATATAAAAATGGACGTTACTAACACCAAGGCGGTTTGTTTCTCTATTTAACTTGTATTAAAATGAAGAGCTGGTAGCAGGCAAACACAGGCACATTTTAGAATTCATTCCAAAAATAAAAATAAAAAACCCAGCTCCTACATCTTCCAAGAAGCCAACTGGCCCTAAAAGTGTCTGCTGATAACTGCAGCCTTGCTTCTACTTATTAGAAAGTCCCTTTACCTTTTTCTCTTTTTGTACGACAGCATAAAGATTCCTAAACAACAAGAGAACTGAAGACAGAAGTACTTCCATGATGCACGATTCATTCACAGTAGTCTCAGATACAGCAGAAACACCAAGAGTTTTCAAGGCGGCATCGCTCTCAGTGAACCTTATTTTCAGTTTGTGCAGCCACATACTTACTTTGCACCAAGGGAAGGGAAAGACAGTCTTGCAGTTCAGACACTGCTCCTCCCCCTTTATTTGCTTCATCAGTATCTCTGTGCTGGCCAGCTCTCAGAGGCTCTAATGATCACTGTAGGACTGTGCATAGCTCTAAGCTACCAAGGAGCTGAAGCCAGGAAGAATATTAACTTCTTGTAAGGGACTATCAGAGGACAGTCAGCTGAAAAGGAAATCATCTCATTAAAAAAATAAATAAAACAATCCTTCCTCTGGCTTGCCAAAGCCTTGGGAAAAAAAAAATGAATTGACGATTAAAGAAACTTCATGAAATGAATTATTCTATTAATGTTTTATCAGTTATAATTGCTCTGTGAGAAAATGTAACACATAGAGCCTGCTTAACATACAGTAGCACTTTCATGTCATGTGTGGAAAAAATAACATCCTAAATTAAAAGTGGCAAACGTGCGTGTTATACACTATTAGGGAGCCATGCTGAAGGCAGATGGTGCTATCTCAGGCTGAGCCATGGAGTTGTGAAAACAGTATACTGGTCCCAGCTCAAGAAAGTTTTTAAAAAGTCAATCTTACCTTTATAATAACTTTGAAAAAATATGATTGTATATCCTCTTATTGCCCAAACTAACCAGTGCTATATTTTATATTAAATAATGCAACTGATATTTTTGCTTTTCAAGGACAATGTTTTTTCTTCCTCTGGACATGCAAGCATATGATGGGCATACTCATTAGGTCTGCAACTATGAACAAGCCTGTTATTGCTCACTATTTTCTAGTTACATAACACTGCCCTACCTGTGGCGCATTCTGAAAACACCACAATTGGGAACAAGCAAATGGATGTAACCATTCGGGTATAATTTGACTGGAAGATCAAAATATTAACAAGCTTGGCAAGTCACATAGCTTTCCTCAATAGCAGAAATTTCTTCTCAAGCTCATAAACCTATTAGCACCCTTTAATGTCTCAGAGAATATAAAACCAGTGCAGAAAATCTACTTACGGTTATATACTGAACGGGAGCCTTCAAGCTAGGGATGAAAATGAAACTCTAATTCAGGCAATCACTGCAATGCTTTCTGGATAAACTATCAAGTAACATTCACATTGTTGGGCTAAGACATCCCTGAACATCAATTCCATAATGATTTCTCCATTTTTGTGATTCCTACATTTATATCATTAGCTCAAAAAGAGATACATTAATGTTATGGGGGCTTTGTTGTTGTTGTTGTTGAGTCTTTCATTGAATTCTGAAATGAGAAGTACCATAAAGATGATTTGGTCCAATCAATGAATTTGCCTTGTGGCATCAACAGAGCCCAGAGCTTGTAGTAACTTTTCAATCACTTCACAGAGAGACTGGGCATGGAAACAGAGGCTAGAAAACCGAACCCTACTTCCTGTTCTGGGGATTATTTACTGGACACAAAGAACTGGAGAAAATCTTGTATAATATTCCTATGACAATGTGGATTATTTGGCATGAGGTTGAAGGTGATTTAAAAGGAGATCTTAGAGATGGGCATGACTCCCAATGTAAGAACACCTGCCGCCCAAGTGTGAGGACCTGAGTTCACATCCCTATGTGCACCTAAAAAGCTAGTCAAGGCTGCATGTGCCTATTAGCCCAGAGCTGTGGGAAGTGGAAACTACAGGGCTGTTGGAGCTTGCTGGCTGCCAGCCAACTCCAGGTTCAGTGAGAGACTCTAGGGCAAAGAAACAAGGCAGAGGATGTTAAAGGAAGATACCCAGCATTCTACTGTTGCCCCGCCCCCCCACACACACCATGAACATACACAACGCAGAAGGGGGAAGGCTCTTGTCAGTACGTGCAAAGCCATATGCAGGGCAAATGGTTAGCCATTTCCCCACACTAATGAAAACATACAAAAAGCTTTTCCGGCAATATTTCATATAAAATATAATGGTAACAAATTATTCTGGTTGAGAAGACTACATGTCTAAGGGGAACACCACATGCAATAACAGCATTGCTTCGCTGATAGATCTTTAGGAGTCTCTATCAATTCATTTCTTTGGTGCAAGAACTTATTGAGGATGCCATATACACTAACTAGGTACTAGTTTAGCTTAGGCGATACACTGATCAGAAACTAATATTCTACTCATTGGGTACGGAACACCATTTAACATTTGTAACAAGCAAGTGTTAATCCAGCTTCCCCACTAGTTTACTGAAACACAGCACAAAAACAATTATTCCAAATAACTTTATTTAAACTGTTTTTCCTTCTCAAATTATTTCCATCATAATGTGTGTTTCATATGATAAAATTATAATACTCATTGCTGTGGGATGGTCTGTATGTCAAATTGCTCTGATTGGTCAATAAATAAAACACTGATTGGCCAGTGGCCAGGCAGGAAGTAGGTGGGACAAGGAGAGAGAAGAATTCTGGGAAGCAGAAGGCTGAGGCAGAGAGACACTGCCAGCTGCCGCCATGACCAGCAGCATGTGAAAACACCGGTAAGCCACCAGCCACGTGGCAAGGTATAGGTTTATGGAAATGGATTAATTTAAGCTATAAGAACAGTTTACTTGGTTGGGTCTGAGGGGCTGTGGGACTGGCGGGTGACAAAGATTTGTTCTGACTGTGGGCAAGGCAGGAAAACTCTAGCTACAACTCATAATACATTATTTCAGGCAATATTTAAGACAACAAGAGTTGTAGGAGCCCACAAAGATTCCAACTTGTTGGACTCAAGGTCAGAGAGTCAGACTTTATGCTGCTCTCCAAGGCTGCACAGTAGGGTGCAAAGGCATGGTCACCAGGTGTCATATACTTCTAGGCCTAATCACAAGATGCTCTACCGTGGGGCATGCTTACCAGGTGTTTTGAAGGGTCTACACTTGGTTGTACGTTGTGTTTTGATCTTGAAAGGGGGAGGACTTTTGGCACTCCCCTTGCTGGTGTATAAAAGCCTATTAGAAAGAAACTCAAAGGCAGGGCAGCGGCACACGCCTTTAATCCCAGCACTCAGGAGGCAGAGCCAGGAGGATGAGTTCGAGGCCAGCCTGGGCTACAGAATGAGTTCCAGGAAAGGCACAAAGCTTGAAAAAAAAAAAATTCGAGGCTGCTGGGTATTGACCCAAGGCCCTCCCAAAGCTATCCCATGTCTCTGTCTTTTTCTTTGTCTAAATCTATATTTCTTCCTATTATATCTCAATTCCTTACTAACCCCTTTCAAGGGACCCTTTGATAGGTCAGAGCCGAATCCCAACACTGACCCCAGACAAAGAGTCTAGAATATAAGAACTATAGACATTTTTCTGGAAGTTCCCTCAAGTGGGGTTTCACCTGGGTTTTTAATTGAGAGGCTATAAATAATTTTTCATAGAGATTCCACATGTCCATCTTTCTTCTTTCTATAAACAGGTGTGATACACATTCTCCTTAAAGCAGCTGGATGCTTTGTCCTTTGTTTGGGTGAATTTCACCTCCATTCATTCTTCAATTATTGCAGAAATTGTCCCCAACCTTATACCAAAATAACCTGACAGTTTAAGTGAGCTTTTTCAGTTCACTAGCTTTTATGTTTTTTTTTCCTATCCTAATCACTCCAAAACTTTACTACTGACATTAAACCATGACAGTTATCTCTATTTCTTATGGATGTGATAAAGAAAAAAAAATGAAACCTTACCTCTCAATGATGGATAGCATTTAAATTTCTAAAAGTAAGATCAATGGAGGCTAGACTGTCCCTGGTCTGGGGACAAGTTTGTATATATGACTTTCCCCACAATGCAACTTAAGGGAACCACCTGCTTATGTATTACTGTGAGAATCTGCTTGTCATAAAAAGAAGGCTCTTATTGGATTTAGAAGTGTGTGTGTTGGCGTGAGGCATACCCTCAATCATAAAGCCAGTGGGTCACACATGTTCATTTCTGAAAGGAACCAAGAACTAGAGACTAACAAACTAGAGTTCCACAAACTTCCTAATATCTGCACTACTGATCCTGTGGCCAGAAACTGACAAGTTAAAAGCAATAAGCATCAAAATATGCATGAATGAGAATAGCCTTCAATTTCATTTTAGCTCGCCCCCACAGGACTTAGGAGTAACCTAAGGTTATGTAACATGGATGGCCATTGAGAAGAGGAAGGGGACCCCTGGCTGCTGCAGAGAAGGAATTATGTTCATGGCTGCCGGCGGCATCAGAGAAGGCACTGGGCTAAGCAAACAGAAGCCTGTGGAAAAGAGAGTCCCTTGCTCAAAGAGCAAAGTTACTCCTATCTCCCAGATGATTGCTCATTTTACAAAATGCATTTTTAACAATAACAAAAAAGTCTGAAATATATACCTAACTTTAAAATCACTATATATTTAGTGCTCAGCATATTTGTCAAGGATACAATTTGACTGAGCATTAGTGAAAAATGCTTAGAAACTCTAAGCATTCTTTAATAAAACTTGACCTATGTCACCCACACAGACTGATAAAATTATTGAATTCATATATTCAATATATCTAGACCTCAATAGATTTAAACACATGAATAGTCTAACATCTTTAGTCTAACATCATGGCTCCATTGATTTTATACCATAAGTGTAATTCTAGAAAAACCATTTGAATATATTCAAGACAAATTCATAATTTAAAACTAAAATCATTTCAGCACAATCAAAACAAAAAAAAAAAAAGGATCATTCACTAGGTAATTGATTCCTAGGACCAAAAAATAAGAATTAAAAAATAAAATAAAATCATAACAAATGTTGGCTTTGGTTAAATCTGAGGCGGCAAACTTCAAAACAAGCTGAGGAAAATAAAATCCAAACTGTCATCACAGTCAACATGACGTTTGTAGAAGAATCGTAAATAATCTGTCTAAAATCATGTCAAGCTTATTGTAAATTAAGGAACAATTTAAAAATTCAGATTATCTCTGTAGGAGAGGCAGGGCGATAGAGGGGGAATTAAGGAGGATTCTTGCAGCTTCACTGGTACTACAGGGTCCTGGTCCTATAAATAGGATGATGGAGCCAAGGGCACATATTTTAATGAAGTTCTATGTATATTTTGTTCATTTTTGCATCACCAAACATTTCACCGGTATGAATCACTTAGACTGGATACCTATGTCCGTATCAACAACCATGAGTCTCCAGGGTTGGGAACAAGTCTCAACTCTACTGATTAGTGCTGCCTGGCACTTAGGAGTGTTCCATTAGTGCTTACTGATCTGTTACAGGAGCTAGGGGACACCCTGTCACAACCTGACACCTGCTCTTCCCACCATCTGCCACTATCTCCTTACCTCACCACCACCTGAACCAACCCACGCTGTTCCAGCTGTTCTCACCCATTATTCTTCATGTCAATGTCTCGTGCCTGTTCGCTGCCCATCTAGTCACCTCCCTTTCCTCCAACTTCTTGTTGACATGCATATCTAACAGCAATCATCTCAACATCTCTGCAGAGCTGTGTCTTCAACGTGTCTAGGAAAGCTGTGACACAAAGTCTAATCTTGGGAATCGGGGTAGCCTCCATTTTTGTTCCACTGCTAGCCTATTTGACAATGTGGTAGAAACTCATGTCTATCCAACAAATGGAAGCATCTACACACTTTGCCATTTATGATTACCTTTCCATTACTGTCGCTTGTAAACACATAAGACGGGCGGTGGTGGTGCACGCCTTTAATCCCAGCACTCGGGAGGCAGAGGCAGGTGGATCTCCATGAGTTCGAGGCCAGCCTGGTCTACAGAGTGAGTTCCAGGAAAGGCACAAAGCTACACAGAGAAACTCTGTCTCGGGGGAAAAAAAAAAAAAAACAGCCAATACCAGAGACTCAGGAGAAAACAACAACAACAGAAAATCACATTGAAAAATCTTCTGTTCTAGTTTCACCTCTGTTGTTGTGATGAAACATTCTAACAATAAAACAACATGGGAAGAAGGGGCTCATTTAGCTTATGTGTCGGGTCACAACCCATCACTGCGGGAATTCAGGACAACGGAGTCTTGCTCTTCTCTAAGTTACCTGCTTGAAAAATTACATCTTATCAATTTTTCTAGGCAAACTTTTCTCCAGACAGCAGTTCCTAAAGAAGGAACCTGAAGGCAGAAACCATGGAGCAGCACTGCGTGTTGGCTCATTCTCAGGCTCATGTTTAGCTAGCCTTCTTATATAGGACCACCTGCCCAGGGAAGGGTGCCACCCACAGGGGGCTGAACCCTCTTAATTAACAATCAAGACAATCCCTCCCAGACACACCCAAGGACCAACCCAATAAAGACTTAGTAGAGAGTCTTTGGGTTATTCTAGTCTCTGTCAAATTGACTGCTATCTAAGACAACTTCAAATAGCATTTCATTTCAGCAGCAGATCACCACCCAACAACTACAATCTGGAAACTAGCATGCTGCAGGGCTCTTAAAACCTTCCAGCTAACGTCGGTGAATTACAGCTGGTCCACGCACGGAGCTGAAGGTGAAGAGGAGACTTTCAAGTCAACTTTTCTTTTCCAGATTCACTAGCAAACATCAGCAGACCTGTACATTCAATGGCTTTGTACAGCATACTGCTATTAGGAAAATCTGAATGAATGTTACCTTAGATGGCTTTATAAGATCCTTTATGTATTTCCTTGATAAAAATAACCATTCAACTGAGCTAATTAAACCTCATGATTTTTTAAGAAAATAAGCAGTCCTTTCCTAATAGCTGAGGATGGCTGTTTTTCCTAACATGTAATTCTTAGTTCTTGGACAAGCTCCACATGAATTTCATATCCTCTTTAAACATGTTTAGGCTGTTTGTACATGATCCAGATGCTACTGAATTGTTTTTGTAGACATTTGTCTCACCTCAGAGATTTATCAGACCTGACTTCTCTTTCTACCATTTCTGCCCCAGATCCTCAATATCACAAAATGACTAAAACTACTAGGATTATTTTTTGTTACTTTATTTTAACTGAATAAAAATGGAGGAACAATTCCTCCATGATTTCCTTGACTCCTAATTTCCTAAATCTGCCTTCTGAAGATCAATTTCTCTCTCACTACAAACATTTCCTTGAGACTTAGGGGTGAACTAATATTTCACATATGACCTACTTCCTTCTAGTGCTCATAATTATTTGTTAATAAACTTAATTTCTTAGTTCATTAAATTAATTAATCCATTAATTAAACCCCTTCATCCATGAGACATTAAAGACTCACTAAGTATCCATGATGTGTAGAGACCAGGGCTGGCACTGGGCAGGCACAGGCAGGCTCTCAAGATCTCCACACAAAAATAAATGTGGACTTTTGTTTCTCCAACATCCAAGTACTGCTTCTTTCTTTTCCTCTTCACCCTTCAGCATTTTCCTATGGCCTCTTGACCCAATTCTGTTCCACATGTGAATTTTTATTCCTGGGGCTCTTTTCTTCCATGGGTCCCAAGGGCAGGTACAATGCTGCTTCTTGGTCTTCTATGCTCACCTTACCCCACCCATCCCTTCTCTTTCACCATGGTTAATTATGTCTAATCTTTGTTTTTGCTCTACAAAGCACTAAAAATGTGCTTAAAAGATGTCATGGAAGGAAGGAAGGAAGGAAGGAAGGAAGGAAGGAAGGAAGGAAGGGAGGGAGGGAGGGAGGGAGGGAGGGAGGGAGGGAGGGAGGGAGGAAGGAAGGAAAGAAGGAAGGAAAGAAGGGGAGGGGAGGAAGGGAAGGGAGAAGAAGGACAGAGGAGAGAAAAGGAGAGGAGAGGAGAAGAGAGGAAAAGAAGGAAGGAAAAGAAAAAATACACAATGGTGTCTTGCTCTTCTCTAGATCATCTGTTTGAACGATTACCATCACATCAATTTTCTCTACTAGGCAGAACTTTCTCCAGACACCAGGGAGGGCATGGCTTTCATTTTGGCTGAGGATCCTGACTCAAGATTCTTGATTTTTATCCATTAATGAAGCTCTTTTAGGACTTGCTTCTTAGGATAATAGAAGTATCCACAAGTACTTGCTAGATGCCAAGTGCTCTTCTGGGTGCTTTGCTATATGGTGTTAAATCTCGCCTACAGTGCCCTCTCCAGGCACAGACAGCCTGATTGACCTCACTATACAGAGGAGGAAACTAAGGCACTACATGGCTGTGTGACTTGCTAAATGCCGAGCTGCGAACTGGACTCAAGTGATCTGGCTTCCACGTCTCCACCCTCCTTTACCATCATACTATGTGCCCTACCATGTCTGAGGACAGATATATGTTTCCTTTTACCAAAGCCATAAAAGTCTTTTAGTGCTAGCATCTATCCTGATTGTACTAAAGGAGAAAATGTTTTTAGTAAAAAGTCCAGCTTCAGCCAGGCCTTCCTTATGAAGTCGCTGCATATTTCAGTTTGTTAGGATTTAGCTGATCCCCTCAGGGCTGGCAAGAGAATCCAAAGAGAAAATGCTTCCGACTCTTACACTTGGCATTTGCCTTCTCAGTCATCAATATCTAAAAGATGACCTGACAGATCTCCCACGTCTAATAAGACTAACAGTTTTCCATTACTCCTCTAGCACCAGTTCCCCTTTCCTTAGGCACCTATCGGTTACCTGGTGTAAAACTGTGTAAACCCTCCCCTCCCTCAGACTATCTTCTGGAGGAGACCAGCAAGACCCATCCTCAGGTATTCTGCTTTCTGCTTTCCTGTTTCACTTGGCACTGCCGCTCTCTCCCTCTCTCTCCCTCTCTCTCCTTCCCTCTCCCTCCCTCTCCTTCCCTCTCCTCTCCCTCCTCCTCCTCCTCCTTCTCCTCTCTCTCTCTCTCTCTCTCTCTCCTCTCTCTCTCTTTCTCTCTCTCTCTCTGTCTCTCTCTGTCTCTGTCTCTCTCTCTCTCTCTCTCTCTCTCTCTCTCTCTCTCTCTCTCTCTCTCTCTCTCTCCTGTTGCTTCATGCTTGCTCTCACATCTTCCAAATGTTTGTTTGTTGATCACTATGCCTGGGCAAGGTGCCTGTACAACAGAGTAGGCAGGAGAGTGCAAACCAATACTCTGTTTTACCATGCAGCCAACACTCAATCATATAATGTAAAAAGCTCCTGAACCCTCAGGACTAGGTTCACGTGGAAGCCCCACCTCTCCATGTCAACAGCAGGTCCTGGCTAACCACTTGGTTTCTAGTCAATCCCCAGCTCCTCTCACTGCTCCCCTCTATACCTGAGATGAATCCAGGGTATCGCAAGTCATGGAAACTCTCCATCAATAAGCCCTTACACTGCTCTTTCCAACAGGCCCTCAACTCATATTCTAAATAAAATGAGAAGTGCATCCTTCCCTTGTGTTTAAGGACAGCCCAGTCAGGACTTCTTAGGGCTATCTTTTTTTCTTTTTTTTTAACAAAAGCTTCTTAAAAATAAAAATGCACCTGAAGTGTTAATAGAAGCATTGTCTTGCTTCCTTTAGCTTCCATGTGACTAAAAACATGCACTTCATTCTAGTGATTTTACAATCAAGACCCCCACAATAAAGATCGTAGTGATCTTTTAGGAAGTTCTTCCACGGTCTTCCAATGGTACACGGCTCCGTAAGTTACTTTGGTCCATGTCTTCTCCTTAGCCTTGCTGTCGCCTGCTGCCTTCAGCCATCTTCAGCCTGAGAACTACAGTCTTCCAGGCATGGGGACCGACTAAACACCCTCATAAAAGGAGCCTTATTAGCAACTGGGTGTTGGAAGTGTGAACCCACTTCACAATGTCAGACTGAGAACTGTACGGTCCACAAACCCCTTAAACCCAACATTACTGTCAGTACCATTCTTGGAAATAAACCTCTAAACCTACTCTTATGATTTCAAAAAATAAAACAAGAATCAATGAAAAACAAATACCTGTTGGATTAATAATTAGAAATGTTACTGATTTCCACAGTGATTTTCAACTCTGGCACCAATGCTCTTAATTGTGTGACTCAAACTAAGTGCACTGAGTCTTTCTCATGGATCCCTCTTCTAGGGAAAAGTAGAGAGCATGTCATTCAAATTTCCCACTTTTGCTGAAGAAATATGGAAACTTTTCATTTTGCACTCCATGGTGCAACTTGGAAACACCATCATGAATTCACGCTCCAGCTCTAGGTGTAAGGGGAACAAGGTGAGAACGTGCAGTTCCCTGTGTGGTCCAGGAGCATAAAAACATTCCTTCACAGCCTGCTGCTGTTGCCATGGGACCATTCGTACAAACAGAAAATAATCAGAGCTGGAAGCAAACTACCACCCTGCCTAGGTGGGAAAAACAAATCCACTGTGCGGCATCTCTTATTAGATTACTACTAGTACATTAATATAGCTGCATCATTTGTGAATAAGAAAATCTAACTTCTAAGACGAAAACGCACTGTTTCAGGGTACACAGGGAGAGTTGTGGGTTGTTCCAAAGAAGAATGCCTTACCCTCCACCAACCAGCTCAGAGATGACTGACGGATCTCCCACCTCTAGTAAGACTGAAACAATTGCAACATTAACCATAATCAAATCCTTGGAGTCCATTTCTATTTCCCCCTGCTTTCCTTGAGTATACCAGCTTCTCTCTAATTCTGCATTTAAGCTCCAGTTATTTCTCAGTTTCAACACTCTTCTGCCTCATATCCTCCTTCATATGTCCCTTCCAATATTATTCGATACTATTCCCAGAGTATCTAACATAATTCTCTCAGAGGAGGAAGACACCGGCTGTTTTTTGTTGTCTTTTGTTTTGTTTTTCTTTTAGAACACTTATGGCAGGGAGGAGTGACCGATGTACTCTGAAGTCTCCCCAGATGAGCAGTTTGTGCTGCCGAAAGGGTGTCCTTTGTAAGTGAAGCCCTGTCCTGGATGTTAGAGCTACAAAGATAACCAGGCACACACAGTACCTTCAATGAACAGTGGACTGAGGGGTCATATTCACAGCCAAGTTCATAAACATGTTGTCAAGGCTATATGGGAGGTGTGCAGAAAGGCTAGACCCTCCAAGCAGCAACTAATTCTGTGTGGTTACTAATAGTCACCTCCACCTGAAGACAGAGGAACAAACAAAACTTTAACAGATGGAAAGTAAAAGGACAGAAGAGGAAATATATTCCAGTGCAAATGTTATGATAAACAATGTATCAGGGCCATGCTGAGACACTTAGTTGGGATGTCAGGTTGGGGCACATATCACAAATGACAAAGAGATATGGACAAAATAGCTGAGCATTATGAGTGGTGCAAGACAGAATTGAGCTTTATTAATAATAATTATACATATTTATATAATAATTATATTTTGGCAGTAATTACTACTGAGCCAGGATAAGGAGACACGAAGACAGAGACACATATTAAGAACACAGGTATATGTGAAGGTTTGAAATTCAGAAAAATGGAAGGGAGGCTGAGGTTCAGTTACTAGTCCTGAAAGAGGTCCTGGTTCACCCTTTCCCAGTGACCTCGTGTACTTTCACCTCCGATTTTGAGACACACAAACCAGTACTTAAAGTTACTGTGTGCATTATCAGCTGGGGAGTCTGTTCATGCAGACTCTTATGCCCCAGGCCTTGAAAGAAAGAAACTGAGATTTTACAAATTTTAGCAAGCTCACAAGTGCAGTCACTACGACTGGTTGGATCCACATTTTGAGTAGCAATGCCAAAGGAGTCGTTAAGATTTCTGGATTCTTCCCCCAAAACAATATGGCTTCACTGGGAATGCCAAACACTTGGGACCTCAGACAGTCAGACAGGTTGGGAGGATGCATGTGTGTTTTTTCCTACACTGATGTTTAAAAGCATTTGCAGCGACTACCAAGAGTATCCAGTCCTTTCTCATATGAGGTGGGCTCCTCCACGGCTGAGAGCATTCAACTTGTAAAAAATAACAACCGACAATTAACATCTCTAATTCATCGTTGTAATCACATCAAAGTTCATTATCACAACTATATGGCCATTTGGTAGAGAAATAAAAATATCTGAAAGGTACATATTCTAACAAAGACTGCCTTTGATGCCTGCTATGACAGCAAGACAGTGTCAATGTTAAATGACTTGGTTACGGCAAAGAATACATGGCATTACTCAGAAGGGAGGCCTTCATTTAGCTTATCATTTCAAGTTTTCTGTGTTGACCCTCTGACTAGAGCACTATCTATACAGATGATGTCTGTGAGAGTTCTCAGAAGCAGTCAACATCACAGCCAGGGAAGTAATGTCGGAGGAGGATGTGAACAGAACAATGTATCTTGATTCTGAATTCTTTTCTTTCCTTGTAAGGCAGCAACTTTACCTGGATTGCAAGTTTTCTTTTCATCATTTTCCTGGTACACTGTGACACAGATGGTGTGAGGTAATTTTATGCACTCCATCTAAAAGCATCAGTTCCCTTTTTCATTGACCAATCCATGCTGCTTCACACAAAGGAGACATATTGGTGATGTATCTGGTATAGTACAAATCAAGACTAAACAAAAGCAATTCATTCCAAATCAGGACCCAGCCCTGAGCTGGAGAAACTTAGATATCCCTTGATTGTTGCAAAAGCAATCACCATTTTTCTATCTTGTTTTCTTTCCTCTTCCACTAAAAATAGAAGGAAAAAAATATCAAAAGAGCATGGAAGTGAGAAGTTGTAGAGGGGCCTGCATTTCAGCCTGACTCTTTGATAGAAATTCCTTTAAAAGAAAGAAGGAGGTGGTGAAAATTACATCAGCTCCCAGAGCAAACTAATGAATTAGCCATTTAACTTGTGAGATGTTGTCTTATCCTCCCCCCACCAAAAAAACATTTACTACATTTTATATGACTTATTTTCAACTGAATAATTTAAGGAGCGTTCAATGATGCCACTGCTTGCTTGAAATTTGTGAAGTTTTCCTTGCACAGAGCAATAACTTTACTAAGATGTTTCAGGACATAAAAAGCAAAATCAATGCTAGGAAAAAAAAATGTTCTTTTTGTTCTAGGGTCTATGTTTGGAAAATATTGCCATGTAGCATTTATAGTAACAGCTGTACGGTTAAACTTTAGGCACAAACTGAACTGCAGAGGATCTGCTGCATAAATAAAATCCCCATGGCAACTAAATGTGCTACTAGATAACACAGAAAAAAGGATTTATGTGTTTGCTGAGCAGTCTTGCCCTAAAGGAATTCTCCAGGCAAACGCAGGCCACCTGCCACATGTTATATTAAGCTCAGCCTTCTGGACTTATTTTCAAACCCACAGCAAAAAGGTCCAACTACTTTTATTTGGAACTCCCATTGTTCTGTATTCCCAGCCCCTCCAAAAATAAACAATTCATTTTTCAACTTGCCTGCTATCTTTTGCCCCGGATGCAAAAGATAATTAATGAATTTGTTTGTGCTCCTAAGCGTTTTGTTGATCTTAGTGAAATAACAAGCATATGTATAACCAAAGTTGGTTTTTTTGTTTTGTTTTGTTTTTTAATTTTCAGACACAACTCGCTATTTGCAATGTAAGGTAGACTCTGCAGAAGCAGCATGGGGTGACGAGGTATTTTGAAGATGAGAAGAACCAAGAACACAGCAGGGAGATTAACATCATCTGCAAATGTAACACATGAAGGATTTATAGTCACTTTCTTCCTAGAGGAAATGGGTGCTATGAACATTCTAGGATTTGGTTAGAGATGGTGTTATGAAGTCACACAACTATAAACAACTGCTGGGAAACCTTTCTTTTTCTTTTAAGTATCCCTCTCCACCTTCAACGCTTACCATATCTAACCGTTCTTGGCAATGCCATATATTTATGCTAATGGTATCGTGAGATGGTTGAACGTTAAGGTATTTTGAATGGGAATTTGAATGGGATGCATATTTCCCTTCTGAGAGGGAACAGAAGACAAGAGAGTATTCTATGGTAGTCACTCAAGATAGTTCTTTTTTTTTATTTTATAATTTAATTTAATTTTACATATCGGCCATGGATTCCTCAGTCCTCCCTCCTCCTGTGCCCCCTTCCCCCAGCCCACCCCCCCATTCCCATCTCCTCCAGGGCAAGGACTCCCCTGGGGATTCAGCTCAGCTTGGTAAATTCAGTCTAGACAGGTCCAGTCCCCTCCTCCCTGCACCCAGGCTGAGCAAAAATGTCCCTGCATAGGCCCAAGACTCCAAACAGCCAGCTCATGCACTAAGGACAGGTCCCAGTCCCACTGCCTGGATGCGTCCCAAACAGTTCAAGCTAATCGACTGTCTCACTTATCCAGAGGGCCTAATCCAGTTGGGAGCTCCTCAGCTATTGGTTCATAGTTCATGTGTTTCCACTAGTTTGGCTATTTGTCCCTGTGCTTTTTCCAATCATGGTCTCAACAATTCTTGCTCATACAATCCCTCCTCTTTCTCACCAACTGGACTCCTGGAGCTCCACCTCCAGGGAGGCTACCTAGTAAAGAGGACCCTAAGAAAGACACAGGGATCGCCCAACGACAGAGAAATGGACGAGATCTACGTGGGCAAACTGGATGTGTGTGTGTGTGTGTGTGTGTGTGTGTGTGTGTGTGTGTGTGTGTGTGTGTGTCTGTGTGTGTGTGTTGGGGGGGTAATGAAGGGCAAGGGTCGAGGGAAAGAGAGCTTAGGGGAGCAGGAGATCCCAGCTGGATCAAGAACAGAGAAGGAGAACAAGGAAAGTGAGATCATGATAAATGAAGACCCCATAGGAATAAGGTAATTCTTTATGAGGAAAGGGGTGGGTGAGTGGACCTGAAATATGTTCCCACACATCTGAGGTCCACCTTGGGACTGATACCTGTGTCAGCCTCACTGAGATGGCCACAGAGTTCCCGGCTGGGGACAGCCATAACTACTGCTCATCTCCCCATCCACCTAAGCTCTCGCGGTGTCAGGAGACTTTGTTGGGGCTGTTTCTGCCTCAGTTGATATGAAAATGGAGGGAAAAAAATGAAGCAATGACACAAAGATATCAAGGCAGATCTTTTGGGCACACATCAATCTGTGGCCTCCTTTCACAGCTGGTGACATGCTTGATTGTGGCAGGAATTATTTCTAGGTACTTAATAAAACCAATGGACATATTAATTACAACCTTATGAAGTAAAAGACACAAATGTCCATCAAATGAGGCTACAATTTCAACAGAGTTTATTCATTCTCAGATATTTATGGCCTTTGACAGGTAGATTTCCACATTAATATCTGAGGAATAAACAAATCTTCAGCAAGCTTTTTTTTTTTTTGCACAACACAAATAAGGCTACTCTGTGATACACTGAAATCATAAAAGAGCTTCACAGAGAAAACATATCTAACTTTGAATTCTCTGGCTTACATAGTATAGCCCCTGCCTTCAAGGCTAAAGTAAGCTGTCCTGGAATTTCTCTGCCCTGGGAGTAGGTCCTTTTTGGAAATAGCAGGTGACTGCTTCAGTTGAGGTCAAGGACTTGGGTGTATTTTAGGTAATATATAGTCACACCTGTCACACAGATTTTGACTGTGATCCTCTTCGACTGGCCAAACCCTCTCCAGCCTTTTTGGTACAATACAGAAGTAATGCTGGTGTGAAGAGGTGTAATGTTAGTATAATGCATTTCATTATAGACAAATACGGTTATATATGTAGATTATTATTGCAAAGCAATGACTTCTAAAAATCAGCATTTATGAATACTTTGGATCTAAGCAGCATTCTAAATGTTCCTTTCTTTTCTCCCTGGGAGCCTAGTTGGGCTACACATTCTAGTTTCCCTGGCAAGTGAATGTGGCCAAACCTCTGTCTCTTAGTCCATAGAATAAGGACAGAGGAGGCTGTGTGCTGCCTCGAGGACCAGCCAATTCCACGCTCCCTCCGGAACTTGTCCCTCCTCTCTTCTAGCTGACTGGATGGGAAACAATGCTCGGGCGATTCAGGAAGTCTGGCACAATGTCTTTGTGTCCATGAATGACTGGGAGAAGCAGCAACTTCCTGTCTACCAGCAATAGGCATGTGGGAAACTCCTGAAAAAAGAAAGTGGGACATTATGCCATTGACACTTTTGAGCTTTTTAAACCAGCTACCACTGCCTAACTGACGGATGGCCAATCTCAGTCATTTAGTTAAAAGGAAGAAATTTAGAGGCACCCCTTTGAACACATAACATATGATACATATATGTGTATGTACATACACAGATTTTAGAAGTTACTTAAATGTGATTCCAATTTGCACCACAACACATGTTCATCTTAAAGTTCTTGGGAAATTATGGATTATTACTATGCGTATGTGATTCCTAACAAGGATAAGATCCTGTTACAAAATGAATCAAGGGCTGCTTTGTGGAACACAGAATGTGTGTGTGTGTGTGTGTGTGTGTGTGTGTGTGTGTGTGTGTGTGTGTGTGCGTGTGTGCATTGTTTAACTTCTAAATTAGCAGGTAAGTTATGGAGACAGTTCAGCAAAATGCTGACACTCGCCAACGAGGAAAGCTGCTCTCACTGAGCCAAGCAGTGTTTTCTACAACTTCCTCCAAATTTCCATGAAAAGGCACCAAACTAGCTCACAACCAGTTTTAAAGCTGGGAATGACTACCTGAGGTCTTTAAGAGCTACAAAGACTCTGAGGGACTACTGTGTTAGTCACTGCCCGGCTATAAGCAAGTGACGGACATCAACTGAGAGCAGGAAAGGCTTGTGGGGACTCAGTTTCAGGTCTCAGTCCATGGCCCCAGAGTCCAATGCTGTGGACTAGCAGTCAGGCAGGAGGGGACAGTGGGCAGCATTTAAAGGAACAAATCTGTTCCCCTTGCCCAAAGCAAGGGAGATCCAAGAGAAGGAGCTGTGCGCAGCACGGACCTCCAAAGGCACATTGCGAATTCCTTCAGCCAGGTCTACCCTCCTGAAAGCCCATGATCTGCGAACTGATCAATGTCCCAACTGATGGATTCAGGGCCTTCATAACCCGGTCACCTCTCAATTGCATCATCAGCTGAAAAGGGAGCCTTCAACACATGTGTCTTCAGGGGACATTTCAAATTCAAACCAGCACAGATAGGGAAGTATTTGAATTAGATCTTGGAATCATGTAAACCAGAGGGTCAGTTTTACAGAAAAGATCTAATTGAGTCTATGGAAACGACTTCAACTTGCAAACCGAGGAGTCAGAGAGATGTTTCTCACAGTATCTTAGGCCAAATCATCAGATATATTTAAATCAACTGTGTAACATGTATCTAAACGGAAGCCATTAAGTATGGAACACCGACATACTATCATTTATATGCATGTAATATGACAAAGACAGATTGAAGACCATCTTGCAGAAAAATGGCCAAACAAGCTCTAAGTTATTATTTTTATGTTCAGGTAGCACGAGCGGATGGACTTAAATGGCGTGCATTTCTGGTGTGATATTTTTAACCAGGTTAATGCCTCGTGCTATATAGGACACATCTAGTTCTTCATATGCCCATTGTTTTATTCCACAGAAGAGCTGTGGTCCATCTTGACCTCAGGCTCCGAGAGCTGTCTTAGAACAAGTGCATTATGTTCCCACCTGCTCAGTGTTTACACCAACTTGTCTTCACATGCATTGAGCAAAAGCTGACAAAGTCACACACATCATCTTTCTCCACCTACAAACATCTGGGGAAAGTAGCTTGTATTTACTACATCTACCTCTGGGCTAATCCTTCTCCCTAAACGAGAAAACCGAGTTTCTGATGCTTTCACTGTTTCTCTCACATGTCTACACCATGTTCAGCTGCCAAACCGAACAGCCTTGTCTCAGGCCACAGCCTTTACCTTTATCTAATCCTGACCCAGCTTTACCCTTTTTCTTAATGCTCCTACCAGTAAGGAGACTGACTTGTGGAAATCAGCTAACACTCACTCTAGTATGGCTCCCTCAGAATAGAATCCTGGTTGGCTTATAGGGGTCACGATCTCCTGCTCAGGCATTTTCCAGTGTCAACTTCTCCCCACACAATTTCCTCAGGCTGTTTTTCATTTTAGTACACATGTTTGCATCTTCTCATCACAGTACTGTTATTAACCCTAATATACCTATACTCTTTGGTAGTGCACACGCGATGGAAGAGACCTCTTTGATAGGAGAAGTTACTTAATTTGCAATCCTGCTCGGTTTTTCCCTTAGACCATTATGTGCCCAACTTGATTTTTTTTTCCTTCGATGAGTAGATCTTAATATGAACACCACACAGAGAGAAAACACAAAATAAGCCTGCTTCATACTCTTCATGCTGCTGCACCGAGTAAATAAGTCTCAGTCAGAGAAGGGGTTCTCATCTGCTGATTGCATTTGTATGATTGCATTTCTCAGTCATTACTGATGACTCTTGTAAGAAGTACTCTTTCCATAACCAATGGCAATTCTTCGGCGTCCCGAGTCTTGCATGAGGGAGAGGGCTTACTGGGTAGCATCGTCTCACAGCCTCAGCAGCGCAGCACCCCATGCACTGGGTTCAACCTGTCCTTTAGAATATGAAGCTCACTGAGCAGCATCAGAAATGTGCCGCACAGCATTAAAAGGCTAGGCAATAGATAGACCTCCAATAATGTGTTTTTAGAAGTATGCAAAGTAAATTTAAACCAACCCTGTTCTTTTGTTTTCAAAGACCGGCACATTAATAATGGAATATTAGTATAATAAAGAAAAATAGCTCATGGGGATATAAATTATAAAGTGAGTTGGTTTGCTGTGTGAATTATGATAGCACATTTAATCCAAAATGACAATGGAACAATTTAAAAAAAAATAATTTCAAGTTATTTCTTTATGAGAGCCTGGATTCTCATAAAGCAATGGTGTCAGTCATTGTGCGTCCTTATCTACCTCTAAACCTCCCTTCTGTGCTCTGTCCTCTGGTGCTGTCATTTAGACTTTTCTGCTGGGCCAGCTGCTCCCGGTTAGGCTCTGCCATGAGGAGTACCAAAGGGAGATGAAGATGCTGACAGAAGAGGGAGGGGCCTACTCTCTGTGGGCTTCCTGCATGGTCAGTTAGCACCGTCCATCAGTGGGACTTCCTGCTAATTAAAGGCAGTGGCCAAAGTCGATGCACTGTTCTTGTATGCTCACAACACCAGCTTCCTCCTCCGCATCTTCAACGACAAGCTACCCCGTGTCTCTCTTCAGGAGTCTGACTTGAAGCTTCACGAGCTCTCTCATCTCTCATTTTCTTCATCGTGGTGGGTACTTTGCACTTGCTTCCCATAATTGCTCTCAGTATAATATTCCTAGGACCTCACTTTGTCCTCTCAATGCACTTGCTGTGCCTCCCTAGCTGTTCATTGAAACCCTCTGTTCAGATAGCCCGGGTGGCCTTTGTCTCCCCACTGGACCTTATAGAGAAACATACGTAGCAGTATTTAAGCTTGCATTTCCCGAAATGTGTTCTAATGATTCTTTCTATCTTAAGAGTCTCTACAAATCCAAAAGGAGTTTGGGGGTCTCCAAATGGTTAAGAAAGCAATACATCGCATCCTCCCATAGACTCTTACAGAGTAATTTAATAATTACCAATAATAATAATAATAATAATAATAATAATAATTAAATAGAAAGCTTTAAGAAGTCCTTCCCCGATGCAGTGATAGCACCTGTCATCCCAGCACTGGGGATGACTTGTGGGCTTGAGGCCCATGTAGGGTACAGAGGGTGAGTAAGAAGGAAGAAACAAAGCGAGGTGGAGGGAAAGAAGGGCGATCCACTATGAAAAGTATCCAACCCACTGTTTTCCAAAGTTCAGCTTGAAAACTTTGCAATAATTATTGACTCTGTGAGCCACTAATTACTCATTAAATATTCAATACAAAATTCTTTCAACTTATTGAAGTTTAGTATAAAGCATCAGCCATACAGACAATATGTAGGGTAACTCTTAAGAATACGATTTTCACGTTTTCAAATGAATGATTTGTCTCTCCATTACTGTGTATCCAGCACCTACAATTTGCTAAAAACACTGTTGATGAAATCGGTAGGACCTAGAAATCATGTATTAAATCCAATTCCTCAACCTAATATACAAAATTCTAACCCCTCCTGCAAAAGTGCTACTACTGCTTGGAGCTTTGCTCCAAACATGGAAAATGTATTATAAATGACTGATGTGAGAGCCACGGGCACGTGTTCCTGTACTCTTAGCTGTTAGACCTGAAATTCAAACTACAGATAAGATGGAATACATATGTGGCTGTCTACATAAATGAAAGAGATGTACTTGTTTATGTCGACAGCATGGCTGGACACAGCAAAGTTATATGCCAGGTGAAACCTGTGCTCAATAAGCTACCTGCCACAGAATCAACTGTATCATTACGCTCTCACCACAGAAGCCCTAAATTGCTGAAACACGAAACATTCAAGTCACGATAGAAAACTCCATCACTTTCTTTACCAAACACAGTACCTTACCAAAGCAATGAACCCCACTGAAATCTCATCTCAGTGTTTTGCAGTACACTAACACCCACATACACTGTAAGTCTTAGTCTATGTAACCATTTCCAAATGCTGAAGAATATAATGAAAGATTTAGAGAAATATGCGAGGTGGCAGGTTTTTTTTTTTCTCTTATGCCTGTGTGATATCTGTCGCAGGGAGGGCCAAGAACGTGAGAGGGTGGCTTTCAGGTATATGGAAGGGGTAAGAGGAAGGGAAATGATGAGAAAGGAGAGTGGATGGGTAAATATCATCAAAGTGTTTTATATGCATGGATGGAAACATCAAAATAAAACCTATTTTGTATCAACACACACTAATACAGTTTTTATTAATTTTTTGAGATTATAATCTAATTGCATCAATCCCCCCTTGCCTTTCCTCCCTCCAAGGCCTCCCATATACCACACCTTCTTGCTCTCTTATCATTAATTGCTGTTATGTGTACATATATACATATATGTTCTTGAATAGAACCTGTGCGGTCTGTATAATGTTACTGGTATATATGTCCTCAGTGTTGACCATTTGGTACTGGATGACCAGTTGGCATATTCTCCCACTCACAGAATTCCTTCATTGCCTGGAGTTCTCTGTGTAAGGCTGAGGTCTCACAGGCTTCCCCATCCACTTTGGCATGTCTGTTTTGTCCACGTTCAGCTCATGTTTGGGTAGCCATGTTGCTAAGACCCTACAGGTGCAGCTTCTGATATTATTAGGTGACGTGGCCTTGCAGCAAACTCCCTGATCCTCTGGCTTTAATAATTTTTCTGTCTCCTCTTCTACAGTGTTCCATGAACCCTAGGTTCAGGAGTTGTTTTGTGGATGAATCCATCAGGGTTGCACTGGACAACTCTGCATTTTGTTTGGTTGAGGTTATTTTAAAGAATGTATGCTAAGTAATGGGCATTGAGGTGGGCTTATATGTACATCAACTTAAATCTTTGCTTCATCCCCATTTGGCAGATGAGAAAACTGAGGTTTATAGGTTAAAAAGGACCACTCTGGTTGTACAACTTCCACTTGTGGAGTTGAGATTTGAAGCTATATTCTACACTTACACTCGGTTTCGGAAGCCCCCACCCCCGTAAAATGTTGGATTCACACTGATCTTTGAAACAGCAAATGAATGCAATAATAGAGATGTTCCATCACATTTCAAAAGTGGTTCAGGCAATGTGTTTCTTTATTATTATGAGGAATAGTTTATTGGGCTTTGCAATAAATCAAATCAGGACCGTAAAGAAAACAAGATAAAACAAAACCTTCTTCAGAAACACATAAAAAACAGTATAAGTTTTACTCTAACTTGATCTTTGTTAGATGCGATCACATAAAATACTCCACCAATAGATATGACAAGTGCACTTTATATTTCAATGTGTCAAACCGATTCAGTGCTCTGAAACTATGTTGGAGCTGGCAGGCAAGCAGGCTATATTAAATTTTTCTCTGGAATCGACTTCAATTCTAGACTGAATTATTGGAATTTTAGTGACCCTAAAAAAGGCTGTCAGAAATGATATTCAGCGCAGAGATTTCAAATCTAATGCTCTATTACACATACTTCACATAAAATAATATAGTTTCAATATAAACAAACCAGTCAAAAAACACATTCTATTTGTTCTTGTAATTTGTACGCATTCTGATATTGATTTGTCACAGCAGAATCCTAAATGTGTCTGCTTCTCGTGACAAAGCTCACAGGCCATACTTCATAATTCAAGAGTTCATTTGGATATGATGCCACTGTAGGTTTGATTATTAAGACTTTATTTTATGGTTCATTTTTTAAAAAAATACATCAGCACAACAAACAGATGGCTAATAACTCCAACAACCTACATTTCCTCTTTGTTTGTTGGGTTTCATTTCTTTGCACATAAATCAGAATTATCTCAAGTTATATATTTCCCAGTACAACACTGGTTGTACTGAGAATCGAGTCACTGAGTAGGGAGATGGCTCCTCTTTCTTCTTTAGGTCTGGATGGGAATATATATCTCTCACTGCATGGAAGCCCTGGTTAAGACTGTAGAAAGCAGTTCAACTTTGAATATACTCTACTTTTTCAAAGAAGAAAAAGCACATCGTGGTTGACTCTATACTGCCACCATTGTTCCTGAAGCTCCTTGCTTAACATAATGCTGTTATCATGTACCTATCAAGGGACATTAAATCTCAAGTGATGTCAATGTGAGAAAATTGAGAAGCCATGTTTAGGTAGCCATGTTGGTGAGATTTCCTGGATGTAGCTTCTCTGATACTTCTAGGAGATACAATCTCACATCACACTCCCTGATCTCCTGGCTTTTATAATCTTTGCCCCCATCCTCACCTCATCTTCTACAATGATTCCTGACTCCCGGTCCTAAAATGTGGGAGTTGTGTTGCAGATAAACCAGTTGGGACTGGAATCCACAACTCTGCATTTTGATCAGCTATCGTTTTCTGTAGTGGTTTCCTATGAAAAGAGAAGCCAATTTCCCAAGTTACAAATTTTCTCTTTAAATGTTCCCTCTTTTGTAGAAAATATACCTTTTCATGATGCACAAAGCCAAAAAGATTATACATAATGTTTGTGCAGTCCTGTGCCATCAGGGGAAGAGTAAAGTATGACTCACGAGAAGGGTAGTGCTGTGAATGGTCTCAGACCAAGTTCATAGCTGTGTCTTCCTTAGAAGGATCTATCTAGTCTGCCCTGAGACCAAGAAAGAGTGATGGCAAAGGAAAAAGGTAAGCAAAGGGTCCTGAACTGACTCCCAAAGATAAATGCTCATGTGGACAACAGCCACGCATTTAAGATATTCATTCTATGCATGGTATTAAGGGAGGCAGTCAGTTTCCATCTGGTATAGAAGAATTTAGAGCTGAAATATTGGGAAATTAGATAGCACTCCAGATTTTATAGTAACTTACAGTAAAACTAACACAAGGTGCTTGGATTTCCTGTGTGCCTGTTCTAAAGCAAGCAGGTCATGAACATCCGCTGGTTTCTAATAACTTTAAAGTACAGGCTGTTATCATCACCTGTCATTAAAGATAGTAGGTTTTATGAGCAGGTCTCCAGCGGTAGTCTAAGGCATGTTCTTATTAACCCTTTGCAAAGGTTCTCTGATTGGTCAACCACTTTAGGGAGAATATCATTTGCTTCCCTATTTATTCATTTATTTAGACTGACAAACCACTTTCAACACGTGGAAGTCCTGGAATTTTTGCCCTGGTCTAGTTTAGCTTGGCTCACAAACCTGGGATGAACACAAGCTGAGCAGAGACTTGGATTTGAACTGACATCCAGCAGCTACTTTACGTGGAAACAAAGACCTCTTACACGTCCACTGATATCCATGGGACACCCTTGCAGTCAGCGAGAGATAAAGATGTGTTGTGTTCAACTCTTCCAAATAATGTCTGCTAGCTTATAATGGGAAAGGATGATCACTGCCTTTGAATCCTTGACTGAGAATTAGAGGCCTGGATCTATAGTGGATATTCATACCAGGTATTCGTTCCACCTATGACCTTGAGGTACCAGCGCTAAGGCGTGGCCTCTTGGCTAGCTTAAGACCTGAGGAGAACATACATGAGTCCCCTTCTCTCTCCCCCTTCTCTCTCGTGCTCTTGGATGGTGAAAACTGGGCCAGGTGGTGTGAAACAGCATGGGACCAGTTCTCAGCCTTCCAGGGACTCTGGGACTAAAAGTGCCATATCCTGTATCATTGAATTGATACCCCATATAATCCTTTAATAAATAGATTCATTATTGGTATCTGTGGATTTCAATTCCTGCATTACGGCTCTTTGCAAGGTCTTTAGGAAGTTGTACTCATGGAGCTTCCCATCTCTACAGGTCCTACTACTGTCCTTATGCCCTCCCTGGCTGCCTTTTATAGAACTATTCCAAAAACAGTCTAAAGAACCGATGACTTTCTGATACCCAGGCTTCCGGAGACAAGCAACAGCTAACTCACTACCTAACTTTAACGTCTTAAATAACTCCCATGGGAATGATCTTGAATAGTATCCATGTAGACCATGCAGTCTGACCCCTGTCATTTATTATTTTTTCAATCTAAGGTTTTGTTTCATGGTTGCAGGAGTGTAGTCTTGATCATTTTTTTTTCTCTACATAGCAATATATGTTTATCATGTGTGCCTACACTACTAACAGAGCACTGAAACTTAACCACCAAAACTCACTTGGGTCAGGTCTGGTTTGGTTCTGTATTTCTCAGCACATTGTTTTCCAAGTTATCCTAACAAGGAGAAGCGGCTGTGGTGTCCCAGGCGACACAGGTTGAATGGGTAAAAACAGACGGGAGAATCAACTGAGCATCTGGACAGACAGACTGAGACATGGAGGTAAATCTGCAGCTGAGCCTTGATTTGTGAGAACGGGTGAGGAAGGAGAAAAGCCACCCTGTGTGGACAGCCACCACCACAGCAGCCCCCTGCTCAGCTTCTTGCTAGGTTCTTCTAAGTTTTCTTTGTCTCTAAAATGGATTACAAAGATCATACTTCAGGCTTTTTGACGATAATAAAATTTAATGTTCCTTAGAAAAAAAATATTAAATGACAGATTGGAAGTGTCACCTTGGTTACATGTTTAATGTGATTGTTTACATAAATAACTATAATTTTTTATCCTAGTATCTAGCAAAAAGGGTTGTAATCCAATTTACATGATATTGGTGATTTTAACCTTGCTATCTCCTATGGAAATATAAATATTACTCAAAGAAAATATCATCTTATCCATCGCCAACATACAGTAAATGGTTTCCCACATCATAAAGCTTCTAGTAGAGATATTTCTACATATCTAGGTTGCCTAGGAAATCCATCCTCAAGCAACAGCATCATCTCCAATTCCCATTATCCCTACTGAGGTACTCAGTAAAGAGACAGTTGTTCCTTCATCAACCGAACTATGTCAGAAACACAAATAAACCAAACGCAAAATTGGGTACCATACTTTTTTTTTTTTCAAATCCATCTTGAGTGCAGAACATACTCAATTGTCTGATAAATTGGTTAAAATTGGTGCCGCCACTAGAATCGAGTCACTGCAGAGTGTATTTCTGTCACCATATTAGCTGTCATGTAGCAATTGCTCCTAATGAACTTAATATGGCTTATGGCCATGAACTGCTTCCTCTCAGAATCAAAATCTAAATGTCCCTGCGTTTGACCAACTGGCATTCAACACTATCAGCCAGAGGCACATGAGGCACTCAGGTTCCGTTCCAGCCTCTGGCCAGTTCAGCTTTATTCCCTGTGTTCTTTAAATATGAGGCATTTACACTAAAATGCTAGGTAGCTTGGAAAAAATAAGAGAGTCACAGAAAAAATCTGTGGTTTCTTTCTAACAATTTCAGTGTACCTAAAATTTCTACAACTCAGTAAAGTGTGGCTAAGGAGGAGCCTTAGTAAGACTAACCATGAAAGCAGTCACTTACAGATGTTTACACATGTGAATGGAAATGGAGTCGTCCTTGAAAGTAGAATAAACATGGAAGGAATCAAGGACAAGACAAAGCAAGCGTAATGTATCAATAAACCGGGGGTGGATACTACAGCCAGCTTAAGTGCTTGGCTCTTCCTGATGCTCAACACAGTCCTTGAGGCACACTCCTTTTGCAGCTGACACAGAAGGCTGTGCTTGCCGGACCTGGACGTGCAACAGGCTTCACACTTGGAGTGGACGGATGTCTTACACCTCTCTGGAGCTCCCTTTCTCCCCCCTAGACCTGACTACAGAATGATTTCAGACTTACAGGCATAGGCATGATCTCTTTCTGTCCACATCTAAGTTTGGATGCTGCTTCTCCCTCCTCTCACTGAGGTCACCCAGTTCCTTTCAATAACACAACAGCCTCTTTACAAGACTCTGTTACTGCCTCCGAGAAGGAAATGTCCCAATGTAGTCATGTCCCTTCCTCACCAAGAAGCACATCAATGTCCCAGACAAAACCATTGTTGTCTTTTCCCCCCACTGCTCTGAAGCTCTCCTGTGAAACTTCTCCACTCCCACCCTCAATACTCAGTCTCTGTCACACAGCTCAAGGCTGTTCTTCCATAACTTAGAAGCACTAACCTCAAAATAAAACTGCAAAGTCTAATGCTGAAGCAATTAAAATTTCATGGTGCAAATAAATCTTCCCAATGGCTATTTGGCAATCTCTTCAAGGCTGCGATTTCTCCACAACTGGTCCTTGCTATAAAGGTATTTAGCACCTTTTAACCCCAAGGACACCAAAGCTTGTGAACATCCAAACACATGGAATAAATCTAACTCAACAAAGCAAACCGGAAGTAATTCAAAGCACACAAAGTGTTAGGGATTCAGTGGAAGTGTGTGGTCCACAGGCACAGATAGATAACTGCACCCACTGACTCTTGGGTGAGATCCCAACCTCAGCAAGAAGGGACAGCCAAAGATCCCGGGAAAGTTAAGGGCCAGGAGCTCTAGCAGACCTATTGCTACACTCTAGATAAGCAGTTCTCAGTGTGTGGTTCAAGACTCCCTTTGGGATCAAGCAACCCTTTCACAGGGGTCATCTAAGACTATCAGAAAACACAAATATTTATGTTATGACTCACAGCAGTAGCAAAATTACAGTTATGAAGTAGCAATAAAAATAATTGTATGGTTGGAGTCACCACAACATGAGGAACTGTATTAAAAGGTTGCGGTATTAGGAAGGTAGAGAAATGTCTGTCTAGATGGAAGCATCCACTTCACACTAGGTGTTGGGACCTAAGACTGGCCTTCCTTCCTTCCTTCCTTCCTTCCTTCCTTCCTTCCTTCCTTCCTTCCTTCCTTCCTTCCTTCCTTCCTTCCTTCCTTCCTTCCTTCCTCAATTTGGTGGCAAACTAGAAAGGGTAATGCTGCCTCAGCTAGCTCCACCTGTGGGTAAGTAATCCTCCTGCCCCAAACTCCTCCGTTCCTGGGACTACAAGGTATCTTCTACCATGCCTGGCTGGTTTTCTTCTACTACACATTATGAACTTGTCTCTAACTACCATTGACTTTTTTAGAAGGAAGGCATGCTTATTTGCAAACAATTAAATGAAGTAGACACTTGAATGCTTGCAGACTGCTAGAGAAAAAAATATGTATACAAATTAAAAGGTGGAGAAGTTAAGCAGTTACCTAAGTAAATACGATTTTTTCAAGCTCATCCAGAAACACCCACACCATTGAGGTAAGTTTTCTTGATTTGGGCTTAAGTCAAAGCCTTAAGAAAAGATCAAGTCAAACTTCCTTCATCTTGAGGAGTCACACTCCTCCACAATCAGTCACTTCTCTCGCCTACCTCAACCTCCCTCTCTCATCGCCATGCCAACAAGAGCAGCCCCACTGTATGGTGATGCCCTTCCTGTGTGGCTCCTGGGGCTCTTGGCTCACTGCCTACCTTCCTAGTTTGCACTGTGAAATAGACACCATTTCCATCTATCTTACAGATGTGGAAGCCAGTTTAATCTAAGGATTAAATCAGGATCTGCCAGTTACAGAATTAACAACAGATCTCATCTGCTGGAGCTAACTCCTAGTTCTTCTCCCCTTTCTTCCATTTTCTGCTCAAAACTAACCCTGATTGGTGTTCTCCCGGCTAATTATCACTTAGCTTTGGGATAATGTTACAAGGGGGACTTCCTCATAAACAGATCCACAGTGAGGTCCAGGAGCAGACGGCCACATGGAGAGTGGACTGATGGAAGAAAGCAAGAGCAGAGAACGCCAAACCAAGGCATGACTTGGGCAGCAGACGGTGGTGGCCTGCAGTGAGTGTGATGGTCAGACAAGGAACATATAGATGTGACAACCACTGCGGGGACAAATCTCCAGGGTGAAGTGCCTGCCTGGGTAAGGGTGAGAGGGAAAATGAGGACAGAGAGGCCGAGTGGTCTTCAGTTTACAGCTCATAAAACCGAGTGACTGGTGACCCCACCTATTTAAATAAAGAACAAGGAAGGAGGAACTAAACAGTTCAGGGTAAGAGTGGAGGTCATGCTGACTGTTGGATATTTGACAATGAAGAAGCAGGATGAGTCTGGCTAAGAACTGGGGCAACAGCATAAACCAGTGGATGTGCAGCATCATGTCCTGCAATGTAACTTGGACTCTCATACAGATTTGAAGACAGTCAACAGCTTCAGCGGCAACATGCTTTCTGCATCAGATCAGTGTAGCATCCATCTTCTGCTAATGAAGCAATCACGTTAAGAATATAATTTCCAGCTGGGCAGTGACAGTGCACGCCTTTAACCCCAGCACTTGAGAGGCAGAAGCAGGAGGATCTCTGTGAGTTCAAGGCCAGCCTGGTCTACAGAGCGAGATCCAGGACAGGCACCAAAACTACACTGAGAAAAAAACCAAAAAAAAAAAAAAAAAAAAAAAGAATATAATTTCCAATAATATTCACAGGTTCAAGAACAGTTTTAGAAAACTTTCTACTCCTTTTGTACACTATGAACAAACCCTGTGCTGCTAGTTTTATACTTGTATTCTAATGTTTTAGGTCATCAGTGTTCCTATACAACACCCTGAACATGTTCTTTGTTTTAAACATGACATCACTCTTTTTCTAAATTTATGTATTTTTAAAGACACAGACTTGTAACCTCTCATACCTTTATAACTATGCTACTTTAGAAACATGATTTCGATTTAACTCCTGCAATAATGTATAATATTTCCGTCTCCAAATTCTGTAGTAACAAATCTAACAAGAGTCTTAGTAACAAGAAGTCGGGCATTTTCTTACTGAAGGACACTGTAAAAGAGAGAGGACACAAAGAAAGTAAAGGCTTGAATCTGTAAGCATGCAGAAATGCTCAAGAATGATGTGTGTGTGTGTGTGTGTGTGTGTGTGTGTGTGTGTGTGTGTACACACGCACGCATGTACAGGCAAGTATGTGTGCCCACAGACTGCGGTGGTGGCGTGTACTGGGAAATCCATCTATAGTCTAGTTTTTTCAGAAAGATACAGTCACATGATTATAATATTCCCTAACCAGAAACACTGCATTACAATTTATTACCTTACTGATGAACCTTCAAAAGCTATAAAGAACCCAGTAAATCAGAATAATTGATAATTCAGGGTTATGTGGAGTTCATGGTTATATTATGTAATAATGTGAAAAAATACACCCAGGTAAACATTTACCTTCATCTAGAACAACCTATTTCAGTGCTTTGGAAGCTCTTATTGAGAATGAACCCAAAAGAAAAAAATATGACCAGAGACCAAGATTTTAGGCTGTTATTTTAGTGCAATTAAAAATAATTTTCACATTTATTAAGACTGGCCCTAATTGCTTACATTGTAAAACCTAAATGAGGGAAAATATGCACTAAATTTAATTTATGATCCGGGACTTTTATTAATTCATATTGATAAATCTCCCTAATAATTCGTTAGTCATTTTTTAAGTGAAATGCACAAATGGCTTTTTCCCCTCAATTTTCAGGGAGAAAAGGAGGTAACAGACACTGACAGTTAAATTTTTCCTCTTGAATATAAGTGTATCTATAAAATGTCTGGGTAGGCTCTTTTATGAATGAATCAAGGGCCTTAACAAACACCTATAGATATAAATTTCACATACAGTTCAGAATGCTTCTTTCCTGGGTAAAATTAAGTAAAATGATCATGACTGAAGCTTTTTATTTTTAAAAAGGTGGTTCAATTTAGTAATCTCTTTCTATTACAGCTCTGTATCTCAAAGTTCAGCACAGGAAAAAATCGACAGGCTCAGTTACCACAATTCCTAATGTTCAAATTCACATGATCACAAAGGCTCTGGTCGGAGGTTACCTATAAGCAACATTATTTGGTCCTTAAGGTAGAGCAAAACAAAACAAAACGAACAGCCACTAAACTCAACACGATTGCACTGCCTACAGACGTTTTGCAGGGACAAAGTGACTTGGGCTAATTCTATATATTGCATGAAGTTGCATACACTTGTTCTGAAATATTTAAAAATCCTTAGAATACACGGTTCCTAAATCAAGGAACTACTTATCAATCAAGGCCTACTTACTAATCTTCTGTAAAGAAGAAGGAAATGTGGGTCTACACCCATGAGACCAGAAGTAGTCCACACTGTGTAGCTTCCTTGTCCTGTTGCATGGTTGGGCTGTTGTTATCATTTTTGTTTTGGAATATCTCATAGTCTTACCCTTTGGTACTCAAACCACGTTAGATGGCAGATGTTCAAGTTCACATATTCAGTCTGTAGGATACAATGGTTTAGAGATGTCACTTTTTTTGTTTTGTTTTGTTTTTTTGTTTTTCAAGACAGGGTTTCTCTGTGAAGTTTTGCGCCTTTCCTGGAACTCACTCTGTAGACCAGGCTGGCCTTGAACTCACAGAGATCCGCCTGCCTCTGCCTCCTGAGTGCTGGGATAAAAAAAAAAAGGCGTGCACCACCACCACCCGGCTGAGATGTCACTATTTCTTTAATGGATTTCTGCACATGCTGTATAGCTTCATGTATCCCTGTAACATGTCCTTATAAATTCTTAGGTATATTTAATTGAGCTAATTGAAACAGGTTGCCTAATATCGCCGTCCCCTTTAGAGAACAGAAAACAATCACAACTTTCTCATGCCTTTTCTTAAACATCAAACTATCCTTTTCCTTTCTTGTATATGAAAAGAAATTTTTCTTTTTTTTTGGTTTTTCGAGACAGGGTTTCTCTGTGTAGCTTTGCGCCTTTTCCTGGAACTCACTTGGTAGCCCAGGCTGGCCTTCAACTCACAGAGATCCACCTGGCTCTGCCTCCCAAGTGCTGGGATTAAAGGCGTGCGCCACCACCGCCCGGCATGAAAAGAAATTTTAAAGCAATAATCTGAACATAAATATGTAGGATCTGCAGAATGGCCTCTCTAGACCTCGTATCCTGGAAACATAGGCAAAATTTTTACAAGTATGTGAAAATCCACAAGAGGATATAACTATAACATTTTAAGTCCATGTCCTAAAGTCTTATACCAAAATAATACTTGTACACTAAAACAATATATGAGTTACAACGCTTTTTTATGCTCATGCTCTTGCTGGATAACGCTAAGCAGAATCAATAGAGGCATCCTCCCAGTGGCCAGGCAACACACTCGACCAGCTCAATGAGTAGATGGTCTCAAGTGAGGCCTGACCTTGCTTACCAGGGCTTTTGTATATGTTAGGAAAAGTCCCCCAAGGTCCCCTCTCTGGACAGGTTTAGCTCATGGATGCAGCATGTGACTAAGGGAACACAGACTGAACTTCAGGCCAACAAACCCTCCCAGCTGCACGCTTTCATACAGCAACACGAGCTCAACACCAATTTTCAGTCTCAATGTAGATCATGGAAGAAAGTTTCATCTGCTATGAGATTTTAAGCCAGACTTCATGGTGCATGAATCTAATCCTAGCTCTGTAGGCTTAGGTTATAGGAATATTGTAAGTTCAAGGACAGTTTGGACAATATAGTGAGACCTTCCATCCAATGAATAAATGAATAAAAATAAATATGTCATGCCCCAGAGTCCCTGATTCTATTTCTAAATTAGTCTCATTTAAGTATCTTAATTTGAGTATACTAAGTTACATAAAAATGAAATATCCTATTCTGCTGTATTAGTTTTATTCTCTTCTTTTTTCTTTTTAAGAATGAAGGGCTTGAGTTTAGATGATGGAGAACTGGTCCTTGTTAATGTCCTAAGACTGCTTCATAGCTATTATACATAGAACTTTAAAATTAGATTTTTGCTACAATACACCTATGTGCCTGCCTATTAGCTCTGTGACTTTTCTGGGTCTGTTTCCTAAAGGGGTTATTTAAAATATTAAAATAAATCACTAGGCAAAGGACTCAGCATGGTACCGTTAGATGTGGCTAGTCAATATAGTCACCCTAGTCATCATTGTCTTTGAACCAGTTTAGTGAGCATCATTCAATGCTGGATTCTACCATTTATATCAAATGTGAAAGGGTTTCTGCAAAACACAAATGTCAAATGAGTATTGGGACTGCGCTGGTGGAAACCTAATTACAATGAAGACGCCACCATCATGCCATGGAATGAAGAGTACAGTAACAAAATAGGAAGAACTGAGTTATTCAGACATGCATATCGCCCTCCCCCCTGCAACCAGTTACCACACATGAGAAATTAAGTCCCCATCAGATGCAAATTCACAGGGTTTTAAAAGAAAATGTGTGAAAAAAAATTGGGGACACTAGAGTTGGCAAATAGTTCTTAAATAGGACCCAGTATTTTAAATGGGGAAGAACATAAATTATATCATGCAGGAGGGTTTCTTTTCATCTCTGGATATAAAGGAGTGGAAAGGAAAGATAAAGAGATAATAGGTGTATCTTGTAAATTCAATGAAGATCACATCTGAAATATACAAAGAACTCCTGGCACTTAGCAAAAAGGGTAATTCAGTAGGGGAAAGAAGTTATTGTCAAACATGAGAATGTACTTAAATCTTTTAGTAAATGACCGACATGCATTTGAAAATGTGCTCAATCTCATTGGTCAGCAGATTGCCACAAATTAAAGTGCTGTAATTCATGCTCACCAGAATGATGAAAAGATGTAGGCCAGAAAACATGCTGGTAAATATAAAGAGGCAAGAGAATTCCCTCTTAAAGTTCACTGCTACAGTCACTTTGAAAAATGAGTATTATCAAAAGATAACCATATTCATAGCCTATGACTGAGCAATTTATGTGTTATATACAGATCCAGCAGAAATGAGCACATCCGTCAGCCAGGTCAGAACACACCATTCAGCAAATTCCAGGTTTATGAGAGATCCTGCCTCAAAAAGTGAGTTAGAGAATAAGTGAAGAGGACATTCAACATTGACCTGTGGCCTCCATCTGCATAGTCATGCATGCACACATACACACCTACCTTAACACATACACACCTGCATGCGCACACACATAGAAATACACACAAAAGGAGGAATAAACAATAATGCATTTCCTTGGCTCCATCTCACAAATATAATGTTGATTAAAAGATGTTAAATATCAGGGCTGGAGAGATGGCTCAGCAGTAAAGAGCACTGGCTGCTCTTCCAGAGGTCCCAAGTGCAATTCCCAGCACTCATAGGACTGCTCAGAATCATTCCTCTCTCCAGTTTCAGAGGCTCTTACGCCCTCTTCTGGCCCGCACAGGCACCACACATGCATATGGTGAAGACACATGCATGTAGGCAAAACATCCACATACATAAATAATTTTTAAAGGTGTCAAACATCAAAGAATGCACATTCTAAGACATCATTTTATTAAGTATTAGTACAAAGAAACTAATTTATGATTTTAGAGAGCAGACTCATTCTGGGAATGGAAAGGAAATGGTTTGACAGAACCACAAGAATGTCTTGTAATGACCATATCTACAGTGTTTCACCTCCTCATCAAGGTGCTAGACAGACACTTTCCACTTTTTTTTGTTCCAGATGTCCAGAAAAGGGGCTAGTTTTGAAGTTAGAATATTTGAAAAGTGATATCAGAGCCAAGATGATCAAACAACCTCCAAAGTGCAGTGAGTCAGACACTATGGTAACAGGAGTGAGAACTCAGAAGTCCTGCTGAGGGACTTCCACAGTCATGAGCAACCATCGCCGAAGGGGACTAAAAACATTCTCCCTCCAAACACAGTCCTCAATCTCATAAAATCCAGACCACGGATATGCACGCACAATGCCCAAGAAAAACCAGAAGAAAACTATTTTCAACAACGAAACACAGATTATGTGCTCAGCATCCTATTCCACTCTAGCAATGTCCCTGAGGACACTGAGGCCCAGAGGGACTGAGCATCATGCACAGTCATATAGAACTTTGATTAATGACCTGAACTGAAGTCTAGGCTACTTACTTATTTCTCACTGAATGCACCATCTTACATTAGACTCCAAAAATTAGCTTGAGTCTTTAAAAATTCATAGGTTCAAACTCTGATTTGAATATTACCCAAGTTGAGTTTGAATGTGAAAAGGAGACAAGGACAGCCACAAGTGATCATAAAGTGTCAAAAGCCACAACAACTAGGATCTGAGAATCAGCCAAACAGAACTTCTACTTCCTATTCATAATCAAGCTGATCAATTATTTACAGTTTCCTCGGCCATGAGGAACTATGTCACAGAGTTTGGTTGGTGGTGTTGCTGTTTTAAGATAATGTTAGAATTCCCACTGAAAACTCTTTCTCTTCTAAGAACATCTATTGGCCTGGGAATGCATGAAGCCCCCCAAACCCAACAATACTGTATTAAGAAGGGAAGGAAGCTTTCCCATTGCTTGACACTCAGAACAAACCACAGAGCTGACCTGCGTGCTGCAGATCTAATTTAAAGACCTCTCTCCCCTCTGTGCGCACTAGATTCATGAAGTTAAGCTAGAATCCCCTTCCCAGCAGAGAAGAATGGCCATGGCTCAGTCCACGGCTTTCCTCATGCTAGGCCTCCGTATCACAGCTGCATCCTCACTTCCTGTTGGTATTCATCTGGACAAGATACCTCTTCACCAAGGATACCACAAAGTACAGGCTTTATAGCCATAATGAAGCTCTTTCGGATCTCTGTTCTCCCCGCAGAGGACAGGAGGAAAGCGTTCATCTCACCAGGCAGCTTATTAGGATTAGCACTGAATGAGACACCACAGAATGTCAGGCCTATCAGTTACTAAACATGCATCATACAAACTTTGTCTTTGCGAGAACCTCTGCTCGGCATTTGTCATCCACCTGAATAATTAACAAGTACATGCTGCCTGCCAGCAGCTTAGGGAATTAATTTCCCCTGATTACATTCAGATCACACCCACAAAGACTCAGGCCACACGCGCATCATACCCCTGCCTCTCCACGCTGCAGGTAAGGACCACACTGTGTAGCCTCCAGCCCTAAGAAGAGTTCGAACTCAGGACTGTCAAGTTACCAAGGGCATAGTTTACACATTTTGATGGCTACTTGGAATTCCACCGTCATTTATTCAAAGGCCTGGAACTTATATTAACTACTTTTCCGCCATTTTAAAATAAAAATAATTCTAGTTATGTATGTTCACTACTTTTTAAATTGGTGTGAATAACCACATGTTCTAAGAACCACACTCATTAAAATTTTCAGCAAAGTATCCGTTTCAGGACAGAATAAAGAAAAGTGGTGGTAAATACAGCAGAACTAAAATTTGAAACAAGTATCAGCTTGACAGGGATTTACACACATAATTATGACGGCCGGCAATGAATCCGGACTCCTCATTTCACATGAAGTCAACAAGATAAAAATGTGTGGCCAGCAATGGAGAGGGACGATCAGATATTTTAAGCTAAATTCTTCGCAACTGAAATATTGGTTTGCTATGTCTAAACAGAAACTGTTTCAAGAGATCATCCATGGCCTAATGAAAACTTGATGGCATCTCTTTACATTCCTGCCTTCTAACACTTATTTCTTGTCTGCATAGTCAGTTCTAGGATGATAGAGAATAGTTTTCGACCTTACTTAAAAGTTACAAGTTTGGGAGTGGGGGATTTAGCTCAGTGGTAGAGTGCTTGCCTAACAAGCACAAGGCCCTGGGTTTGTTTCTCAACTCCAGAAAAAAATAAAAGTTACAAGTTTTATAAAGGAAAATAAGGTAATGAGCTTTCTTCCTTGTTTAAAAAGTGTAATTTGAAGGGTGCCTGTTCAGCCTTGACATTTGAGAGGCAGTTGTTAAGTTACTCTGAGCATCTCCCATGTGCACCCTTCCTTCAACGGAGCCATGTTGCAGACCATATTCCACCAAAGGCACTCACTGTTAAAGGGCTCCAGAGAAATGAGACTCCAATGGAGGTCATCACAAGCTTCAAAGACACATGAAGGCCACTATGAACAGCAGGGCATTCCTTGTTCCAGTTGGTGACACCATTGGGCACTTAGTAAGATATACTCTTCCTGTCGTGAAAGCTCATCTGTACTGATAGGCTATGCTATCATTAAAATGACCTACTTTAGACAGAATTGTTGGAACTCTACCCTTCATTCAATGAGATGTTTGAGTCATTTGCCTGAAGATCTAACTCAAGTATGCACATGGTTTAATGCATTTATATTTAAAAGTATATTTCTCCTCAACTATTACAAGCATCAATGTTTGGAACTACTGTCTTCTACAATTACCATGTTGGTAAAAATTATGACGCGTGAGCCTTGTTTGAAAATAATTAACCAATTTGAATGGAACATTTGGATGAACATAAATCGTTTTTGAAGGCTGTATCTGAATGGAAAGGAGCTCTGTGTGATGCCATCTCACCTACGTTCTCACAGCATGTTTAGCAAACATGTTTAGTACTGTCGCCACTCTTATTGGAGTTTAAATTGAAAACACTTGGCTTTGTCCCCAGCCTGGAGACCGAGATCCAACTGCAGTCCTACTATCCTGAGGCAACTAAAATTGAGGCCTTGGCCCCATCCTCTGGCCATATTTTCACATCATGCTAGAAGGTGTACAATTCGTGGGCGATTAGCAATGAAAAGGAGCGACAAATGTCTCCTGCAACTTTTCTAGCTCTTAGAATAACCCAGGACAGAGCCTGTACTCACCATGCCAGAATTAGATGTAGGCTAGGAGGAGAGATGAGGAGGTTAGATTCCATTAAAGAGGGCTGGAGAAAATGACAGGAAGTCACCCAAGGTCAAGCATTGGAATCCATTCTGAGTCAGAACAAAGGTGTGCTTGCTGCAGCGTGGGGAAAAGCCTGACGGAGCCCAGCTCATTGATTTGCTTTCCTCTTTTACCGTGGATTACATGCACAAGTTTGCCTTTTAGATCTTAAATCACTCCTTCTTTCTGTACAACTGAGACGGTAACTCAGGGAAACTCCAACTCAGTCGCAGGCATCCTAAGGTTACTGTGATCACTCTTGAAACAAGGGATTCCCATAAAAATTGCCAAGCCCTGATCCACAGTCTATCACAGCAACTAACAGTACTGTGACAATGAGATGTTACCACAGCAACAAATAGGACCTGTTTGTAGCCTGGTCCCGTGGCAACTTCATCAGCTTCTATATCCCTGGCTATGCTTCTCAGGCCATCCTAGCCTCACAAAGACCCAGCAGCCTAGGACTCTCCAAAATCTGTGGAAGACGCTCCACTTCACAGCAATGTCCCTAGCTTGTAGGGATACAAAACTGAGGTGACCAGCCACACTATAAGTGAGGAATGTCTTGATTGATGTTGTCATAACCAATAAACAAATCATAGATTAAACTGACATACAAAAGGAAAGTAGCTATGCCAACCACAAAGAAACAAAAGCTACACCCCCCAATCATTTATATTAGTAAAAGGAAGGAAATATGTAGATCACATGGACAAATACATTTAAGACATAAGTCATAATCAAAACAGGAAATGTTTAAAAGTTAGGAAACACAGGCACACAAGATCGCTCATCAGGTAAAGGCATCAACAAGCCCAACAACTTGAGTTCAAATCCTGGGATGCACATGGTGGAAAGAGAGCAGGCTCTGTCCTACACGTGTCCTCTCCAAAGGCACAATATGACACACATGCAAGCACACACACACACACACACACACACACACACACACACACACACTCACATTAAATAATAAGTAATAACAATTTAAGTTAGGAATCAAAAAGGAGAAACACAAAATACATCAATTGACTGGAAGAAAGCAACAATGCAAAAAAGAAAGAAAGAAAGAAAGAAAGAAAGAAAGAAAGAAAGAAAGAAAGAAAGAAAGAAAGAAAGAAAGAAAGAAAAGAAAACACCCTGAATCAGCCAACATGCTCATTTTAAAACATCATGGGGATCATTTTAAAACCACAAAATGACACCTATGTTAAAGTCATGCAAGACATAGCAATCCACAGAAAACTCAGAGAGCTGGAATTACTGCAGCCTTAACAAGACGACACTAGTTTTTGAAAGACTTGTTGAATAGTGGGAAACCAGCAGATAACAATGAAAGTGAGAAAAAGTCTGTGCGCCAAGACAGCAAGGAGAGTAAAGGATGGACCAATGCAATGGGTAAGGACTGGGTCTCTACCGCCAGCCTCCACCTTACCAGTCTTCCACAGCTTCACTTGAGTCCTGGACCCCACATGGGGACCAGAAGTCCCAAACAACATCTGGAATACTAGGTTAGAAGTAAAAAGATTTCTCCCTATAATACTTGCCATAAAATAATGTTATATAAATAAAATAAGGAAACAAGTTTAACCTTTTGAGTTTTAAATGAGAATATAAAGGAAATGGTCGTTTAATCAAAACAGTCTAGATGCACTATACAGTCAGTCAAAAACACCCTCAGTAATTGCCTAATCAAGATGTTCTATGACCCACGCAGTCAACTAAACGAGGCCTTCAATGCCCATTACAATGAAGAAAAGTGAGCATCATTTTTAACATATGGTGGCATGTCCAATCTAGGGTGAGTATCTACAGCCCTCTGGGTGTCACAGAAGAAAAAGCATAATGACCTTGCTCTGGGAGTGTGGGGAGAATGTGCTTATAAAATATGCCAAGAGACAATATGCTTTCCACTCCTAGGAGACTGTTGGTAAATCTTTTTTACGAGTGCACTATGAGGTGAATAATTAACACTTCCATGTGAAAGTTGACTACCATCATAATATTTAGTCAATGAATTGTTACAGCTGAGTTTTAACTCAACGAAAGTAACTATAATACTTTCAGTTGTAATAATACTTCAACATAAATCTAAAATAAAAGATAATGAATTCAGTTCAAAATGTCTTTTCACAGACCAAGGTTGGTGGTGATATTTTAATATTATTAAAAAATGAAACAATATCAACATAAAATGTCTTTTCACCAAAAAAATCATATGCTTAATATTTTAAGAGTGCAGTTTCTGCAGTACAAATCTACTAGGCAGAAAGAGGACTCTGCCTAACATAAAGCTCTACAGGCCTTTGGGCCCACCCACTGGGCCTGTACAGGTGGCCGCTGCCTAGGAACAGAGAGCACACTTTCCATGCAACAGGCAATTCCAGAATGCAGGGGGTTTTACAACATGGTTAGTGATCACTTCTCTACCAGAGGAGCCTATCATGAGAAGGGCCAGATCTACCATCATCTTTCGGACAATTGCTTTGATTTCCTCACACTGTACATGTGGCTCGCTGTGCCGTAAGGAACACTTGTTGCTCACATGTTATCTCATATGAAGAACAATGGTTTTCCCTCAGTACTTGTCAGTCTGTTTCGATTTCATCACCAGTTTTACCACCACAAGGTGGGTTATTCACTCTAGAGTCAACGGGATTCAAGGGCTTTCCCCTCCTTCCTGGTCCTCTTCTTGCACATACCATTTCCTTGACAGAGGTTATACACAATTCCCTTGCCTAGAATGAGTCCAAATATATGGAATGTCAAGGAATATTATGCCTTTATTTCCATGGGTTATCCTACACTCCATCTATGATACAGTTTTTTGAGGCAGTATTAACTTACAGACTATCATCCATAACTACTAACATTCTAACTTAGAACAACATCTCTTAGAACAACCCATTCCAAAATGGGAGTCTTCTTGAGTTGGGCTGGAGAAGATGCTGTTTGAAAATTGGGCCATCATTCCAATGCATATCTTTCTTTGGATTGACCACAAGGAAATTTCCAGAAAAGTAGGAAGTTGACCTGATTAGACTCTCAATATATTTAATAAGGTAGAGAAAATCCTGAATTTTTTCATAATTTATTACTAATTTTCTTTCATTAAAATTTATGGTAGTTGCTAGCACTAGGGGGACACATGGATCTTCCTGGAATGGAGAAACAGAATATATTTTATGGATGGGCATGGGTGGGTAGTGGGGAATAGGAGGATCAGGTGGGGATGGGAGATGGGGTTGAGGGAGGGAATGTGGGGAGAGACAGCTAGAACTGAGGAGCATTTGAGGGCTGGTATGGAAACTTAGTGCAATGAAAACTTCCTAAAATATATGAAGGTGGTTCTAATAAAATAATCTCCCAAATAATGAGGGACATGGAGTCTCAACAGGCCATCTCTTGTCATCAAATGAAGCTTTCAATACTGGGTTACAGCCAATTGAGTTGTTGGCCAAAGAGGTTCTATAGAATCCCCAAATAACCCAAGACAATAGGTTGTTCTCCACAAGCAGAGAGCAAGGCTTCATTGCTGAAGTCAACACCCACACATCCCACTGAACACAGAGAGATCAAGCTGGTGCCTATCTATATCAGACCTTACCCCTACATTCTAGTGTATTTAGTATGAAAAGGTACTCTGTAGACTACCAGAAAAGAAATATAAATACTAGCCCAAAAACCTAGGGTAAAACCAAATACTACTAGTCTTTAAAAAAAAAGTGGTGATAAAATGACTCCTGATGATATTCTGCTATAGTCACAGATCAGTGCCTTTTTTAGCCATCATCACAGAAGCTCCCTCCTGCAGCAGATGGGAACAAATAGAGAAACCCACATCCAGACATTATGCATACAGAGAGATCTTGAAGCATGCAACTCTATTAACCACATCCCTCCCCTCAGAGCTCACAGAACCCCAAGGAAGAGGAGAAAGGGTGTCAGAGGTGGAGGGGATGGAGGACACCAGGAGGACAAGTCCCTCCAACTCAAAGGAACAAAGCTCCTATGAACTCACAGAGACTAACACCACAAGCACAGGGCCTGCGTGGGTCTGCACCAGCTCCTCTGTGTATACATCATAGCTTTAAGTTAAGTAGTTTTATGGGACTCCTGAGTGTCTGAACGAGTGTGTCGCTGATTTCTGTGCCTTGTTTTATCTTATTATATTATATTGTGTTATTTTGTTTGGTTGTTATCTCTTAGAAGTCAGTTCTTTTATAACGAAAGACAGAAAAGGAGTGGATCCAGATGGGAGGGCAGGTGGAGAGCAACTGAGAGGAGTAGAGAGAGGGGAAACTGTAATCAGGATATAATGTATGAGAAAATAATCTATTTTCAATAAAAGTGGAAAAAAAGAAGCTGGATTCATTTTTATGTTATAATTGGAAATAAATGAGCTATTTTTGTTTTTAGGGGTGTATCAGAGGTAAGCAAACATAATGCATAGTTTAGTAGCCTGGGACTCCACTTGGGTTGGGCTACACACACCTCTCTTCTAATAGTGCATTTGGCAGCCCAAGACCCTTGTCTATGCATGCGATGGCGCGCGCGCACACACACACACACTCTATGCAGCTCTAGCTGCCCTGGAACTTACTCTGTAGACCAGGCTGGCCTATCTCTGCCACACACCTCTCTCTAACAAAGCACTGAGCAGTCTGTTAGCAATTTACCCCCTCCACACACTTTCATTGAGCTACATTCACATCTATCTCTGAACAATGGGATAAGTTTCTCCTTCCTTTAATTACCATAAAACATAGACATTAAATTGTACTCTGCTAGTGTCCAGATGCCAGAGTAAGAAGGTAAATCCACCTTGAACTGGTTTCCATTGCATGCACAAAAAGGTACACTGTGTCCTCAAAGTGAACTTGTAGAGAAAATCCCCTATTTAGAATTTTATGCCTATGCATAATTGGAGATGCATATGTTTAAAATCATTATGGGAAGAGACATGTACAATAGAGAAATGGTTGTATAATTCAATCTGTCAAAATCAAAATAGAGAACCACCCAAAGTATGCCCCTTGTAACCAAAATACTCCTTCCCTTTAATCCCATAAAAAAAAAAAAATCCCCAGACAATAATTGGAGATTGAGTATTTCCTTCACTCATGTGTCTTTCTGTCAGTCCTGACATTGTAGACCTTTCTAACCTGTACTGTTTCATTTTGATTAACATTTCTTTGCAATCTGTGTGGCTCTATTTCACTCCTAGATAAGATGCTAAGAATCTAGAGACACCTGGTCTAACCATCACCAACCAATGTTGTAAACACACCAGAGATCTCACTCTTGGGGATCTATTTTTTACTAAAACTTCTAGTATCTGAGAAAGTACCTGTCCTTATAGTGACTGAACCATTTAACCCCATGCACATACCTGCTCATTTGGGAGCACTCTTGACGTAGCTTTCAATCCTGACTTACTAAGGGTTGAGACAATTAAGAAACTGACAGCAAGAACTCCAGTTCCGAGAACTTCCGGTAGTCTTCCAGGAAAAGGGAGGATGTGGATTCCACGCCTAACTGCTGTGGGCAGAGGTCAGACAGAATGACTCTCAGCCTTCTCCTGAGCTCCTAGGGCCCTGCTGTGCCTTCTCACACTAAGAAGCCCACAGGGCTTTGTGCTCAGGGGTACACCGAGGAGCAAATCTCTGTGTCCTTCATATCGTGTAACTAACTTTCAGACATGGCAATTTTCTCCAACAAAAAAATGGCTAGTAGACAGAAAGAGGTATGTTTTTAAAAGAGTATACAGCATAAAGTTTGTTTACACTGCACCCAGACTCCCTTTGTCCTACATAGGTGTTCTAAAAGTAAAGAGAAGTGTAAGACATCCCCTACAATCTGAAGAACCATCTGTAAATGAAACCACTACTGTAGCTGCCTATCCTGAGAAGTCAGTTCCAAACCCCCAAATTCTCTTTCAGGAGCAACTTCAGAATAAGCTTTCAATCTCAAGTTACTTCAGGTGGACATGACCAAGGGGAATGCCACCATTAACACCAGTCCTCAAATGTTCCGAGGTCTTCTGGGTAAAAGAGTAAGACTCCATACACAACTGCCTTGTTTGAAGCCCAGTACAAACGCTTATGGACTCCCATTTTAATCCAAACAGGGCTTGCTAGATTTCTAGACTTGAAAACATAGTACATGAAGGGTGTCAAAGTCAACACACTTTGCTAAAATAAAAGGCAAAGAAAGGAGTTGAACTCAAGCTGGACAAGGTCTGAAAAATCTTTTATATCAATTTCCAAAAGAAATCTACAGGAAATTATTTCAGAGACAAAGTGAATGTCCTTCAAAGTCAGTCTGACTCTACCAATCCCAGCTGTGTGTGCCTTCCAGTGGCCAGGCCTCCTCCTTTAACACTAGACCTTCTGTGGCAAGCAGATCAAAATCCTTTCATAAATGTCATTAGTTAAAGGAACACAAATGAGAATCCATTTTAAACTTTTCAATTAGCTCCTGTCTCAGTTCGTATTGGGGTAGCCGGGCAGCACTATCACCGAATGCCAACTGTGTTGATAACACAATTTGCCTTTTCATGGATGCTTTAACAGTGCTTATTCCTCGCTGGCATGACCAATCATTGGGGACAATTGATCTTTTAATAAATCTTTAAAGAGAAATCATTGCAAGTTCGGTTGTCCAGGAAAAAGTCCTATAAATCAGTCTATGGTAACAACGTTAGTTTGCCCTCCAGAGTATTCCATTTTGCTCACACCAAAATAACCCAAAATACACAAGTGCACCCTGAGGACCGACACAAAGTGGTTCAATACAAATTGATTCATGCACACCCAGAGCTGTAGAGAAGTGGTTCCCCTTACGAGACCAGACAGCAAGTACTGAGTGTCCTGGTAAATGGGGAGAGGAAGGCGAGTCTATCAGGTCACTGGCCCTGGACAGTGGCAATCTTTGATCTAGCTTAAATCTTGGACACAAGAGTTAAAAGTGATTTCCAGCCGGGCGTGGTGGCGCACGCCTTTAATCCCAGCACTCGGGAGGCAGAGCCAGGCGGATCTCTGTGAGTTCGAGGCCAGCCTGGGCTACCAAGTGAGCTCCAGGAAAGGCGCAAAGCTACACAGAGAAACCCTGTCTCAAAAAAAAAAAAAAAAAAAAAAAAAAGAAAAAAAAAAGAAAAAAAAAAAAAAAGTGATTTCCACCCTTAGAAGGTAACCGAATCTTCAGTACACAGGTGTGAGTCCCGAGAAGAGCCTAATGGTGGTTCTTTTTCACTTAGGAAAGAAGACCATGTCTACTCACACACAACAACCTCTTTCCAGAAGTGCACAGCACTTCTATGGGGAGGCAAGGCAGCAAACTAACAGTGAGGCCAGAGCAGAGGTCCCCATCTGCAGCAGACAGCCTCACATGCAAGGGATGTTCTCCAGAATAAGCTGGGTAAAGTTGTCCTCTTTTCCTTAAACTCTTAACCCGGGTAAACGGCTCAACTCTCATGTCCATACCAACTGCTTCGTGACTGTATTTACAAGTTCTGAAATGAGGGTATGATTTCTCACCCATGACTCACAGAGCATGCTCCAAGGAGTCTCGGTCCCTCTGGTGTAAACACTTTAAGATCTGAGTGTTGCCAACAGGTAGAATGGGGAGTGCTTGGGGCACAGTTCCCTTCTCCTAAGCCCTCAGTGCACACCAGCTCATTAGCAATGTACGTTACTGGTAAAGAAGACCACTGGGAACGAAGTAATTTGTCAAATGGCACTTATGAATAGCCTACGAGAAGTGTCTGGGAGAGTATCAGACAGGGAAAATAGGCGAGGAGGAAGAGAACATTGCCCTTGTTCAGCAGGAACCAAAGAAGACAGAGAAGCAGGAGCTAGACCGTGGCTGGCCCAGGGGTGTAGCTCTGTGACTTCCCAGCATGCTCAAGGCCCTGGCTTTCATCCCCAGTCAAACAAGAGTTTAACAGCCTCTTGCTGGGCTCCCTGCGTGGAATCTCCTTGCCCAGGGGTTGGGAGCTCACATTAGAGGGTAACCAGGAGATGCCCTGCTTTGCCTCAAGGTTTTCCTCATCCTATGCAGCTCTCTGGTTGTGAACATTTGGCCAAGACGCCAAAGCTCCTGGGTGAACTCAAAACTTTCATTTTCTTCCAGGAAGTCACTTCAGCTTCTTCTGATCCATCTTCCTCTGACCTGTACTGTCCTTACTGTGACATTTGTCCCCTATCTGCTGGTTATTTCTCAACCATCTCATTTACTGGGGTCTTGCTTCATTCTTATAAAAGTAACATGAGGAGAGAACTATGCTCCAAGTTCCAAAGAGCCTTCTCCCCAGCAAGAATGGGCAGAACTTTCTGTTGAGTAGGAAACACATTTTTAAAATGTTTGTGAACTTTGTGTGTCCAGCAGTGATAAGCTCACAGGAGGAAACAGTACCCAGCGCCTGACAGTGTGAAGTGAAAAATGCAAGTCAAGGATGCAGGGAGGCAAATGTACATATGGAGAGTGGATGGATACCCCGGGAACTGGCAAAGAAAAACACTTTGGCATAAATATTTCTTAAAACACCCCTATAATAAGTTCAGGAGCTCCCGTGTGCTGGGCTGTGTCAGCAGGTACATGTGTAATCCTGGCAGGAACAGAGCTGTGTTTGTGTCTCACACAGAAGACGGAGTATTGGCAAGGAAGAGCAGTTCCATGTTCCCGGGGTGACACAGAGTCACTGGGAATATGGGTTTACATAATTACCCATTGCTTTCTGTTTTCAAATCTAACTCTGTAAGAGACTTACTTGAAGGTCGTTAAAATTCTCCAAATCTTAATGGTTTAAGAAGCACAAAAAATGTGATACTGCACATGGCATTCCCCTTATTTCTATGGGAATTATCTTGGGAGGGAATGAACACTTAGAAATAATGTTTTGCTTGTTAATTTCTTCAACCCTACATTAAGTGAGGACATATTTATCAATTATGTTACTCTAAAGCTATTTTATTCATGGAGAAAAATTCTCTCACACAAACCAAGCTATTCTATCACTTCTTAAGCCGTATCTACTTTCTACTATTTAGGGAAAGTTGTGGTTCATGTGGTAGTTGATTAGTTAGAGTACTGGTACTCACATTACCAAACGATCCTAAGTCAGTTACAGTACAGGTACCTTTCCAAGAGGAATGAAGAAGCAGAGTTCAAACACAGGACCCTCCAAGTTTGGAGTGAACGGGAGAATCAGGGCTTCCTCCATTTTATTTCTAGGCTCAAGGTCAAAACTACCTGCATATTATTAAGTAAGTGGTCAAGGAGCTCCATCCTGGAGTCTGACACAGGGGTGCAGCTGACACACCCCTGAACAGCCAGAGTTCCAGCCACAAGGACACAGAACTGCAGATACTTCCAATGAAGACTCTGGAAGTGAAAAATAAATTATCTGTTTCACACAAACTGAAGCCAAAGGGGGCAAAAAAAAAAAAAAAAAATGTTACTGCAATGTTTCAGCAAAGCAGCCCTGGCTCCCTTTAGAACACTCTTCAAGGTGTTAGGAACTGTAATTAAATCAGGTCCTGGAAAGTGCTAAGCAGAGGGAAAGTGTTAATTAGGAAATTAGTAAAGATCCCATTTTTAGAGTGGAAAGGCTTTCTTTTACACTTTTAAACATTTACAAAACACAGTTTCTCGTTAAGGTGCAATTTGGAGTATTTATAGAAGCTTGATTTTTATGTTTTCTTCTAAATAATTCATATCACTTTTCATTCCGTGAGTTCAGAATTATTCCTCCCCACATACCACCCCAAGTTAAAAAAAAAATGTGGCCCAATATAAAACGAGCCATATATCACAAAGGAACATGAATCCAGGAGGAGGAAGGCACTGGGGAAACAGCGACACTCATGACAGAAGCTGCCAGCGCCGGAGGGTCTGTTGACTCCATGGGGTCTACCCACTAGACCACACGGCTCACTCAAGCATCTTAACTTTGCTCTATGCCAACGTCTCAGTCAGGACTTTCTGGCCATTCTACAGCACTTCCTACCCCTTTGCATTCCCATCACTGGTCCACTGGAGTCCTGCTTGAACCTCACAGTAGCATAAACAGACCTTTTCATGTCTGATCCACTGCCATATTCCCAGTACCTAACAGTGTCTCACACCTAGTAGGTACTTAAAATGGTTATTAATGAATATATATTATACTGCTTCCTTATACCAGACACCTAAAATCCTGGAAATTTTTCAGAAAAAAAAAAAAAAAAAAAAAAAACTTTGTGGAACTAAAAATCTCTACTCCAAAAATAGTTCTTGTGAGTTATAGATATTTAAAAGAATATTCTTCCTATATATTCAGTTGAAAATGCATTCTTGTAAGTAACACATTGCTTTGGATTAATCAGATAAAGATGAAAGTCAAGAATTTTGCCAACAGTGTTTCTTTCCGGCATTACTCAGTTATGCCTTTCAGCTTAGCATATTGTATATGAAGGATATCTTGTTAAAACAACTGTGGAAGGCAAGTCATGTCATATCAGCTACACTCCGTACCCTATGGGAACGCAAATGGCCCAAAGTCTATGCTAATATAATCTTCCTGCTCCTCTGTTAAGCTACAACAAAATCGGTTTTTCAGCGGCATGAAAACCTTCATAGAAGCACCATATTATCTATATGTCTTCCAGAAAGGGGAAGCATTACTCTGTAAGGATTATGTGGAATCAATTTACGAAGGTAACAATTGTTAATAAATACCATGAAATAGCCTGGTAAATAATTCCAATCTCCATCTATCAACTCCTAGGTAGCCCTGGCTCCTGTTGATAGGATTAGTAAGTTGGCACTATGAGAAGATAAAATCCTCAGCTAGGGACCCATGTGGCCTTTCAGCAAAATACTCTGTTCCCAACACAGTTTCCCATGCTAGCCTCCCAGCTTCCCAAGTCTCCTGTCCCTTTTTCCTTGAGGTATAAATGCCTTATCACTTACTAGCTTCTGAGTATTATAAATTGTCCCATCACAAAAAAAAAAAAAATAACCATACCTTGCTTTTCAGTTTTGTTTTGGCTTTTTGATGTTTGTTTGTTTAGTTGTTTTATGATTGGAAAGGGTAATGGAAATATAAGCTATAAGGGATTTGGAGTGGCTCCCTTCATGGTGTTTCAATTCTAGTGATGATGATCAAGGATGAGTTATTTACAAACTTGGTGTGATATTTTTCATTGGTTGACTATATTAAAGCTTGACAGTGACTATCATAAAAATAGTCACAGAACCCCTTTTAAATAGAATAATTTTTAAAACTAAATTAAATCTTTAATTCCATCTTTGAGACAATTAATAAAAGACCAGTGTACCCAGGTCTTCTAATGCCAGAGTTGCTTAAACTAGACAAAATATATGTCTGTGGACTTGAAAACACTTTGTTAAGGACTTACTAAAATTGGAAGTCAACTATAGCATTCCTAGACCACTGCCTTTCTTAACTAAGATCACACGAGTTAAATTAATGTCTACATAAGCCACCCCCCTTTACCAGCAAAGCTGCCTGGCACTTAGGGAAATTGATGCCATTTTCTAAGCATTTTTATCAATTAGAAAAGGTGGCTACAAAATGTGTTCCTTTACCTAGCAGTTGGCTGTCAAGTGACCCACAGACATTATGGCATGCCATGTAGGAGGACAATTTAGTGGCATCAGTTTTATGAGCTGAGACTCAAGATGAGGAGGGTGTGTGGGGACACTCTTTAGAAACTCAAAAGGAGCTTCACAACCCTAGTTATGAAACAAAAAACTAAAATGTCAATTAATAGAGGAATGGACATGTTTTGAAATGACACAAGCTAAGATACTAAATCTGCTAATAATAGAGTGATTCCTTCAGGACACTCATTGTGTTCTTTTTTTTTTTTTTTTTTTTTTTTTTTTTTTTTTTTTTTTGGTTTTTTGGTTTTTCGAGACAGGGTTTCTCTGCATAGCTTTGCGCCTTTCCTGGAGCTAACTTGGTAGCCCAGGCTGGCCTCGAACTCACAGAGATCCACCTGGCTCTGCCTCCCAAGTGCTGGGATTAAAGGCGTGCGCCACCACCGCCCGGCTCATTGTGTTCTTTAAAGTCCCATAGTTTGACCAAAAATGTAGGACACTACAAATATCCCAGTCTAGATAACTTTCAAGAAATAAAACACTGAATATAACAGTAAATACAATAAATATGAACCTCAGTCATAAGGCCATAAAATAATTTTGCCAGGATTAAAAAAAAAAAAAAGGATTATCCCAGTGCCCCAAATAGTCAAAGTACTCATGGTATAAAAGATAAAACCAACTTCCTATGTAACAGAACAACTCTCAAGTGGGGCTTGTATTTTGAAGAAGAAAATAAAATGCAATGCTTTAATTACAAGTTCTAAGAAATGATTAAAGTGAGATTTGTTTCCTTCACCTAGATGGAAAAAATGAGATAATGAGAGTGAATCCTAGAGCTCATAAACAACATTACAGAAGGATTTTATGATATATGCTCTCTGCAATGTGGTGGTTCTCACATAACGTGTACTAACCGCACATGTTCATTCCATCATTAGCAGACCCTGATCTACAGCTTTCTTCTTCAGCTAACATTGAAAAACAACGTGTTTTCCTGCACAGGTAGCGACTTATTTCAAAGATGGAACTGAAGGCCATCCACTGGAAAGTCATTAGTTCCTACCTTTCCTGTTATGTTGACGTGTATTTGTTTCTCACATGTAACAGAAATTAAAGGTTTATCAAGTCTTACAAAGGACTAACCCCATCTCTAGAACCACTGTAGCCCCCCAGCAATGTCCCCTAGTGATTTCTGGTGCTCTATCAGTACATGTAAGATTTGTTTTCTGAATGAATCCTCCTGAAGAAGTTGTCACCCTGTAACCCACAGCCACCACGCAGGACCCAGAAGAGCAGCTGCAAACTCTCCAGTTTACCAATCATTTTTATGATATGCAATGATCATACCCAACCCTGTGTTCACACAGAAGCCCTTCACTAAGACTTGAAGTAGTCCATCCTTGCAGGCAAAAATTTAGTACAGTCACCTAGCTTTACAATTATCATCCAGCCTTTCAGCTGTCCTCTGTGGTGATATATTGTACACCCTGATAAAACTTATCTGGGGATCAAGAGACAGAACCAGCCACTAGATTAGACATAGAGGCCAGACAGTGGTAGCACACACCCTTAATCCTATCACTTGGGAGGCAGAGATCCTTCTGGATCTCTGTGAGTTCAAGGCCACATGGGAACAGAGTCAGGTAGTGGTGGCACATACCTTTAATCCCAGCACTTGAGATCTCATGCCTTTGCTTGGAAAGCACACATGCCTTTAATCCCAGGAAGTAACGTGGCTGGGCGAAAAACGATATATTAGGCTGAGGAGACAGGAACTAAGCAGCAGTTCAAGTGAGACCCTCAGGGGTGAGGACTCAGAGGCTTTCAGTCTGAGGATTCATGGAAACAGGATCGGCTGAGGAGTTGGTGAAGTGAGGTTGGCTGTGGCTTGTTCTGTCTCTCTGATCTTTCAGCTTTCACCCCAATATCTGGCTCCAAGGTTTTTTGTTGTTGTTTTGTTTTGTTTTTAAGACCTTCTAAGATTCGTGCTACAGTCCTCATTACACATTCCATACAAACACAGGAACTAGAATATCCACATATTCCATTTTCTTTCACTCCATCATATTGAAAATGCATACAAGGCTGAGTACAATTCCTTACTTTTCATCAAGGTTGCATCAACCCTGTTCCCACCTAGTCAAACCTGAACTGAAGCTCTCTTTCCCAGCCTCCTTTTGTCAGACACACACAGCTCATTTATTCCCAACCTTCAAGGTCAGCTTTAAGACTTACCTTCTTTAAGAATACTTCCTAATTTCCCCACAATGACAGATTTTGTCAGATTTTCTAGACATGCAGAAAATTGTGAGAATGGGGCCACTCTTAAGATACTTCCCGTGTCCTGTTTTGTCTCAAAACCATTTGTCACCCCTCTGTCCCAAGTATGTTACCTTTTCAGATCATTATGTGTCCACATATTGCCTGCCCTTCTTGGTTATATACCATCCCTGTGCTATAGAAATCCAGGTATCTGGTTCACCACCAAACACTGAGAGGCTAGTGCAATGCCCAGTGCTCAGTAGATAGTCACTAAATAATCACTGATCAATAACTGACATGTGTCATTTTCGACAGCTGCCTTGCCGTTTGAGACCTGAGCTACCTATGGCTTCCCAAAAGACACAAATTCTTCATAAATAAACATTTATGTCTGAAAGGAAACAACTAACTTCCAAAACAGCTACAACCAACCCTGCCTTACCCAAATAATTCATTCCTATAACAGTCCAGTGTATAAATAAAATGAGATATTAAAGCCAGGAATAGTGTCACCATCATTTAATTCCTACCTAACTCATTTTCTTTCCTGTTAGAGTATAAGAGTATGTTTTGTTTAAATTGTAGAAGTTTCAGAGCTTTAAATTTTAATTCATAATTTCTTCTACAATAATTAAATCACAGATCACAAATAAGTCTATACAAAAGAAAATTGATGGTAAGGTACTTGTCTGAGAGAGAGACAAGGCAATGAATTCACTACATACTGTCTGGAGAACTAAAAGCCTAAAGTGCTGGGTCTCTGCCACCCACCAAGCCATGTGAACACACCTTTGCACACCTGTAAAATCCATCCTGACCCATATCATCTTCTGCTAGTTCAGTACCAAACACACATTTGTGCCAAATGATGTTCATATTTTGCAGTGTAGTAAAATATCATTCAAGGTTAGGATGAGTCCACCCAATGTAAATCCATGTTCACTTGGAACTTAATCCAAATTGAATCCTGCACCCTCTACCCCCCAGGAAAGAAATGAAGTAAAGCAGTATGGCAGAGCATGGCTCCCTTGGCAACACAGGCCATCGGGGGATTTCCAATGCAGGGAGAATTTCACCTTTGGTAGTTAATGTGTTTAAATGTTCACATTTTAGGTTTATCTAGATTTTGAAAGAGAATACAATGATTTCCATATTTATTCTGTTCATTATTTGGGGTTGAACACAGGACTTCACACATGCTAGGAAACCCCTCTATGAGTGAACAACAGGCTGAGCTTTACAGAGTGATTTTGAACATTATGCCTTGTGGGTAACTTGTATAACTGAGACCAATTTCCAGATGGGAATCTTTCCTTTCTTAGGGATAGTGGTTTTCCCACTAACTACTCCAGAATGATATAATTGAAGGCAAGAATATTAATATTTGGACTGCTCATTAAAAAGCAAAATTGAAGAATTTTAATAATCTCAAAACAAAACACAGTGTTCAGACATTTGATAGAAACATGAGCCGGGCGTTGGTGGCGCACGCCTTTAATCCCAGCACTCGGGAGGCAGAACCAGGCGGATCTCTGTGAGTTCGAGGCCAGCCTGGGCTACCAAGTGAGCTCCAGGAAAGGCGCAAAGCTACACAGAGAAACCCTGTCTCGAAAAAACCAAAAAAAAAAAAAAAAAAAAAAAGAAACATGAATTTACATCCCCAATTACTATAACTACTTTGTAATTCTGGTTTTATTAAATAATTTTTAGACTGAAATAATTTTAAATTTATATATATCTTGACTGACTTATACATATCTAACACTTAAATCACACATAAAATTAAGACATTGTTAATAGACTAGTAAGAGATATTGTACTTTTAAGGTTTGTATGTGCTAAACAACCACATTTGCATTTATTCATCTAATTAAATAAACTAAAAATCCATTACAATTATATATTGAAAGAGTCATAAAATTCTTATCCTTTAGCCATTGCTTTAAAATATATAAAAGAGGTAGATTTCCACTGTTGGTTGTTTTATCTTATTACACATCATTTTCTGACTGTTTCTATAGCTCATCATGATTTAAAGTCACAACTAAAAATTTTGTTCTGAAAGGCTTAGTTTATGAATATATTTTAGAATGGCCTTTTGGACCAGTGACTAGAATTTCCTGAACATGCTCATAGTTTCTCTTTCTGTCTTATGACCATATAAATGTAGGTCTGGAAATGCTTTCTAGTCAACATTTTCCATGTCTTTTTACCACGTTTTATTCCTGTTCTCTTATGGATACTCAAAATATTAATTACTAATGACAATGGTGATAATATTGTTCCTAATGATAATAAATCATTATTTTATCATGTGATTCAACAGTTGGGTCAGAATCACTTGACAGAAAGTCAACTATGGGCCATTCTGGGTACATGTGTCACATAGGTAAATTGTACCAACAGGTAGCAAAGAAGAAACTTAGGAAAATATATAGAGGTTGAAATTACTTTCTTGAAACATACACTAAAACCAAAAGTTCACTCTCCAACTGCCATAACTATATTATATATAAAAGAAAGATATTTGAATATTGGTATTAAGATAGCATCCACACTTTTACAGACTCCATATACACTTTAATATATTTATATCTATATACCACCAAGTACATTTTGCTCATACTTGGTAAAATGCTTTCCCACAAAATACACTGCCTTCATGCTATGATAAGAAAAAAAAAAAAGACAACAAGCATCAGTTTTCCCCTGGACTGCTGATGTACCCAGTCAAACATCACATACAACCTCAGGTACAGGGGGAAAAAATGCAACCCCAACTTTCCAACTCAGCCTGATCATCTGACCCTCACACCACTTACTATGTCCACAAGTGATGGCATTGTTTAGACTTTACACTCCTTTCAAATCAAGATCCACTAAGTTAATCCAACTGCGTTCTTGTTCAGCTACCCACTGACAGGTACTGCCTGCAAGCATGGTCATGTAGGTGGTGTGAAATGGGTCCAGGAATACCGAGCTCAGACAGAGTCTGAGTGCCTCCCTCAAGTGCCAGGCACAAGGAAGGCAGAATTAGCTGCTCTTCAAAGCCCTCTGATGCTAAGAGCCTACCCAAGGCCCAGAGCATGTGCCTTCCTACACTGCGAGCCAAATAAGTTGCTGATGATAAGAGGGATAAAAGCAACAACCACCACGTTCAAATAAAAGGGAAAAAAAGAACCAGAAGAAGGGAGATATTAGGTATCAAAGTATAAACATGGAGGGAAAAATAGTAATTTCCTGTGTTAGGGCAAAAAAATATTATTCCCTCTCTGATGTGATCTCATTGCTTTTATGTACTAGGAAAGTCATATCTATCCTGAAAATTATTTTTCTCATTTTAATACACATTCAACATTTTAAGCTAAAAATAAGAAAACACTGATATTTTTTTATGTATTAGATACTTAAATGCTGTTTGCCGGTCTGTCAATCAAATGCAGCCAGGAGGGCTACTGACCAGCCTCCATTACCTTAACCAGTAGGAAGAAGCAGGGAAAAAGACTGATCACAATGTAATCTACTATGGACAAAAGAGCAAGGTTCACTGCAGGAGCTTGCTCACACATTGTCCATGCATCTCAGTGGGTTTGGGGTATGGATGGCCAAGGGATCTGTGTGGGAAGTTACTCCATGTAAGCTTACATTTCAACTGATTTTTTTCTCTCTGAGTACCTACCTAGGAATGGAAAGCAGTACTTGAGTACCTAGTATGTGCCAGTTATTGTTCTGATGAGTTTGTCTTTAGCAGTTCATGAGGTCCTATGGTAAGCCCTAGAAGACTATAAGAAAACAGATAAACTGACAGAGCATGTTAACATGTTCAAAATTGATCTGAAAATATGGAATAAAACTAGGGCTTGCTATGCCACTGTCCCAGCAGAACCTGGACACTCACTGACACACTGTGGTACCCCAACTGCATTCAGCCCCACAGAGAAACAAGGGCTTTCCAAGAGGACTTTTAAAGAGTAAGGGGTGACTGAATGATTTAACCATATTACTCATACACACCCTATTAACATCCAACTCTTCAAAGTAGCGTTATACCTCATCTCTAAGCATGTGAGCTTCTGGAAGAATAAATATGCATATAAATGATTGAATGCTACATATATGTAAAAGAACAAATGATTTGCTGGGATTTAAACTTGGATTTAATGCTGACTTAACTCTTCCTCCATATTCTTCTTCATCTCATATATCATAAAATCAACTCTGTCTTCAAAATACCTTTCCCAGTCATGGTTTCATATGCTTTTAATCCTACTTGCGAGGCAGAGACAGACAGATCTCTGAGTTCAAGGCTAGGCTGGTCTACATAATGAGTTCTATGCCAGTCAAGTCTGCATAATGAGACTCTGTCTCAAAAGACAAAAAATAAATAAAAATAGAAATAAATGAACAGTTGGTTCCAGACCAGTCAAAGCTATATAGTAAAACTTTGTCTCAAAAAAATAAAATAAAATAAAATAAAAATCACAGCCCAAGCTCTTCCCATGGGCTCTACTATACTTGCATAGTGACCAGTGAAGCTATGAGGAGCCTCCATCCAGGTCCCCGCCCTCTGAGACAAATGCTCAGCTAGCAGTCAGGCTTAAGTAAATCGTGAGGCCTTCTGAGGCCTTCTGAGGCCTACCAGCTTTCCATGTACTGGCTATCATTATCCTTGTCCATCTACCCATTACACACCAGCTCCTCAATGATGAGCACATCAGCAATGCTTCCATTTGGGGGCCTTCACACAAACGCTCATTGTAACGGGAATGTTTTATTCTGGCTAGCTAAATGCGCACCTCAATCATCTCCTTAGAGTGGTTGACCAAATGTCAGCTTCCTAATGGGGACAACCCACCGAGGCTCCAGAAGTCCTAACTTTTCCCTAACTTCTGTTTTGATTCCACAACACTGACCACTATCTAGCATACTACATTCTCCTTCATTCTTCATGCTTGGTGTTTACTGCCCGGTCCAATGCTACCTAACGTGCGCACTAACACTACCAGACTTTGTTCACTGGGGTGTCCCAAACAGTCGTTCCTTGTTATTGAAAGTGCCGGTTAAGAGGCCAGTTTAAGAGAAGAGAGAAACCACTGTGGACAAAATTAGAGAGACTCCACAGGAAAGTAAGGCAAGGAGCCAGTGCCTGTGCTGTGGCTGCGACTTCCGGGCAGAAACTGAGGCGGCCAGTGGAGGCAAGGGAACTGCAAAGGAGACTGAAGCAACACTAGTAGTGGCTGTGAATGATGAGCTGAGATTACCGACCCCAGGCATGAGAGTGAGGAATGACTGAGCGAGGAAAGGAGCGGACAACAACGCGGAATGTGGTAACTATGTGGAAGGTGGTCCAGAAAGAAGGGGGATGCTTGCGTTCACTAGCATAGAATATCGGATACATAGGACCACAGCATTTATTTATCTGGATCAATTAGTAACTTGGAGTCTGCAACAATCTAGGCTTGAAAATGGTGCCCTGAACTAAGAAAAGGCAAAAAGAAAAGTAGTAGTTCCAAAAGCTCTAAGTAGGACATTTGAGACAACAGAGGCAGAAAGATAATTCCAAAAGTGAGTTTCAGTCACCACAGAAATTAGAACAAGAAACTTGTAAGGTAGGAGAGGAACTTTCTGGGGATGGTACTGTTGTCTATTTCCAAGGAGTTGTTACACTGTCATGGAGAAAGCCTTGAATGGGAGATGGGGACAGCCTTGATTGACTGGCCAGACTTGTCATACCACAGCCATGGCACCAGGGCTTGTTTAATTTTCTGTAAAATAGATGCAACACATAGTTCACCATGATGCTTTGAGAGTTGTGCATGGATGTGCTTAAAAATTTGTGGGCTCTTACCTGTGGAGGCTGAGTTAAAGGGAAATGCAAGTAGGAATACAGAGTCCAAAGATAAACCTAGAGTCTGGCAAGAGGCAGCTAAAAGTCTAGGACCCATCCACCTATTTGTGCTCACTGCAGTGGAGGACCTATCTACCCGTGTACTCACTGCAATGGGGGGGACCCATCTACCTGTGTACTCACTGCAATGAAAAGCCTTATAGGAGTTCCATCAGCAGAACTACAGTTTCTAGGCAGGTGTGTCTAGCTTCACACACAAAGGACACCAGCTACATGTTCTTTAAAAGACTCATAGTCAACAGAACAGGCCTCCTCCTCTGTGAGGACAGCCTAATGCTTCTTAATGCCTTATCTATTGCAGATGGTTTTCAATAGACTAGTCCCGAGTAGAGAATGGTGTGTGTGTCTGAAGTAAAGCATCATTCTGCTCCAAGGGCCAAGGTGAAAGGCAGCAGAAGGGATTCTCATTTTCTCCCCTTTCCCTCCACTCCTCCCTCCCTCCCTCCCTATCTCTCCCTTTTCCTTCCCCATCCCCATCTCTTGCCCCCATGTATATATGAATTAATCAGGTTGTACCTTATTATCTGTGTGAACTAGCAAATGGAGTTCTTTGAGCCTTCACGTTCCCTAAGTACAAAGTCAGAACGTTGCCTACTTTAAGTAGCACAAGTGGAGCAATTAGGAAAAAGCCTGGAGACCACGGAATATTCAGTTTACATCACACCACTCTCTGTCCTTCCTGCATCAATCTCACCCATCACCACGAATGGAAAACCAGCCAACACGGGCACAAGAGTGGAGAAACATCGCTTCAGTGCTCAGCGTTAGTTAACATTCTTTCACCCTCAGAAGGATCACCCTGGCCCCAGTAAACAGGCATGGCCTCAGGGAGGGCCACCTTCAGAGGAAATGAACTCAGCCAGAGACACCACCTCTCTAGGTCCAGGAGCCTCTCCCTCTGAGGGCTTCAAGGATCAAACAAGTGTCTGTGTCCTACAAATCTCTCCTGAATGGACTCCAATCAAAATGTTCTTGGTGCAAGTGAGCCAGACTGGCCTATTACTTAAAAACCTGCTGGCCATAATTTTAGTTTTCTAGTCCTCTTTCCTGAGGCTTTTCACAAGTGGCATGATACATTTGAAAGAAAAAAAAAAAACAACCTCAGAATCCGTCATTCCTTCCAACCACCTCTAAGTTGTTACTAGCTCTGGGCAAGTAGAATTCAAGCAAAAGGAGCAAGCATGCAATTTCTCTCTCTCTCTCTCTCTCTCTCTCTCTCTCTCTCTCTCTCTCTCTCTCTCTCTCTCTCTCTCTGTGTGTGTGTGTGTGTGTGTGTGTGTGTGTGTGTGTGTGTGTGTGTGTGTAGTCTAGCTAATGAATTTACTAACTGAATTTTCCAAGGGATCAAGAACATTTGTCTGCTCATCGTCACTGGATGCCACTCCAACACCCCCTTACAAAAGTGCAGGGGAACTACCACTGAAAACCACCACTTTCCTGGACAGGGATTCAAGACTGAAGTCACCTGGAAAGTTCCTCCAGGGGATGAGAATCTGAGCTGCTGCAGCTGTCCCTGTGATAACCATCAGGAAGGCCGGTGGGGAGAGCACACTGCTTCTCCGGAGCAAAGAGCCTCTGCTATTGTTCCAAATGCTTTCCTCTTTCTTCACCAGGACATCCAAACGCCCCAACACACCCATGACAGGAGGCATTGTGCCCTGTGGAGCCATGCTAACTCAATTTTGCCCTTAAAACTGTTCTCTTAATGGAGCTAAGAAAGGAAGTAAAGCAAGGAATCATCAAGGAAGGTTGTTGGTGTGCATTCCAGTTCCAAGGCAGGGCAGCGTGGGGCTGTGATTCACCAGAAGCATCGCTGTCAGGCAATCTCCAGAGAAATGATACTGTGATGAGAGGCTGCATCCGGGGAACGGCTCAGGTAAAGCGGCCACAATGGCTGGCTAGAGAAGCTGCCCTCTCCTCATTGGTAACATGTGCAGGCAAGCCAAAGGACTGAGGCCTAGGGGACTTTACGACTGTACTGAAGGAGGGAGAGGAAAAAACAGTTCTTCAAACGTTGCAGAGAGGGTCCATTTGGGGACATAAACCCTCAAGCACCCAAAGAATTCTCCACACCATGTCCTTCGCAGAGATCTCAGATTTGCCCACGGAAAACTACCAAAGCAACCTTCTTTACGTGATGGTCTGAACCAAAGTCCCCAAAGCACCCAGGACCTCTCCTAGAGGTGGACATCTCAACACACATTATGCAGAATGCTCTTTTTCTGTAGCTAGATAACAGTGACACAGAGCTGGCAGGTAAGAGAATGGGTTTGTGCAGGAGCCCAAACCTGTCCAGGAACTCAACAGCTGCTTCTCCTGCATGTGCCTATCTGGATCTTAAAAGGATGAGTGTTCCTATAACCTGCCATTCCCTTCTGAGCATCGTGCTCGGCCTCTTACTTGCAGGATTTCCATATTTCAATACTGTACTATCTCTAGATAAAAATAATACTGAGCTGGTAAAGAAAGACTTTTTTTTTCTCCTGCTGCAAATCTTCTCACTTATCAGTTTATCTCTGGTCCTTGCAAAAGGAATTTAAAGTTCCACCAAAAAACAAGTGATAAAAATCCAAAACACAGACACAGGCTACACCAGAAAAGGCATCTATGTCATAGAAGAAAGGAAATCTCTGCCGAAAACAGTTTCCATGTAGAAGGTCACTATATACCCTCTAGCTTCCCCTGCCAACTTGGCTCCAGAAACTTCACAGCTAACCCATCTGTGGATCAATGCACAAGGACATACTCACAAAACCAGGTAAATGCCTACAAAGAGGACGTGAGGGATGAATGCAATGGTACTAAATACAGCAAGGGCTGACTCCAGCTCCTTAGCAGTTACTATCTTTGAGTATTACAGATATAAACGGCAGTGACGACATTTCTTCTCTTACCTGCTGCAGGACAAAAATACATTGCATCTCTATTTATAAAGAACTATTCCAAGAGGAAAGAGAAAATACGGGGTGGGGGTGGGTAAAGAAATATCCACTAGATGATCGTGGGGCTAGAATCAAGCCAGACCCATTTTCAGCCACCTGCAGTAATGACTAAATGCTACCACATGAATTTCTGATCACAAAATGAGTAGCTCATAATCACAGAATGAACAAGATTCTCTTTACTCTGATACATGAACTAAGCCCAAAGATTCACGAAAAGATGTGCCTACAACACAGAAAAGGCTGTTGTTATGGTGAACACAACTTATTACAACCATAGTTCACACCTGACTACAAATTCCCGGTAACTGTTCAAGTCTGGATGCAGGCACACTGGTAGAGCTGCCTGTCTCTGAAACTGCCTGTTGGTGACTCTGAATAGGTGACAGGGTCTATAAGAGGCTCGCTCTAGCTCCATCCCTCCCTTCATGCTATGATCTCTATTCTTTCTGTTCTCAAGTTTGTAGGGATCTACATCCTGCAGTGTGTCCCTACGGAATCGTTGTTTAAAATCTAAGTAGCCAGCTCTCTTGTAATGAAAACATACACTCCAGTGAAGGTAATTAATATACCTTTCTTCTAAATCATACTGCTGTGCTTCCCATTTTTCATTTTCTAGCATTCAAACGCTTAAATTGTAAGTGGTCTAGGACACAAAGGTACACATGGGACCCCTCAAGCAGGAGAAGCAGTCAGTTCAGGGGAGGTTCTGAACTGAGCTCATACTGGGAGAATTCCCCATGGTGTTTGCAACCAACGCCAGCCAGCACAACAATGTCCCAGCCTGCCTTTCAAAACATGCTGAATAAGCTGCAAAGCCCCAAGGAGAGGAGGCCCTGAACCCCTTCTTGGCCTCCTTCCATCATACCTCGGTGAAATTCCCCATGCTGGGCCACACTTCTGCCCCGCACTCTCCCAGGTTTCACAGGGTGACTGTCCTTCAGCCTGATGCCTTTGGTCTCCCTTCTTCTTCACCAGCCTCACCCATTTCTACCCTTCCTCTGCCCTCTCACACGGACTTTGTGAAATCCGTAATGTGCCACATCTGGAATGCCTGCCTTTCAAATCACTGCCATAGACACTTCTCCCCAAGCCGAGAGCCTTGAAGCACTCTCTCTGCAAAGGTCAGTGTCTGCCATGGAGATTCTAGGGGGGCTCTGACCCAAGTTCATTCTCTATTTCTAACTCCTTTAGATTCTTTGTTATTCTCTGCTTCAAACACAACTGGCATATGTTATCCTAATGTAAGGGGAAAGATCACACAATAACAATCAATCAATCAAGCTAAAGAATTTGCCACCCCTTCAGCACCAGTGACCAACTACCCCCAGCAGCTGCCTCATAAGGCACATACACTTTGTACTCCTTCCCTGGGCTGGCACATGACAGTGACTAGCACCCAGACACAACACAGCCATACGACTGTGGGTCCTTGCTTCTCTTCATGGACCCTGTCAATTTCTCCCCATTTCCAGACACAATGTTTCTTGGCCAAGATCAGGCATAACACTATACTGGTTAGAACACCCACGTTGTAGAGTTGCTGTTTTGGAGAAGAAAAAGTCACCCCTTTAGATTGTAAAATACAGAGTCCTGGGTGGACAGCTTGGCCAGTAAAGGAATTTACCACCCAAGCCTGGAGACCTGGGTTGCATTCCCAGAGAACCACATGGTGGGAGGAGAGAACTGTCCTTTGACGTGCTCAAGTGCACCATGACACATGCACCCCCTCCCAACACACACTAAGTAGATGGAATGTAGTTGTTTTTAATGCAGAGTTCTGAGGACAGAAGTATTTAACCAGTTGAGGCTGGGTGAGTGTGGAGAGTAACTCGGCATGGAGAAGACCATCTTTCGAAGCCCTAAGCAGGTAGACAAGTACAATGAACTCCATAAAAGAGGGTTTGGGACAGAACAGAAAGTTAGAAAACAAATTCTCTATTCTGCCAATAACCCTTCTTGCTCTAGGCAGCAGAAGTTTAATGCAAACACAAATACATTCTCAATCAGGGTTACTCACTGTGAGCTGCACTTCTGAGCCAAGGTCCACTGGATGGGACCTTCTCATTTAACAGGAGTCTTGCAGCACCTGCCGCAATGCACCACATGCCTTCAGGCAACGTTGGTGATGGCTGGCAGTCCCTTCAGACTCGGTCTTTTCTAAGTGCTGGTGAGATGACTATTCTCCAGCACAGTCTACATGATATCCCACTTTACTGCAAATCCCTGACACAGGGCCCAACTCTAAGGTGAACTGCAGCTTACCCACTGCAGCTCATATGACCATTCCAACTTAGTCCATCTACTTCTATTACTTTTTTTTTTCAGTGCTGGAGATCAGATCAGGGCTTTGCACATGCTAGATATCAATCTGCCACTGAACTACCCCTACATACACACACACAAACACAAACACACACGTATTTGAGTGTGTGTCTACATATATATGTGTAGTGTGGGGGGGGACATGTTTGTATGTGTGCACATGTGTGCATAAGAATACACAAGAACAAATGCACTTATGCACACAGAGGCCAGAGGTGGACATCTGATATTCTTCTCTACTGCTCTCCACCTTGTTTTTGAAGACATGGTTTCTCCCTTGACCTAGAGATCATTAGTTGGCTAGACTGATTGGCCAGTGAGTTCCAGGGACCCATCTGTCCTCACCTCCTCCCACCCCAGCACGAGGTTACATGCACACGCCATCACATCACACCCTGTGTTCTTTATATGGGTGCTGGTTAGGGTTAGGCCCTCATGCTTAAGTAGCAGATGCATTATAGACTGAACCATCTCCTCATCCCCACCCTTCCATTTTCTGCAACAGGATCAAGCTGTACAGTTCAAGCTAGCCTGCGATGCCTGATCTTCCTGCCTTAGTTTCCCCAGTGACAGAAGGGCAAGTGTGTGCCACCATGTCTGCCTCAAATGATCTTGATACCTAAAGGCTTATTACTACAAGGCCATCTCCTGTGAATGATTGTTTGATAAGTCAAACATTTTCCTGTTCTCATCTGGAAATAAAACTTGGCCCTGTGAGATGGCTCGGCAGGTGCAGGCCCTTGCCACCATGCCCGATGGCCTGAATTTGATCCTTGAGACCCACATGATGGAAGATGAGATACAGCTGCCATAAGCTGTCATCCTCTGACTTTCACATGTGCTGTGGCATGCTCCCCCAACACATGAAATAATAAATAAATTTAATATAATTTTTTATATATCTTTTTAATTTTTATTTTACTTTAACTTTTTTGAATTTATTGGCTTTTTAAGAAATTCATAAAATATATTTTATCATGTTCTTTGTCTCCCAACTCCTCCCAGGTTAAAAAAAAATTGTTATTTTCCCTTTTCTGATTTTCTATATTGCTTTTACCTTTTACATTTTAAAGATGGAAAAACCCCACAATTGTCTTAATTTTGAAAGAACACAGGCACATACCAATCAAATCCAGTAATTTATAAATGAATTTTGCTAAAATTAAGGTATATTAATGTAATCCACTAAAGCAGTTAAAACTAGTAAGTATTTTCAATAGTAAACAGAACTGTAGAAGCAGTTAATCACAGGCTTTATATCTATATTTGCTTAATCTTTTAATATTATTGAAACGGTCTAGCCATTTGAAAAACCCCAAGTAAAATATAAATGACACAGAAAGTCACAGTCATTACAAAGCCACAGACGAACCCCGAAAGGGTTCTGAGGAATACCACGCTGGCAAAGGCTGAGCAACGACCTTTGGAGGGTGCGACACGCAGCATTTTCCAGTTTGTGTGCTCCAAGTACGCTCTCCAGTTCCACCTGTCTGACATGAGGTCATCCATCACATGGGAAGAGGTGGATGCAAGTGGACCCACCCGACTGGCTGCTGCACACCCCTGGATATGATAGACAGATATGGCAGCCTCTTCCTGCCTGAGGCCTTTCCACTCTATTATACCTGGGACATATAACGATACAAACCCATATGTTCTATTCACATTTATCTACCTGGCCCTGGATAACAGCATTTTTTGCTCTTTGGGGGATGTGAAATGCAGTAGGAAAAGCGTTTTCCCTTGTGAGCCACTCAGCATATACATGTGCAGTTGAATCAACACACACAGAGGATAGAAGCAAAACCTAAACAAACAAACACTTGCTAACTTACAACACGCGAAAATGTTCTCTCTCACCTTATCACTAAAGTAGACTCATACCTCCTATTTTGGCTGCGACCCAGAGTTAAAAAGAACATTTCAGCAGCACCGACTACTAGCTCACAGGAGAGGGGATTGTATACCATTTGCCCAGCCATTACTGTGCCTGGCAGTAATTATGAAGATCCAGCCAGGCAAAGGAATTTTCCCAGATATCCAAGAACTATGGGTACTAAATGATGCCTCAAAGCAAGTGGATAATGCATGCCATCAAATCGGGATGGTTAACACTTGACGCTAAAAAGCTAGACAGTCCTTCCAAGACAGCTACTCCTTCACCAGAACTGACAATGGGCTCTTTAAAAACTTGTCTTTCCTCACCACTAAGGAAAGTGCAGCCCACTGCTCATCAAGGTTTTGTGTCCTTGTTGGCCTAGGAAGCAGATCTGAGCGATCACCATTTCCTCCTTCCCTGGTACCATTCCCTAGCTGCACTGAAAGATGCCATGATTCCTTCAAAACATCTAAAGAGCAGAGCTATGTAAATACTGTTAGTAAAAAGATCGAATAGACATGATCTCTGTAACATACATTGACGCCAGCTTCCATAAGAGCCAGAGACGCTAAGGAGGTGAGGCCAACACTCCGGAAAATAAGATCTGAATCTTTTCCCCATCAGCACACTTACACGCAGCACGTTCTCCACAGGTGCTGTGGAATGCACACTACAGTTACCAGACAATGCAGTTAAGCATCCTCACTAAAACACACACCCCCATTAATCATCTCGGTGACAGTGCTCCAGTTGAACATCATGGGGATTTCCTCCCCTTCTTCATCATTTATTTGCCAATATTTCCTTGTTATGAATATCCCCCAAGTGACTGTCCTCAGCCGCCACAGCTGTGCTGCCGACTGTGTCTCCCTCGACTGCAAATAACACCGACTCTTAAAACAACAACAAGGAAAATCCCCTGCGATGATTCCTATGGCGAAAGGAGAGGCCTTACCAGAGACCAAATCACTCATGGCCCACGGTGCTCCACACCAACTGACCAGCCTCAGCCTTTAAGCAGATGGTAATTTCAGACAAGTGAAGCTGGCTTAATTACAAATGAACAATAGCCAACTGCTGGTAGCCATTATTTGAAGGGTCAACAATCAATTGCTGCTTCAGTATGTCCTTGAAGGACTGCTTCCTATACAACAAAAGGCTTCTTCAAAGTGTCCACGCACCACAAGAAAACCACGCATCACCAACAAATTACAGAAACCTAGCCACAAGTCTCAAAAGATTTGTGGGGGGAAAAACACAGAAAATAATATTTCATTGTGGTTATACTCATTCAGGCGACAAAAAGAGCAGGCTACCAATCAAAAAATAAAGCCCGAGATGAACCGTGGTAAATACGCACCCATGCAGTCATTACCAAGCACTGTTAGAAGCCACAAAAGGCACGGAACGGTCTCGGCTTCTTCTAGGACCATATCCGTGTCAGTTCCCAGCCTTCCCAGCCACCAGCATTTCCGGATTGTCTTAAAAATGGACACCGTGAAAGAAGATGCTCCACTGTCAGGTAGAGGAATGGATGAGAGCAAAGTTCACCAGCTTATACTCAGAATTTTTAGGGAGGGGGCTTTATTCCTTCCAAAAAAGTACAAAGACAAAGTCACACCACCAGATACTTGCAAATCACATCAGGACTAATGCCTTCCGAGCAATCGTGTTAACATTACTTTACATTTTCTACCGGGAAATATGATGTTAATCTCTCTTCTACCACTATTTCATAATTGTTATGAAAAGCATATATTTTTATTCTTTTTCAGAAGACTCCAACTGGACCATTTTTTTTTGGGGGGGGGCAGGAACAAAACACAACTTCCTTCTTAGTGCAAGCAACAGAAATCAAACACTGATGTTTTAAAATGCCACTTCCTCCCCAGAGCAGCTTGTTTACTTCAGCAGTAGCAACAATACCTCATCACCCACAGTGTGGATGCTGTTAAGTAATGGACAGAGCAAAAGGCAGCAAAGACAGAGGACTCAACTTCAATTTAACTGTCCTGTAAGGTACATAGTAATTAGCTGCAAAGCTCTGAAATCTTAGCTAGCATGTTAAGTCTGCTACATGACAGTATAATTTGACTTCTTAAAGGATTATGCAAATTACAACTCATCATTCCATTACAGGATTGAAAAAAAGTGACAGCTAATTTATACATAACACACCTTTCAAATCCCTAAGATGCGTAGCACCTGTGCGATGTATTTTGCCGAGATTTTCTTGCACATAAGTACTTGTTTATTGCAATATAAAAAGACTTACCTAAGAGCTTTAATACAACTACTTAAAAAAAATAACCTTTTAGACCACAATTTCAAAATAATAGACTTTTTTTTTTTTTTTTCTTTTCTTTCCCCTCTTGATTTCAGAGGTAAATTTTTTGTTTTCATTTGGTTCTGTTTGCTTTGGCTCCCCCCGCCCCAAATCAATTCAATAAAAATAAGGTATCAACAGAAATATAGTATTTGAATAGCTGGCAACCACAAGCACTGATGCACGAGCCAGAAGGCAGACTCACAAAGATTTCAACATACTTCTGGTAGGTAGATTCACAGTAGATTCCGTCATATCTGTAGATTTTCCTACATTCTGACTGGTTGGGCAGAGGATGCTGCGCAGTTATTCTGTAGAGGTATCAAAAACAGATAGACATGACTAGAGATTCTCTACAGTCAGGCGGAATGCAGGGTAACAAGTGTGCTCAAATGGAACCATTTTGCTCTTTCCCCTGTGGGCTCTCCTCAGGACTGTAACGTGCCTAACACCACCGCCTCTGAACTCCCACTTCAGAGAGCTGCCATCAGAGACAAGCCTTTCAGTTCTTCATGGGGACAATTTTACCTTTAATCTCAGAGTCATAAAAGCGGAAGAAAAGCAGGACATAGGTCTAATGCTCAACTCGCTCTCCAGCCCCCATGATTACTTTCTAAAGGAAATGTTAAAAAAATAAAAATAAAAAACAAATGTCATTAGTGTTTTCGTTAAAGGACTGTCGTTAATCCGATCATGCATTACGAGAGGAGGCAACTGTAAATTAGCTATAAAACCATAGTTGGGTTAATATGTTGTTCAGCTTTATTCAATTTATATGGCGTTTGTACACTGTTGGCTTCTGAAGGGATGTAATACAGCTTAAGGAACTGAACCCAATTAGGGATGAAAACAGAAGCAAGGCCATCGGGAGCCAGGGTTAGACCTTAACAGGCACCTGAGATGAGCTGATTACAGGGGCTCAGGCTTCGAGGCCGTTAAGGCAAAAGGAGGGAGAAGCTTACATGGTTTTCTTTGTATCACTTAAGCATATAAATTCATTGGAGACCCCCAGCTTTATATAGACATAAAAATGCTGAAAGGCATTTTCTGACCATTTCCTCCTGTTGAAAAATCTCTTCATTCAAGGGGAAAAGCACATAAGAAGCCTATCTTGTTTTATTTTAGTGGGAAGTCATGGAATTTAATCAATACAAAATATCAGTAACAGCACCAAGCAGTTTGCTCTAATAACTCTAACAGAAAGTAACAGAATATCTAATCTCCAAGACTCTCTCTCTCTCTCTCTCTCTCTCTCTCTCTCTCTCTCTCTCTCTCTCTCTCTCTCTCTCTCTCTCACACACACACACACACACACACACACACACACACACACACACACACACACAATCCCCTTCAGGAGTAATTAAATCATGCAGTGCATCCCTATATTGTAAGAACTCAGACGACTCTTTTCTAATTTCTGTGTGTTTCTAATGTCATTAAGTTTACTTAATATTTCATAAAGTCCAATATACCTAGGGACAGCACTTTATAAAAAGTTAAGTTCTATTTTGGAGCTGTATTTATATGCTTTCCTCAGATATTATTTAACATATTCTCTGTGTTATAATCAGTCTGGCCCCAAATCTCTTATTAAATTTAGTTGGCCAACAGTTCTATTTATAATTAATCATTTGCCCCTTGTTTAAAGTGATTTTTAAGCCCCATTTGATTATTGCACTCAACTTCTAGCATAAATGTACTCATTAACTATCACCGGAATTCCAAAGGTTTTCATTAACCTATGTGATATTTCATTGTAAAGCTGATCCGGGAAAGCAGGAAACATAAACAGCTTGAAATGAAGAGCGAGCTGGTTTGAAAGATGCAATTACAGGGTCGACCTGACAAATTTGTTTTAGCCATTAAGTTTACGAAAACAAATTCTGAGAAGAGTTTTTAAGTAGCGACATCAGATGATATAAATTACAAATTTTAAAAAAAGTATTTGGTGTGAGATCAAACTGAAATACTCCGTGTTTTTACTCAGTGTCTTTTCATGCTTTAATGCTGATTCCTTGTAGTTTGCTCCTAACTAAAGGACTAAGAAGCATTTACATAAGAAGGATTCTAAGCTGACTCTCAACAATTCTGTAAATGACCTTGGAAGGGTATTGGGTAAAGAGACAGAAAGACAAACTAAATACAACAGACCATCACCTTCACTACCCTCTTTAATGGCAGCCAAGGTTATAATGAAGTTTTGATTTTCCTGCTGCATACCACTGCAAAGACTATCAGGTGTAAAAAATCACAGACAAATATCTCCAGGAAACAAAGCCCCAAGGCATCACTTACTTAACACTTCATGTTGCCCCTCTCTGGCTACAATGGATTATTAACCAAAGGCTTTTTTGAGTTCATTTTCCTCACTTGATTTTTGTTTTTTAAAGGTTAAACACTACCAGTAAAAAGTTCAAATCCGCCTTTCAATCGCGGAACTATTATGAACCACAGCGTCTGCCTATCAAACAGTCCACGGTTCTTCCCTTCATGTCACTCCTGTCTAGATGGACTCATCATACAGCTTGGGGGAGGACTTAAGTGCATTTACATACATGTGAAACGTGTAAGCTATGACTAATTTTAACTCACAGGGCAGAATTTAAATAATTAGTTACAAGAAGTCAAACTAAGGGAAAAAGGAGGGAAGAGATGGTTAGAGGCAGGGTAGTAAATTGTTCCATTTTTGCAGGTAATCTAAATGCAAACTAGAAGCAACTTATCATGAGAATGGATTTTCCACCATCTGGTCAAATAACAGGGGATTTGTCTAGTGGCGAGCAAAGAATGGAATGATGTGAGAAAGATTAGCGGGCAAGTCCTACAGTTAGCTAAAATGTATTTTGTGCAAACAAGAACAGATGACGCCTTAACAATTACACCTGTCAAAAACTCCAGAAAGCAATCCATCTCTGAACAGCCCAGTTGAAAACAGGCTAGTTCATAACAAAATGAATTTTTTTTAAACAATTGCCAGCCATAACAGTTTGATGCATGACAAAGCTCAGGAAGCCGCAGTTCACGTTCAACTGAAACCTTAACTAACTGGACCCTGGTTTCCAGTGATAAGTAAGATATTAGACCCTCTAAAAACATTGAAACCGTATAAATGGCAGGTTTAAAAACCACAAAAGCAAGGAAACTTGAAATTCGAGACCGAAAATCAGAATTAAGAAACTGCCATGGATATATATATACATACACACACACACACACATACATACACATACACACACACACTTTGGGGCCCTTGTACTGCGGCTGTCCCACCACGGTTGACTCTTCCTGATACAAATGTGCCTCCTCTGCTGCAGGAACATTAGAAATGGAGGCGAAGACCAAACAGCTCATCTCAATGGGGTTCCACTAGTACTTGGGAGTGATTGGAAGACATCAGGTTCTATGGCTGTTTCAAGGGATTTTATTTCCTGGCTGTTCTTCATAAATGCTGGCAATTCTCTGGAGTTAAGATCTAGGAGTGTATTTGCTTGGTTCTCCCTTGTTATTTTAAGTTGATAGTGTGAACCTCTACAGTAGCCCAGCCTGCATCATCTCATATTAATCTTCACACTTAGGCTGTTCGGTCTGTCACATGCCTGAGAGATCCCATTATAATACACACAGCTCAGATCTGGATTGGTAGTGCACTTGGTGGTGGTGGAGGGTCCTTATTTAATGTGTATCAGACAATATAATCTACCACAGATGAACACAGTCTAAAAACTGGTATTTTACAATACACCTAGAAATACTTATAATTCACTACCATATTTTATTTTTGAATGTAACTGTGAATCTTGGCCATTCTCCTGGGGGATATTTTCTTATCAGACATCTGACATGCAGAGGTTATGATATTACATGAGATGTTCATTTAAAAATTACCTATGGTTTTCTTTTTACTTGTTCTATTGAGTTACAATTCTAAACAGCTATGCTGTACGTAATTTTCACAGTTTAACTCCAAGAGTTTGGGAAAAAAATCTTTCTACCATGAGAATTTGCTCCCTTTGGTTCCTCTATGCCCTGTAAACAACAATGACTAGCATTTCACGTCTTCTATCATAGCAAACAAAATATTTTACCCACTAAGTTCTGATTCCATCATCCATAGCTTCATGTGTAATGATATGGGTCGTGCTGTTTCTCTAAGACAGAAAAGAGGTGTTTCAAGTCAGGCTCACTAACACACTAACACGCTACACCAGACAATATGGTTAGGGGCTCGGTTAGTATGTGGCATTTGGCAAGTTACCTCTGAGAGGCTCAGCTTCCCATGTGAAAATGGGAAAAATGGAGAGTATCTATTCAACAACATTCCTATAAAACCTAAAAGAAACATTTGTGGAAGTTGCTTAGCTCTGAACTTTCCCATATCAGTAAAGTGGTGAATGTTAACTTATAAGTAACTATCCTAGATGCCAAAGTTACTGGAGGGTTACTTCCTTTGAGAACTCCAGGTATAAACTAAGAAACTTGTATTCAAAGTGAGTCTTCTAATATGATATTTTGAGACTTTCTGCTTTAATGCTTCTTGTAGATACATTGATAATGTTTCATTTCATGATAATCCACCACCTCCAACCTTGACTTAAGCAATATAATTTTTATCTAAATCATTTGTTTACTTGATGAACTGTTTGTTCTTAGTAGTAATGTGCCAAGTACTAATGCTCCCCTTTAGGAAATGTGCAGGTTGAGATGGAACAGAGGTTGGAGAGATGAAGCTATGGTAAATCCAGAAGCCAGAACCGAGAGGAACCAGATCCCATTTGAGAAGACCAAAGAATATCCAGCTTCAGACCCTTGAAACACTTGCACAGGAGAGTCATCTGGTATGAGCCCACAGAGATGCCTTAGATCCAAGGTGCTGAAGACATAAAGAAACAGATTTTTGGCATCATGGGCAAATGTCCAAATCTAGACAGGAATGAAAGGTGGCTCAGGATAGGTCAGGTTCTTGTTGTCATTAGTGTCCTAAGACAGTCCAAACTCCCACCTAACAGGATTCTAAAGCACCAAACTTGGAAAGGGGACTCTACTGGGACAGGGGGGACTCTACTGGGATGGGGGGACTCTACTGGGACAGGGGACTCTACTGGGACAAGGGGACTCTACTGGGACAGGGGGACTCTACTGGGACGGGGGACTCTACTGGGATAGGGGACTCTACTGGGACAGGGGGGACTCTACTGGGACAGGGGGACTCTACTGGGACAGGGGGGACTCTACTGGGACAGGGGACTCTACTGGGACAGGGGACTCTACTGGGACAGGGGGACTCTACTGGGACAAGGGACTCTACTGGGATGGGGGACTCTACTGGGACGGGGGACTCTACTGGGATGGGGGACTCTACTGGGACAGGGGACTCTACTGGGACAGGGGACTCTACTGGGATGGGGGACTCTACTGGGATGGGGGGACTCTACTGGGATGGGGGGACTCTACTGGGATGGGGGGACTCTACTGGGACAGGGGACTCTACTGGGATGGGGGACTCTACTGGGACAGGGGACTCTACTGGGACAGGGGACTCTACTGGGATGGGGGACTCTACTGGGATGGGGGACTCTACTGGGACGGAGGGACTCTACTGGGATGGGGGGACTCTACTGGGATGGGGGGACTCTACTGGGATGGGGGACTTTTTATCATGGATGGAAAGTCTGTGTCCAATCAGACCCTTCTGCCAGGTGGTACCAGACAGCAGCCCCTCAGCACTACAGGAACGACTTCTGCCTTCCTTTCCGACTACCTGCTGACTGCTAACAAGCTCCATGTGATAATAAACTGAAGGCCAAACAAACGAAGGAAAGAGTCCAGCGGGGCAACCGCAAAGCATCTGAACACAGACCTAGTGCTGTATACCCATGAACCAGACTAAGGGGAAGAGAGAGGTGAGGCCCTCTCTCTGTTCTCTTCTCACCTTCCTGATCTCAGAGGCTGCCCGCCTTGGCCCATTTGCTGGGAGACGTGTCTACATTATGTTTAGGATCCAAAGCTTTGAAACTAAACAGACAGCTACACAAATCTGAGCTTTGCCAAAATGTGACATTGAAAAGAGGACACTGCCTCTCTGAATCTACAAGGACAATAATAACATTTTGTGCACGTTATTGTAATGTTAGCCTGTATCATATCGTCTGGAATGAAACAAAGAACTGTAATCATAGTAACCACTAATTCACTTCTGCAACAAACTTTACAGCTATCTTTGTTATCATTGTGCAGGCACACCAAACATGCTCCCTAAGCCCTACAGACATGTGTTCACATGACCCAGATACCTGGAAGCAGAAATGATAACGTCAGTGAAACTGAGATGTGGCTACTCACAGAAGGGTAAGGTCGAGCCAGCTTTGAGCTATCTTACAAGTTCCAAAAAGAGAACAGTGCCCTGAAAGCAGCTGAAATTCTTTATCCAAGTCTTTCTTCCTACATGTGTATACACACACCATCCTCCTTCCCCCGGTGCTGTGTGCCTCTTACATAGTGAGAGCCACAATGCTGGCCTGCTGGTGCAGTTTCTACCTACTAGGTGTCAGAACTCTGGACTGCAAAACTTCACAGTTTTTGGAGGCTCTCAGTGGGAAATGTTGCTCGGCATCCTAGAAATACACTGACTGACAAAACCACGTCAGAACCAAACCCGTACATAGATTTTTTTTAAAGCAGAATAAATTAAAAATGGAAGTACAGCATGGCCCATGTCACCATCCCACTAGTGGTAAAAGGTGAATAGAGAGCAGCAGGCCAGCAGAGATTGGTTGGAGTCTTCCCAAAGCCAGGGCAGCTCAGACAGCTGCACCAACTGTAGAAACCATGTTAGAAAGGGCTATTCCTGGAGGCACAGCCTGACCTCAGGCACACAGAGTTAGAAGAACAATCCCCCGGGGAAATCCCATACCATTCATCTAGAGTACTTATCCCACAAGGAGTCTGCTCCAGGAGTCAGCCCACAACACAGAGATGATGATGTATGAATATATGAGGTTACCAAGAGTAGACAATGACATATTTGTGGACGTCTGATGGCCCTGCACACTGTCTGCACAATAGGCATGCATTTTTTTATTAAAATGTTAACTCTAAAAATGAGTAAATTAAAACATTTATTTCACACAACTAATGAGTGAGCAGACTCTGGCTTCCAGATTATTCTCTCCTAGAACCTTAAGTCCATACTTTCCCTCCAAACAACAGACAACTTAGAAAGTGTTCTTCCCAAAGCAAATATTCCTCAAAGGTCAATTCTACACACAGTCCCAAATAAACACTCCTAAATTCTTCAGATGGCATCCACATTGCCTTTCACCAAAGCATCATATTCTATACAGTGATCCCAGGATGGACATCTTTCACACAACCCATACTCTCACTAAAGAAGCAACACAGCTAGATGCAGACTGATATCCTTCACACTTCAGGACACTACCAACTTTTTTTCAGTACCTAAGAAACCTGAGCTTTGTGTTGGGAGGGCCCCTTGACCAATCTCTCTATTGGGTCTGTTTAAATTGGTCGGGGATCCACATATTTCTATCAACATTTTCCTTTAGTAGAACAATCATTTGTCCAAGGCTCATTAGAAATAACTGTAAATCACTAAACACCTTCAAATATTTAAATGAAGATTTGCTCAAACTCTAGCCCTTGATCTCACATAGTCTTTGTTAACAAGCTGCTTCCTTTCTAACTCTTGTCCTGATTAGGAAAGGATATTAACATGTACAGGGGGTGGGGGTGGGGGCTGACATTTGAAAATAGAATTAAATTTTTCATTTTCATATTGATTATAAACTAATTTCATTAATATTGATTAGCTCTGTATAGGACAGAAGAAGTACTATAGGCATTGAAGTTGATTATTAAAACGATTAAAGTATCAATGGAAAGAGGATGATAGGGGGGATTTTATTCAGTAGCCACTACAGCCTTCTTCAGGCCAACTGTAAGCCTTGGCTTTACATTTTACCTGTTTACTAATGGCTTCCGGTCCTCCGTCCTCAGCTCCCATCTTAACCCCTATCCCAAACTCAACTCTGCAGTTCAGCCAAGTCTACTTAGAACTTCCACCCTGATCTCTGGAATGCTGGACCCCTCCCTGTCCTGCACGAGTAGCTAGCTCTTCCACCACACTGAGGCTGCCTCATCTCAGCTTCATATCTTTCCCCAGGTTTCAGCCCCACAGATGGCTCTTAAATTTCTTCCTTCCCTTATTTTCTGCTTCCTAGAAGTCGCAAAGCCTTTCCATATTGTGCTCAACATATCTTTAGAAGGGAAATCTTCTTTACACCATGTTCTGTTCATAGGCTACATGGATTGTCACTCCCAAAACCCACGGCCTTCTTCTCCTAGTTGTCCTGGTTTAGACGCACCTCCGTCACTCCATCAGTCATACTGATGTCAAAAAGGCAAGCGTTTTAAAAATCGGCATGATGATATCAAGCTACGGTCTGATTTGGAATGTCCCACAAGGGCCTGTGCCTGGGAGGACACTAAAGGCTTAGTCTTCAGGCCATATTACTCTTGAGAGGGAGGAAAAACTTGAAGACACAGTTGTGGTTTTTGTCACACTGGGGCATGGCTGAAGAGGGCTGTGAGACCATGGCCTCTTCTTCACTCTGTTTAGGTTCTAGGCATGAAGTAAGAGGCTTGCCCTGGGACTTATTTCCTGTAATCACGCAATACCTTGCTATAGAATGAAAAGCAACAGGGCCAGAGATCATAGACTAGAGCCTCCAAAACTGTTCCCCAATAAGCCTTTGCCCTTAACCAGCTGTCTAAAGCTCACCACAGAAATGCACATGTGACTAACAGAAATCGGTACCCCAAAAGTCCCCCCAGAATCACGGCATGCCACTAAAGCTTGTCCTATTTTGGCTCACTCCCACCTGCCCAACTTCCACATCTTTTAGCAAACCATCTTATCTCCATCTGAGTCTTCCAGGGTTGCCTTTCATGTGACTCTGCAAACTGACCTAGTTCATGACTGAGTTTAGCATCAGCAAGGAGAGCACATGCTTCTTTATTCATATGCTATATATTAAAAAAAGTTCTCTTGTAAAGCTTTGTTGTTTGATTATTGCTAAAGTGTGAACTCTAAGTGACAATATGCTTTACATTTTATACTTTCATTTCTAAAAACTGTGGAACAAATAACAATAACAGTGAATATGTACAGAAATTTGGATCTATGCTTCTGCTTTGTGGCCCAGATCCTTAATATCCAAAACCACCCCCTGAAAAGCTCAGATCAGAAAAGGCAAGTCATGTCATCAGGTGATAGACATCCATCCCAACTCAGACCAGGTTTCCTCTGTAGTACAAAGGCTCTTAAAATAAATACATCTTCCATTGGGGCAGTGGTTCTCAACCATCCTAGTGCTATGATTCTTTAATACCGTTCTTCATGTTGTGGTGACCTCAACCATAAAGTTATTTTTGTTGCGACTTCATAACTGTAATTTGGTTACTGTTATGAAGCGTAATGTAAAATCTGTGTTTTCCGATGGTCTTAGGTGACCCCTGTGAAAGGGTCATTGGACAACCAAATGAGTTGCAACCCACAGCTAGAAAACTGCTGCATGAGACGATGAACCACTTTCTACATAGCCTTAAGACCTAACTAGAGTCTCCTCGTTGCAACTTACCTCAAGCTATTTTAGTTGCAAAATATAATCAGCTCAAAGGAATGACCACAAGACCCATGTCATTCTTGACCAATTGAACTATATTTAGTAACTCTCCTGACAGAAACAAAATGAGGCCTCAAAAGTAGATTGTATGAGGTTCATCTCTACAAGATTTTAATAAATCCAAGGTAAAGACTACATCCTACCATTAGCCAGGGGGCTGCTTTGCTAACTAACGTGCTAAGGAAGCACTTAGTATTCAGGTTTTGGATCTCTTGCTAGATAAATTAGAATTAAAATGATTTCGTGATTCAGACCAAAAATAAATTAAGAAATGGAAATTCCTCCAACCAGATTATGACAGAGGAAAACACTTCACATGTAACAACTCTTAATTACTGGAGGTCCAAACCTAGGACTTTACAGATGCTAAGCAAGTACCCTACCACTAAAGAACATCCCAGCCCATACCCTAAAATTTAAATTCTCTCTCTCCCTCCCCCTCCCTCCCGCCCTCTGTCCCTTTCTCTCTCTCTCTCTCTCTCTCTCTCTCTCTCTCTCTCTCTCTCTCTCTCTCTCTCTCTCTCACACACACACACACACACACACACACACACACAGAGATAAAAAGCAACTTTTGAAACTTTTTTTTATCCTGGATAACACAAAGGAGCCTAGGAATCTGGACTTTGGTAACCATGGTAACAGAGCTACATAGTCTCTTTTGCAGATAGGCCTGGCCGTGTGACTACATTCTTCCTAATACAGGAAGAGCTGGAATGAGTAGTTCTTCATGGGCCTAGACACAGGCACTGGCTGTGCCCTGCCCTAACTTCCCTTTCCCAGGAGTTGTTCAGAAGTAATCAAACTACCAGGTTTGACTAGGTAGACAAGAAAAACAGTAATAGCAGGGCCACCTTCACCTAGGGCTGTTAAATGATGGCAGGTAGACTTCATGTTCTTTCAGCTACTACATTTTCTGTAATTAGACCCTCTGGATTTCATCTGATAATGTACCTAGGCAACTTCTCTACTCCTACCCACACCGCACAAGCCAGCCCTTCTGTAGTCTGTGATTCCTTTGCTATATCTGCTCCTCTTCTGTGCCACCAGCATCCTCCACATCTAGCTCTATTGCAAAGTTCCTCCTAGGCCAATTAATAATTGGTTTACCCTGCAAATTCTTAAGGCAGGACTTCATTCCATGTTATATCATGTACAAGCTTATAGCTTAATAAGTTCTAAATAATTAAATCAAATTGAAAAATACCCAGTCTTCCCCAAATGGGCTAAAAGTAAAGATTTGTTATTACAAGCATCCATCTGGTCACACTCAACAGGAATTGTGCTATGTACACATTAGAAGAAATGTCCAAGTATTTCAAGAATTGTGACCTCCTCTCCATCAGAAATATGAACAAAATATTATGGTTGTTATGGTTTAACTGTATAAGGGTAGTAAAGACTGAAAACATACCTACATTTAAGTGGAGAAATGAAATGGCAGAGAATAGCCTTGGATAAATCACTTTAAATTATCAATAGTTACTTAATGTTAATCATTCTGTTATTAAAATTAATTCTGTTATTAAAATTAATTGGGAGAGATTATGATAGTTTGAGTCTCTATTTTTTCAGTTTTTTTTAAAGAAATCCCCCCCCCCGCCCCCAAAATAATTTTTCACATTACCTCTGTTTAACCTCTGACCTGGACATGACACTGGATTCCATCATCTATGGAAAGATACTGTATTAAAGCCAAACAAGAGATATGCTATGTAGGAAGATATGTGAAAGAAAGAAAATAATAGTTAAGACAATATGAAGGAGATTAGAACACATTTTTTGGATGTGTCTTTTTTTTTAATCTGAAAATCTTACATCTTCTGACAGATTTGCAGATGTTTAAAAATTTCCCATCCATCCTTTTGCTGGAGCATAACAGCATTTTTTCTCATGTGAACTACTGTGAGATTATTAACTAGAACTGAGGCTTTAGAGACTGCATGGTTAACCCTTGTACACTATCTTCTGTGCCTCTTTCCCTCTCCCAAGTCCCACTAAGAGTTAACAGGCTTGGTCGTGCTGTTCTCTCTGGTCGGGAGGAGGGGTAAACAGCTAAAAGCACAAGTAGTCTTGACACATGTATTCTATTCATTACAACAATTAAATTTACAGAGTTAGACAAATGCTCGGGAGAATCCACTTCCTCAAGTTTGATTTGGGTTGAAGCCAAAACATTTCAGCTTTGGTACTCAGGAGTATTATTTAGAAGATAAATTGCCTGATATCAGATTTTGGAAAAGGTAGAATTACCATCAAGTCTTGTTATACAACAATTCATTGGAGGCAACATACCCTGTATTATTCAGTTTTGCTTATCATAAAAAAGGATTACTACTAAGGAGAACTTAATTGGAATAAAATATCACTGAATTATAGTTTAGTGTAGCGTTACAATAATAAACAGACCACCTCCTTCTCCATGAAGAAAAGTTTTATCTTGGGGTTTTATTCCACTGATGCTCTGTAATATATTTAGAAATATGTTCTTATCATAAATCTTTTAACACCAAAGTTGACTATACCAATGAGCAGGAGAGCTTCCATATTGATCCTCCACTTCTTTTGAATGACAAAAATGGTTTCAGCTTTCAGGGTGGCAATTTCTCAAAAATAAATTTGAGTGGAGGAGATTACATTCAACTAAAACTCCATTACGAAGCAGCAGCCGCAGCAGGGTAATAAAAAGTACTTTTCTTGGGTATATTTGAGATCTGTACATATTTTCAGATTCTTTCAAGGTCTTGATACAGCAAGATTTATTAGCACTGTCTTCTTTAAAGGAAAAAAAATGGCCTCATGTAAAAGTTTGTATTTTTCTGGTATCAAGAATTCTCAGGTCTGTGCTAACCTGTCTCAAAATAACTACTGTGAATGAAAGGCCTTTCTTTACTTGGTTAAGCTGAATTGCCCTCAAATTAGAAGTATGATTTACTATCTTTTTTTCTGGAAAAATTCAGCAGAGATAGCAGACTTTTAACCTGGAACTCTAAAACTGAAATGCTAAAAGCATGATCACAGATAATGTGAATGTCAACATCAAGCTGACTCACAGTGGCCGAATGAAGTGCCATGTTGGAGAGAAAAGATACTATGATGTGTGCCATTAAATAAGATTGGGAAAGGAACAAGAAATACGTCTCGATGGTACTGACTGTTTGTGCAGAGTTTTTATTTTGACAATTTTCTGTGTCAGCTTGGATAGTTCTATCAACAAAATTTTCATATAATGACCTGCAAGTTCCTTATACATTGGGAGAGATGGATGTGTTCTCACAGCATGTGATTATCCGGCTCATTGTGAGCACATCTATCCGCTTACACAGAGGACTCCACACCCACAACGTAAGTGTCCATTTGCTCCTTCTCTCGCCACATCTGTTGTCTAATGACTGTGCTTACACAACCCGTCTAGTTAGAACATCCCCGCAGGTGCAATGACGACCTGGTGTGTCAAGGACTGTCCTGCCTGGATGGATAACAGCAGCTTCTACAGCCAACAGTTCCCCAAAGACCCAGCATCACACCCATGACATGCAGACACACAATACTGCATGGTCTGCCTTCGCTAGGCTGCTGCAGGTGTTTTAGAAATTTTCACTAACTTTTAAAAACCACTTTTAATGTGCCCAGAAGAAGAAAGTGTAACAGATTTGGGAAATGAATAGGATGAGCATTTACTTCCTTTTTTAAATATTTTATTAGTATACAGTCATTATACAAAGTGATGAATTTTATGACATTTTCACTCAAGAATGTCATGTACTTTGATCATATTTACCCCTCTTCATTATCCTCACCTGTTCTTCCTCCCTCTCTTGCTAGTCTTTCTAGCCACCAAATCTCCATTCTATTTTCACATGTGTGTGTGTGTATGTGTGTGTCTGTAACATATGTATGTGTAAAATCTAGGTTTCTCATAGGAGAGAAAACAAGATATTTGTCTTTCTGACAAATTTCACTAAATAGGATAGTGTCCATCTTGAACCATATTCCTGCAAGTGACATGATTTCGTTCTTTATGGCTGAATATAACTCCACTGTGTATATACACTATTTTCTTTATCCATTTACCTGTTCCTACATGCTTCAGCTGAGTCCATACTGTGACTGTGTGATCGGAGTAGCCATTAAGAGAGCTGTGCAGTTATCTCTGAAGTATGCTGTCTTTGGTTCCTTCCAGTATTTTCTCAGGAATTGTATGACTGGGTCCCGTGGCAGTTCTATCCCTGCTCTACACCTCCCTACCTTGAAAGATGGCCTTCAGGTGTTACACTTTCAATTTTCTAATTCAAATGATGCATGTTACTCCATGTTGTGAAGAAGTCAATATCGTCTCCCAAATCACAGGGTCTCAGGGGTTGACTTCATGGTCTTCATTCATGGCTGTGTACTGAAGTATATATATGTTCATGCCTAATAAACATTGTTTTTGAATGGCACTGACCTGAAACCAACCTGGACTAACATAATTTTTATTAAATAGAACAATAAACAAATCACTGGATTCGTTAAACTAGATGCTTTTTTGTTTGTTTGTTTGTTTTGTTTTGTTGTTGTTGTTGTTAAAAGCCTACAAGGGCTGGAGAGGTGACTCAGCAGTTAGAACATATACTACTCTTACAGAGGACCTGAGTTCAGTTCCCAGCACCCATGTTGGGCAGTTCACACCCAGTGATAACTGCAGCTCCAGGGACTTCTGGCCTCCATGGGCACCTACCTTCACATCACATACCTCTACACAGGCATACACCAAACACAAAATAAGCCTCAATGAAATATTTCACTATTAGGATAAGAATTTATACTGTATCAATCTGATAATAGAAAAATAAATAAAAATAAATAAAAAGCAAACAAAACAAAAAAATTTAATTTTTTTTAAAAAAGGAAAACTTTTCAAAAGAATGGTCTACGACAGCAAATGCCTAGCTCTGAAGATCCGATATCAATGAACGACCCTCGCCTTCACCTTCCCATCCACCCAGAAAGCTCTGAACTGGCAGGCAGCTAACTCCAGGCCACTTCCAACTTCTGTCACAGAATTTCCAGAGCAGCCTTGTAAAATCACTTATGTACTCTTTGTCAAGACCTACTTGCTTAAAAGGGTCCATAAGTAGGTGAGATGCTTGGAGAAAAAAAAAGAATTAAAGATTTGGAAAATGTACATAATGTATATAATGTGAAGGGTTATCATTAGTGTTGTGGATACACAAGTGTGCGCCTGGAAAGGACGTTAACAATAACCACACTCACTAACCTCATTTGATAGGTGAGAGAAGGGGGGGGCAGGTGACAAGAGGTTCAGAGACTGAGTGAAGTCCACAGCCACCACAGGCAGGGTGGACAGGAGTACACCTCAGGACACCGACATCCTCCCGTCTGATATGACACTCCACTCCCAGGATGGAGAACTACAGCCACAGATGCATAGACCAGTCCTGGGATGTAGATGCTTGTGTATGGTAGAGTATCACCGATGATAAAACTTGCCATTCTATAGACCATTTTGTAGAGTGTATGTGCCTTTCGCTATTACATCACTTGTTTGTTGTTGTGATAAAACACCAGACAACTTATAGAAGGGTTCATTGGGGTATACATGCCCGGAGACATGAGTCCATTGTGGTCGGGGAAGCTTGGCAGCAGCTGGCATGGCTGCAGAGGCAGGAGGATGAGAAGTCGCATGTGAGCCACAAGCAGGACACAGAGAACGAATTAGAAGTAGGGTGAGGCTATAGGGTCTCAAAACCTTTGCTCCGTGACATACTTCCCCCAAGGAGGCCCCACTTCCTGACCCTTGCCAAACAGCACCACCAAGGCAGATCAAGTGTTACAAATCATTAGTCTCTGGGGGGACATTTCTCACTAAAATCACTTCAACCATTAAACTGATTTAACTTTAATAATGTTAAAAAAGACACGAGAATGACTAATTTTAAAGAGTTCTTTTTATTTTTAATTGAGTGTATTTGTGTGTGCAGGGTGGGGGGAGTTGGGGGCTATGTGATGAGTAAAAGTGTCAATGAAGGCCAAACACTTTGGATCCTCTGGAGTTAGCTGCAGGAAGCTCTGAGCCATCAAACACGAGTGCTGGGAACTGAGTTCAAATCTTCCGCAAGAGCAGTAAGCACTCTTAATCAATGAACCATGTCTCCCGCTCTGGATTGACTTATTTTATACACGGTTGTTTTATACAGCATCCAAACGTCTGCTCTGATCTCCACTCCATTCAAAAATGTCTGAGAAAATCTAGTCCTACACATGCACCCTCTGCCATCCTTCCGATTTCCAGTCTGGCAAAGTAAAGCTACCCAGCTAGTTAAACGGGTATTTTCTTAACATACATGAAAACATCTATCATTTCCTAGATAAAAGTTAACTTCTCCAGGATATGAGGGGCTGAGAAACAGCTGAGGATACAGAAGAAAGGGGCGTTTGTGGGAGAACAGTGGTGTGATCAAGGCACAGTGGGGGTATGAACAGAAATACTGTGTTGGGACTTACTAATCTGTATAATTAATATGTGCTTACAATGAATATTATAACAAAATAATAGGACAGAGGAATCTGTGGTTGGTATGTAAAATGAATAGAAAATCTCTTGATAAAAAATAAATAAATAAAATAAATAAAAAAGAAAGAAAAAACAAAACAAAAAATAATAAGCTCATTCATTCAACAGCCTCATGAAAGTGGCTAAAATGCCATGGAAAGATATTTCTACTTCCCCCATCCCATACAAAGAATCAAAATGGGGAAAATCTCCACATGTTTGTGCCACTTCTAGACAGTCAAAAGTCTAACAGCCAAATGCTGGAATTTCATTAACTAAAGAAACACTTTAATAAGAAACCAAACATTTGTCAAATGGCCCCTTCTTATTCAAGGCCTTTTAACTTCATATTAAAAATATTTTCCCAAGAAAACAGTATCTAGAGCCTCCCACAGGGGAAAAAAAATGCAGTAGCCCACGAAACAGAATCACTACGGAGATGACTGAGACTGTAAAAATGTCTTGCTCCCTTTCTCTCTCAAGGCAAACTTAGGCAGAGAAATGGAAATGCCCGTTCCCGGGCCCCGGCAAGCACAGCCTGTACATGTACCATGCCTGCTTTTCAAAGTGTTTAATAATAGAGGAGCTTGCACCTTCGTGTAATTCATAATTAGAGGACGATGGAGACGGCATTCTTTAAAATCAAGCCTTTGTTATCCGCACCAGTTTTGGACAGCGCCTGAGAATCATCTGTGAGCTGTGGCAGACCAAGGCTGTTCAAAGCAATTGCTGTTCAGCATGAAGGCTGCAATGGGGGTCACCAAGCAGGTCAGGAGGAAAGATAGTGTATCGATTTCACACCAGGAACAGAGGCAGAGCCGGGGCCCACTGTTGCTGCGCGTGATGTATTTCACTTCTGTCTAAGGCACATTTCATTCCCGTCCACGAGGGGGTGGGGAGCAAAGGGCAGTGGATTTCACACTGAATCATGATGAATTCAGGACTTGTGGATTCCAGTAAATATCTTCTTCCTGGCATTAAGGGTTTCTGGAGCAGAGTGAGTATAATGGAAATTAAGTCTCCAGCCATAGAGAGAATGGACCCTAAGAAAAGGTAAGCATGCTATAGGAAGTTCATTTCCTCCACTTATGAAGGTGGACAGACGGGACGAAAAGCAGACAGGGATGTAAAAGCATAAAATGTATTTAAGCAAGCATCTCTCATAGTCACCTCCCAGATGGCACCGTTTGTATAATCAGAATCCCACCGCAGATCTCTCAACGAGACATGTCCATTACCAGAGATTAACCTATCAAAAGACAATTCCTGGGTTTGGCCTCATGTAAACCTTTGGTATCACAGATGGGATACTGATGGCACCCAAATTTGCCATTTCGTGTTCCCACATCCTGCATGGTCTTCTAGACCATGATTCATTCTCAGCTCTAGAACACGATTCATTCTCAGTAAGGTCAAAGAATGGATGTTTACCAAACCTCACCCTAGGACATGCTGTCCGGTGACAGCAGGAACTAACATTTCTTCCCAATAAATGCTGTTAGATTACACCAGTGACCTTGTACTGTGGCTTGAGTGTAACCATGTGCATGTTTCCTTCAGATTTCACACCAATGGACATGGTTGAGAAAGTAGCCCAGCTGATGGGATGGCTGTGATTCTGGACAACCAGCAAGTGGGACTGCCTTGGTCTGCCTTCCCACTTGGAAAAAAAACAGACTTTCTAGTGCACATACCGAACTTATAGGAAAGTCAATCCAAATGCTGTCAGGGAGGTAAATTACTTTCTGATGACAACAACACTGTCCTTTTAAAACTTATTCATTTTACTACATATACTGTGTGTGCACATATGTGCAGAGACATATATAATTATTTCTGAAACATTGTGTTTCCTTGTTTTGAAACAAGCAAATTTTTTTGTTATTAGGGAAAAAACCACTCAGAAACCTTTGAAATCATCCATAACATTTCTCGAGCTAAACAGAGCCTGGGTATCCATGCAGGCCTCTCTCCGCTCCTTTGCCCTGCTTTTCTCTTGACGTCCTTCAGGACTCAGAGGTGCCACAGAAATGGGATGACAGAAAAAGCATGTACCTCAATGGGTTTTTAAACACCACTTCATTCATCCCCCAAGCCTCCTTCACTAGGGAAGGAAGACGGAATGATAACACACCGTCTGTCTATCCTGCAATGGACTACTAAAACCTTTCGGGGATGTATCTCCAAACAGAGGAGAAGAATTGAACTTTCAGTTCCCGCAAAGTGAAGCTTACTTAACAAAACTGCTCAGGATAGAGCAGGTAAAGGGAACTCAAATGGCAGATGGCTTCTCGATACCAAATGTCTTTGAGACTGAATCCAAAGTCTACGGCTTAGACATATACAGTGGTAGATCTACAGCGACCTGGGTTTGAACCCCACCATTGCAAAAATAAACAAGCAAAGCATACAGAAACATATAAGGAGGATCAATCAGTCATTCAGCAGGACTACCAATTTAATCCAGTAAAAAAAAAAAAGAATGCCAGATAACGAGTAGAATGGAAATTTTCTGTTAAACACCCTACGAAATTGGCCTGGCAGTTCACCGTTATTTTTGAGTGGTTCCAAGGCACAGGTTCATCTTCCACAAATGTTTTATGGTATCTTTCTTTTTTATAAATATATGTCCAAGATTCTTTAACACATACAGTAGGACTCACTTCTCCAACAATATTTTAGCTAGAGTTGTAATTTGGAGTAATTGGGTGTTTCAGTATGTATTAGAACTCTGTAATATTAAAATGTTTAAACCTAATTAAAATAGTTCTCATATTCATTCCAAAGACAATAGTGGGATTCTATTTGGATCCTCTCCTCACTCTAAACAAGTGATGGTACATGCTTGCCTGGGAAGAAGTATGGGACTTAAACCCATTCCAAACAAAAGAAAAAGAAAAGTAGCTATTCAGGCTCCACTCAAAAGATGATGAAGCTGAGAACTCCATGCTACCTCAGAAGTCCTGATTCAGGCCCCATTTCCAGGCTGTGGCATGGCTGTGGTGTTTCTGTAACATAATAATTATAATGCCCTGAAGGAGATACCTAGATCTGTGCATGGTAGCCCTTGAATGGGTCGGAAACAGAACAGATGTGCAGCATATTCTTAGGCAGTTTGTTTCACCCAGGTACCAGGAAACCTCCATCAAAGAGTCTCTTCTGATTTATCAGAAATGACCTGATCTTTTCCTGTCTTCATCTTTCCCCCCATTTCAACCTGGAAATAGAAAAATAGTTTCTTGCTGGTGTACGTGATTATTAACCATAGTGGTAATAGGGCCACACAGAAAACCATTTTGAACTTTTATAATTCTCAAGTTACCTTTCAAAAGCTCTCTACTTCAAGTGTGACTTACCACAATAATACAAGTCACATTGTGCTTCATTTTGAAAAGCTATGACAGTCAGGAATGTGGCTTCTGTACTTTCCCAGCATCTTCTGTCATTACATCTCCTTAGGAGTTCGGGGCTCTCCCTGGGACCAAAGGTCTTTGGAATGTGTGTGCACATGACCACACCAGGCATCTTCCTCTGTTGCTCTTTACCTTATTTTTGGAGATAGCATCTTTAACTAAAAGAGTACCACTTCAGTAGGCTGATTGGCCAGCAACATCCTGAGATCCTCCTGCCTCTGCCTATGTCCCTCCCCTGTCCCACTGCTGGAGAAATAGGCTCATGTCACCATGCCCCGTTTTTACAAAGATTCGAACTCGGGTCATTCCACTTACATCTCACCTACTGAGACATCTCTCCAAGCCTCAAATGTCTTTACAGGTTGCTGGCACCCCAACCAGAGCTTTCTCCTAATGAATCCATTGCCAGAAACGTGGAAGAATTGTAACAGCCTGCCACACCCTGGCCCCAAATTCGGACATCTTTCTTCCCAGATCCTATTCATTTTGAATCAGGAAGGGGAAAAGAAGAAGACAAAGGCTATGGCACAATGCAAGGATCTTTCTACCCAAATGTTGCTGTAGACATCGCTCTGTATAAATAAAATGCTGATTGGCCAGTAGCCAGGCAGGAAGTACAGGTGGGACAAAGAGAGAGGAGAATTCTGGGAAGTGGAAGGCTGAGACAGAGAGATGCTGCCAGCCGCCACCATAAAGAGAAGCAGATATTAAGATACCGGTAAGCCATGAGCCACGTGGCAACTTATAAATGAATAGAAATGGGTTGATTTAAGATATAAGCACAGTTAGCAAGAAGCCTGAGCCATTAGGCCAAGCAGTTTAAATAATATAAGCGTCTGTGTGTTTATTTTATAAGTGGGCTGTCGGACTGACAGGGCTTGGTGGGGGCTGGAGAGAAGCTCTCCAGCTACAAAATGCAAGCAAAGGGTCGCCAAAGTGCTAAAAGTTGTATTCAGATTTTACAGGGGTGAGGAGAGCAGCTTCTAAAGTTCTTTCGAAATAAAGAAGGAAAGCACAAGGTGATTTACTTTCATCCTCTTACATCTCTGGTCTTAGTTTAGAGCAGTGGTTCTCAACCTGTGTGTCTCAACCTCTTTGAGGGTCAAGCGACCCTTTCACAGGGGTCACCTAAGACCGTTGGAAAACACAGATATTTACGTTACGATTCATAACAGTAGCAAAGTTACAGTTATAAAGTAGCAACAAAAATAATTCTATGGTTGCGGGTGGCCACCCCAGGAAGAACCATATCTAAGGATGGAAGCATCAGGAAGGTTGAGGACCATTTGTGGAGGAAGCAGCTGACTGCCCTCCCACACGGCAAGTCTAACAAAGCCTGGCGTTGGCTAGGAAATCACGAATGAATGCTGGGAACCTCCCTTCACTGAACATGGTCCTCTCCAAACACCACACCTGAGAGGGTAAAGATGATGCTGAAGGAGGCTAAAACATGGGACAAAGAGAAGAGCCCGAATCCAGGAGAAGTCTGCTCAGCCATGAAGCCCCAGAAGTAACCCAGGCAATTCAAAAAGAGCCTCTGAAAATGCCTTCTGTACTACATCATGATGCAAAAAGCGGTTTCGGTTTCTTCTAATGTCACATGTTTTCAAATCCCTAAACGGCAAGAAGAGGAGGGTGAGGAGGAGGAAGAGGAGGGGGGAAACTAGTTGTGAAATAAATGACAAGTATTTATTGAGCACCAACTCTAAGGCACTCTTGGGATTATGGGGAGTACAGCTTCTGATTCACCTGATCAGACATGTGCACAGCGAAGGTGAAACTCTAAGACATAATACAATAAAATACCTGAAGGCTCAGAAAATACCGAGTATTTCCCTCTCAGGACATTAGGCTGCTGTTCTTCAAAGGCAGGACATCACTGACAATGTAGGAAGCATCCTCTAAAAGTCACTTGGTTTTTGCTTGCCCATCTAATGAATAATATATACGCTTTAAATAGATCTTTTACTGGGCTTAATTTATATGCAAAATCCACTAAATACATTCAGAAAAATAAGACTAACATTATAAATGAGGCCTTTTCATTAGATGTCTCCAAAATATCAAAATAACTGATTGGCTCAGTCATTAAGCAAAAGAAATGCATCGGAGCAATGTGATAGGCATTAAATGTAGCAACCACACTAACAGAGTTTTCCTATGAAGCTGGCTTCCTATAAACTAACACATGGTAACAATTTCTAAACAAAATTTTACTAATGAACCAGAACTGTTGATCTAGGGTAAGAGACAATAAATAAAATGTCCCAGGACGGTCCCAAGACCTCCTTGGTGAAGGCATCATCTTCTTCTTGCCTCAGTTTCCCCATTCATGAGATGATATCACTAAGAAGATGCTCTCTGTGAGTCCTGTAATCTGAGGCTGCACCAGGAAAGGAACACCCCTTTACCATACCAGGTAGTTATCCAAAGAAGTTCTTTTGAAATAGACACGCTAAGCCCTCTAGTACTTTTTCTTTATTAAAATATATGCATATCTTTATACTTTCTGTGGAATATAGTGAGGTAAATGTATTGATAGTTTTATCAGTAAAATCAAAATGTAAGTTAACCTTAAATGCTAAAATTCTAAATTTAATATTTAAATTAAAATAAAGTTTTTAAATTCTAATTTTTAAGAATATCTCCTTGTATATAAATGAGCCCAATTTAGTCCCTTTTCCAGCTGAGTATATAGAAAGCATACTACAAAGTATAGATGAAGATAATTACATTTTGCAGAATAAACATAGGACTCGAAGTTTCATTTATAGTGTTACATAAACTTTGTTTGCAGTACTTTAAGATTTTATAAGTATAATATATGCATTATATTATTTTTATAAGCTTTTAAACTGTTAATTCTACTTAAGGACACAATTACAACTGATTCCTGATTTCATATAGTGGTGTATATTCTATTATCTAAATTATTTAAGAATCTCCTTAAAATGAAAAGATACATAAGAAATAAACACTTGGCCTAAAAATGTTAGCTATTCATTCAAGGTTTGAAGAAAAATTTCTATAAATGTAGCACAAAAGGTACAATGGCTGAAAACCATTTTTAAAAATATATTCTGAGTAACTGACTACCTAATTTATAATATATAAACAATCTTGCCTATGTTGTCTTTTGAAAATTTGTACACATCATTAAATATTGTTATACAGTATGTGTGAAGTTCAAAGGATGCTGACCAGCCAACAATTGTGCTATGACAGCAATAGCAATGTTGCTCTTAATAATCTACTATCGTTTATTAACATATCTGAGGAATGGCAATATGCCCATTGTGAGGGCAGAAGAGTACATGAAGGCGAAGTGTGATACTTGGCCAATGTAAGAACGCAGCTGAGAGGTAAGTGGTATAGCTGTGGGCTGTAACTATGGAAGATGCCACTATTATAACATGTGTGAAAGCTCGGAATGGAGAAGTGGCCATCAGTTAAGCAAAGGAATCACTGGGCAGAGAAGAGTTGTGCACATGGTGTACTAATTTTCTGATAGGCAAATGACATTTACTGGTTTACAAAATTAATGGGGGCATGTGCAATATATAGGGCATCTATACATGCAAGTAGGTCAATGTATGCACTTGGGTAAAATGAGGATATTAGTATCTTAATTTTCTTACATTGTACAAAAACATTTTGAAACCAACATTTAATGTGTCTGAAGAGATTGGACAAAATCTCTTTCTGGAGTTGGTATTTGATTGGACAGTCTGCCTTGGATATCTACCAAAGACCACAAATAAGCTTAATCTGCTTTTAACTTCTAGTCTGAACCAAAGTTTGAACCTGGGACCTGTAAAAGTTCTGACTCAGGTGCTTGTATATATACTGTGATCCCACATAACCTCATAAATTGGGGTGCCTGCAAGTATATCATAATCTGGCATAATGACATAGGACTTGGGTTAATATCTTTTGATTGCTGTTGCGGCTCCTCAGGATTCATAAGAGCAGATCATGGGGTAAAGATTTTAGTGCAAATAATTTTTTAGGAATGAAAGAAATGTTGGGGGAATGACATTGATGAGGCTATGCAATCATGGAAGCAACCGTGGGCACTGGAGGATAATCCCAGGAAGGAACTTAAGTCATGGAAGTCAACCGCATATCCAGAGATTCCCAGCCAAGCGGGAAGAAGCTTGGCCACTTATAAATGGTCAAAACTGAACACAGCCAATACCAACTGAATTAATGCCCTTGCCAGGGCTTCAGCATCCACAGAAAGCCCCCGAGCGAGCAGCTAGCAGCTAGAAGTCAAGTTGAGGTCACTAATCACACGTTCTGTGGGATCCCGACACACTCTGAAGCCCCACACGGCCCCCAGGTATGCCCCTTCAGGGTAGCATTCCTTTACTTTTGCCTTGAGTCTTATATCATCTTCTCACTGGTCTTCAGGTACTCCACTTCAACCTCTCCTATATAACTGTGCCAAATTAACCTTCCTAAGCCATGGTTCCAGTCTGCTGTTTCCTCGCTCAGAACCTCCTAACGGCTCCCCTTTATCAGAAGCATTAAATCAAAACGCTACAATCTGTCCCTCTTTAGACACAACACGTACTTTCCTGTGGCACTTGTCTCGTTGTCTGGCTGCTGTTAAGTGTCACTATTCACTTGGACATATTTTTGTCCCTGATCACCTCTTCGTCTGGGGGAATGTAGACACTGTCTTCATCCATTTTAAAGGATACGTACACTGTCTGAGGAAACAAGTCTTCTTCCTGTGGGCTTTCCTTACCCACAGTGTCACCATCTGACTGCCTTCTCTCCTGCGTATTGACTGGGCTCTGGGGTGTGTCTGTACACATGGGTATTTTCCCTTCCCTCCTACAATCTCAGATCTGAATCACGCTCCTTATTTTAATCTCTTCATGTCACTTTAAAGACCTAGAGTGGCTGGGGCACAAGGTACACATTCAAAGACACACGGTGTCTCAAAGTATGACTGTAGACAGTGTCACTGTGTCATAAAACAGGAACTGAACTTGGAGTCTGACATCTAAGCCGCGGTCACAGCTAGGCATGTGACACTGGTGTTTCCTAAACTATTCCCTTCCCGGTTGGCTTATCCATAAAACTGCCCTTTGCTGCACATTTCACATAACTAACTTGAGACAAATAAATTAACATCTGTGAAGTTGCTTTGAAATTTTTAGTGACAGCACATCACATGTGTTCTTCTTTACCACAGTGAGATAGTGTCCTTCAGGTGACTATGCAGATGAGTCCAATTCACTACAAAAATGCTATGAGTAGTTTCATCAGTAATTGTCCCAAACATGCTTTCCTTTGTTGGGCACTCCTTAAAGCAATGCCTGTTGACTGAATAGGAAACAGACATCAGCATCCAAACTTAGTTCAGAACTCAGTTTACTAGCCTTGTATGGACACTGAATGAAAGACCTTGACCCCATTACACCAAGTTTTCACTGACACAGTCAAATACAGTGTGTACATACATATGTGCAACATGATCAAATAGAATGGAAATGTATGTATACACTAATAAACAAAAAAAGATCTATTAAAACAAAGAAGAAATGTGCAAGGCTCTGTTTTTGCATACAGTACACCTATACACTATTTTAATAGGTGATGCTTCTTGTAAGGACAGACGTAAATGCATGCATACACCCATCCTATTTCCCAAGTGGCACACCCTAACTTTACAGTATGCTCAGACACTGGCATTGACACACCTTTTAAATATTACTAAAGGCTGCCTTTCTGCAGTGAATTAAGCAGCTGCTTGCATATGAGTATCTTGTTGTCCAGAGTGACAGCTGTATTTTCGCCTGTTTTGACATTGAGTCTGATCTGGGTGAATAGCTCATATCCATTAAAGTGCTATTACAACACTGAATGACTGCCAGAATACTTCCTGATCAATTTTAAAAGCCAGCTAGCTGTCATCATCTAATCGCAACAGCAAAAAACAAATCTTTGGGGAATAAAATGAGATTTTTAAACATTTTTAAAGGAGTGTATTAAATATAATCCCTAAAAAGTATTTGAAGAATTATAAGCCACAGAAATGGGAAGGTAGAAATAATATTTTCCGCCCTCTGGAACCCCTTACACTTGCATATTGGCAGGCAATCTGAAACACTCCTTAAATTCGCCATCTCGGCAATCACGGAGTTTGAACTCCTGCCATTACGTAACTTAATAAGCAGTACTGAAAACAATCACCACCAAGTGCGAGTGTGCCCGCCATTAAATTTAGTTCTATAAAATCTGAGGCTGAATTCAATCATCTTTCTGTCTTTTTGCTTCATTGGGTGAAATCCAACTGCTCTGGTTTACTTTTGACTTTTCTCGACAGGCAGACAATATGCACATTTTTTTTTTAAAGCTACATCGCCAGCATTTTAGATTCCTGTCTGTTGAGCATCACACGTCAGAAGGCAAAGCTCACCCAGACAGATAAGACCATCTGAATCAACAGTTTAGAGGGGGAAGTCAGACTCAAAGGCGCAATGGGCCCCTAGTATTTATTACTTACTAGTTTATGATTTCTTTGTGTTTTTAAAAGGTGAAAATCTCACTACACAGGCAAGGCTATCCTGGAAATCTGTGACCCTCCAACCTCAGTCTCCTGAGTGCTATGACTAAGACATACACCACCACACCCAACTCTCTGTCACCATTAAATTCTGAAGTATCAACAAGTATATAATGCATACGTTGGCATAATCAAGTATGGAGGGTAATTATCTGAAGAAGGGAGCTTGTTGGCGCAACCATAGGGATGGTGTGCTTCATGGGTACTATTATGTCCTTTTTAGTTTGGTTTTGGTATACGACATTTTCATACCAGTATTATGCCAACACACGCACAATTTGGAATGGTCTGTCTCGATCAAGAAAGGAAGAAGATGGAATTTTATGACATCAGGATGGTCACTGGGCTTCAATTCCTTCTGGGTCATTTAGCAAAATGTCAGAATGTGTGAACAAAAGGCTAAAATGGTAACTTGCTAACTGACGTTTTATAGACTATGAAAAACCGTGAATAATATATCACATTTGAACACCCTTCAGAATATGTGCGTCCTTAATAAAAGAGAACCATTAATGGGGATACCGAGCTGATTAAAAAAAAATCATTTTTCATTTTTGGAGTTTTGAGAGTATCCCTAAGAGACTGGAATCTGCACTACAAACAGTCTTCTCTGCATTACTAGACACCCCCTTCACTTCTGACCCAAGTCTCCCTTCAGAGTTTTCCTTTGAAGAGCATTTTTTTTCTTTCTGGTCTACCTTTAAATCTTAAAAATCCATGTTATTCTAAGAAACTGCCTCATCATGCTCCTCCACTGGAAGGGTTTATACTCTTTATTGCAACTAGGAAAGAGTTACCCAGGGCACAGGACAGCAGCCTCCCCAGGGCACAGGACAGCAGCCTCCCCAGGGACCACAGGACAGCAGCCTCCCCAGGGACCACAGGACAGCAGCCTCCCCAGGGACCACAGGACAGCAGCCTCCCCAGGGACCACAGGACAGCAGCCTCCCCAGGGACCACAGGACAGCAGCCTCCCCAGGGACCACAGGACAGCAGCCTCCCCAGGGACCACAGGACAGCAGCCTCCCCAGGGACCACAGGACAGCAGCCTCCCCAGGGACCACAGGACAGCAGCCTCCCCAGGGACCACAGGACAGCAGCCTCCCCAGGGACCACAGGACAGCAGCCTCCCCAGGGCACAGAACCAGGGATCCCAGCCCTGGCTTGGCCCAAATGGCTCCCCTCATTCCTCCTACCCCATATCCTCTCGAAGTTGTCTATATTCCTATTATCTCCTCCCTGCCACTTATATCACGAATAAGAATCCTCATCTTCCTTCAAAATACTTCCCACCCGCTCTCTGAGAAGCCTTCTTTGCAGCTCCCTGATAAATGTACTATATTCCTTACTCTCTGTCTCCATTGTACATACATATCTACCCCGTGCCCGAAGTGCATACAACATTCACTTATTTCTCTACCTGCCAATCTTCACTGCCATAGTTACAGCATTCTGATAGGAGCAAAATTAATCCAACCAAGTTCAAATAAACCCGGATGGCAAGCATTATATCACAGTGTGATTCACGATGGCCCCTTACTCTAGGTTCATCTTGGTATCTATCTTGGGGTGACCTTCACTCACTTATCCCTTGTAAAGTAGAATTATCAAATTCCATCACAGTTTTAAAATAGGGAATATCAGAGCTTCAGTCACAAAACAGCCCAGAAATGACAAAGCAAAAAATACCAAATGACTCTGTGGCTGGCTGTACAGCAGAAACTATACCAATTTTTATCTATATGTTATTCTTAAATGTAAAGCTTAGGCTTATGATTTATAAATGTACTTTGCTGCTTGGAGACAAAGACCAAGCATCCAGCCGAGTAACCAATTTTCCCTGCAGAGACTGGGGAGAGAGTACAAGCCATGGGCTCCGTTTGCTCCTGTGAACTTCTGAATTCAAGAAAGAACCAAGTGACACCATGAGCATCCATATTGCATGGAAGTTGACCTGTGTGTGTAAAACTGAAAATTCACTGCCACTTGTTTGGCTTTTTTTCTTTATAATTTTGCCATTATACAGCCAAGGTAGAGGAAAAGGTGGTCACTGAGGTCAACTATTCGCATCAATCCACATTGCTCTTCTATCAGTCCAGTTCTCTTAGCACAACTTAGTTCAGCCTTCCAACACACTGTTAACAACATGGATATTGCATCTAGGAGATCCACCGCTCCTTGGAAATTCACATATTAAAGGATAGCACACGAAGGGAAGGAATCTGTAATAGAGCCCTGTAGAGCCAAGCACTCAATTATATAATACAGAAAAACCAATGTGGTGTCTGGAAGGGTGGGGGCATATACACTTCCTCTCCTCAATGAACATTCCTAATGTAAAATGGGATCTCCCAGCTGCCAAAATTGAGTGAAGGCTGAGTCACAAGTATGTCAAAGACAGGGAGGGGAAGAGCCACAGAGAAGGGATAGGGAAGATGGGGAGGAGCAGGGGAGGAGGAGAGAGGGAGGGGGGAGGGGGGAGAGAGGGAGACAGGACCTGAGCAAGTAGTTAACCAGGTGTTAAGTAAAGGAGCTCCAATCAAAGAAAAATCTTTTGTAACAATTTTTAATAGCTTTTTACAGCAATGGGGTGTGAGAGGAGGGGAGAGGAGGGAGGAGGGAAGGGAGGAGGGAGGCTGCAAACACAGGATTAAAAAAGAAATAGACCACCGCTTTCCAGTGAGTCCTATTCCTCCTGACTCGGTGCCCAAGCACGTCCTTCTCTGAACTGCCTTGCTATTTTGCCAAAAAGAGAAACTTATTTTCCATCTATGTAAACTCCTAGAAGAGGAGGGAACAGGAAGACTACTCAATTCAGCCCAAGAAAAATACAGCCCTTGTTCATATCTCCAAGTATCTGGCAGTGACCCAAACCCTGCCAACGTTGGTGGTCCAGGCTTGGAGCTATGATCTGACCCAGGAATTAGGCGGGTTTTGCTAACCTTCCCTCACCCGGTCAACTGGAGAAAATGATACACTTGCTGTGAAGGAAGGGCAGGAAGCACATCACAGTTAACAGCCCCCACCCCACCCCACCCCGTTCCCTAAGCTGGCAGGGCTTAGAGAGTCCCTGGAATTTAGCTACAAAGGCTTGAGGCTTGCTAAATTCTGTAATGAGACAAGCAGCCTCCAGGACACCAAAGGAAGAAGGAAGGCCGGGAGAGGAGAAGCCCAAGGAGTCTCCAGTTCTGAATTCAAGAAGCCAAAATCTATCTGTATCTACAGAGCAGAAACGTCCATTAGCAAAGATCAATTAAAAGGGCATGAAAGTGATAAGCAATGTGTTTAGACAGTCAGATTAGTCAGTGCACCACCACACGGAGGGGGGACTTTAGAAAGAGCAAGGACACCCGAGGCAGGAGCCTAGAGGACCATGGCACCCAGGACTGGGTACTGGAATGAGCACAGGGATGAGTATAGGTCTTCACTCCTCCCAACAAGAAAAAGGGATGGACAGAAGGGAACCAGAACAGAGGCAGCCATGTGGTGACAGGCTCTGCTGACACTGATGTCTGGTGTTAGCTGCTACCGTGGGTCAGAAGCTATGGTAAAGGCTGAGGCTATGATGAAAGCCACAAGCTCCGGCCCTCAGGAGGCTTATGACAGGGAAGAACACACTGTTACACAGGACAAGAGGAGAGACTCATGGAACTGACGGTGAGATATTTGAGATGCCTCAGAAAGCAGCACCTAAACGGAGACCTGAAAAAAACAAATGTGGGAATCTGACACACGCACCCCACTCTACCTGATGTTGACATGGTGTCTAGAACCCTGTTCCTTGTGTTGCCATAGAGTCTATTCTTAGAACAATCCCATGGGGGTATGATCACACTCCCATTATGCAGAGAATATGAGCCTCGGAAATGAATGCTTCTTCCCAAGCCAGTCAGTGGCAACTTCTAGACCCCAAGTCACATTTGTCTGGTCCCCAAATCCCTTTCAAACTATTTTCAAGCCCTCTATCCTCTATCTTCTCCCTTCCCCACCCCTGCACTTTAAAGTCTATAAAAGTACAAACAGGACTTTTATTAGTGGGAATGAAGACCCACTTCAAAAGCCCCCCAAAAGTTAATTCAAACTGTATCAACTAGGTATAAAATCATTCTAAGAGCATAGGGGGACTTTTAAAGGCAAAACTGTTTTTTATTTACAATGTACATTATAAAACCTTACCAAAGAAGGTCGTGTTCTACAGTATTGAAAGAATTAACTTTCTCCATGCTTGATATTTTATGGTAATAATGGTATTATGTTCATAATAAAGAGTTTGAAAATTATAGAAAAAAGAATCCAAATATTATCTATTCATAATAAAGAGTTTGAAAAGTACAGCTAAAAAAGAATCCAAATAAACATTATCCATAATCCAAATAGTAGAGTTAGTGCACATGAACATTCTGTTTGGTGAATTCCACATTCTCAACTAAGACGAGACTCTGTATAGTCCAGTATGTAACTAGACTTTTTTCATTGAAAATTATATGCTAAACATGTACATACAACCCCCTCCCCATAGTAATAAAAAAATATGATCTGAAATCTTGAGATGCCACTTGGTGACAGAGCCTAGCATGTACGAAACCCTGTGTTCAATCCCCAGAACTAGAAATAAAACCAAGATTTTCAATAAATAAATGGCGTTCTTATCCCAAGGGCCTGTTGGATATAGTAGTCACTAGCTACCTGTTACTTTTTAAACATAAGAAATCAACCAAGTTCATCTCCAAACAAAAACAAATGGGAGTTTCTATTTCTCCTCTGATTATTTCACACTGTGAACATCTGAGGACAAAGCCTGTGTGCTTTTTCCCCCATGTTGGCACCCCCAATTTAATGATGGACACAAACTAAATGTCCAATAAATATTCACTGGATTGCTCTACATAAAGCCATGAGAGACTCACTGGATGACAGGCCGATGTCACAGTAGATGCTTGTACAGGCCATAAATGCATGCAAAAGAGAACAAAACCTAAGCTCTTGGTTTTAATATGATAAGGTAAATGAGAACAAAATAAGAGTCAAGGTAAAAGCTCCATTTATCACTACTGTATAATCAAGAATGGGGTATTTCTCTAAAATGCTAAATACACTGAAAGACTTAAGTGTTCCATATGCAAAGGGCACAGTCACAGCCCTGTTTCCATGTGCCTCGCCATTCCCACATTCAAGTTATCAAACCACTATAGAACCAATCCACCTTCAGGATGCGTTTTTAGAATGTATTACGCATGACAATAATTGTTAACAGCCTTCAGATCTATTTCCAGCAGCAGAAAGAATCAATATATGTATGAAAAAGGGTGATTCTGACTCACAGTCAAATTAGGAAATAAGATACAGAGAAGCAATATGGAGATTAGGTCACGCCTTCCAGTGAGAAGAAATATTCATTCCAAAAGTGATGCCATGGGTCAGCTTTGAATCCAAGTGTAAGGTTAACATTTTGTCTCACTAGAAAAAAATGAATTTGACCTTGTAATATTTATATCACACAAAACCTACCAGCTACAGATTTCTTTCTGAAAGCCTTCAGATTGCTTCTTGTCAGTACATCTGTGTCAGAGATGTGAAATGTGATCTTAAATGGTGGCCATATTTGCTGGTAACAACCCAGAAGACAGGGCTAAGAAAGATTTTAGTGTGTCCTTTAAAAAGAAAAAGAAAGAAAGAAAAAACCTGGGTTTACCAGTACTTTCGTTATGTCTGCCTAGAAGAGTACAGATGTCACTGAGGGTAGACTTTGGGAAAAATGGCTTCTTTTACAAAACTGTTAATAGTCTCAGATGAAATTTTAAAGTGGTGGATGCTTCCAACAAATGTACATATACCAATTTTTGGCTAAAACGTGGTAACTCATTGTAAAGAACGTAGAACAAAACAGTTCTGAATGTGACAAACAAAACATGGTAAGTCTATCTTGTTGAATACTAGTAAAAACAAAATAGTATTCTTTATCCCATTAAATTTTTATAACTTTCCAGAGGAAGAAAAGCATGGTGAAATTCCCAGACATGAACTAGTTAGGAAATAAAGTATTCATATATAAAGCTACCATTTTTTAAATCTGCAAGTACATGCAATTCTAACAGCCTACAGAGAGCTGCTTTGTATGTGTGTGTACTTTGCTCTCACCCCCCAAAGCATATGCTCTAATTTATTCTTTGAGTTATTTTGTGTGAGGTCCTGATCTATCATCATTGTTTCCCCTTAGCTGTTGGAAAGTTTGCTAACTAAGAGTTAACTATCGTTAACTAGGAGAAATACACCTATTGAAGGCCAGACACATGATTCCTTTGACATGTTGTAACGTGGTAGGTGAGGAGGAGGCTGCAGATGAAGAAGTCTGACGAATCAGGAAGATGTGCTCAGGGTCAGCCAGAGGTGGGCTGCAGAAGCTTCTGTGACTCTGGCACGTGACACTATCTAACACCTGGTGTCTCTGCACCTGGCGTCCTCTGTGAACGAGGGATGATGGTGTCTGCCTTCAGTGCACTAGGGATGATGGTGTCTGTCTTCTGTGCACTAGGGACAATAGAGTCTGCCTTCTGTGCACTAGGGATGATGGAGTCTGCCTTCACTGCACTAGAGATAATGGTGTCGACCTCCAGTGCACTAGGGATGATGGTGTCCTCTGTTCACTAGGGATGATGGAGTCTACCTCCAGTGCACTAGGGATGATGGTGTCCACCTTCAGTGCACTAGGGATGATGGTGTCTACCTCCAGTGCACTAGGGATGATGGTGTCCACCTCCAGTGCACTAGGGATGATGGTGTCCTCTGTGCACTAGGGATGATGGAGTCTATCTCCAGTGCACTAGGGATGATGGTGTCCTCTGTGCACTAGGGATGATGGAGTCTATCTCCAGTGCACTAGGGATGATGGTGTCTACCTCCAGTGCACTAGGGATGATGGTGTCTACCTCCAGTGCAGTAGGGATGATGGAGTCTATCTCCAGTGCACTAGGGATGATGGTGTCTACCTCCAGTGCACTAGGGATGATGGTGTCCACCTCCAGTGCACTAGGGATGATGGTGTCCTCTGTGCACTAGGGATGATGGAGTCTATCTCCAGTGCACTAGGGATGATGGTGTCTACCTCCAGTGCACTAGGGATGATGGTGTCTACCTCCAGTGCAGTAGGGATGATGGAGTCTATCTCCAGTGCACTAGGGATGATGGTGTCTACCTCCAGTGCACTAGGGATGATGGTGTCCACCTCCAGTGCACTAGGGATGATGGTGTCCTCTGTGCACTAGGGATGATGGAGTCTATCTCCAGTGCACTAGGGATGATGGTGTCCTCTGTGCACTAGGGATGATGGAGTCTATCTCCAGTGCACTAGGGATGATGGAGTCTATCTCCAGTGCACTAGGGATGATGGTGTCTACCTCCAGTGCAGTAGGGATGATGGAGTCTACCTCCAGTGCACTAGGGATGATGGTGTCTACCTCCAGTGCACTAGGGATGATGGTGTCTACCTCCAGTGCTCTAGGGATGATGGTGTCCTCTGTGCACTAGGGATGATGGAGTCTATCTCCAGTGCACTAGGGATGATGGTGTCTACCTCCAGTGCACTAGGGATGATGGTGTCTACCTCCAGTGCACTAGGGATGATGGTGTCTACCTCCAGTGCACTAGGGATGATGGTGTCTACCTCCAGTGCACTAGGGATGATGGTGTCTACCTCCAGTGCACTAGGGATGATGGTGTCCTCTGTGCACTAGGGATGATGGAGTCTATCTCCAGTGCACTAGGGATGATGGTGTCTACCTTCGAACTCCAAGAACGACCACACAGCTTTTATATGTGTGAAACGCGTGTTCTTAACAAGTGGTAATAATTATTGTTGCACTGTCAGTCTACTACCATTTTTATATTCTCCCACAGGACACGGGATACAGTCAGCAGTACAAAATAATACACACCACATGTTTTCTGGAACAATGTCAAGTTGTGTGTCAAGGTCACGGTGCTGAAGGGGGTTGAAAAAAATATATGATATCAGAGTGCCAAAAAGTGGGATGACTTCAGTGAGAAAACATTTGGTATTTGCTTTGAAACACAAGAAGGACTTAGGAGGGCACAGGTAAGAGTGGGGACACACAGGGAAGAGTCTTGTGTGAACACCCCTGGTTGTAGAACCCTGCACAGACTACATCAAATGTGAGCAGGCTGGTTTTAACCCCTGGGCAGTGATGTGTGAACCCCTGACATATAAGAAGCATATATTTGGAATGAAGCAAGAAAATGTCTGAGGTAGATACAAATAATTACTGCTTACTGGGCCTCTACCATTCACCAATTCCTATGTGCCTCAATTTCTTTCTTTCTAAAGTGGAAATAACCATTTTTTTTTTTAATTTAAGGAATCCCTTAGTAAGACCTCAGCCATCGGCTATGATGGTCAGGTTACTGCTGTTGTGCCCACCTCGGTGCCACACAACTTCACTGCAGGGCACCATTTACCCTCACGGTAACCGCATGCCACAGAGCAACTACTTGGAGAGGGAGGGTCAACTAAAGTCAACTAGAAAAATCTTTGCCTTAATACGGTAAAAAGCCATCACTGTGAAGCGTTTTAGACAAACTTGGTAGTTCAAAGGGACTGACTGGTCTGGTGCAAGAAAAACAATTCCTCAGATCCTTGTCTCAGGCAATGAGGAAATGAAAGATATTTCCAAGATAGTAGAAACAGGAAGAGAGGAGGAAAAAAAAAAAAAAAGCTATGAAACGCCTCACAAAATGTCCTCATAGCTCGCCACTGTTTACTGAATGTTTAAAACAGATCAAGCAACGTGTTGTTTTTTACATATTTAAGTCATTTACTGATCACAGCATCACTCTGATGATCTGCCTTCAGCGGATGAGCTACAGGAGCTCAAGTTTAGAACACGTGCTCAAATACAGCTAGCTAGGAAGTATGAGGCCAGATCTGAGTCCAACTTTGTCTGATCTCAAAACCAGCCCTCTTGGTCTCTCAACTGTTGTCCCATGGCAGCACTTACGATGATAAACATGCCGTCTGACTGCAAGAATTAATTGATATTGATTTCTCTATTCATCAGAACGCATCTCCTTGGTATCTGAAGTGCAAGTCATATCCATTTTATGAACACACAATGCAAAGTTCAATCGCCAATCATCAATATTTTCAAAGGCATAACAATACAAATGAGACATTCTTAAAAATCTATCAAGGAGTATAAATAGCATCTGCACTATTTTGCATGAAAATGACCCTATTTTGCCGCCCCTTCCACTGGGTCCAGGTCTATCAGTGGGCAGAAGAGAGATTCCTACAAAGGCACAAGAAAGGAAGTTTCTAAGCAGTAGAATCAAAATGTTCATTTCTTAAAATCAGATGCTTTTAATGGGTTGTTGCAAAGACATTGTTCATATCTATTCAAATAGACACCAGTCTGACCGAATGTTAATCCGTCACTCCTAACTGATCCTTTACAAAGCCTTAGACCACTGCTTACAAAAGGAATGTAGTTTATTACAGTTGTTGCACTCCAAATGAATATTGATTTCAATCTCAGGATGCTATGAAAGGACTTGCATCAATTACACAGTACATCAGAGTCATAATGCGAGTTACCTAGTTCCAATGATGCACACAGCAAATCAATCATTCACTTTCACACACCTTCGAAGAGGCACCAGCCGCCATGAGCTTCCTTTATCTAAGCCTTGAAATGAGCCAAGCAGTGCAAAGCATTGATAGAAAAGGAAACCATCCCCGGATTTTATAAACCATAGGCTACTGTCAGAAAGCCATTATAATTACTCCCTTTCAAGTGGGCTGTGTGTTAATACAAATACAAATGAGGGGGTAAAAAAAAATGAAGCCTTAATGACAGCATTATGAGGGGAGGTTTCTCCTTTACATTATTTATTTATTCAATGGAAAATTATTTGGCAATTATGATAAAGCAACTAGAGGACAATGACTTTCCTTTGAATCACTAATTAAAATGCTGATTGCCTGTGGAGTGAGATGTGTGGTTATGGTCAAACAAGAACCTCCATTGTACTAAACAGCTTGGGCTGGCCTGACACCTGGGTGGTAAGGGGCCGGTATGAATCAAGCTGACTTCACTGTGAAATCCAAACTCATTTTTAATTCAGCAAAATTTGAGGATGATGTTATGAATTTGAGCAAGATAATGATGAAGCCAGTGATCTTGAGAGAGAGAGAGAGAGAGAGAGAGAGAGAGAGAGAGAGAGAGAGAGAGAGAGAGAGAGAGAGAGAGAGAACGCATGAGCGAGCATCCATCCAGGTTCTAAGTGTGCAATTTTTTAAAGTAAGCCTGTACTTCCTGTGTCCTTCCACCCCTCTTCAAGCCCCCTTTATGTCTTGGAGAGTTTCAGAGAAATGTCACCACCTTCACATTAATGCTCTTTGAACAGATGATTCTCTCCAATAATGGAAGAAACATCTCACTGTTAATTGTGAAGAGGAAATTGCCTATCTTATAATGAGTCCAGTGCTTTGGATTTTACTAACTAAAATGATACTTTCCTAGTAGCACTACAATAGTCCTTTTCTAAAATGAGAAATATGTTTTATAGCCACTTGTTTATGATCTCTAAAAAATTCAGCTGAATTCATAAAGTAGAAGGAAGGTGGATACCATTAACCTATAACACCCGTCATTTAAAAATAACATTCTTTGGAAAAAACTATTCTCTCCCTGAATGACAAGCTCTTAGATTTGGAAGAGTTTGCCCCCAATTTGGACATTCCCTCCAGTCTCTGTCAAGAAGTTTAGCTTTTGCACAATCAAGAGAAGATGATGTTGACCACCCACCCCCTTGAATTGCAGAGACTATCCCACTTGTCAAATGGTCTGGAGGTCAGCTATGGTGTCAGGGCCAGAGTGGCCTTCTCCTGACTTCCACCCCAGCATCCATTCTGCATCACAAGATGAACTAGTCCCTCTCCCAAATGTTCCCCCTAATGACTAGTCATTGTCAACTTGAATCACCTAAGAGACACACCTCAGGATACGTCTTTGAGGAAAATGAGAGATTTAACTGAAGACACCATCCCAAATGCTGGGGGCCCAGACTGAGAAAGCAGGGGAGAAAGCCTGGTGAGCTCTGGCATTTTCCTATCTCAGATTCCTGACCTCTCTGCTGCGAGCGAGCTCTTGCCACCATGCCCCACCTGGGAATGGACTATAGCTTCAAACCACGCAGCAGTATAAACCCCTCCTCCTTAGGTTGCTCCTGTTAGGTATGGAACTAAGACAACCCACTTCACACGCTTTGTGGCAACTGTCCCGCTTCCTTCCAAGTTCTATTTCTCCAAACTTGTGAACTGTCAATCTTCCAGATGGCCTTAATGTACCTTTGTGTCCATTCACCATAGTCTGTCCCTTTCCACGAGTGGCGGGAGAGATACAGATGTTCCAGATGGGGTCAAGTGTACTGGGAACTGAGACAAGCAAAGAAGAGCCAGGGCTGCCGCTGGGAGCCTGTGAGTACTCTCACTCCGGCCGGCCGCTCTCAACCTTGATGGGACAGCCTTCTTTTCTCTGGAATATCACTTGTCTCCTAATAAATTATCTTGCTTCTTTTGAAAATCTGTGTAGCCTTGATTTTTGATTCATTTGCTAAGAGGCCAAGAAACTGGAAACAACTGTCCCATAGCCCAAATAAAATAAAAGGGACCAATTTCTTTTTCTGGTTCTTTTCTGGTTCTGCTTTACTTTTCTTTCAAGTGATGACATAAGAAGGTATTCTATATATCTCACTGTGAACTTAAACCAAAATCTTTACACAAATTTTATACTAATTGTTTAATAATAAAAGTTTGTTTGATGATGTCTACATATGCTGCCCAGATTTCATTCTCTTAGTCCATTGTTAACCATGATGAAAATCCATTCCTTCTGTTTGATGCTATATAAGCTCTTAAAAACCTGTCTTTTAACAAATAATGCATTTAACCCAGCAAGTTCTGAACATATACTAGGTGTACTTCCAGAAAAACTGTCAGGTGTTAGATGCAGAGCAAAGTCTGTACGCCACCAACCCACACACACACAGGTAGGCATCATCATTTACACTTACAACGCAGAAATGCTCCGACACACCTCGCTTCAGTAACCCCTTAACTGGCTTAAGTGGTGACAGGGCCAGGCTTGAAGTTCATGGCACCTATAACTACCGCACTATCAATGACCATTCCTCTTCATTTCCTGACTTGTAAAACATTAATAAATGGGACAATGATAAACTATTAATCAGAATCAGATTAAAGGAGCATTCCTTTAAAGACCGGCCTTCAGTTTGATTAATTTATCTTTGGGGGTTCATTTACTCTTTGCCTGAGACTCCCTTCCTAAATAATGCATCTGCTCATGAAGAGGCCACGGTCATACCCATAACGTAAGACACTTCTAAGGTGGCCTGTGCACTGTGAGGTCCGCTCACCTCAGGCGTTTCTCCTCCGGGTACAGTCCTCAAAAAAAAATTTTTTTTTAAGTAAATGACTGAACATGTGGCTGACAACAGTGTCTTCCCCAAACGCTGTCGATCTGTCCATTTTGCATTCCTTCCTTTACCAGAACAAGTCTCAATTTAGGTATTATCAACTTCTTATTTTCCAAAAATCTCAGGGAACTAGCTCATTCCTCCTTTCTATTCTGCAGATTCCGCGGTCCCACAGGCCCTTCCAAGCATCCCTAACCTGGGCCGCTTGGATCAGGGAGCAAGTCACCTGGAAGCGCGCTACCCACGGTCAGGTTCTCTTAGCCCTTTCTGATTTGGAAAGCCATTATCCTTCACAGAGAGAACAGAAGCCAAGCAGAATTTACTACCATTTCTCCCTGTGTAGTCCGCCTTTAGCACCCCGCCATCTGCCCCAAACAATGCAAATCGGCAAATATTTATGGAACGCCTACAACGCGCAAATATTTTTATGAGAACAAAGAGAATACACAGATGAAACAGTGTGCTTCCGAAGTGGGGAGGAGAATGAGAGACAAAACCAGCCAAGTACGCTAGAAGTGAGGAAAGAGCGCAGGAGCGCGGGAGCAGAGGGCTGCAGGAGCCCAAAGGGAAGGGGCCAGTCATGCAAGGAGCTGGGCTGGTCTTTCATCCTGCTGTTCTCCACATACACGATTTCACATCTTTTTAAACTGTACATCTCAGATGCACATGTTCAAAACTGGTGTGACCCCTTGCCTGTGTGTGTGTGTGTGTGTGTGTGTGTGTGTGTGTGTGTGTGTGTGTGTGTGTGCGTGTGCACACGCGTGCACACGTGTGGGTGTGACAACTGCTTTTTTCTTTGTTGAGTTCACTCATCACTCTTTATTACTGTTTGTATATCATCACTGAAGCCTCACACGCCTATTGGCCATGTTCACTCAGTCACTTTCTCACTCACTTGTCCGTCGAGATTCATTTATTACACAACTCTTACCGTCAGCTGAACAGCGGGCCAGGGTCTCGAGTCTCAGGTCACAGCATCGCCCCACCCTGCTTTTAGACCGTCTACTGCAGACCAGAGCTATAGTCTGTAGGCTCTGATTAAAGAATCTGAAACATTTGTCACTTGGACTTTAAGAATCTAGTTCCTATGGGCACGGTGAGGTGGCTCAGCGGGGAAAGGTACTTGTCACCAGGCCTGGGAACCTGAGCTTGACCCCCAAAGTCCACACAGTGGAAGGAGAGATTCAGTGCCCAAGAGTACACACACACACACACACACACACACACACACACACACACACACACACACATAAACACACACATACACATACACAAACACACATACCACACACACACAACACACACACACACACACAAACACACACACATACACACACACAAAATAAATTAATAGAGAAATGAAATTTACGATAATAAAATACTTTAATACATATTTTAAAACATGCTTCTAACCTCAAGCAGCCATTCTAGCTGTGCACAGCTTTCTCTGACCCACAAATTCGGCCTTAGTTTAAAGTACGCTGAGGACAGCCAAGTGTCCCACTGTTTCCTCCATCATCTGAGAGATCATTCTGGAGACAAGCGGGACATTCTTCAGATTCCTGGCAGTCTGTCTCCAGAGGAAAATCTGTAGTGTTCCCAGGTCTCCCCAGTCACAAACGCATAAGTGCAACAGTTAGGCTCCTCCATCCCGCACTGTGGCCCAACTACTTCTGCTGAATTCTTCCATCCACGGCAAAATGCCGTCGACATGTACGTTTAATTTAGAAGTATTTCTTAACTACCTTTTCCATATTCAGAAGAATAATGTTTACTATTGAAATACATGAAAATACAGAAGAAAAAAAAGGCCAAAAAAATCCAAATTTGTCAGGAAGAAAATCTTTAATATTCTTAATACAGTTTCTTCCTACATATGTGTAGATGAGCATTTGAATATACAAATATGTGTCTGCGTACATGTTTCTATCCTATACGGGAGGTTGTGTGCGTGCGTGTGTGTGTGTGCGTGCGTGTGTGTGTGTGTGTGTGTGTGTGTGTGTGTGTGTGTGTACACTACATGTTGACCTACGAAATACGTGGTGAGTGCTCACAGTGTTTTTGAATCGGTTCCTTGCTGAGAGAAAAGCAAATCCTTTACCATGACATCCTTCCAATCAGTCCTTGAGCCAAGAATTACTCATAATCCTTCTGCCTCAGTTCAGTTTTCTGCTTAAAACCTGTACTTTAGACTCTGATTTCCAAATATAAAAATAATATAATAACCTATGTAATATAGGTTAACTGCTCAAACCTATATCCACCTGTCCTCTGATTGGTCAAATATTAGTTTATGTTTTGCTTATTTTTAATCTTATTTTCTTCTCTTTACTGGTCACAACTCCCAATGTAAAGCCATTGGCCTTAACATTGAGTCTTCAGTCAACCTCTTTCCTGGTACCCAAAACCAGAAAAACAGATGAAGACATAAGTGTCCTATATCACATTATAGAGGTAATAATGATGATTTTCTTACAATGCTTCACCTTGCATGAGTCTAAAATTTCAGAAATACAACCCAAGGCTTTTCTCACCATCTTCCTCCTGAATACATCCAATAAACTGACCAAGCTCGGAAGTGTCTGCCTCAAGAATGTGTTGTATCTCTTGAAACTATTTCTGATCAACTCACAGCTTCCCTTCATTTGCTTCAGAGACCACTGGAGGTCTAGAGTAGAGGCTCCCCTAAGACACTCAGCCCCTGTGATGACCCCTGAGTGTTCAGCACAGCATACTTCCAGGAGGGCATACCTGTGCTCCAGGGGAGCAGCTGAGACTGCTGGGCCACTCTGCTGGGCAGAGGTGCCCCTTTCTACATAGAATCAAAGTCCAACATTCACCAACCTCTAGGGGTTTACTGATAATTGCCTGCCACTGCACTATTCTCTGAATACTGGTTTCAGAATTTTCTCTACTCAAAAATAATCTCTGTTATTGGTATATAATATTGGTACAGGCATACTTATCATAAACAATATGATGTTTTGCTTTATATGTATATGTATGTATATATATATATATATATATACATACATATATCATAATAATTAACTTAGAAAAAAGACAAAATAATTTTTTTTTTTGGGGGGGGGTTTCGAGACAGGGTTTCTCTGTGTAGCTTTGCGCCTTTCCTGGGACTCACTTGGTAGCCCAGGCTGACCTCGAACTCACAGAGATCCGCCTGCCTCTGCCTCCCGAGTGCTGGGATTAAAGGCGTGCGCCACCACCGCCCGGCCGACAAAATAATTTTAATGAAAATAAAGTGGAGTAGCTTGTCAAGGCACTATGAACCAATTATCACATATATTGTGTTAAACACTAAAAAGAACCAGATATAGGATATACAAAATTATCCAAACAGTAAAGAAATGAAAATGATTTAAAGAAAAATAAATGCTAAGAATGAGTTTTATAACCCAGGAACCTAAAACAAGGAAATTGTTCCACAGTTCCACGGGTTTAGCTTATTTACAAGGAACAAGCATGACTTACCATGGTTATACACTAAGCTTTCAGTATATGTTATTGAATCATTTGATAAGTGTCCTATATCACATTATAGAGGTAATAATGATGATTTTCTTACCAGTATGATATTAAAATGATATCATTTTAAGTTTGGGCCCAAAGAAGATCAGGTCCAATGAATGGTATCTAGAATTTTATTACAATTTGAGTAGGTTTTTTTTAAATGGACAACACTAATTACAAACACAGATCTATAATTTTATCAGGAACAAGAGGCAAAGGTATATTCATCTATCACTATATTTTCAGTTTTAGTTTCGTACAAAACCACAATGATTATGGAAAACAAATAATGTGCTCAGGAAATAAACACCATTCCCCTGTTCATGGCCTGTATTTATATCACAATGTGCATCTCATCACCTTGTCCTAAATGGCCTGACACATTTTAATATTAACTCAAAGACACTTTTATCTCTGCCTGTTCTCAACTAAATTGTGGGAATTTTTTTTAATTCTTGCTTTTAAACTGGTGTCTGCCTCACAGTGAACAGTAAGATAACATGACTAGTCCTCCAATAAAGACATTTTAAGTAATTTTCTTGTTCTTCTTCTCCACTTGAATGTACACAACAAAAGTGATACTGGTTTTATTTATAGTTTCAGTTTTATTTATAGTGACATTTTCATGCCGTTGTTGTCTTGAAAATGACATAAAATGAGGACAATTCTGAAGGACAGTTGGACAATTCAAACTTCCAAAGCATATTCTATCCCTCTTAATTTGCCTTAGGCAATATAGTAAGTGAAGGAAAAAAATCTTCATAGAAATGCCAGAAGACAGTGTTTTTTTTTTTAATTAAAACAAAAATATCAAAGTCAGTTCAAAGATCCATTAAAAATGAACTGTTTCTGTGATGTAATACACAATTATACACTGTGTAACTCTATCTTGATGCAAAAATCACACCAGGTTAATTTTTTAAAAGCATATTAAGATCAATGAGCATAGTTAAATGAATTCTTAAAACATAAATGTATTTTAAGAACTAGGAAATTATCACCAATTTTTAGGTGGTCATATATCTTGAGGTGGGATAGTTGGTATTTTTAACCTTTCTATTTCTGCATACTTCATGATAGGTATGTTTGATATTTATAATCAAAATGGCAGTAGACTATTAACTTCTAAAATTTGACTTTAAACCCATTACCATAAAACAAAAGCAATTAAATGAATCAATAGTCATGATTCTGAATCCCACATGAGACAGTTTTATAGATGCTCATTAAGTCTAGCTAACTCGCAAACTCCTATAGAGAGCTATCATGAACATTCACCAACTACAGAAACACCAAGATCTCCTCCAGGGTTAAGAGGCCTCTGTGCTCATGATGTAACAGCAAGTAGTTCCATTCATTGTATGAGGAGACCAATCCACCTGCATTCTTCAGGATGGGGAATAGGAATGAAGAATAACATGCTCTGACCTCTCTTGCTTGCTGAATTGGTGCACTTTAGCAGAAGGGGACAGTCATCCAGTGGCGTGGACATCAGCATCTAGGCCGACACAAGGTAATGGCATTGCAGTCAGAAAGCCCACCTGTCCTCACTTCTCACTAGTCTCCAAAAATACTTAATTAAGAACCATCACTTTTGATACTAATTGGGTTTGGTCTGAGTTTTGTTTCATTCATTGCCACTGATTACATAAACATATACATTATATGTTGATAAAAAGATGTGTCCTTGAGGCTGAAAATATTCCACATTTTCCCTGACAGCTTAATTTTAAGACTCTAATAAAGTCTAAATCAAGAAAGTCAAACCCCCAGTTAAGAGACAAGTGTATCTTCTCTTCCAAGAAGCACCATTCAGGGTATGAATGAGTTGCTGGTCCTTGTTAAACTTGACATTGCACAGCTTACCGTCAAGTGATCTAGTTTTAAAGGTTGGTAATTTGGAAGAGATATCAGCCAAGGACTTTGTTTCATACATCAACCAAGGACTTTGCTTCATACATGAACATGTCTTAATTCTCTTCTATGTGCCATCCCTGTTACTACCTGGACAGTGAGTCATTGACACCTACACCAGGTGGTCATGCAACTCAGTGCTTCCACGTCATTCATAAAGTTTCATATGACTGTTCCATGTAGAGAAGTGGGATGGGATGGAAGGAAGAGAGAAAATAAAGGCCAGGACAGCAAGGCCCCCATCATTTGGGCAGGGCAACCTGAAGCCAGGCCTAGGTTCCTGCAGGCAGTTTCACCTGGAAACTTGGATCTACTGCTTGGGGATAATAATGGAGATGGGGAAAAAGGAAGAAAAGATAAACTTCTAAAGGATAAAAGGGGGCATAAGACCTTTCTAACTTAGAAACTTGAAATCTTGATTCATCTTTTCAACCAACAAACAGTACACCTCAGACAGGCCGCCTCACTTCCCACAGCCTGCTATGCATTACAGGTAATGCTGAAGCAGGCAACAGGGACAAGCCAAAACAAGATCACATGACTGCATCGGTCCCTCAGCAGAGTAGGAAGGACATAGAGATTCCAGGAGAACAGGCAGGAGAGACCGACTGCCTTAGAAATGACTGGTGTCCTGCCATTTATAAACATACACCTCCTCACATGAACAGGAGCAAAGCTAGTCTAACAGAAAAGTGTTTTGTTCACTTCTCAATTTGACTTCAGATTGCTGTCACTTTCTGGAAGCTACTGCCATTTACTGCCCAGGACGATAGATACCCACACAGTTAATGCTCAAGGAAGGGAAGAGTCTCAGCCTTACCTCCTGGTCACGAGCCACCTCTTTGGGCCAGTTCTCCGTGCTGAACGTAAACAGAGAGGCTCCTATTAAATGGCTACCTTCCCCTCAACCACCGCAGTGTGTAGCATGGATCCCGAAGAACAAATGCCCAGGCCATTAACTAAACTGGTTTTTAATGATACGATGATTAGAACATTTTATTGATTGGGCTCTAAAATTTTATCGAATGTCTCCTATTTGCCCGACACTCTTCCCTGTTCACCTCATCCACACAGGACCACTGTTAGGTCCATTTGCTGATGAGATCCCTGAGCCACGGAAAGAATGTAGGAGCAGTCCCCGGGGACTGTGAGCATGGGCACCTTCAGGAGGCGGCTAGCATCCAACCAGCCAGGCCTTGGAAGAATTGGTCCTTTGGAGTCAGATATAGCAAGTATTTCCGCCCTGGCTTGGAACTCACCAGCTGTATGTTCTTCACCAAATCACATTACCTCCCTAAACCTAGTTTCTCTACCTTTACATGAAGGAAAAAGAGAACTCTTCTATGTCCCCACGGTTCGCGACTTAGTGAGGATGGAAAGAAAAAGGATGTAAAATTAGTACCTGGTCCAGCTTAAAGACCATGGTTTTAAAAAGGGGGGGAGGACCCTGGTTTTATGCTAGCATTACACTAGAACTGTGCCCTGCCAATGTCTCCATGACCACCAAGTCCCAGCAGTAGCATCTCACACTACACCACCTCTCACACCACGCCACCTCTCACACCACGCCACCTCTCACACCACGCCACCTCTCACACCACACCACCTCTCACACCACGCCACCTCTCACACCACACCACCTCTCACACTACACCACCTCTCACACTACGCCACCTCTCACACTACGCCACCTCTCACACTACACCACCTCTCACACTACACCACCTCTCACACTACACCACCTCTCACACTACGTCACCTCTCACACTACGCCACCTCTCACACTATACCACATTCCTCTCCCAAAGACATGGTGGGGCTGCTCTGACTCTCTCTGGTTGTTCACAAGGCCCTCCCTCTTGAAAGTCCACCTCTCCCACTGATCCGGACTGAGCTTTCGGGCACAAATCAGGACACGGCTCTCCTCAGAACCTGACCCTCAACTTGTAGTCACAAGCCACGTGCGCCTCTTTGCTGTTTTTCTACTCCTGGATTCTTACCCTGGCTTTTTTTTTTTTTTTTTAAGTGGAATGCTTTGGGATGCTAATTTCTTCTTGGGTGGTTGAATCTTTCAGGAAAGGAGTTGGTCATCCATACTTCTTTTGTTATCACCTACTGTTTTAATACGTGAGGGGTTCATAGCAGATTTCCAATAAACGCTTGCTACGCTGAAAGCCCAGCCTCTCCTCGAGTATAAATCAGAGTCCTTTTGCCTCGCTATATACTCTAGGTCTGAACTCACGTGGTCTATGCGTTTAGGACAGTCACATTTTAAAGCAATATGACTGCTAAGCCAAGGCATGCTGGGGCCTGATCCTTACAGACTTCTCTTGAGAAGGGAGCACATCGCAAACCAACTTTCCTAGCACAAAGTGACAGGTGCACAGGTGAGAACTCCTGAGGCCAGACTGACCATAACTCTGACACGCAGCTCATACATCACCGGTCTGCTACTTCTGCTAAGTTAGTGGGTTTCTAAGATTTCATAATGTTCCAAGATTTTCTGTAGATTCACGACCTACGCAATAAATAAATCACATGCCCATTCTACTAGAAGTAGAAATCTCACCTAGAGTTAGTGAATTCTATAAACCCTTCAAAATTATAAGTGACTATAAATTCCATGTGCTGTAATTATAAATTTTAAAATTTTAAGTCCTCATTCTTTATATTCCTTCAGAATACAAAAATGTCTAACTTTTTTTTTGTATGCCAGTATTTAAATGTCTTGTTAAAATTTGTAGTTTTGCATCCTTTAGACATGTGGCTAACACCCCTGTATTTGTCCGAGATAATCACCTAATCCACCAGCAGGCTTCCTTACAACTTTTTCTATAAATGTATAGGCATATGTTTGTGTACGCAGAGATGATCCAGTAGTCTTTTGTGACCTATGTGTGTTTAGCATGAATGGTGTCATGCTGTATACAACATTCTACAACTTGCTTTTTTGGAGATTTATTTTTAATTATGTGGATACGTATCTGTCTATACCTGGGTAGGTATGCATCAGCGCAGGTGCCCACAGAGGCCAGAGGCATCTGGTATCCTGGAACTGGAAACAGACAGTGGTGAGCTCCCTGAAGTGGGTGCTGGGAATCGAACTGGAGTCCTTCAGAAGCGCAGCAAGTGCTCTCAACCACAGAGTCATCTCTCCAGCCCCTATAAGTTACTTTTTAATTTCACAAGAAATTTCCTCTCAATTAGAAGAGTAGGTAGTCCATTCCTGATAACTGCAGATTTCTACACTTCCTTTAACCAGTTCTTTAACGTGTGGCTCCTCTCCTTTTCCGGTATTCCGAGGGCTGACCTATGCTCACCCTTGCTGGCGTTTGCTTTCGTTCCCCATGGTACTTTGTTTGGAAGTCCTTTAATTATGTGTGCATCTTGATTTATAACTCTTCAATACATGATATAATACAAGATGCTTTTCTGGCTTGCTAAGTGGAATAAATTCCAACTATGTTTTTTAATCTATGTTTTGCTAGAGGTCTTTTCTCATGGTCCAACAGGGGTCAACACATGAAGAGCCACAAGCCAATGCTACCCATCTCTTTAGTTTTATGTGAACGTGACCATACCCACTCTTTTACACAGTGCCAAGGCTGCTCTTGCACTATAGCAGCAAAGCTCATCAGCTGCAACAGAACCACGCAGCCCACGAAGCAGGAAAGGCCATGAACCCCATTACCACACAAGTCTACCCACCTCTACCCTAGAACATGAAATGGTCATCCTTAGGGCACTTCTGTCTCCACAAAGTGCCAGTTAAAGCACTGGTGTTTTTCATTTGTAACTCAAGGCGCATAGTCACATTTGCTTCTAAAAAGCACACTGAAGGTGTTTACCACTTGAAAAACACAGTATGTCTTTTAAATTCTACAATCAAATCTATGTGACTTAAGGCCCAATCTGCTCTCTGGATCCTTTAGAGTTTGGGGAGATACTGGATGAATTCATTAGGGATTCTCCTAAAATAGTCCATGTCCTTCAGTCTGATTAGTAATTTAGCCTATGATTTTTTTTTTCAAAAAAATTTTGAGATGTGAAACAAGAATATAGAATGAGGCAGTTGGTGAGATAAATGAGTGACAGGCATCTGGGCTTCCCTGCAGCCACCTGCATCTGGGAGGTTTGCCTTGGCTGTTAGCAGAATCCTTGTTAGTCCCCACATGCAAAGATAACTATAATTTCTATTGTCCCGAGGAACTCACAGTAGGACATCCATTCATGTAAAATCAGTACAAGGCTCACTATCAATTCTATTGTTTTATATTGCACCGACTATAAGATTTATGATATAGTTGGAAAGTAGGTGTTAGCAGATAACCAAAAAAAAAGATTGTTTGACCTTATTTCTCTATACTCACATATAATAAACCGGCATTCACACATTCATTATTAGTAGATTCAACCACCTATTTAAACAATGTGAGGAGACTCAATGCGGCCCTACACAATTGTCAAAATTCTAAATATTCTCATTGTTTTCCATTCCACTTGCCAGGTTGTATTAGACTCTGGTTAGAGGGAACAACCACTGTCTCATGCAAATGTTGAAGTTGTTCACCAGTCCTCATTAGTAAATGTTATACAGATTTTAAAGAACCATAAAAAAAAGCATAGACTTCCCATTCTATTCTCCCCTAAGAAGACAAATAATGGAGAAATGAGTTTTGTTTGATCAAGAATAACTGTTAATAATAATTATTTTTCAGTCATCTATAAATTGCCTGCCAGCAGAGTTCTTAGAGACCCCTCTGGTGACCTGGTAGATTATCTCTCAGGTGACAGGCTGTAGGAGGCCATAGCTGCCCTTCTCCTGCCAATTGTTTTTAATAAAACTAGTTGGTGCATTAAGTTTGCTAGTGGTGCTGTCGTGTGGACAAAACAAAGAGGAGGGGTGAATGAAAAAAAGGTTTTCCTATCAAATCTTTTGATGCCAAGTGAACACGAATGTTAATTGTCCTAATGCTGTAGAAACTGATCTTCAAATCGTACTCACAGATCCTGTGCTCACTCCTATTGTGTCCAGCCCCCTCCTCCATGATCTGCTTTCAGAGTTCTGATTTGGAAAGTTATGAAGGAAAAAGGCAGGGATGGCTGCATTAGAAAAGGTGATCAACAGAGCCAGACGCAAATCAAAGCCATAAAAAAGACAAGGGAGATAAGAAATGATTCAGGGTCATGCAAGGAATTTGAGGTCAACATTATGGGCTCCATGCCCTCTGTTCAGCCAGCCAGTCAGAGAGAAGTTTCATGCTTCCAAGGAGAGCTATAAGGACTGAGGGCTGAGGGTTAGGGTCAGAGTTTCTGTGTGAAGACCACTGTCATGACCATAAGGACAAAGGTTGGTACCATGAGGACAGGGTATAAGAAAAATTAATAGAAGAGGGACTGTCTTATTGAAACATCTAAACTGTGAACAGAGAGTCTGAAGAGCTACTCTAGAGGCTGGAAATGGAACAGCAGCAACTGTTTTCTGGATCCTGAAGACCCTAGAGCCAAAGGACATCCTGGGGGCAGCTGCTTTAACAATTTCGAGAAGACTACTTCAGTCTGGAAAGCTACAAGTTTCCCTCTGCCTGATCCTTCCGTCTGTTTTCAGGTCCAGACTGCTTCAGTCCGAGTTTCTTCCGGTGAAATATCTTGTGTGTTAGGGGTTCCTGCTTACTCGGTGGCCAAGGACCCTCTTCCCTAACCAACTTCTCCCTCTGCCAGCAGCTGGTTCCTGTTGTGCTGCCCAGTAATCACACAAGTAGTACCGAGTAAAGAATACATGTACTTAGAGATGACCACAGCTGCTGTCCTGCTGACACCTGGCTGTTGTCTGTGTGCCAGGCTGTTTCAACTGCTGTACAGTTATTAATTCATAATTCATTCAATCCTAAGAACATTATGAACATGACAGATAGAAAAAAAATGAGGTTGGGCACTTTTCCTAAGTAACATGTTAACAGGAAGGATGAAATGATCAGGATTGAAAACACCACATCTCATAAGCCCCCTTGCCTGTAATTCCGGGGGGTTGGGGCGGGGGAGAAGGAGGGTTCTCGAAACTACCTTTCATGGTCAACTTCAACAAATCACATCAGTGTCAACTTTAACTCCAGTAAAGCATCCATACTGTTCACTATTCTTGACTTTTCCCCCTTGAAAACTGAAATGCAAGAGACAATGCTTGGAACTTTTCTCACACCCTGGTGAAGCAAGTAATAATCTTAAGCCTTTCCGTTGCTATGCAGCTTACACTATAAAAATCTTACTTGGGTTTCGTCTAAATCAAAATAACCTGCACGCATTGGAGGAAGAGCTCTCATGATGGTGTTATATTCCTTTCTGAAAGCTTCATTTAGACACCTTCCAGAGACCCCTTCATGGACACCGAAAATCTTAAACTGTCTCTATTTGATTGTGCTTGCCCAGGGCATTAAGTCCAATCCACCAGGTCTCACCTCAGTAACTCCACACAGACTAGACAATTCTTGCAGTCGGCTTCCCCGAGGGGTTTGTTAAGTTTCACATGCATTTAGTCCTGCAGGCTGCCCTGCTCAAGTTGATAAACTTGTAGCTAAATTCTTTCTGCAGCAGTGCGCTGCTGGGCTTATGTTTTTTTATCACCAGGAGAATAAATACTGCAAAAGAAGCTGTTACTGTGTGTTAGTGTTATCCATTAGTTTTTAGCATAATTGAGCTTACATTGCAATTTCTCAGTAACTGATAAGTATATTTTGTGGATGTGGCTAAAAGGTGACAAGAATTAAAAAGGACTAATACTTAAATATATTTTATAGCAAGAACGGAAGGAATTCTGATGCCTCACAGTGAGCAACAAAACGAAGCAGAAATTATGGATGGAATTTTCATTTGTATTAAAATTCTGAAGTTGCTATGATACACACCTATACAAAACTCTTTAAAAGGAGCCACTACACCGAAAATTCTCTACTCTAATCCTGTTCCTTACACAGACTGCTTGAATGACTTGCCAAGGTCACTAACACCAAGGACAATGGTTAGGGCTAGATCATCGATCTCCTAATTGTAATCAGAGCTCTGTGCAACATGGTCCAGCCAATAGCAATAAAACCTCTGCATCCAAAAGCACTATTGACATCTGAAATTCAACACACATTAAATCAAAACACTGTAGTGATCTCAACCATCACTCATCTCCAGTTTGTTACCAACAATATCATACTACTATCAGAATTGGTGCGAGCCACCTCATCTTGCAGTCTCCATGTAGCATAAGTCCTGTTTACTTTTTAGTTTTATTTTCAAGACAGGGTTTTTCTGTGGAACAGCCCTGGTTGTCCTGGAACTTGCTCTGTAGACCAGGCTGACCTTGAACTCAGAAATCTGCTTGCTTCTGCCTCCTGAGTGCCAGGATTAAAGGCATGCACCACTACCACCCAGCAAGTCCTGTTTACTTTTTAAAATAGAACATCTATTAGGTATTCTTTAACCATTTCATACATAGGAAATGTATCTTGACTATACACACCCCAAATTCCCCGCTCCCGCTCCGCTCAGGAACCCCCAAACTATCCCTGCTTGCCTTTCATCTTCTCTGTTTTTGTTATTGTTTTGTTTCTATTCTCAACCCACCATGTCCATTAGTGCTGACTATTGGAATACTAACTGACCTGATTAGCTTGATCTCGCACGGGTCTTGTGCAGGGAACTGTAGCTGCAGTGAGGTCACCGGGCCAAGGCCGTGTCATGCCAGGAGACGGCCCTTCCCAGAAGTTCTCCTAGTCTCTGGCTCTTAGATTCTTTCTGCCCTCTCTTCTGCCATAGTCCCTGAGCCTTGGAGGGGGGGGGGGACACAGACGTCCCAGCCATCATTTACTTTTATATCCTGCTTCTCCACTAGCAAGCCTTTCAGGGGTCTTCTCTTGGTTCACACTCCCACCGTCCCCGATTCTGCAGGGCACAAAGCCACTGACTGGCCCTGAACAAAGCATGTCCGTTGCTTTAACTCAGTCCCTAACATCTTAGATTTGTCTATTTACAACTTGTCAGGAGCCTACACACAACCCCAACATTCTTCCCGGGATAATTTTTGATTCCTCTTCTCAGAGGCCATCAATGGCTCCCAACTGCCTCTTGAATCAAATGAAAACTTCTATCCCAATGATTATCTTCACTCCTAAGTACCTTCATCTTCATTCAATGCATTTTTTCAGCAAGGATTTGTTGAGTAATCACTCTGCGCCTAGTTGCATGCTGCACCCTGTGGGAAATTGTAGGATGGATGTCACATGCCCTGTGCTTATGGATCTTAACAATCTGTGTGGAAAGACAAAACATGCACACATCAAACATTTTTTTCAGCAAGCAAGGCTGTGTCTGACTATGTACTGGGGAGTGTATGAAACACACATCATAGCTTGTTAGGAGCTATGGTGCTTGTGTGAGTCAGGGCAGCTCTTGGAAAGGCATGGGAAACCCCAAGCTCCAGAAGTGTTTTTGTCTAGGGTAGGAACCTGCTTGCTCGATGCTCAGAGACGGAAGCAAGAAGTCTCCCTGGCCGAGAGTCCTCTTGGGGCTAGTAGTTAGAACTGAGACTGGGAAGCAGGGGAAGGGAAATAATGATTCTTTATGGGTAGACTAAGGAACTGAGAACCACCCTCACACAAAAGGGATGAAAAGAGCTACTGAGAACATGGCAAGGACAAAGGGACTGTCCGTCACATAACGATATTCAGCATGGAACTTTTGGCAGGAACTGATTAAGCCAGTGCAGTTGTCGGGAGATAAGGTCACCAACAAAATCCCTTCCAGGTGGAAGAAGAAAGCAAGCACGGGCCAAAGAGATACTCTGAAGGTACCTGTTAAATACATAAGGTAAGAAGGAGAAATTGTGGCTACAGCGTCATGCTAAGGTAACAAAGAACAAAGGCATCTTCTTTTTAAAAATGAATCCAGGAAGGAGGAGGCAGTTTGGCGATGACAGGACAGACTGAAGAGTCAAGTCTAAAGGGCAGATGGAATATGAGGATACAGTCTACATTTGTAAGATACTAGCACAATATGGTAGCAAGAGCGCTACCTATTTTCCAGAGCCATGCTGCTTCCTGCTTCCTGCACAGCACCCACCTCCATCCCTCCCAGCCCATGCATGGCAGTGCAGCTAGAGACAAGTTCTCCAGTCTGTATAACACAGGCAGGGAAGCGAGGACCACCTGTATCTCCCGGACTAGCCTCCACTTTCATTCCCTTCCACTAGCTGATGAAAACTGGTTTGATGGGCCATGGCTGAAATCCTATCTCTGGGGAGATAAAGGCATGAGGGTCAGGAGTTCAAGATCACCCTCAGATACACAGCGGGTTGAAAGCTTGCCTTGGCTCCATGAGACCCTTTCTCGAAATAAACAGAAAAGAAAGGAGGGATGGAAGGAAGGTGGAAGGGAGAGGAGGGGGAAGGACGGAAATAGAGGATAGAGGGGAGCTCTTAGACCCTGTAAGAAGATGCCTAGCATCTAGAGCAGCTGAAATAAACTGGGATGCTTGAGTAACTACACTGACTAGAAGGGGTGAGCAGAGAAGAGAGAGAGAGAGAGAGAGAGAGAGAGAGAGAGAGAGAGAGAGAGAGAGAGAGAGGTGGAGAGAGGGAGGGATGGATATGATGTAAAAAGCACACAACTTTGATATCATTAAGTCACTGACACTTGGAGCTGCTTGTTCAGCAACTGGCCTATTCTAACACAGTTGATTTCCAAGAGAAATCCACAGCCCACCAAACCTCAGCTGTTGCATTAAGCCCTGTCATCCCTGTCTTCCTCAATGCCTAGTCAACCCCACTCCCATTTTTTTCCCTTGCAGTATACTTCCTAGAACGATTCCCACCATATTAATCCTTGTCCTTCCTGGCTTCCTGCTTCTGCGTACATTTTACATCATGTGGTCAAGTCGCCCCTGCCTGTCTCCAGCTGACAACAGTCACCACCATCATTTTCCTGTCCCTGCTGCACTTGCGCAGACATCTCTATCCATCTGTAACTGGTTATGACTAGGTTTTTATGTTTATTTTATCTGTTACCATGTATCTCCATTTATATTCGTTCCATTAGATTATAAACTCAATATGAACAAAGATGGGGTTCCCGATTTCCTTTGTAATTTCCTACATGCCTCATATACTGCCCTATGTTGTCAGTGGTTCATAAATGCAACTAATTGCAGCTCAAACTTCTACTCAGACACTTGCATTAGATGCGGAAGCATTCACAGAGCCTGCGTCTAAAACATAAACACACACGCAGTCTGATAGCGGCGCTCTCCTCTATCCAGCAACGTCAGGGAACGAGCTGGCCCACAGAGTTAATCTTGCAGTCAAATATACTGCAGCCAGAAGGAACACAGAGGTAACCAAAAACTGCACATTTAGTGTGCATCTGAGCCTGAAATGTTCTCCAGGAAACAGGAAACGGTATGTTGGTGATAGTTATTAAAATAGATTTCAACTAGACTTTCAGCTGCAAACAAAATTCAATTAAATCTAGTTTACATTTGTTTAACACCACTGGTTAAAAAATACTTCACTGAGGTGCTACAGACATTCTTTAGATATCACTAAATCTAGTTGCTCCCAACTCTCTTGAAATTCAACTCTATTCCATGGCACCCCTGCACCACCTCTGCTCCCCACCCCCAGTCCAGGGTGGGGTTCTCTGCTGTGTATGGTAGGGCGTGCATACATGTCAGTCACAGCATCCATCATAGTAGAGGCTAACTATGAGCCTTTCTGTCTGCTTCAGCCCATCCTACCACAGACACCTTGGGAACAAGCATGGAACTGCACTCCTCTGCGAACCCCGGAGACTTTGTTATTGTGGGAAACACTGTTTTTATCACTAACATCGAAATTCCGATCTAAAGAAGCTTAAAGAGCAGAGAGAAAAAGGAAGAGGAGGAGGAAGCTGAAGGAGGAGGAATAAGAAGAAGGGAGGAGAAGAAGAAGAGGAGGTGAGGGAAGAAGGAGGAGGAGGAAGAGGAGGGGGAGGGGGAGGAAGAGGAAGAGAATGAGGAGGAGAAGGAGGAGGAGGAGAAAAAGAAGAACAAGAAGAAGGAGGAGGAGGAGGAGAAGAAGAAGCAGCAGCAGCAGCTAAGTAATATGAATGATAAGTAGTACTAAGACAATATCAAATTGATTAACAGAGCTGCCTACCCAAATAATTTTTTAAATGTGTGTATGCAGTGTACACATGCAGATGTGTCTGTGTATGTGTGCACTGGTGTACGTTTGTGTGCACATGTTCATGTGCATGTGGGGGCTAGAAGTCAATGTCAAATGTCTTCCTCTGTTGCACTCCACCTTACAAATAAGAAGGAGTATCTCTGTGAACCTCTTCACTGGGGGCTTACAAGAAAACCACAGGATCCAAACGTCTCTGCCTCCCAGTGTTGGGATTACAGGAGTGGCTGGAATCCCAGGGGCTTTTGCATGAGTGCTGAGGACTGAATTCCCAGGACCTCGTTCTTGCACAACAGGCAATTGGCTGACTGAGCTATCTCTCTGCCCATCCAAATATGTAATTTTCAGAAAATTATTTTTACCAAAGACAAAGAAGGCTTTCATTATTTCTCCTAAAAATATTAAAGGAAATATTAGAAAAATAATGATATGTGCCCTCTTCCCTACAAGCCCCCTTTCCAGGTCCATGTCTTTTTCTTTTGTTTTGTTACCCAAGGAGTTTAACCAGGGCCACCTGAGTGACCATAGGTATGGAACTATCCAATGGAACCTTGTGAGCGCACCAATGGGTACACATCTGAAGATAATGATTCCCCAGCCCTCCGAGCCCATCATTAGGTAATATCTGAGCAGGGAGGGGCACAGTTCCATGAGCTACTTCCCCATCCATGACAGGCAATTGACAGGTTCAGTCTTGTCCAGGCCCAGGACAAGCAACCACAGCTACTGTGAGTTCGTGATTGCATGACCAAGCCCTGCCTAGACAACGGCATTGTCCTTCCTATCTTGAGCTCTTGCATCCTTCCCACGGCCTCTTCCACGACGTTCCCTGAGCCTTAGAGGGAGTGGAATAAAAGTCCTGTCTAGGACAAAGCCCCCTTCCTTATTCTTAGCACCTTGAGCAAACAGGGGTTGGGGGGAGATAAGAGGGGGTGTGGGGTGTCAGTAATCAGAATTCATCACATACATGTATGAAACTGTCCAGGAAGAAATGTAATTAATTTGTATAAATAAGTTTCTAACGGGAGAGGGTGTTACTGATGCAGCTCAGTGGCAAGCACATAACATACCAAGCCTTTAGTTCTATCCTTAGAACTGGGGAAAATATAAACAGAAACCCTCCCTCCACATTACTCAACCAGGATTTTGCTTTGCTCATATGTAAAATGGGTATGATTTGGGTTTTTCTCAACAATAATTTTTCTGCTGAGAATCAAACAGAAATACTTGAAAACATCTATTTTGATCGCTCACACACACACACACACCAAAAAAAGGAAAGTCTATTGCAACTATAATCGATTGATTAGTCCTTACACTTCTCTATAAAATGGAAATGCACACTGGCTAACTATTTACAACCCAGCCCTGTGAGATAAGAAATGTAACACTGGTTGTAACTCCAATCTAATTTCTTACAGGAGTCACACTGTAAGTCAAGATACAACAAGGTTCAACTGGACTTTAAAAAAAAAAAAACACACAGTCAATTTTTAACTGAAGAAGTGAAAATTACTGCTCAAGAAGGAAAAATTATTCAAAAGCTATGAGCAGGCATTCACCACATTCATTACATGATATGGGGCATGCAGAATACAAACGTGAACTAGATAAGGCTGTGTGGAGAAGGAAAGGGACCAGGTGCCACTTCCTGAGTGGAACACAGCACAGGCTGTGACGGGGAATGGGGGGGGTGGTTAAGGTACCAGAAAGATTGCTCCCACTGGCAGAGGAATGGCGTGTGCAGGGGCTACGTTCCAGGAGCTGGCACTGCGGGCCTTTCTCGGAGTGTGGCTGGACTTGACCAAGACAGACAGAACAGCTTAGGACAAAGCTCAGTATGGTAAAGACATACATTATCTCAGAGGAGCAGTAATCCCCCTAGGTAGACAAGGCAAAGGAGGAAGGAGAAGAGCCAGGAAACTGGACCGTGGGCCGTAACTATGATGGCAAAGGACTTCAGTGAGAAGCTGGAGCCCTGGAGTTTCAGCCGTACACAAGGGGGAGCCATGAAGGTTCGCTTGGCTTATTTAGACTAAGTCACACTTCACCCAACAGGAGATTTTTCCTTCTAGAGTGAACAGATCGGTGTGCAGCATCTCTCACTCAGGCGTGTACCTGGTACCCAAACACTGTCATCATCCCAAATGGAACCCCTGTCCTCACGTAGACAGCGCCATTCCCTTCTACCCCTATCGCCTAGCAACCAACAACCTGAGTTATAAAGTTTTGATGAGTATGTATGTGTGTGCATGTATAGCCTGAAAATTTCACATAATATACAAACCACTGTGTTTGTTTTCCTCACTTAAAAACTGTTTTTGTGTCAATACTTTATTTTTAATGACTGAATAATATTCTATTGTACGCATATAACACACTGTATTCATCTGGTGGCAGCCTTTGTGCTTTTTTGTTTTGTTTTGTTTTGTTTTAACCTTTTGGTTATTGTAAACAGTTCTGCTGTAAACAAACATATATTTTTCTAAGTCTAAAGTTTTTACCTACCAGTAAAAGTGCTGGATAATATGGAAATTCCGTGTTTTACTTTTTACAAAACCGGCTAAAGCCGCCTGCTACACCGGCCAAAGCCTTTTGCATTCCCCACAGTGTAAGTCCCAAAGCAGGCTGTGACAGGGAAAGAATGAGGCGGTTAAGTGGCCATTCAAGACGTCTAGATGAACGATGGCCACACAGAGCCAGGACCAGGTGGTAGGACACAGGGAAGACCAGAATGAAGAACACACAGAGACAGGGAGAGCATGAAAAGAGGAGTCAGGAACGGCCTGAGAATTCCAGCTGCAGTAACTGCGTCCGGGGTTCAACCACTCAGGAAGTTACGGCACAAGATTCGAAGTGAAAGGGGCTGATTTGGAAAAACGGGGCATCTCTCAAAGATCTTCAATGGGCGGGCCATGAGGAATTGTGGGAATGCGAGGAGGTGGAGTTGCCGGTTTAGCAGGGATTGAGACAGAGAGGGGAGCTGAAGACAGCACAGTGCTGAGCATCTGGGTAGGGGGGGCTTGGAGCAAGAGACGGGGGCCGGGAGAGCAGTTGAGAGAGACTCACAGACAGTTCAAGCTGAACTAAGAGGACGGGAGTAAGAGGGTTTGCAGAGAGCTGTGGCTGAGTCTGCAAGACCCCAAAATAAGATTTATAGGTTATTTACTGGAACCTCCCCTAGACAGGATGGGTGCTGTCATGGTTAGTTTCTCCGTGAGCAAAGCACTCAGTAGAACTCTACTAGTTTAGACTGCCACACACTGAAGCGTCTCTGTGGATACCATGTTTGCATGCATCACCTTCTTTTACCCTGTGGGAGTTGAGTACAGCATCATTTCTCATTTGCCAATGATATTCTGAGACTTAGGAAGGTCAACTTGCCAAAAATCTCAAAGCTTGTACTTCTTTCTGAAACAACCCCCGTAGCTTAAGGCATTTATTTCCCGGGGGAGGGGGGGTTCTGGCAAAGCAAAAAAAATGTTTCAAAAACGGGACCCCAATTTACAGAACTCAATGTACTTAAATATTTAAGGTATAACTACTAGCAAGACTATCCACTTTCTTTTAAACATTGAAGGTTCCAATAGTGAGGTTGTCTTGTAGACTCCACCTACAACTAGTTTTTCTTTTTATAGAAACATTCCATTCCTTTACATTAACATTTTAATGAAGAATAATATTTTGTCCTCTAATCATTAATTTACAAGGGTTTAGTATATTTAATTATTATAGTTCTGGATCTGTTTGGTTTTTTGTCTTTTGCTGAAAGATAAGCATGAGCAGTATTAGCCTCTCTTAATTCTTGTTAACACCGTCTTAATTTAATAGGCTGGAAGTCAGTCTGCAAGTCTCTGTTCTAGGAGATAGAAGAGTAGGTGCCTTGGAATGCCACGAGCATCTGCTTTATTTTCTCACTAGTGTACATTGGAAACCAATGCAAGCACATGTATGGGAATGATATTCAGGGATTCACAATACAATATTTCAATCAGAATGACAAATCACTTCCTCTCCTGGCCCTCCATCCACACCTGCCTCCCCTTCCTCCTTCAGTAATCACCAGACTGACTCTCACGACCTTTGAACTTGCCAAATCCTAAGGAGGGTTTCTCTGCAAATTTGCTGCTACCTTTTCCCCGGGGCAGAAGGCAATTAATTTGACTTAAAATCCTCTTCTTCAAATTCCTTCTGGATTCTGATAAGCTAAAATCCTGTTTATGTAAACAAAAGTGCTTAATTAATCAGAGCATGTGAAAATGCCAAAAGGAACTGGAAAGATTTCCTGCTCCCATTTCAGACCTCACCATCAGCCGGCAGTATGACAAGCATCCCTGAAGACACCAGGTCCTTCCAAAAGGCAGCAGCATTAACTTTCCTAATGCTTTTATTTCATTTCAAACTATCTCGCTGTGAGTTAAAAATGAAATCCTGTACAAATTAATTAGAGAATCGTTCATTTACAGTGGGAAACTGAAAGTACAATCAGTGAAACGTGGAACTTCTACCCTTTAACTGGAAAGTAGGCCTTAGTCGGGCTGAGAGAAAACACAAAGTGGTTATAAAGGACCCTTCGGTCATCTACGACAGTTATGGAATGGAGTGGTCGTTTCTGGTACAAACTCTTCTGGCTGCATTCAGCTGGCTCTAGTTTCTCCCCAGTTCTCACTGGCTTAGGTCTTCCCACCCACAGAGCTGGGGTTTACAGCTTTGGTGCCAATCCTTTCAGAATGGCTCACTCCCTCGGGTCTCCTGACCCGGCTCTTTGGCAGTCTCCTTGAAAGTTCTCTTCTTATTTCCTTCTTGGAATCTGTTGTTGCTACTCTGGTGTGTCTAGGACTTGTCAGTCAGTAACCTACATTAACCTTCTTGTCTCTCACACAAGCTCCAGCTCTGTCAGGGCCTATGGGCATTTCTACCTCACTAGGGAGACATCAGCATAAATGCAACATGGTCTTAAGAGAACCCGACTTTTCCATAGCTAACCAGCCTTTATCTCAACCTCTGTATTTGATCAATATCACCATCCCTCTGGTCACATAAAGCTCTGGATTCCTGCTTCCTCCTGAATTTAATCTTAGTTTCAAGTGTTTCCTTCTCAGTTTTCGGTATATATAGTATTTATTTAATCTTTGTATGAAGTTTTTAACTAGTTTGTGCCTTGGTATGGCTCAGCAAACACGGCTGCTGTACCTCACAGGTTCCCGACTTTCTCCATACAGTACTTCTAAAGCAGTTGTTACTATAGCGATTTGTCTGCCCCAAGCATAATGGCAGGCACCGCTGAACGTGTGGTTCTGAAGCCAGGGGCACGCAGAGAGCCAGCCATTGCCAGTCATCTCTACAACGTCAGCTCAAGACACTGCCAGTACCTGCTAAAGAGTGGCTTCTGGAGATTAAACTGGCTTTGGCATGTCTACCATGACAATAACATGTCAGAGCAGAAACAGGTATCTGATAGAAACAGAGTGGTCTCTAAGCCATCAAGATTTAAGAATTTCTTGATAACCTGAAGAGAGTATGTGGCACAAAGAGATCTCTTAACAGTGAGAATGATTTGAACATGAGAGCAGCAGAGATAAAGGCTTCGCTTCCCGTCTCCGCATGACTCAGGGAGGATCAGCCTTAGGCCACAACACTGAGGCTATGCTGACTGCAGAGTCGGCAGTCAGCTGGGGAGACCAGGCTATCTCAGCTATCCAGCCACCCTACTCTAACTCCACAGTCCCTAGGCACCTTCAGAGTGCAATCCCAAACCTCGACGTTAGAAGGGAATGCCGAGGAATGGCGAAGACAAGCAGTGCATCTGTGTGGCTGTGCTTTGCACCATAAATGAACAACGCGGTATTCTGATTTTACCACACCTCGTGAACGTGATTGATGTAAGTCTATCCAAGAGAGGCAGATCTGCCCTGTGACTCCTAACATCACACTTCCGAGTCAACTAGGCTAAGTGGCCCCCTGAGATCCAGTCATATCAGAAAGGCAGCAAAGCCCCTTCCGGTGAGACCCGGAGTGTTTTTAACTAACCCTGAACAATATTTTGTGACACTGAGTGTGTGGGACAGCATTTATAATCCAAATTGCTTTGAGTGAGTGAGCTGAATAGCACAAATGAAAAAGTGGGCAGTATCTATCAGTGATGGGAGGGATGTGTGTTATCTTTATTATTTGAGAAGCCAGAGGGAAGACTTCTACCTTCACTTGCTCTCCACTGACATTATAAGGATATAAACAAGGGTTTAAAACCAGTACCTCATCTAAATGCTTTGTATTTTAAACCCAGAGGCCAATTCTCCAGTGAGTACTTAAAAACTATATTCCTAGTTTTCCCTATCAGAATAGACTGTCACGCTGGCGATCTTGTGCTGTACTGAGACGTGCCAGCAACACGCGGTGGGGGCAGCGAGGAAAAGCAGCCTTTTCACTAATCAAATCTAAGAGTTCAGCACAGGCACATTAACTTACTTGGAAATTTTTAAGCAACAAAATGAATTACGTCTGCTACTTCTAAATAATTAGAATGCTTCCTATTGTGCCTTATGGCTTTAAAATAATTACAGCCAGTCAATAACAGTCATTTAAAATGTAATGAATTGATGGCTAATCTACGCATCCATTCAATCATTCGACAAGCATTTGCTTATCACATACATTCAATTATTTTCATATTCTGGATTAGTCTGCAAATATTTGGGTTTCTGCTATTTCCGTTTTTAATGGGAGGCCTCAGTCTCAAAATATACAATGTGAGACTCATCATCTTCTGGTATAAATCTGCTCCTTTTCCTACATCCCCCATTCCAGGAAGGAAAAGCACAGTCCAAAGAGTCAGACTGGCCTATCAAGGCTCACCCCACCCCTCACATCCCATAATTAATTGCTGTAGGTTTGCCTCCTGTGGTCTGTCAAGCCCATCTCCTTGCTCACTGCTCTAGACAAGGCACACTTCCTCCCCAGAGAGCTGTAGTGGTCATGCCCTGATGTCTCCTGCCTCTGAGCACCCCTCCTTCCGGCCTCTTTCATATGATCAATGGAGTTATCTGGTTAAAGGCCCTCCCTATCTCGCTATCTCACACCCAACACAACGATCCTTTCAACTCCTTCAGCTCAATTCAATTCTCGAACACAATAATAGAAAGTATAAGATGAGGAGCAAAATCCACTATGTGAAATGCAAGACTGAAAGCCTTCTCAAAACACAACTTTTCCAGTTCCCCTTCCTGCTGTCTGACCACCTATACCCAGTGACAACAACATCCTGTGTAGGTTTCTCTACAGCTTTTCTCATTCTGTGCCTTTCCTCACTTTAGTTACCTATCTAGAACTCTCTCCTCCTTCAAGACTCAAAGGGTACCCTAATGCCTGACATCCCATCCTGGGCCTGCACAGTCCAGCTGTACATCACAGGCTAGTCCAGGACACGTATCACATCAGTCACCATGGTTACTCTGGACATGTGTCCATCTCCACTCTGTACTCCCACATGTAGACAGGGACATCCCAGAAGTGTGCTGTTTTATCTAGTTCACCTGCCACCTCTAGCCACCAGCCCAGTGTGTATTATACAGCAGGTGCTCAATCAGTGCACATAAATGACAAGATGACAGGGAACCAGGGAACGGCCAACTACAGAAAGTCTAAACTAAAAGGCCTTCTAAAGGAGTACAAGTGTGGCTTCTGAGAGATTCAAATCCAGAGAACTTTTCTGTATCAGAAACCCAGTGATAACAGTGGTATGACAATAAGGACAATAGAAGAGCACATGTCCACTCCACATAGCTGCCACTGTGCTTCCACTCTGATTGGTGACATCCCAAGATGACGACACAGCACTGGCTGTCACCCCCAGAGTCCTCAGAGAATAGCATCACACAAATACAAAATGTCAACCAGTCTTCCCCGACAGTAACAGACCAGTTGAAAATCTGCATCCCCAACCTGTTTGTGGGTTGTTGCCATCCCTTTACCTTATTGTATTATAATCCTTATTTTAAAAGTCTTGTTTCTGATCATATAGCAGAATGAATTAGAGTTCATAGCTGAACAGTAAAGAAAAGTGAGTCTTCTTTGAGAAGTGGAAAAACCAATCTTGCAGAGTGAGGCAAGTCATCTCTGCAGTTACGTGCCCACCAGGTGACGTGGCTCACTGAACAAGGAAGGCGTCGCTCTGATAACCAAAGTCTCCTCTGTGCTATGAACAACTACGCAATGCCCAAATGCTCTGATATATCTACGAAAACTGCAAATACTTGTAGAGGAATTAATTAACTAGTAAAAAAAAAACTGTTAGAAGGCAAAGATTACTAAGTAGTAAATGTCTACAATCTGTACCTCAGCTGGAATGTACTCAGAAACATCTCTAAGTTATCTACTTTACCCTCTACGTCGACAACTTTCTTCCATTTGGTTCTTATATTAGAGCAGCTATGCCCATGCCCCCAAGACAAAAGCACCCGCGGGCACACCCCCAAGTCCACGATCCAGTTCACTGTCTTCATGCTGCTTGCACATAGCTCCATTTCCTGAAAGCTTATCGAAACATCACAGGGAAGTTGACTTCTGGCAGCTTCCATCACTTCCAAGGCTTCCAGGTCTCATTAGGTGAGCAAATGCGCCCTTCTCCCGGCTCCCCTCTCCAGCTCAGGAGCTACAGGCATGAGAGCTGACACAGGACAGGGAGGCAAGGCACTTTCTCGACTCCCTGTGTTCAGCCTGTGAGGGTCAGCTGCCATTCCTGTTTTCTTGTCCTTCGTGTTTAATGTCGTTTCTTCCCATGTGAGCAGAAATCCTTGGATCCATTCAGAAAGTTCTTGGTACACACAGCTTTACCAAAATGATTAGTTTCTCAAGTCACACTTTAATAGAAAATAACAGTACCCAGATACTATAACTCTTAATACACTGGCAATATATCACCAAATCAGTGATTTCTTACAACTGATTTCTGATTTGAGTTGCTTATATATTAGCATTTTGATGCATTTTATTGAACTTGTTCTTGTTGAAATTTTTTTTAAGAATTTCCATTTTCTCCTGCTGATGTGGAATTAAGTGTAGAGATTAGTAACAATAACTAACTTTATCCAGATATTCATAGGCTAAAAAGCAAAAATAAGCAATTTTTTCTATGCTGAACCATGGACAAACTGTTTACATGTTATCCAAATACAGGAAATGCTATGGAATGTTCCAAATTATGTCCTGGTAAGACCTAATAAGAACAAAAGGCAATTAAAGATATCTTATGTGTACTCCCTGAATAGGAATTATATAAGCGCACAAAATTTAACTATCTAAACATCAAAGGTTTAGTACTTAAATTTATAACCACAACATCTATAATTTTTCCAAAATTTAAAACTCTGCTATCCTATGGTGGTTATTGCCATCAATTATTAGCACATGTTTTATACAGACCACAGCACACTTTTCTGTTTCAGAAAACAAACAAACAAACATTTTAAAAAATGCTGTAATACTAATGTTCAAAGTGTGATTTTCATTTTGGCACGCCTCTAATGGCCTGTAAAGGTCTGTCTGAACTTAGCTCCTATGCTCAGGGATCGCCCATAATTTTTAAATCCACCCTGGAAAATGTAACGTTTTTGTCAAGCAGCTGATGCTTTGCACACGCTGGACCAGGCTGAGCATTCCTTCGTCCTGATGTCATGGGCCAGCATTTGTCTCAGAAGACATCTTTTGTAATTTCAACCAAAAGGCAAAAGAAATCAGAGCTGTGAACAGGCAGAGGGAGAGGCGGGGGGAAGCTACTTTAGAACAATTCACTCTAAAGCCTTCTGACACAAACCTGTATATTTTTAGTCACTCAACACGCACACTTTAACATAAAGCCTTCCGACTTTTATAAAGTATTGTGTGTATTTTCAGACTGTTGGTTTTTAAAATACTCGCTGCTTTATGGTAATGTGTCACAGGGAAGTTAGCTATAGTTTCATGAAAGACGTTTTCATCCCTGACTGGCATCTCCTGAATAGCTGGGGCCCAGGCACACCGCTCTTCCCGGCAAGGCCCTCTGAGCAGAGAACAGTGCTGCATTCATAACTTACTCTCGGCACCGCGGGGCAGCGCACAGAAAAGCCTCTCTAGCCTAATGGGTTACATCACTGAAAAGTCTTCCATTTGGTCTAGGTGAAAAACATGAATGCATGCCTCATTCATTTCTCCACCTTAAAAAAAAAAAATCAAGTAAAATCATATCCACTCTGGAGCGAAAGACCTGCATTCCCACAGACTGGCTTGGAAAGGAAAAAGAAATTCCGACCCTGCTCTTGATGCTTGGCAATGCCTCCACAAACTTCCTTAGCCCGCCACTCAGTCCCTTCAGAACGACTGTTGTTACAACCTGTGGCTCCATGACATATACCCAATAATACATTCAAAGAAACCTCTTTTTTTTTTTTTTTTTTTTTTGTAAATTGATTGGTGCTATTATCACTTTTAGATTTAGGTCACACTTTTTAAAAATACACTGCCATGCAGTCATGGAATCAAAGCCCTCACTCTCTCCACTGACCTCAGCACCATAAACTAGTGCAAACAGATGGCCCCAACCCCGTGCCCTGGCTCCAAAGCCTCCTGATGGTCAAAGCGAATCAGCCCCATCTAACACTTTCCTGAATGTGCCAAATATCTGTGATTCCTTGCAAGGTAGGCACCGGGGAGTCTAGCCAAAATATTTTATATTGAACAAGACACAGTCCCCTTTCTCCTGATTAGCATATGCCTTTCTTGGCCGAACCAGAGTTAATGGCTTCAGAACATTTCTACTATTTTTCCAAATATAAGTTCAAGTGTGAACACATTACGTTTGGGGGGGAATAAAGCCCACTGGTCCTATGCTCTTCTCTAAGTTATACAAATGGAAGTGGGCAGTGTGATGCCAGGTCCCTGGTTGTGCTTTTGAAAGTGATGCCAGATGCCCCCAAACTCCAGCTACATAGACAATCTGAAAGACACAGCATTCCACAGAGTTCAGAAATCCTCAATGAATTAATTCCACATCGACTCAGGTAGCTGTGACAACATCCATTCTCTGCCCTCTCTACTGTCTGTCTGAATGACAAGGGGAACCCACGTCAATTATGAAGCATCATGGGCTTTTGTAACTAATGACTCACTCAAAGCCCTTTATAACCTTGATGGTGTCACACCATCTGCACTCACCAGCCGTGACATGACAGAACTTTATAGTTTCTCCTAGGCCATGCCCATGCACTAGGAGAACCAGCTGCTGACATCCAGGACCCCTCCATCTGAGGCCTAAGCACCCTTATGAAACACACATAGACACTAACTACTGCTTATCCTCCTGTGAGCCCTCAAGGCTGAGGTCTACTTCTGCTTTCTTTCCTCTTCCAGACTGTACCCTCTCTTGGCAGTTTAGTTCCATTTCATTTGTTTAATAAGCATAATCCCTAATGGATATACATGAAAACAAACAAACAAATGAAAAAACTTTCTCAGGAAGCCTACAGCAGAAATTCTCAAAAGAATCTGCAGTCTAAAAGAAGCCAAATGCCTTTTCTAAACAAAATATGAATCTTTAGCATTAGATAAATTCTGCAGAAGATGAACATAAATATTAATTCCCTAAATACTGAAAGTTATGGTTTGCATAGGAACACCTAACTTTGACAAGGTCAACTCTCTAAGCAGAGTTCCCTTATTTGTATGTGGATGTCGGTGTCCCGTAAACTGAAAAGAAAAACTCAATGGATTCTAGACTGCATTGTTGTACTTACCAAACCTTACCTAAATTACATGAAAATAAGGCACTAAGATCATGAAGACCTCTGTTGCCAAGCCCACCAATAAGATTACCATCCCCTTTCCATTTTCTTCATCAATACACAGTCGTCTAGCTGACTGTGAGCACAGCTTGCTAAGACAGTGTATCCTGACATGTCATGCCATATGGCCCCCATAAATACCTAGTCATAATCATCATAATTTAAAGAACTCCCATTAAGAGGAAATCGACATAAACTGGTCCTCAAATTATTTCTATCCTTATGCACATTATACCCTGAACTTAACTGGTCTGCAAGGTTTACATAAAATCAGAAAATCTCCTCGGATGAAATCATCCTTAGCAATAAGATCCTGAGCTTTAGAGCTTCTCAATGACTAGGCTGGAGCTGCAGACTTAGAGGTCACTCTTCCACAATCTCGTTTAGAAGACAGGAAAAAAAAAAAGTCACAGAAGATTCACATGACTAAGGATAATTAATGTCAACCATTTCCACCCTGTGAAAGAAAATGGGTCTTCTGTTCAGAATGAACAATAAGGACATTATTTTGGTTCCATTGTGTTTTTTGAAGGAGTTCCCATCTCTAAAATGCCCATAGAAATGCAACAGTATGTCAGCTATCCCAGTGTTACTCAATTCACTGATAATGCTGGTAGAGAAAATTTTGTGAATGCCTCAAGACCAAAGCTGCTTTAAATCTCCTTTTCCTTCAGAGCACAACCTAAGAATGGCTTATGGAAAGCTGAAGGGTAAGTACTTGGAAAGTTATTCATCTGTGATGGTCATCTCCAAAGATCAACAAAGCAAAATATTGACAAAAGAATGCTAGTTCTATGCTGTAGTTTATCACTCCTGTTTATACACCGAGTACTATTTGAATGTCTTCTCATTACGTGAACATTAAAAAGCCAACCCGATTTCCATAAGTACATCACTCAGATCTATACAAAAGGCACACGAGGAGCAGGATGAGAAGAACCCTCACTCTATTTTATTTCATATCAAATTCTAAGGTACAGTAAGGGTTAAAAACAAGCAAAAACCAGCCATGGTGACTCCTGCCTATAATCTCGGCCTGGGCTCTGCTGAGACCCTGTCTCATACAATAACAACAAATACAAAAAGGAAAAAATTCAAACAAGCCCGAGATTAAGCCATTAGGGTCAGCAAGATGGCAGAGCAGGTGAAGGAACTCACCGCCGCGCCTGATGGCATCAGTCTGATCCCAGGGCCCACATGGCGGGAGGAGAGGACCAACCACGACAAGTTGTCCTCTGACCCCCTCAAGTACCACCAACATGCACACCTCCTTCAAACCACAACCCTTTGTGCGCATCTATCCACATACATAATAAATCAATCAAATTTGTAAGAGAATGAGCCATGAGAAGAAACACCAGGGTTGCATCTAAAAAGTAGGAAGCTAACTTACAGAATGAGATGATAATTATATATAATATGTTGTGTATACATCTAGTCAGGCTTCTAGTGCTATTAAGTAACTTTTCTTCTGAACTTTCCTGTACAATACTTAATGGCTCTATTTCACTCACTAAGCATTTATGAATATCTAAATACAGCATGGCACGACTAACTTTCAGCCATTACTAGGTAAAGAAGCTTGGCATGTATCATATAGCTTCAACTCAAAAGCCAAAATTAATAGCATTCGGCAAAAGCTTTAGCAATGAACACTGGCATATTTTTTTTCTCTTTCTTGAAGAGAAATTTTGCACATAATACTATTGCAAATATAAAAAGTAAAGGCAAACCTGTAAAGTTGTATTCATTTTGAGAAAATATTCATTTCAAAAAATGAATGATTTCATGTAAGTCAGTGGCCTGCCCCTAAAAATTAAGAACATAAACAGTGGACTGTAATAAAGCACTCCATCAGAATATAGCGCCCATATACAGATACACCATTTGGTGAAATAGTAAGTGAAAGAATTTCTAGAGCTTAAAGAAAATACAAAAAAAAAAATCTACCTTATTTTTATTCACTTATCACATACTTCGTGGTAAAATGCCCACTGCGCAGTTCACATGCTGTGCTGAACAGATGCAAGGATTTATGTGAAATACAACTGCACAAACTCAGGAGCCGCTACCTCAAATACTGCCAAGGTTGGTACACATCACACATAGAAACCGAGGAGCTGACGGGCGTTTTGTGGAGTGCAGCTAGAGATGATTTGAAGGGACATCTTAGTTGGGGATTTGAGGACCTAGTGATTTATATTGAGAAAGGAGACCATCGGGCAGGGAGAATGATAAAGCGGAACGTTATGAAGAATCCTCACCCCACTTTTAACTTCCTAAGTACCAAGACGGGAGGAGGATAGGAAACAGAATGGGCCGTCAGCAGAGCGCAGCTATTTGACACTTTAGAAATGGATGAGGTCATACAGGAAGAAGGTGGGAAGGGAGGAGGAAATGGCTTGGGATTGTCTGCACTGGTGCAATGCAGAGCTGAATGCACATGCACTGCCTCACCTCAAGACTGTGGAGTAAGAGGCATGCTGTTCTACAGATGCAGTGTCTATGGGTTACCTTGGGGAATCTCTGGGGCTTGACTGAAAAGCTCAATAGAGACTTTTTTTCTGTTTAATCAGTTAGTTCCTGAGTATTTTCCTAATCAATTATTTTTCAGTAAGAATAAAACTTCAATGTAATTTTAATATAAAATACAATCGACAAAGCACCTGAATAAACTTAAAAATTATTAAATGGCTCCTTCCACATTTCACTCCAGAGATGGATTCATTTCATTTCCACATTAGATTCAAAGATCACTTTTCATAAAGTAGCCTCAAGATGTGTGCTCCCCTTACCTTAAAGCCCTTCAGACAAAAGGCGGCTTTTGCAAATGCCAACTATGAATGATTGTCACCATCATCATTTTTAGTGTCCTAGGCATATGAACAGATTTGGCATCTGGTGGCTCTAAGATTTTACCACAGCAGGTTGACTGGGTTCAAAATCTAAATTAGTAAAGTAATATTTCAAAGGAATACTTTGAACCATCGTGACATCCAAGAGAAATAATGTCTTTCCGGCGAAGGAAGCAACCCCGGAAGCTGCTCGAAGCCCACTGATAACTCCTTGTGGACAGTGGCTATAGGTTTTTCCTAGTTCTTCCCTGCGAGCATATGATAGCAAGAGTCATTACAGACAGGTCACAGCGCTGAAGAGCCTAGCCATTTGGAAGCTCGTGTGTGTGTGTGTGTGTGTGTGTGTGTGTGTGTGTGTGTGTGTGTGTGCAGCTAAGAAAAAAATTAAATTGAAATATTATTTTCTAAATACCTTCCACAACATAAGTGGCCTGTATCATCTTTCAAATTTAGAGATCCTGGCCTCGATTCAAATTCATGGCAGTTATAGAAACCAATGTTCCGTGCCTTGGTTCAGGTGGCAAGCATTAAATCTTTTTCCGGCTGCCATGCAACAACAACTTTAATACAAATTAGCACTGCCAAACTCAGTTTCCTGGGCTCACAGGTCCTTGATGCTAGTCGGTGAATTTTATTCAGACTATGAACTGTGCGCTCTTCTGAAAGCACAGCCTTTGAGAAGAAAAACCTAAACAAAATACAATTTAATTACTCCCAATTCAGTAGTCTAATCTACAATTCACCACACACAAAAAATTAATAGCCCCCTTTTTGTTATTTTGATTAATGTGAAACTTAATCGTTATATCATATGGGAGAATATTCTCACATGCAAATTCCAATTCGAAAGCCACAATCCTCCCTTCAAGCTGTTTACATTGAATAGAAACCTGCCAATCAATACGAACTCAAAACGTAGCGCCTGCGTTTCTGAGCCCAATCTTTGCGAAGCTCACAAGCCTGGGAACAATAGACAGCACCACCTCTTGTCCAACCTCAACGAGCATGGAATCAGATGCTCCCGACCACTCTGGGACGGCTTCCAGCGAGAGCTGTCAGGGAAACATGATTTCAAACCAAGACTGTGTTCCTCCTCTATCTTCTACTGGCTTTGAATTAAGACACCTCAGTGGAAGGCACAGTGACATGGTAATTTTAGCCAGATACGTGCCATGCTCAAAATGGTGACCTTCTGGCCAAATTCTAAGGGTCAAAGAAACTCGACCCAGCCGCCTTCAAACTAGGATAAGAGATTCCTTCTTTCATTTTAAAAACACAGAGCGGTGACGAGTGAGTTGGCTGACCGTCAACCTAACCTAGCCTAATAGTTGCTTTTTCTAAATATCTACATAAAACCCTACAAACTGGGCAATATATCACAAAAACCTCAGCCTGTGTTGACTAAGTACGTTTACTTTTTCTTGGTCTTCAGAATCCTAGATTTCATATTTTTAGCGTAAAAAAATTGTAAGAAAAAAAAGGTAGGGAAATTTTTAGTAAAGACAGACTTGGGAAGACACCCTTCCTTTAAATGTTTATTCCAATATAATGCAGAGCAAATTAGGTCTGGGCTGTATTGCAGGTTCTGGCTGAAAGGAAGATGTCATAATAGCGGCCCACCTATATGCATGGTCCTTTGAAAGGGCCTCAGATATGTCAAGTGCAGAGTGTTGATGAGGCAGACATGGCTGAGACTCCTTGTGTCACCTGATGCCTCCTGCTCTGAAGTACATGATGAAGACGAGGTGGTACCCACCTCGGGGACATTAGCAAGTACTAAATGAAGTAACGTGTCTGCCTCAGTGTCACATACATATACACAGACAATTGTTTCTGAATCTTACTAAATTGTCACATCCATCAGCTGGGACGTTAGTAACATCAGCCCAGGCATGAGGATCTCTATGTTGCAGAGGACTCGAAAAGCTCAAAGCTTGTTTGAGGGTACAGAGTCCTTAAGTGGCAGAGCCTAGAGTTTAGGAAGAAAACAGCAAGAAGCAGGATAACGACAATAGTAACCGTGGATTTATCCAAGGCCGCCAATTTGGCGACATCACACTAAGTTCTTTAAGATATCGACCCATTTAATCTGTCTCAAGATCTTAGGATATCTACACCATCTCCATTGTGTAGGCGAGGAAAACGGAGCCTCTGGATGCTTGGGCACTCTGAAATGATTCAACAGTTCATTCTTACATCATTGCGATGTCTCAGACATAGGAAACCCAGGATTCCTGACTTCACAACGTCTAAAAGAATCATAATTAAAGATCACCTCAGAGCCCAGGAAATGAGCCCAAAACAAAAATCTAGCCATCCCGGACAGGTTTTCTCAAGATAAGAACAGTCAGCTGCTGAAAGGCCTCTCTCAAAAGTAACACGGATACATAGCCTTGTGTCTACAAGCCACCAGGAAAAGAACACATCTAAGGGAGTAGACACAAGTCCCTCAAATGCCAGAGACCCAGCTCCCTCCTAGGAGAGTCCTGGGCCTCCCTCCACCCAGCTCACCACCCCAGACATAGAAGCCTCCTCCCTTCTGTCCTGCCCTTGAGACAAAGCTCCCAGACATAAGCAATGTTTTGCAGAAATATATGGGCTCCACACAAGGAAAATGCAAGGGAAACACCAGACCTATCTCCCTGCTCACTCCCAAACAGTGAGTTTGGGTTATTTCTGGGTAAGGTGGCCTGCGTTTGCTTCTCCTAAAGAGCCAGGGCCCTGTCACTGCATAGGAATAAACTGAGAAGCAGAATGTGCCCACATCACCACAGAGCACAGCCTTTGCATCTGAGTCTGGCCTCTTCCTTAGTCTATGAGTTGACTTCTGGCAAGATATAGTTCTTGCACTCCCTCCAGCCCCCACCTGTGGGTCTATGAGCTAAACAACAGTAACAGCACCCACCCCCAGAGAGTCATTATGCAGATTCAATTAGACAATCAAGGGCCCAACACAGCACCTGGCTCACTCAGGTTCAGTAAAGGTTACTAGTGGATTATTACTTTATTCTCCAATCTACCCAGGCCCTGCAATGGTCACACTGAGCATGCTGGGGCCAGGGTTATCACTGAAGTAAGAAACTGGAGGCTTGGTTTGCTTTTACGGTATATACGTGTGTCCAGGTTGTGTGTACATGGGCCTGTGTGTGTCTGTGTGCATGCACATACAAACACTTGTTCGCTTAGTCATAGGCTTGAAACTAAACCAGGGTCTTGCTGAGCTCTATCTCCAGACCCTAGAAATAAAGTCTTTAAATAAGAAGCCAAAATGAATGTCAATGCTTCGGACACACCGTCTGAGCTGCACAGCTATTCAAAGATTGAAAACAGTGGTAAAAACCCCCAAGTTTGGGTGTTTGTTTTTGTTCTGTTTTTTCAAGACAGGACTTCTCTGTGTAACAGCGCTAGTGGTCCTAAAACTCACTTTGTAGACCAGGCTGGCCTCAAACTCACAAAGATCCCCTTGCCTCTGCCTCCCCAGTGCTGGGATTAAAGGGGTTAAAGGCATTCGCCATGAGGACCATGCAGCCTAAAGTTTTAAACCAGTAATTTTATATAGTTTTTCTCTTTTATTTATAATTCAACTGAATAAATAAGGGGGTGTGTATGTGTATGTATGTGTGTGTGTGTGTGTGTGTGTGTGTGTGTGTGTGTGTGGTATGCATGATATGTGGTGAGTTTGTGTGTGTGTGTGTGATACATGTGTGGTATGTGTGGTATATGGTATGTGAGTGATGTGTGTGTGTGTGTGTGTGTGTGTGTGTGTGTGTGTGTGTGTTGGAAACAACACTTCTAATTACTAATGGTTCCATGCCTAGAAACACTAAAAAAATAAATAAATAAATAAATAAATAAATAAAAAACAGGATTACAAAAAAGAAGGAAGACGTTTCTGGGTCCTATAGTCTGGTTTAAAGAATTTAAAATAGAAAAAAGCAAAAATCTTGATGCAGCTCCAATCAAGGAAAGTGGACGCTATTCAAATTTGGGGTGGGGTGGACTATTTTAGTTGTTGTCACCTAAAAGTGCCTTTTAGAATATGAATTATTTATGAAAACACTGAAATTTTATTTTACTCTGAATGGAAAACTCTATGGGGAAGGGTCTTCCATGAATACAGAAGGAAGTTAAACCCAGGCTGAAAGCCAAAACAGGAACAGTGCCCAGAAAGCCCAGGTCCCTTCATGACACCACGCTGAGTGGCCTCAACTCATTAAACCCTGCCAACAGCTTGCCGGAGAGCTGGACTCTGATAGGAGGATGGTACCTTGATTCTTTTCTGCTGATCTCTTAGTAGAGGATTGTTTAAATAAAGATGTCAGGCCAAACACCCAGCTTAGTCCCCCATTCTCACCGACCACTCACTGCACAGCCCCCCCCCCCAATCCTCTTCCGTCTTGGGCTCTGCTCTGTGTATATATACTAAGGAAAACGGCATTGAGTAATGTTGATCTCCAAATGAAAAACAATTAAGAAACGGTAAACTCTTGCACACTGCTAGAAAGAAGTATGGATTCGGGCCATGTCAATCGTTTAAAGCAGTGATCTCCAAGCTTCTTTGATCATGCAGCTCTCTCTGTAAAACGGTTTATAAAACAGGCCTTTAAGAGAGGCAGCCAGCTCTAAGCCTCAATTATAAATAGGCACAACTGCATTAATGCATGTGTGCTATAAAATACAATCAAGAAGTATAAGTTTTAGAATGAATCAAAAAAGATCCATTACTCCGTTTCTGAACCAACATTAGTTTTGCTAAAAATTTCCTGGAGAGTACACATCCAATTTTAGAGTCCCGGGATTTTAGTCTAGAGCAGATAAGATGCCCAAAACCTAGTCTGAGAACTGCCTTATTTCCCCCTTACACCTCACTTCCTATCTGCAAGGGTTTATCAGAATGGATTTTGGGATCCTTCTCTGTCAAAAATCACATAGATTCCAAGTTTCCACTTAGGACCAACTTGATAAAGCAGAAAGTCCATAGACTTTGTGTGTTTATCAGAAACGCTGAAGGGCATTTCTGTGCATAATGTTGGGAACCGCTGATGTAAATCAACCATCAAGACCCATGGCTTCAGTTCTTCTCAGTCATAGTCCCCAAGATCAGAAAAAAAAGAAAGAAAGAAATGTACAGTTACAGTGCTTCTGCCCAAACGCACGTGCATGCCTGCTCTCGAGCATGCACACACAAAAATATGAACATATACCATCAACAATAAGACACCAAGGAAGAAAATCACCTGTAAGAGACAGATAAGTGGTATAAAAATAATGTTTGTAAAGGCAGAGCTATTTGTCGTTTCCCATTAATTATAACAGCTGTCCAAACTCTAACATCTGTTGGAGTCTTCTTTTCAGCAAAGAACTTCACATTTTTCGACTTCAAAGTTTTTAATTTAAAAAATGATATGGGGGGGGGGGTTTGGAGAGTTGGCTCGATGGTTAAAAGCACTGGCTACCCTTGCTGAGGATCCTGGTTCTATTCCCAGCACCCACGTGGTAGCTCACAGCCATCTGTAACTCCTGATACAACATCATCTGACCTCCACAGGCACCAGGCATGCATGGAATGCATAGACCCACACACAGGCAAAACACTCATACATGTAAAATAAAAAAATCTTTTAAAAAATGTAATAAAAAATGCTTAACTATATAGCAGGATTTTAATAATAATAATAATAATAATAATAATAATAATAATAATAATAAACACAAGTCCCTTTGGCTCTAGCATAATAGCTTAATGATTTAAAAATAGTAATGATGCTTCTTATAAATCTGCTGGCAATTTCAACAAGAATGACTTTGACAGAAGAAATAACAAAAACCAATTCCTTCTAGAAATGAAAAATAGAAAACAATGGACTCTTCCTCCAACAGAGGCCAGGCACTGTGACTGCCACTAACAGCGCTCTGGGCTGATGACCTGGAGAGAGTCCTAGATCCAGATGCCTTTATCCACCCAGGGCCTTAACGTCTGAGCTGTTGTTGCGGTTTTACACGACACTTCTGTTAATGGTGTTCAATGCACAGCTTCTCTACCAACAGTGTCTTCTAAGGGACAAATCTAAAGACCATGATTGATCACCTCCTAAATTCTTACAGATCACTTTATTAATCACATACTTCATCAAGATTTATTCTCATCAATAACACTAAAGAAAACCATCTTTAGTCTGTTCTTTTGTTTGTATTTTGGTCGTGTATTTGCCTCTGATTTTCTCCCCCACCTTTCTACGGGCTAGATGATCTTATGATAATGAAAGGTTGGCACTGGCCCTGTTCTAACCATTGAGGTGGAAGCAAAGTCAGTTTGTAGTTTCTGAGAGAGCCTTTTCTTTCTGATAAAAAAAAAAAATAGCTTGCCAGTGGCTGTCCAGCCCCAGCTCCACATGCTATGCTTTGAGAACAGGCATGACAGACACTGGGTTACCACGGGACAAAAGGTCAGAGAGCCATGAGCGAAACCTCTGTTATCTTTAGGGTTAAAAATCAAATCACCTGCCTTTGCACTCCTAAGTATTTAACGAGGCATTAATATCTGCTTCAGCCATTCTGGATGTCTTTCCTTCACTAAAGTGTACAGTTTTCTTTGGATCTTTAGGGCATTGGCGTAGGAATACATTATAGATGTCAAAATCCACAGGCTCTGAAATCCCTTACAGAAAATACCATATACACATCCTCCTGCACATCTAAAATCTGTCAATTTAATTGACTGCTTATTATAGTTAGCCTGGTGTAAATGCCATGTAAATTGTTGTTATGCCATCCTGTTCAGGGAATAACAAGGAAATAGATCTATACATGTTCTTTACATATACATGTAAAGTACGTAAAAGAACATGTATTGTTTTTAACACTTCCAGTCCACAGTACATCCCTGTAGAACCACAGATGTCCCCCAGACACAAAGGGGACTGTGCCATCTCCTAGGTCACAGCTCTAAACTCAGAATTAAATGTCACGTGACACCTGAATTCTCTTCCTTTGCTGCTGTGTGAAAGCTCTTTGCCTGAACCTTGGAGTTGCTTGTCACAGTCTCGTATGTTATCCATGTCCTCATTTCCAGTGGACAATTAATCCCCCCCAGTGTCCCCTTCTATTCATTTGGGGTTCCACAGAGCATTTGACCAACTGACTGGCAATCACAGGTGCTCAATTACAAACTCATCCTGTCAGTTAACAATGCAAGATACTGTTCTTTGTCGCTCAGATGACGACAAGTTCACACGTCACAAGTTCATACATTCGGCCCTGTGGAGATTCTCTCTGCCCATTCCATATAAAGAGCCACCCATTCACTCCTCTGTACTAACTGATCACTTACTATGTGCAAGACAAATGCTGCATACATACCACAGAACAGAAATCTATTCAATAGAGGTCTTGACTTCAAATAAAGTAAATTATGGAAAATAAGATTTCATATAGAAAATGAAAATTCATTCCCTTAATGTATGCCCTGGCTGTTCAGGATGTCAGCACTTGAAGTGGTTATTGAGTGCACATGTCCTTGCTGTAGAAATGACACTCAAAATTCAAAATATGCTGGTAGAAATACAAACAAATTTTTACTTCCAAGCAACTCCAAACTAAAAACCAGTGAAATTCAAAACGCACATTTCATATGAAACTCAAATGTTCAGATTGGAACTTGGTGTCTGGTCAGGCTTCGGTTGTCTATATGCTCTTCTTTCTCCATCCTGGGATGTGGACTGGACACCTAGTTCCCTCCATGGGGAGCAGGCAAGGCTTCAACCCACCAATGTCCTCTGATCGCCCCAGAAACAACTCCGCCTGTTATAATCTGAGTATCCCCAGCAAGGATAACAAGTCCTTGAAAAGGGAGATTGTTTTGAGGCTGTTTTTAAAGGAACATCAATTCCTTGTCTGGGTCTGGAATTAACTCCAGGAAAAAGTTTCCAGCAGATGAATGTGTCCTTAGAATGCTTGCGTCAGTCTGCTCCTTCCTACACACTCGCAACACTTTTTCCCCATATCCCAGGAGGGTTCTTCACCATCATCTATAAAATCATCCTTCTCATACCCCAGTTCCCTACACAAAACCCATTTGGATAAGCAAGTGGATAATGTTTGATCAAACTAATTTGCAAGAATTCCTTCAATCCCATTGACCTTTGTGGAGAAAATGCATGCTACCGGGTAAGATGGGATGCACATTTTAGGTACAGGAGATGAGTGGGTTTCAAACGAATGGGGTGGGTGTCTTGACAGTAGATTTCCTCCAGGGCTCTGTACCCCTCTGTGCCAATACTTGTCATCCTAGCCACTGCCCTTCCCCAGCTCACAGTTCTCAATGACCTTTCTAAAAATGTCTAGTTCAATGGAACAATCTGAAAGCTTTGGGACGTGTCAGAGTGCCATATCCCCCCTCTACCTGTGGCAAGTTCTACACCAGCCACAGCCTGGGTTTTAATAACAGGGAGAGCACGGAGTGAGTGGGACAACTGGCTGAATTCACTATGGGTCATTTGAAATTTGGTAACCATCTGTACTTACAGGGCTGACTACTTTAAAACAAATGTGATTACAATGAATTTAATTTAACTGTTCTTTTATGCTGCAGACAGATTTCAGCAAGGGCTGTGGTGGTGGGGAGCGGTCAAACTTGTTCTTTAGAAATCTTCAAAGATAACAGTAGAAATGAATTCTTTTTTTCTTTTTCTTTTCTTTTTTTCAATCAAGAAAAGCTTTTCATTTGCAAATAAGGCTTAATGGCATAACTAAAGCATGAAGTTGCTTTGTTTTGGGCCAGTTTTACAAAGGCGCTTGTTTGTATTTTCTTTCTTTCTTTGTTTTTTTTTTTTTTTTCTTTTTAACTACATGGGCTATCTCAGGCTAACCATGAGTCCTGCTGATGCTGTCTGGTGCTAACTCATAAAGACTGGTGAGGCATTGAGTACACCTCAATCACTGCCATTGTAGAAGATGAAAGTATTTGAGAATGGGCTGAGAAGAAGCACGGTGAGTCAGTTCTTCACCGTGAGAAGTGAGGAGCCTGGTCACAGATTTCATCGCAAGGTAAACAAGCAGAAGCAATGAAATACATTCAGAAAAAAAAAATGGACATGGGTACCAGACATCCACTGAGGGGGTAACGTGTACAAAAAGGTAAAATATGATTCAAAAGAGAACTCACAAAACATCCCTTCTTCTATTTTGCCTTCTATTTTACTTTTTAAGTTATTTCCCTTTCCCTGGAAAAAAAAAATAGACATTGTTAATAAATGTTATCCTGGGAAAACTGAAAGAGCATTATACATATAATTTCCAGTCCTGCTTCTGAAAGTAGATTCATTTCCCTAAAAGAAGACTTCGGCAAATGCGATCTTCATGACGGACCTGAGGTGTGGTTGGTTGGTAGGGCTATGAAGAAAAACAGAACTCCTTTCCACAGGTCCGATCACGGTTAGCAAAGAAACAGGGACGCACTCGCAAGCACTCACTTCTGGGATGGTAAGAGTATCCGTCTTTCTCTGGGAAGGTGTTATCATCTGAGTTCTATCCCGCATACCCCCCCAAATAACCCACCAGTACCTTAGAATGTGACCACCTTTGGAAACACTTGAAGACACACTTAAGAGGAAGTCATTAATTTGGGTCCTAAACAATATGGCCCCTGCACATTAATACAAAGGAGAAATACCTGCGTAAAGATGACAGACAGATGAATCCTCATACACACATGCACAGACACAGAATGCCACATGAACATGGAGGTAGTCATTTTGGGTACCTCAAGAAACCAAAGGATTCCAAAACTGTCAGCATCCCTCTAGACACAAAGAGAGAAGGATGAAGCCGCTGCTCCCTCCCAGCCTTTAGAAAGAGCTAATCCTGCTGGGTTTTGCATCCTGAACTGCCAGTGTGTCTACAATGGGCCAAAAGCTACATCCATGGCTTAAGCTACCCCACAGATGATGCTCGGTTGCAACAGTCCTGGGAAAGGAGCACAATGGAGTCATTATGAAGTTGTCTGAATGTATGTTTTCACTAGCAATAAAAAGAAACAGGAAAAACAACTCTTTGCAGAGGTAAAGGAAAACTATGAGACGCTGTACAAAATGGACATGGTACGTCAGGTCTCTGGCTTGGGAAATCAATCAAGCCACAGAGTTTGTGGCTCACGGAAGGGCTGGAGGCAGCAAGAACAAACTGGCAATGACATTATACCTCCCTCCAAAAGCTGACATGCGCAGGTGGTGATTTAACCAAACTCTAGTGCGGGCTGCGGCAGGGGAGGGGGGAATGAAAGAAGACTCCAAGTTCAGCTGCTTTGCCACTAACAGTTTTTGTTTCTTGTTTATAATTTCCCTGACTTTAAAAGCATTTCATGAAGGTCCTAGTAGCTAAACTGTTTCCTAAAAAATTTTGTCCCTACCATTCCAAACACTCTCAACCAACAGTAGAGATCAAATTGTTTGAATTATTATTACATTCAAAACATAATTAAAATATTAATCTATGTGCTCCCCATGATATGCATAATCTATGTGAGAGGATGAGCTAATGTCTTTGGTCCTCAGGCTCACTACACTGCCGTCAGCTACTAACCACAAGGTCTGCCTTCAGCCTGATTTAGCTCCATGACGTCACTGTACCTGGCATCCTTTTCTGAATCACAGCGGAACATTCAGATTTTAAAGTTTCTTTCTAAAAACTTTTCTACGGGTAAATATTTGTGTGCTCCTCTACAAACCAGACTCTCTTGTGCTTAAAAGCACTACCAGGCCAGAATCTTCATAACACCATTAAGGCTGCATCAGTCACATATTACAAATAGGAACACTGACCTTCAGAGACAGCAGGCATTTGAATTCAGAACCCTGAGTTTTTCCTCCACTAACAACTGCTTTGTTAGTCTGATGTAACAAATTGCATCTGAATCTGCTAATTCAACTTTTAAAAATCACTAAGTGGTATACATGTATAAGATAGAATGATAATTTAAACTTTCATGTGTGTGTGTGTGTGTGTGTGTGTGGTGTGCATAGGTATGAGTTCATGGGGGAGGGCACATGTGTGCACATCTGTGTACGTGTGCTCCTATATCTGGAAGCCCAGGGTTGACTTTGGGAGTCATTCTCAATAGCTCTCCATCCTATACTTTGAGGCAGGGTCCTTCACCTGAATCAAGAATTCTCTGGTTCAGCTAATCCAGCCAGCTTGCTCCTGCGGTCCTGTGTCTCCTACGTGAGACTCGCAGGCGGGTCACCTTGCCCTCATGGCACTTAGACCAGTTCTGGAGATCCAAACTCCTCACACTCACACAGCCAGCACATTATCCACTGCCATCTCCTCTGCCACCGCTGAGATGTCTTTAAAAACGTACCTCTGTGTGTGTGACACAGTACGATCAGTGTTTCTTCAGAAACCTTTGGGATTTAACCAACAGGATTTTCTTCGAAGGACCTACTTGTAGTAATCAGTCTCAAGATGGTCCCCAATGATTTCCACCTCTTAGTACTTCACAGTCTGTGTGCTTTGTTATCTTCCAACCACACTAGACCAGGCTTGGTCTCAGACTAGGGAATGCGCTATAACATTTCCAGAGGTTCTACAAGACCACCGCTTCTATTTGGATCTCTGTCTCTCAATCTCAATCTCTCTCTCTCTCTCTCTCTCTCTCTCTCTCTCTCTCTCTCTCTCTCTCTCTCTCTCTCTCCCTCCCTCCCTCCCTCCCTCCCTCCCTCCCTCCCTCCCTCCCTCGCTTTTCCCTCCCTTTTTCCCTCCCTCCTTCCCTCCCTCCATCTCTCCCTCCCTCCCTCCCTCCCTCTCCTCCCTACTCCTTCCTCCCTGCTCTTCCCTTCCCTCCTGGTCCTCACTCTAATGTCAATCTAGCACCATTTTGAGGATGTTCTCAGAAGGCCTGAGGAGAGACCTAGGAGGTGAGGAACCCAGACTACCAGGAAACAACCACAAGGCAGACAAGACTATCGACAGCCATATCTACTGGACCATCCCAGAGGAGAGCACTCCTGCCTCCTCATTTGAATTCAACCTCCCGAGAGACCCTGGGCCAGAAGGCCCCAGTAGGTGCTGGCAGGGTCCCACCCCTCAGGAAGTCTATAGCCAGCAAAGGAGGTTAAAGCATGGAAATGTACCATATTAAGTTCTACTGCTGGACTTAGGAAATATATAATCTCTGATTATGCTCCAAGTACAAAACCAATAAATTAATCGATGCAGTAGAGTTAAATATGTATACAAGACATTTGATCTCCTCCATAATTTTAATACCAATAGTCAAATCAAAACATTTGCAGACATTTGCATTTTATAGTAAATACATTAAATATGTTTAAATAGTCTAGTTTGTTAGACACTGGAAACTGCCATTTCTTTATGTTTCTCTAATTACACCTTTTAAAATACACAAACCTTCTCTGACAGAATAAATAGGCTACCTACTTACAATAGAGATGTCCATTAAATCTTTAAGGTTTCCTCTATTCATATGGAATCCTAAATACCTTCATTGAAATAGAAACAGCTCATGTTATATTTAGGGCCTATGTAACAAATGGATTGTTTTTAATGTAACAAAATTGTCAAAGTACTGGGGAATAAAGGCTCAGTCATAGTGTCACATGTGATTCAGGAAGCTGGGACAGAGGACTAGCTGAGCCCAGGCATGCAAGGCCAATGAGGGGACATGGGGCGAGTGGGACTCAATAAAAAAAAATTTTTAAGAAAGCAATGGTTGCCCACACCCCAGTGGATAACTACATGTCCATGAACATGTGGGCAGCCCTGGTTGCCATGGATTTAAATAAATACATAAATGTAAATATGAGAACATGAGATCTGGAGGGAGATGCGATGGTGGGATACTAGATGAGGAGGTGAGAGTCTGACCAAGATACATTGTATACTTGTAAAAATATTTGAATGACAACAATTCTGTTTCTTAAAACTGAAAGACCCTAACCCTTCAGGCTTACACCCCGCAAGCCCCAGGAGAATAAGGAACTAAAAAGAAAACTAGTTCCAAGGGCAAGCTGACTCAATCATTATTCAACCACCCCTATAACAATGTAAAAAGATTTCTGTTAAGAGATGTACTCAACTGTGACTGGGATAGTTGCAAGTGTTCCAGGAAGGACCACTGTGACCTTTGTGTAAACTCCACTCCTGCCCTGATATCCCCCCTTGAGGTTTCAGGAAGAATGTACATGTGGATGTGACTGTACCCACTCTGTGATCACTCTGTAACCAGACCATGATCTTGTGAAACGAAATTGTATGGGAATTGTAATCTTATGGCTTTTGTGGGTTTTCCCTTTAAAAACCCCCATATGGCTGCAGTAAGATGCGACTCTTGCTCCCAGGACAAGAGTTTGCCCGACTGTACAGCCGCATCAGTAAAAACCTCATGCTGTTGCATCAACTGGACTGGAGTCTGGGTTCTTGGGGCGCCCACTTGAGGCCCTAAACTTTGGGGTCTAGCAAAAACATAACGAGCGAAGAAGGAAAACCCAGGACTTCTTCTGTGAGGACGATGACCCCAGTCTCAAACACTAATCGAGGACACAGAGTCCAGGACACCTGAGATGCAATCACGCCTGGACGCCTCTCTAGCTGTGGAATTTTAGCCAGTATACTTTCTAGACCTCAGTATCTACATTTGAAAATGGCCACAATAACCCCTCACTTGAAAGCAGTTGGGGTTAAGGAAAGAAAACAGTATTATTCTCGGCGCAATCTAACATACAGCAAATGCTAAATCAATATATGTGCATCAAGTTTTTTCATATAGCACGAAGTGAAAAGAGAACTGGAGAGTTGTTCTCGGCTGGAGAAAATCTTGCTTTAAATATTACAAGTCATTTTGTCCCTAATCTAAGCATTATTTCTGTAAATGTGATTACTTCAGAATTTTCATCTTAGCATATAGTTCTGGTGGATGAACAAGAGGGATGGCAAGAGCCTGTATTGTTTTGGAGGGCTCTCTTCAGCCTCCTGAACCAACAACTCCTAAGGAGGTGTCCTACACTTGGCAGCGGAATTTTTTTAAAGATCTATTTATTTTTATTTTATGTGCATGTGTGTTTTGCCTTCATGTATGTCTGTGCAGCATGTGTGTGCATTGCCAGTGAAGAGGGCATCAGACTCCCTGGAACTGGACATACAGACAGCTGTAGTTACCACGTAAGGTGCTGGGAACTGAACCAAGGTCCTCCACAAGAGCAGCCAGTGCTCTTATCCACGGAGCTCTCTCTCCAGCTCTTGGAATTTTTGTTTAATACATAAAGGTTCCTAGGAGCAGCAGCATCCAGACATGCAGGATATCTCTCTTCTGACTCATTTGTAAACAGATCCTCAATTGGGTTCCAAAGTAGGAGGTGTCCATATAATTTTAGATACATCTGTGCCCTTTAACCCCCTCCACTGTATCCAGCTCCAACCTTTACACCTCCAGTATTCTCCCTCTCCACTTTCATACCATTACGAATGCCCCTCCCTGGAGGCATTTCCTCCCCAGACATCCCCTTTCTACTTCCCTGGCTCTGAAGCTAGGAGGTATATATATGAGCCTGGGTTACCTCTGTATATATTTTTCCAATTCCATTCCATTTACCTACAAATTTCATAATTTCCCTTTTGTAGCTAAATATCCCATTGTGTATATGTAACACATTTCATTACCCGTTCACTAGTTGATAGATATATCTAGGCTGATTGCATTTCCTAGCTATTACGAATGAAGCTGCAATGAACATGGATGAGCAAGTTTCTCTATAGTATGATACAGAGTCTGTTGGGGTAAATGCTCAGGAGCGATGAAGCTGGGTCATTCCGTGGTTCTATTTCTAGCTTTTTGAGGAAACTTCATAATGAGTTCCATAGTGGCTACACCAATCTACATCCCCACTAATAATGAATAAGAGTGTCCCTTCCCCACAACCTTGCCGGCATCTACTGTCTGTCATTTGATTTTTTTTTTAAATACTGATCATTCTGACTGGGGAGGGTACCATCCACATTGGCTGGAAGATATAGAGAAATCAAGCAGGAGCTGAGCTAGATACTCCCTTCTTAACAGCTGGCTTCCACAGTGCTGAAAGGTTCCATGGTGGCTGCTGGAGGAGAAAGGGCATCAATGATATTACCCAGCTGATAACTCCATGCACTAAAATGCCAACCTTCCAGGGAGCGGCATAATTGTTATGAGGGAAATCAACCCTCTCAGAGCCGATCTGAGGCCCACTTATGAGGGATACATATTAGGTACTGTAAACCTCGTCAAAAGCCATGGAAGGGAGATCATGGTTCTAGGGGGATCTTGTTCCTCTTGCTTGGCAAGCCACGTCACTAAACTCCCTTCTAAATATTTATGTTTATGCCCATAAACAAATGCTACTCTGAGACTTAATCTGAGAAACTTCTTTTTGCAGGGAACAGTGATGAATGCAGAGACTCAAGGTGCTAAATGGTGATTGAATTCTCAGCCCTAAACAGGACACTTATACCACACTCTCGAAGGCTAAGGAAATGTGTAGAAGAAGAAGCAGAAAGAGTGTAAGAGCTGGAAAATAAGCAAAAAGGCTGCAATATGCTACCTTCAGGGCATGACAAAAACATTGCAGTCATGATGCCACAGCAGCCACAATGGCCTGAGATAGGCCAGCATAAGACTGAGTCTATCAATGGTCAATCACAGATCAATGGAGTGCTCATGGGGCCCTCTCACTCCCTGAGGAAATACTGGCTATTGATGAATTCTGGTGGACGGACAGTCATTGTCTTACATTGTGTACCCATTGAGGAACCCACCGGGCTCCAATGGTTAGTACCAAAACCATGGTCACATAGATGTTCATGGTTAAGACCAGTGAGTCACAAAACATGACAAAAAAAGACACTGATGTGGAAAGGGAGCCTGAGAGAGGAGAAGATGGCAAGGACGGGAGAGAGACAGGAGAAGGCAGAGAGACTATAATCAGAATATATTACACACAGGTATGAAATGGTCAAATAATTTAATCAGCTAAAAAGAGTCGATTTTGAAAAAAGAATTTGCATTTTAGTCAAGGCAACTCTCTGAATATTACTCTAAGTGGTATCAAGAAGGACCAGTGAAAAACTGAGTCTTCTATTAATTAAACACGGCCTCTCCAGTCCAATTTTCTTTTTCCTGTAACATTAACAAAAGTCTTAGGACTGACGTCAAAGTCACTCATGCCATGCAATTAGCACAACTCTTCATATTTTCAGAGAACGTTGGGGCCCACAAAGCAATTCCCCATGCATCATTTTACTGAGCATCTATTAAGTTCACAAACTAAGCGGAATGGACGATGAGTTTCAAGCGCAAAGTGGACACAAACACTAAAGTGCAGAGCCCAGTTCTAACCTCAGAGTGGGTCTAGGCACTAACGGCTGCATGCTCCCCTGGATCAGCCCTCCTGGGTAACACAGCAACAGAATGTCTGGAGGCTGGACATCCCAGTTCCGGGCCACCCCAGCTGCTCCGCTCCCGGCCAGCACTTTGTGCAGTTAAAGGAGACCTTCTCTCTGAAAATGCTCAGAACTTGGTTTCAATTTTTTCCTCTTGTCTCTTTCTGCCTATGAGTTGTCTCCTACATCCCAACACATTCTTTCCAGCAGCTCGTTATTTCAATTTAGTGGTCTTCCTGCTACCATCTTCCTGTCCCATCACTCTGCACTTAATCTGAAAGCTAATGAGACCCACTGCAACAGTCACCGAAGGGACCCCCTTTGTGCCATTATTTATTTGTATTCCAAACTGCCTGTATTTTTGAGGCAACTTCTTGAGCCTTGAAAAGTATGCTTTTATCATTAGATTCTACATCTGTCTAGACTTTCAAGCTCAGCAGCGCTCAGCGCTATGACAAATGCCACTGTGAAGCCCACCTTTAAACAATAAACAGCTCTCAGCAGGAGATGAAGGGTCTCAACTTAGAAGGAAACAGTCCTTTAAATCTAGCATGAGTCCCCCATTGTCCTTCATGTCACGTGGCATCCATAACCCACCGCTGAATACCTCTTTACAGGAGCACCATTATAAAAATGATCTCCTTCTTACAATTCTTCACCTTTTCCTTTCCTTTCCTTTCCTTTCCTTTCCTTTCCTTTCCTTTCCTTTCCTTTCCTTTCCTTTCCTTTCCTTTCTTTTCTTTTCTTTTCTTTTCAAGTTAGAGTTTCTCTGTGTAGCTTTGGAGCCTGTCCTAGAACTCACTCTGCCGCCGCCGCCGCCGCCGCCGCCGCCACCGCCACCACCACCACCACCCGGCTATTCTTCATGATATCTTGATGGTACTCATTTTTTCTGGCTTCTACACAGATACTGTTATGAAGCGCTGGTAGAAATCAGTTAGCTATGAGTATTCATTTCAAACTTCATATTTAATAACTAATAATGAAAATCTAGTCTGTATGTCTTTCCATTCAAATGCACCCTAGGCAACTCCATTGCAGTACCCTTCTCTCCAGGACAGAGGAAATTCTTCCCAAATTTCCTCTCCCATGTCCTCTGCCTCCCTTTAATGCAAGAGCTTCTCACCAATGTCAACAAGCAATAGCCCGTGTAATAAAATATTAGTTAATTCTACTTCCTTATTTAATTGCCTCTTTGGACTTTAAGAACAAAATGATTGGCGCTCGATAGTTGCATTTAATTATTTGCTTCGGACTTTGGTTTGGATTATACTTAGGAAATAGACGTCACCTGCTCTTCTGTACCTGAACTTCTGAAGCCCAGACTTTGCTGTCTGCCCTTTTCTACACCACCACAGCAGAGCTTGCCCAAAGGAATCCAAATAAGGCTGTGACTGAGGAACAGAGTCCATGCCCCCCCCAAACTATGCAATTCCTCACCCATGAACCAGGCACAAGGGGGTGTTTCTCAGCATTACTGCAGGAATCATACAACAGGATATGTGTAAAGCTGTGTACAGCACCCTAAGAAATCACAGTGCATGCTGCATGGCAGACAGAAATGGTGGAGACGGTGGGTGTGGGGCAGGAGATCACAGACTGTCCACAAGATCAGGGGCAGGAAGCACTCTCAGTGGCGCATGGGGGACAGCTGACGTGTGAGGTGGGGGCAGAACCGGTGAAGATACCAGCCCGGCCAACAGATACAAATTCACTGTTGATTGTCTCTTTCACCCAACTGCTACTAGGTTTCAGAACAGGCTGAGATTTTACTTTCTGAGTTTTCAGCATTTATTTCCGTAATAGAAATTGTCACAAAATATTTTCAAATTTAAAGATGTTTATTTCAAGAACTGCCATGAAATTACCATTTACGTGGGGAATTAGACAGAACAAACAGCCCTCTAAATACTTCCAGAGGTTGCTGAGCGTGTTGGAATGCACACGCCGGGAAGGGAGCACACCCAAACAAGACTCGTGTCTCTAATTAGATGAAGCTGTCCTCTGCGTGCCTTCCTCTCCAGCCTGCCCCGAGAGGGTCACGAAAGCTTCACTTACAGGCCTTGCCTGGACCTAACCCCACAGTAAGCACAGTATATACGAAATAGGACTTTTATTTCTGAGAGGACATGATTTCAATCTATGTTTAAGACACCAAAACCATACTTAACTCCCTCCTCCAAAGCATGGTGGTGTTTGACTGAGGGAAATCCATTTTTACTATTTCTGAGTTAATTAAAGCTATAACCGCACACGGAGTAAATGCCTCCTCCTGAAAAGAAGAGCCGACAGCTTGCCTTTGCAGGGTGGCACTCCTGGTGACCTGAGAGAGACACTCCTCGGCCAGCTCCCTCAGGGCACAGGAAGAAATGCTTGTCTCCGGCTTCCATCTGTATTTGAACTGCTGCTTCTTACAGTGTACGCTGGTGTCGCTCTTCCTCTTCTGCTGTTCTGACAAGCAGTCACGGGCATAAAGACACCAGGAGCCATGGCTTTTCCCTGCCCAGTATCATACACCTTACCTCTCTCTTCTCTCTCCAACCCGGCCCATGAGTTTGAGAATCACTGTCGGAATGTTTAATGAGAAAAAGCTACATAAACGCAAAGGGTGATATAAGGAAGGACGACCTTCCTTCTACTGCCATATTCTATACATCTGATTAGGATCTTTATCATGATCCATAGACTGTCCTTCCTTTGTTAAAGCTCCCTGATCCAAACTTAGAAGGAAGGGGAGAGCTATAGGTCCTGCCTAATTTTTCTAGAACGAGAGAGAGAGAGAGAGAGAGAGAGAGAGAGAGAGAGAGAGAGAAAGAGAGAAGAAAAGAAAAGAAAAGAAAAGAAAAGAAAAGAAAAGAGAAAAGAAAGAGAAAGAAGGAAGGAAGGAAGGAAGGAAGGAAGGAAGGAAGGAAGGAAGGAAGGAAGGAAGGAAGGAAATGTAAACTTGCATAAATCGTGTGTGCCCCTGTGTGTGTGTGTGTGTGTGTGTGTGTGTGTGTGTGTGTGTGTGTTCTTATATAGTGTCTACAAAATGTTTATTCGAGCATACATAAGCTCTCTGATTTCCCCCAGCACATCTTTCCAGAGTATACTTGAATGAATATACATACACACTATCACTATAACTACACTACATGGACACTAATCATATGTTTAGCTGGTCATCTTTTCTCCTCAGTTATCCTGAAAACACAGAATCTCAACATGAAACAAAAATGGATACAATTTTGGAGGAAATGAAACATGGACAATGTTTTCAAAACCAGCATCATGTGGTTGCTTGTGGAGCTCACGCTGAGAGGTCCATCCCCTTACTCTCACAGACATGACTAACGCTGACCCTGGATCCTTCCACACAAACCACACGTGCTGCAGAAGATTCCATGAAAGAAAAGACATTTAAAAATAGCAACATGGCAACAGAGTCCAAGTACAGGCGATTTACTCTTTAAATGTAAACAGTTTTCTAGAAGGTTAGTTCTTTCGATTCTCCTTTGTCACTATAGCTAGACGCAGGAGACGTTAGAATCTCCAGAAGTGTCCACAGGGTGGAGGAAGCTAGTAACACTGCTGGAAGCATTCAACTTACTGGGGAGAAAAGCACTTTCTTACAGAGTTTATAACATAAGAAAATAAAAATCAAGGTAGAGAATAGAAATCTCGGGCTTTAAAAATGAAGATGAAAAGGAAACCTTTAGAATGGTTAAAAATGGAATAGCACAATTGTAAAGGGAATTGATAATGTACACTTAAAAAAGGGGTGGGTGGCTCTGGGATAAAGGGGTTAGCAAATAAAGAAATAAGTCAAATGTTAAGAAAGAAATTGGAGCTTTCCTAGATTGCACTGGAATAGGGAGATTATGTCCATGACCGCAATGACTAAAAGCCACAGTTTCTACCCTCATACTACAGAATGTTCTATGAACTTCTAAGGAAAATAAGTGTTTCTTTTGGCCAACAATGCTCACCGTGACCTACCACTAAACTTAGGACTAAGATATGATGGTCCTTGAAATGCAGCCGCAGAAGTCAGTCTATGGATAAGAGAGTGATTCAATTCAACAAAACTCATTTTTTTTCAACTTTTAAAATGTCTAATAGAATAGGGAAATGAAAAAAATATCTGGACTAGGAAAGAAATCTTTACAATAAAAAGTACTCAAAGATATCAAAGATAAGTTGTAAATGAAGTTTACTTAAAGAGTCTACGATAGTGTGATAAAGGGCTTACCACTATGTCTGACACAAAATACTTCAGTAAATGATAACTATTCAGATATTATTGCAACTAGAAAACATGTACCTGCCTAAATTTTTCAGGAAGAAAGGTACAATATAGAGACTGTGAGTGTTTTCAGAGCAGAAGTATCTCAAAGACACTATGAGAAGACTGGAGTTGGGAGGCCAGAGTGAATATGGACGAACTAACCAAAGTGTTATCATGCTAATCCTCCTGAGTAAGGAGCCACCCATGGTTCCATGTGTTTCTGAAACACAAAACTTCTGTCCATCAGTGTTAACAACAAACAGAATCTCTAACTGCGTTACGACACAGACTCCAGTTTCTATGTGCATGGGTGGATGTAGGAGAACATGTTTTAGGTGTGTGTTCCAAAGACCTGGGTCTACTCCTGCACGTGCCAGCTGGAATTCTGGTTTTAGAACAGCCTGTTTCATCTCCTGTAGATTAATAAACCAATAGTAAAATTTTATTGCTAAAATTACTCAAAACATTTGTTTAAGTGTCTATATAATGCTAATACACATGGAAGATCAAATTTAGTGTCTACAGCCTCAGTCCTGTAGTACAGCACTCAGCAGGTTGAAGCAGGAGGATCACTGTGAGTCTGAGGCCAGCCTGGGAAACACAGCAAGTGGCAAGCCATTCCTAGCTAAAGAACAATATCTGCTCTATAAAAACAAATGTCTACAGATTATAAATGTTAAAGTAGTAACTGGTGTTCAGAATACAGAGAGGAAGCAGTGAGTGGATCTCGATTACTGACCTATTCTTTCACCAGAGCTACTAATTATTTTGTTTCTTTTTAAATATTAAGTTCGAAGAAGTTTGTCAAGATTTAGCCTGCAATTGATTGGCCCCAAAGTAATAATATTCCCCATATTTGTATGTCATGGTGAGGAGCTAAATTTACCCCATTCACCAAACCCTTACATGAGATCTTCCTGTGCAGAGGTTTTTGTCATCATGCTGTGTACAGAAGGCCAAGTGATGTCTGAGCTATGCCACCAAAGCCTGAGGAAAAAATGGCAGCCTTCTTTGCAACCTGTTCTATTTTACATGATTGGATTTTTCAATTTTGGTCTAATCAACTTAAATTATTATAGGTACAATTTTGTGAAATATAAAATTAATGGAATTCAAATTTTATGGAATTATAATTGACTATAAAATAGGTTTAATATGATCCTAATTGGAAACACGGCAGTTCACTGTTCCAGAATTCATCTTTTGAAAGTTAAAAAAAAAAACTATCAATGATATATTTGATTCTAATTGATTTTTTTGACTTCTTGAATAATAGAGAGTCATTTTGGATCTAAAAGCATTATCTGTGGTACAGGCCAGAATTTTCCAGGAGTTCACCACAAACAGTGTAGACAACTCAGGTTTGAACCTTAGCATGAGGGTTCCATGATTACTTTTCCAAATGCTTATCTTTCTCTATTAATTCACTTTTTGCATGTAAGGTCATGGTATATACCAATGGAAGCCGTCAATTTTTGACAGATGTGGGGGATTTGGGGCTTAAGTATAAAAATGGTCAGAATTAAAACTGGAGTTCATTCATTCATTCATTCACTATGTGTCAAGAACAAAGTCTGTAAGTCCTCGGGGATACTAGAAAGTCACAGACAAAGGGACTATAACATCTGCTGCCCCTGTATGGGAGGAAGGAGCAGGATCTGAGGAGAAAAAAAAAATAGTATGACACAAAAAGGCAGCGTGGGTAATCAGCGGATGGAGCCCCTGATGAAGATGTGAAGGACATAGTAAAACCGGAAGTCAAAAGGAAACTAGTGCAGCAGAAGACGGCCATCTTCCGTAAACGGAGGCTTCCGCCTGCTTCAAATCCTTACTCTCTGTGACTTCATCTGCAAGTGGCAACAACAGAGCTCACCTTATTGGGCTGTGGAGAAACAACCCAGTACAAAGACACAGAACTTCAATGGGGCAAGTTTATAGATAAACAGAGCACACAGGAGGAGATCGTTCTTCTCAAACAGAAAGCTTCCACGAGGTCCCGAGTGTGTAGGTGCCATTAAATCTTAAACAGCCGTCAGCTGTGGAATCAGTATTACAGGACACACACTTAAGCAACCCGGGAGAAACGACATATCTGGGATCTTCGTCATTTTCTTTCCAGTAGTGGACTTTACACATCATGAGGCTAAAAGAAGCCACAAACTCCAGGACTACCGCACCATCGGGTCCTCTCGCCCCTCCATAGCTATCCCCGTAACAGTTCACAATAGCTCATGAGGGCCCAACCTGTCAGGAGACAAGACTCTGGCTTTCTCAATTTCCTGCACACCTGTCAGGCAACACTAACTACCCTCTGCCAGGCTCCCGACTGAAGGTTGATTGAACAGAGAGGAGCCTTGGACAACAGAGGTAATAGCTCCTTCCAGAGCAGAGGAGACCCATTCGCGGCCCACCTAAGAGTCGTGTGCCTGAGCTCAGAATATTTCTGCCAACAGGCTACTTGATGCACGGATGTCACGTGACCCTCTTCACATCAGGCTGTGGGAACGGGCTAAGAGGAATGACTAGAAAGAAATGCAAATGCTGGACACCACTAATTCTATAACAACCTGCCCAACATCCTTTAAACTGTGTCTGGAAGACTCCTTAGCTCATAGGTGGGATAAAAATCTTAAACTCGTCACAGTTCTTAACACCAAATTTTAGCAGAAAAAAAAATAGTATCTATGTACTATCTGCACAGCTTTTCAGATCCTCTGAGACCCATCATTCACAACCTGCTATGACCCTGATGGACTAAGGGCAGAAGCCCACTTAATCTGCTTCAGCTGTGAGCAGACACCTTGATTCTGATGTCTCTCCATGGGTCACTCAGCTTTAAATTTCTTGACAATGTTGATTTTTTTTTTTTTTTAACTACCTGGGACCAAAAGATAGTCACCAATAAAAACAGATATAACATATTATTTAACCCAGTTCATAATATTTACTCACTTTTATACTCTATAATGTTATAAAAAATCGAAACCTAATGTATTATGAGACTTATTATACAGAAAAAAATCACATTCAAACACAGAATAGCAGGTACACTGAATCTTCTACATGCTCCAGGAATGTAAAAAGATGTTCACTATCACAGGCTCCTCTTCCACAAGGAAATCAAGGTTCACTCCTAACTACAAACTGTTCTGATCAGTTCAGGCCCTAGCAAGTGTCAAACTTAGCTTTAAATACAGGGTCTGATGAGTGAAGGCGGACGTAAAGAAGGAAGTTAGAGAAGTGTGGTCTTCATTATAACACGTAAGAATCTTTCCTATTGCTTTCTGAAAAAAATCACTGTTTCTGTAGAAACAAACACTCCACACATTCATATATGATTCTATTAACAAGAGAGTAACAAAGAAGCATGCTTTTATTCCACATGTGATAAATAGGGTACATGCATAGGCAATCTACATATAGAGATGCGGCGATATTTTATTTGTGCAACCCAATAAAGCTTGCCTGGAGATCAGAAGGAAAAGACAGCCACTATACAGAAGTCAGGCAATGGTAGCACATGCCTTAAATCTTATCACTTCGCAGACAGCTACATCACTTCCATTTCCTGCCCAACTCTGTCACTTCCTGCCTGTCTGTACAGACCTCCAGACTTCTGTGGTTGGTGCTGGGATTAAATGTGATGCAAACATGTTGATCACCTCAAAGGAATACACATGCACTTCCTCTTCACTGAAATTTGGAATTTTCAAGAAAATAACAAATATGTGATTGTGATGAATTTAGTGAGAAAGGCCCCCACAGGCTCATATGTTTGAATACTTGGTTCCCAGTTTGGAAATGTTTAGGAAGGATTAAGGGGTTCGGCCTTGTTGGAAGGGATGTGCCACTGATGGCAGGCTTTGAAGTTTCAAAAGACTCTCACCATTCTGAGTCTCTCTGTCTCTGTCTATATCCCTCCTCTGTCTATCTGCCTCTCCCCCTCTCCCTTCCTCCTTTCTTCTCCACCTCCCTCTCTCCCACTCTCTGCCTCAAGGTTGTGTCTCAAGATGTGAGCTCTTAGCCACTACCCCACTTCCATAACCCCACCATGGAGGTCATGAACTCTAACCTTCTGAAACCATAAGGCCCAAATGAACTTTTTCTTTCGTAAGCTGCTTTGATCATGGTGTCTTATCACAGCAGTAAAAAGGTACGTGATATACCTTTTAAGAAGTCATGGATCCACGCTAAGTAAAAAGAGCATAGCAATCGTAAGTCCTTAAGTCTGTGCACACTATACTGAATCAATTCACCTATATAAGTCGGAAAACATATAGAACATATGGAAGTCGTTTTTAAAAACAAAGTACGAATAGCAGAGTCTGGGTAAGTTCATTTCTGCATCTATGTTCTAGAGATACAGAACGTTTTCAGAGATGACTCATCTGCTGTCAGACTTACCTGTCTACCCAACAGTGCACTGTCACTTCCATTTCAGCCTAGCATCGAATTTTCGGATGTTTTCAGAGATTTGCCACCTTGATTACATTCAGGGAACATGTGTGTTTATGTGGAAGCACTCTGAGCACCCTCTCTAACAGGACACCAAGCCATGAGCAAAATGGGTCCCTTGAAAATACAACCTAATGCAGCTATTGCTTCCCATTCATTCCATGCAGCTATTGCTTCCCATTCATTCCTCTGGATGTTCTCCAAAAAGTTCCTTCTCAAATACGTTTTGAAAGAAGAAAAAAAAATACTCAACTACCATATATCTTATTGACTAAAAGCTTCCATGGCAAGCATCATATTTGTACCAAATTTTTAAATTTGGTTTAATCCAAGTTTTACAGATGAGGAATGTATTTGCAGGTGTTAATGCCATTAGAGAAGGAATCCGTCATGGACCTCAGCTCATTATTTTCTTCTATATGTCCAAGAAGTTTACGGCACATATTCATTGACTTTATCTTCAGGCCTGCAAGCATCTCAATGCACAAATGAAAAAGCTGAGGCATTGAGAGGCTAAGGGGCCTGCGTGGAACTACTTCCTACAAGGATAAAGAAGACCTGCTGCCCAGGGTCCAGCCTTTCTATGATTCTGCTGAAGTTTCCAAGGGTCACTGGCAAGAGGAAGGCTTAGCATTACCCTGACCATCTCAGCACCTGTGGCTTCTGTCTCAATAACGAGCTTATTACCAGGCAACGGCAGCCTTGCTTTCTGCCTGCTCCCTCTTACACACAAAGACTGACAGACAGCCTCTGCTCACCCTGCCTCTGGTGCTCTCCGCCGCGTCTGCCACAGTGTATTTCACAGGCAATTTAAATCTCCTGATTCAGCAATGCGATGTAGTATCACAATCACTGCTCCCTCTTCAAATACACAAGCCACATCAGCTAGAGGATGGCGCCACTGCCACAAAGGGGGCGGAGCACAGTCCTCTCAGTCACTGCGCGGGCACATGAACACGACACAGATACAGCCTTGGGCAACACTAACATTCTGAAGGAAAAGGCAAAGACGTAGTAAAAGTCTTTCTTTTTGTTAAGAACAACCAACCTTGCTAGTAGTTTTATTAAATTTTAAATAAAAGCTAAAGTATGGAGGTACCTAACTCTTACAACTAGAGTCTTCCTTATATTAATGGGAAGACACTCATTTTATTTCTTCAGTGTTCTAGGTTTCCTTACCCTAAAACTACTATTTAAAAAATAAAACTTCAAGAGACAGAAGTGTGTGGCTGCAACTGCCAGAGCGGTACCGGTTAAGGGAATACTCATCCACACCGGCTGCAGCTATCTGTATTGCTAACTAGACCTCTTGCATATATAATTCCATTATACTTTTATAATTCAGCATTTTGAAAATGCTTTTGAACCATTAATCTATTTTCCTGGTTAAAATTCTTTGAGATGTTCTTAACAAGAGTCTTAGATAATGAATTTGCGCAAACTCTGGAACAATCTTTACAGTATTATCATTCTCATTAATTTTCGGAACTACCCACTGTGTTGAGATGATTGTCATGGGCCTAAGACTTCAATTTGGCTAAATATTTTTGCATATATTTCAACATATAAGTAACAAACAGATGTTTAAATGTTAGGTTCGTATGGAGGCCTCAGTAAAATGTGTTTACTTTAATCTCAAGATTACCTTGCCACGCTAATTCTTCTTTTACTCTCTCTTTCCCGCTAAGGCAGTTTTGTCTGCATTTTGGTCATCAGCGGATCATGAATTCCAATAACCTCTTCAGACATAACAATTCTTTGAAACACTGTAGAATCTGAGCCATTTGGTGTACATACAACATCCAACACCCCGGGCATCCGTGGCTTTTAAAAAGAGAAAACATAGAAACTCGAGTACCGTTTTTATAAAGCTTCCACCATCCCTCCAGAGCACTTCAGTATACACTCTCCTCTCTCTTTCCACTGCCATGTTCTTCCTTTCAAGAAAGAGTGGTTTCCATGTGTCTATTATTTGGCTTTAGCAACCTGATGTATGGCACTGCCCTAAGCTGCCCGCAAAAGCTGAGTAGGAAGCCCCAAACAATATTCCTTTATAAGAGTGAAGGCAGTTGCATTCCATACTTTCAGGCGATGTCTTTGCTCTTTGCCTCTTGGTTATCTCCCAAGCCTGCTTCTGCTGCCATTGTTTCAGCCTTTAGCACTCACATATCAGAGCACTAAGTATTTCATTACTGGTTTATCTGTCCAGAGGCTTGAGGAGCCGGAACAATTAACCCTCCCTTCACAGTGATTGATACAGGCTTTGCTTTCAATTTGTTCCACTACACAGATCATGAAATTCTGAATGCAATCATCCTCATTGACCTACACTTCCAAACGCACGGCTACAATGAGACGAAAGTAATTATGAAGAGGAACACAGGAGCACTGAGATCTGAGCCCAGTCTTTGAAAAATCTGTGAGATGACCTTCTGGCAAAACTGGCAAATTCTTATGCTCAGGAAAACGACAGTTTTGTGTCTCTAAGAATATTCAGTGCAAGCTGACTGGAATGGTATACACTTGGAAAACTGTAGAAGGCCACTATGAATCTGTCAGAGGCAGAGTTAAACCCTAACATCATAGCTTCCTTGGTGCAAATTTTCTCAAGCAAACCAAACTCCCTGATTTGTGTTAAAAAGAAAAAGGCCTTGCCCACAGCAGAGAATCCAGGGTGGGATCTTCTAGAAAGAGCCATAGACCTGAACTACCCACTTCCCTCTCCCTCCCTTTAGATGAAGATTCGCCTTAAGAAATGAATACATTTTTCACAAAGTCTGAAAAATAGCTTCAAATAAATATTAATCTACTGCAATCGATATATATGAGGAATGGAGAGGGGCTGGTAGGAGAGTAGTGAGTACAGAACTATATTAAAACAAGGGTTGCAGTTCAAGAAAATCAGGTGGAAAGCGAGGCAGTAAGGCCTGCGGCTCTAATCACAGGGCAGAGTGATGGAGATGAAGCAATACTGCATGGATTAGCAATGAATTATTTTGAACCATAATCATATGCCTGCACAGAAGACAGGCAAAAACTAACCATTACTCACAAACTGATCTGCTGATTGAGAGAGAGAGGAGAAAGAGAGAGACAGAGAGAGAGAGAGAGAGAGGAAGAGAGAGAGAGAGAGGTTTATATGCTAAACTAATTCAGAATAATGAAAACCTAAAAATGTGGTTATACCTCAAGCAACATTTTATTTTTAATGTCTGCCACTTACTACCTAATATGGAGAATTGAGAATATAAACTGTAAAGTGCTCGGATTCAAACGGGATTAAACCAATCATCTGCTTGAACATTAGGATGTGACAGATCTCTTCCTGTCTCCTTTCCTTTTTGTGTAATCAAACCATTTACAGATAACTCGCCACTCCCCAAATTAAAAAAAAAAAAAAAAAAAGGAAATGTAAGTGTTTAGTTCTGAAGAAGTAACAGCACTCCCAGAATTAACTTCAATGGGGGAATCTGAAAAATTCATATCAAATGAAGAGTCGATTGTTAGAACTAATTTTGTTGGGAATGAAAAAAAAAAAAGAATCAGAACTGCTGGTAGCAGGAGATTCTTCGGAACAGACTGTTTAAATGAAGAGCACTTTAATCAGTGGAGGAATCCTCACATTCCTAATGTCTTGCTGTGTATTCTGCAGGTTAGAGCAGCAGCTGGTTGAGGTCATATATCTTTTGCGAGCATCCCAAAAAGGCTCACTGCCAGACTGTTAAATTATGAATAAGCAATGAACAAAAGAATGCAGATACGGTGGTGACAAGATAATCCAAGCAAATTTATCTATGACAAATTTCACAGGATTAACAAATTACATTTACACAGAACAATAAAAATGCGCAAAAAAAAATGATGAGCCTACTTTTCCTCACAGCACTAGGAAAACAAAAAAGTCACCAATCCACTGCATATATTTAAATTTAACTCAATCTAAAGTAAGACATTTATAATTCATTCAAGATATCTTTGTAACTTCTTTGCATTTGAGGTAGAAATAGACAAATAGTATATCTGCTATGTATTTTGTACCTATTTAATATTGTCAACAGTATTAATATATAACCTGCATATAGCATGTATGAAATCCTGCACAATAAAAATTCCATTCACATGTGAATGGAATGCATATATTTTCAGAAGCAGATTCTGAAGAATAAATTATTTTTATAGAAAAGATGCACCTTCATTCAAAGTAATACATATCAACTATGAAAATATCCTTATTCGGTGACGTCTATGTTTTCTAGGTCCAAAGGAAGAGAGGTTCTGAAAACAGTTTCAATTATTCCAGTTGCCTACATCCACTCCTGTAGTCCCTCTGAACAAAGTGCTTCTAAATGAAGTTATAAAACCGCATCCTTTTCTGCAGTGCCATAGCAAAAGGAAAATGCATAGATTTAGCAGGGAAAGTGCCCTAGTTCCCACTGGTTTCACCTGCAGTTGACTAAATTCAACATTAGCTTTTTCTTTACAATAAAATCATCTTATACATCTTTTTACAAATCTTACAGTAAATGTGATGTGATACTGCATTATTCTGGGATCCCACGAAGAGGTACTGAAGGGCCATGAAACTACACTTGGAAGCATGTGACATAGAGAGCTGTTACGTTTCCACGCTGTTTGTTAGATACCCCAGGCAGGGCCCTTTAATTGTTTTCGAATTTTTGCTGATAATAGGATGCTGGAATCAGACACGATTTCTCTTAAGATGGTCTGACTGCTACTTTGAATTCCGCAACCTGTATTTCACTTACACTTCTCATTGACGTCTGCTTTTGATCTCCAATGTTTTTGTGTCTCTCTCTAAATGAGTTCCTACCAATATTTTATCAGGCAACATTTTTGTGTAAACAAATTGCTGATTGTAAAAATGAATATCTAATTAAGACCTACAAACAAAATGCTTGCCTTCATCAACCACAAATACTCAAGCACTGCTAACCTAATCTGCCCGGCTCGATACTTCTGCTCCCAGAGTTTAACCCTCCTTGGTTAACAGCACTTATCCAAAAACGCAAAGATAAAATGTCATGCTTGGCCTTGCCGCCCTCAATCTACCCTGCACTCTGCAGAGAATAGGCCCGAAGCCTGACACTAGAAAGTTTACTAAATCAGTTTTACTCCAAGAGGTACAAGCCCGACCAGCCACGTAGATCCTTGACATGGAGAAATGAAGGTGGTACAGAAGATGACCCTTCTTGAAGTTATGTCTGTGTGTCTGTCCATCTATGTGTCTCTGTGTGTGCACATATGTGCCTGTGCAGTGTGTAAAGAAGGACTGAACAATATCCCACCAGGCTGGGGAAATGGCTCAGTGGATAAAGTGTTCACAGTGCAAGTGTGTGGCCCTGAGTTCAGATCCCCAGCATCCACACAAAAGCCTGCAATCCCCGTATGTCCTCCTGTTACAATACAGGAGGAAAGACCAGAGAATCCCCAGCTCGCCTAGGATTGGGAGCAACAAACAAGGGGCCCTGCCTCATATAAGGTAGAAAGTGAGGATGAACACCTGGGTTGTCCTCTGACCTTCACATGTACATGCCCACCCTTGCATACTGTAACACATGAATATACACACCCCATATCATTCATAATTCAAAAGATAAAATAGCCAGGGGATAGTGGCGCACATCTTTCATCCCAGCACTCGGGAGGCAGAGACAGGCAGATCTCTGTGAGTCTGAAGCCAGCCTGATCTACATGGCTACCCAGAGAAACCCTGTCTTGAATAAATAAATAAAATAATAACCTACCAATTATATCCAAGTGGTAGTTGATTTTAACTAAATAAGTAAGTATATGAAAAGCCCTCAGAACAATACCTGCTTATTAACAGTTTCTTTAAATGCTTGCTGACATTATAATGCCTGGGACCTTTGCAGATGCCAATTCACACAGAAGGCCAGTTCATTCTATATTTCAAATAATCCTGCCCCCAAACACAGTTAGACTGTGGACCACGTGATTCAGAAAGCTCTCTGGGACTGTTCCTACCAAAGCAAACCTGCATCTATTTCATTCTTGAGACCTGGTGAAGCAAAGCATCATGGGTAGAAGGGGGTGGGGTATATGTCTACCAGAAGCTGATGCCTGTAAAGTGAGTCAGCTAAAACTGTGATGAGCGCATGCGCTGCTGTGGAATTTGCCTACAAAGGGATCAGAACGTTCAATGGCAAGGAAGATACACGGGAAATACCAATTGCTCTTCCCACCGACGCTACAGACACTGCATTCCTGCAACTCTCCAAACACACAGTGAAGGTTGTGCGGACAGCATGATCATCCCTCTTTGCCACAGGGGCCTGTTCCCCATTGGCTCGGAAATCCCTAGCTTTGAAAGACCCAAAGCCACAGGCTCCTCACAGTGGTGTGACAGACAGTCCATGTCTACAGCACACTGTCCAAGTCTACATCACAGACAAACCCGAATTCCATCTCCATTTCTACGCAGGAAGCTGCTGCCATTTCCTACGCAGAGACACTAACACTCCCTAAAAGGGGTCATAAGGAAACTAAAGCAAAGGTACTGTGGCAGCTGCAGAGCAGGGTCTGAAGGAGGACAGTGTCCAGTGACGTTCATCACTGTCCTATGGAACCTATTTCTAGATCCATCAAAACATCTTTTTTTTTCCCTAAAAATTGCTATAACCACACTTACATTTATGTATCTTCTTCTTTCCTCCAAGAGCATTTCATAGTCATTAATTATTATATTTTACAAAGTAGATGCCTACTATCCCAGAAAACTCAACTAATATGAGGAGGGGAATGTGAAATTTAAAAAAAAAAATGTAGAAGGTCTTGTGTCTCTGAACTCTGCACTGCCTACTTTTAGAGAGAGAGGGCTGTCCTCTGACTCTAAAGTTTCGGACGTCTAACGTAAGAACATGTGCTGTTTAGCTCCAGTCACCAAGGCCATGGTGAAGACTCGATCAGTAGAGACGGTGGAGGAAGCAATGGATACTTGTAGTCTGGGGTCAGGAACACCAAGGTCCACAGTAACATGGAATTTTCTTCTTGTTCCTCATGACCCTGTATACAAGAGTACACGGTATTCCCTTTAATTTACCAAGAAACTGAGCCTTACAAATGTACATAGACAACAAGCCCAAATGTTCTTCAATGTTCTCACTGCCCGTGGCATTTCAGAGACCACAGCAGTCCTTCCAGACTTAGGAAACCATGCCCTGTTTATGCATGATGCTATTACGAATATTACTACAGATTATTCTATGTAAGGGTCTATCAAACTTGATACTGCAAACATCCTGTTCACGCTAATGAGGCCCAACGCAGTAAAAACACCATTCAGTTACAGTTGGTTTATTACACTGCCCAATGAGAAGAAAGAAAAAAGGTCACTATTTACCATGATAATGCTAACATCATTAATGCAAACAACTGAATTTTCTCATGAATGTAGACGTTCTCACCTAATTGTAGATTTAAAATTCCAGTACACGCAACCATGGGAGCGTTTAAAAGCCAGAGAGTAATATTTACTTAACCAATCTATTAAAATTTTCAGCATATTTTTTATACACATGGACCCCAGGAGTTACATTCTAAGCCAAATGCAATACAGAACTTTCAAAAAAATCAATCAAAATAACTAAATGCTACAATCTAGGGGAAAAAATGGCCATGTAAACAAAGAGTTGGGGCTAGGCACTACAGCCTGTGTGCTTGGTGTCCCTTAAATTTAGCAGCATTCTGTCCAAGAAGGGGTCACGTCAATTTCAGAAAAGCAAGAGTATAGTAAGGTTTACACTGGGGTCACTATTAATACCAGAGCACTGGAGGGTGTTTATTAGAGAAAACATTCTGTGTGATCTATCCCGAGAGATAGTCCCACACATGAACCTCCAAGACATCATACATGACCACTTCACAGACACGCCTCCCTATCCCCCCTGACCATTGCTTCATAGGACACCACACACACACACACACACACACACACACACACACACACACACACACACACACGTATCTCTGGTCATAGAAAAACCTCACAACAGAGCAGGGGCCCTGGGCAGCAGATCCTGGTTTAAGTAAATGAAACTGCAGCATGCCCGTGAGTCTTGGTCTAAGATCTTGGGAATGAAAGGGGTCGCTGAAATTTCAGCACTCCCATAAAACCTCTTTGCTATGAGACAGTTGTTATGAAGAAGGATGGCAAGGGAAGATCAAAACTCCTATCACTAAATCTATCAAGCTGTCCTCATGTGTGGGTTATATTTAAAGGGCAATGTAATCCTGATTTATTGCCAAGGAAGATGTTAATTATGCATAACTTCTAGTCAAAAAAAATAAGTCATACTACATATAGTGTGGGAACAATCACCCCTGCCCACACTCAAAGAATGAACTTAGAGACTTCTAGGGCAGTGGGGTTAAACCTTCCACAGTGGTCTTGCAAGATCAGGTGCCTGGTGAGCAGGCATAGGCAAGGCTACCACAGCAGGTGTTCTAGCCCTTAGTGTGGAGGCCCTTCCTCTGGCTCCCCAAGGCCTGACCAGGAGCAGGTGTGTGAGCTTCTGAACACCATCTAGCCTTCATTATTTCCTTACGAGATTCTCCTTTTGCTCACTCCCCCACTTATGTCTACAGTTCTCAACAGAGACTTACCTACCCGTTCACCCTTCGCCAACTATCCTGTCTGCATGGGGACCCTCCAGATGCGTGGACTTGGTCACAGCGGCAAGCCATTCGGCAAGTTTGGCTGCCGGTCATTCTCCACTCTGAACTCAATTTCTAGTTTGAATGGGGTAGTGAGGAGGCTTCTACAAGCAAGTACTGGCTGTTAGGGCAAGGGCTCATGGCTGCCTGCTTATCTGTAACTTGTAAGCCTAAGCCCACCTAAGGCATTTTTGTCTTGGAATAGGACCATCATGTATTTTTATTCCCAAACATATGTCCATTACACGTTATAGCATGTATTCACATGCTCACTATACTGTACTCATAAAATGTCACAGATTGGGGGAAATAACACGTACATTTTTATTTTTAAAACAGCATTAAATGATGTTGAATTCCAGTTAACTCATCATATAAAATCAGATCTAGTGAATGGCCATTGGACATCTGCAGTGTCTTTCGATCCCTCAGTTCATAAATCAGAAAGTGGGAATCAGAAGAGATCCCGCAATGTGGGAGGGTCCTGTGTAACACGGGTCCCTGTAGCTCCTGACTCTGGAGTCCCCCCATCTAATATCCTCTCCGGTGGATCTATGATATGCCCATGCATTACAGTTCCCGCTGACAGCCTGTTGCCTTGGAAATATTTCATTATTTCAGTTTTTCCATTTGTAGGACCCTTGGCCTTGTAATACGAAGGCCATCCTATTTCATATTTTCGATTATCATTTAAGCAATCTTGTGGAGCTATTTATATATATAAGCAAGTGTGAGACAACACATATCATCATTCATCACTGTTTAAGCTAGCGCGGCAGGAATGCCTTAAGAAAAGTGCCCACCACCACCTCTACCTTTTAGTGCCTTGCAAACCAGCATGGGCACAGCACATGCTTGACACTTCTCTCTAATTTTCTTGGTTATAGGTCCATAGAGCGGAACAACTCTGTGGCAGTGCTCTATAATTTGCAGCCTATTAGAGTTTAAAGAAAAAAAAATCAAACAAGTGCATTATACACACGGTTTTCAACTTATTCTTTCAAGCTCTCGAGCCACACTCTCGGTATGCATGATTCAGAGACCTTGAAGGCGTGCTAAACTGCCACTAAAGACATTATCAAGAACAAGCTTCTCTGTACCCAATTGTACAGAAAGAAACTTTGCACACGATGACATGGGGACACTTGATGAATTTGTCGGACAATACAAATGGTATCTTTCCCTTAATTGGATGGTGGACATATCTGAAAAGCAGGTTAGGTGCCCATAAACAGCTGTGTGGGATCAGTAAGTTGGGAACCACTCTTTAAATAACTGGAACAAAAAATTTAAAACAGGTCCATCAACATATCTGTGTTCAGCTGTCACAGCAGAGATATACCAGGTACCAGCCAATTCCAGGCACAAAGTCCAAACCACAGTGGGATAACTGACTGACTTAGGTGAAAGAAGGTTCTACGAGAAACAACTTCTTTTTAAACAAGCCATCTGACTTCTCATTTCTCATTACAAAATGAAAACAACTCGTACGCGCGTGCGACTTTTACACTTGAAAGTGTTAAGAGCATTTAAAGTCCTGGTAACAGAGTGAATCCTTGGGGTATAAAGCCACTGTCTGGATAACGGGCCAAGTTCGTGGTTATTACTGTCTCCAACAGTTGATGACCCCCTCCTTCCTCTCGCCTATAAGGTAGCCCCTGTCTCCTACCCACTTATTATCCTCCTTCTCCCTATAGGTGACAGTTTCTTAGATCCAACCTTTAAAATGACAGCATCCAAGCTGAACAAGATGCTATTAAAGGACATTAAATTAAATACAGTATATCCTCCTACAACTTCAATCAGAATTTCAGACCAAGTGTTATTTAGTTCAGCTCTCAAGTGGAGCAGAATAACAAATCGCACACTTTGATTTACCTTCCTCGAATGCCAAATGGAGGCAGGTGATAAAGAACGCACTCATGCACAGGCTATGAAGTTTCCCCTAGAAATTAATTCTATCTTCAAGATTCCTATCTCAGAGAAATTCCCAAAATGGCACACAAATAGGCCTCTGCTAGAGAGATTACTGGGGCCATCCAAGTAAATGCATTTACTACCAGCAGAAAAGGGAAGGAAGAAGTTGGGAGGAAAGGAAGGGAGAGAGGAAGGAAGGGGGGAGAGGAGGAGAAAGGAGGGGCAAGCATGGTGAGGCAGGGGGAATGGGGTCAATTGTAAATTGATTTCAAAGTATTTATCACCTTGTTAAATAAAAGTCACCATTCAAAGCTTAGTACAATGCTCTGAAAATAGATTTATCTACAAGAGTAAAATATTCAAGATATGAATTCTCCATGAGACACAAATATTAAGAACTAGATGTTCATTTTCCTCTATCTTCAGACGTCTGGCTTTCTAGTTTGAAAGTAACCGTTAATGTGTGTAGTATTTAACATCTTTTAAAACTAGATGACATACGACCCCGTTCTCTAGTACATGCTTTCCACGGAATTATCTAAGACTTTAGAATGAGTCGACTAGGCATCTACTTTTAGAAGCTGTTCCCTTAATCCTGACCATTGTGCTTGCTGTCTTTTATATACATGGTGATAATGCATTCCCAAAACAAACAAAAAAGAACTACTAAGACCATAGGTTTTTAAATGCACAGTTGTCTGCCTGTCTCCCCGTCTTTGCTTTATACACTGAAGCTCTGCTGTATCAAAAATAAAAACCATCCATGTGATAACTAACTCATGCATCCAAGTGAAGCACTTCTCTCAGCTTTTCAAGTTCTCCTAAGCCTGTGAGGAAAGGAACTGCTTGCTGGGTGTGTGTGTGTGGGGGGGGGGGGGGATGTGGACCTCAACTGTATTTGTTTTCTTCTCGAATCAACGGGTAGCAGCATTTCATACTTCCTACTGAGCCTTTCCTCTTGGAGACAGAAAGAGATATTCACTTTGCTCAAACCGATATGCTATACGCAATTAATGTCATTAACGCTGTCAATTAATAGCAAATAGGCTTCTAAACAAAGTAGGCTGGGTGGACAGCGGGAGGGAAGCACATTGGAGCTGGGGGGCGGGGTCCAGCCACTCGGAAAGCCTAACAATGCTGTTCACGTAGGATGGTTAGGGATGTTTTGAACACAAACTCCCTCTCCCTTTTGGCTCTAGTAGTTTAACTAACTTCAGACAGACATGCTCCACTGATCCCCTCGCCTGGATGTGCAATTCTCACCAGGAACTTTTTCAAACACCGATTCCCCAAACAGTAACTAACCGGGTAGAGACGCTCAGACCACTGACACGTTTTTTGGATCTTGCTGTTTGTTTGCTCATTTACACTTAAGGGGGTTTCTTCTTTCTTTTCCTTACTCTCTTATATATTTATTTATTTTTATTTTATTTTTCCTGGAGAGGGGGTGGAGAGAAAGGGAGGGCAAGAGCGGAGGGCAGAGTCCGGGACCCACAAGTTGCCCGGCCCCGGGCAGCGGCGGCGGGAGGCGGGCGCGCCTGGCTGAGCCCGCCCGGCCTAGCAGCTCGCGGAGACGGCCCCTCGAGCCCTGCGCTCCGCTCCCGCCCCGGCCTCCTCCCCCTCCCCTCCCCCTCCCCAGCTCATTCCCTTCCTCGAGAGCAGCTGCCGCGGGACCTGCGGCGGCCGGGGGATCCCCGGCCCCCACCCTCCCTCCCTCCCTCCCGCGGCTCCCGGGCACACACAGCGCCTTCTCTTTGGGGTTTGTTTGTCTTTTTTTTTTTTTTTAATCTTTTTTCCCCCCTCTCTTTCTTTTGCTTTTTTTTTTTTCCTCCTTTTTTTTTTTTCCAATCAGCGAGTCACTCCATTCGCCGAGCTCAGGAGGTGCGACTGCTCGCCGCCCGCCGCCGCCGCCAGAGCCCGCTCGCTGCCGCAGCCGCCCGCCGCGGGCGGACAATGCGCGGGGAACCCGGCGGCGCAGCCCCCCGCCCCCGGGACCGCGGGGCCGGCGGGCCCCGAGGCGGGCTGCGGAGGGAGCGAGCCCGCCACCCCGGCCGGCGGCGGGCGCAGGGCGCGGGCGGCAGGTTCAATAAACAGAAAAGTGTTACCGTTCTCGCCTGGAAGGATCCTGCTGAAAGCTGGGCTTGGTGGGCGCCATCTTCCTGCAATTTTTTTTTCCTCTCTTACTTTTTGCCTCGCTCCCCCCCTCTCCCGGGGCGGGGGGCGTGGGGAGGGCGGGAGGGGGGTGTGCGTGTGCGTGGGCTGGCGGGAGAGAGTGCGGGCGTGCGCGGCGCTCGGGGGGCCCGGCGGGCGGCGGCCGTGGCCGTGGCCGTGGCCGTGGTGGCGGCGGCCGCGCTGCTGAGCCTGGGAGGCTACGGGAAAGTAGTGGGGCCCGAGCGTCGCCGGCGGCCGGACGTCCCCTCGCGCCCGGAGTGCTCCCCGCCGCAGGTCGCCGCCTCCTCGGCCGCCCGAGCCTGGTCCTCCCCTTGCTCGCCCGCCGCCGCCGCTGCCGCCGCCGCCGCCGCCGCCGCCGTCCATGCGCTGCTGCACAGCGCCCGCGGCCCGGGCCGCCCCGGCTCCCGAGACATGCCCGGCGCGGAGACAGGCGGCCGGCGCGGGCGGCGGCGGAGGAGGGGCGGGCGGGCGGCGGGGGAGGCGGCCGCGCGGTCCCGCGGGCAACCCGGCCAGGGCCTCCGGGTGCTCGGGGCCGGCGCGCGGCCGCAAGCGCCCTCGCCGCAGCCACCGGGGTCGGGCCGCGGGCAGGTGGGGAGCACACCCTCCTGGCAGGCGGGCGGGGAGGGGGGAGAGATCGGGGCCGCGGGGGGGGGGGCGTTGCGGAGCCTAAGAGTGGAGGGACCCGGAGAGGGAGGACACGCAGGGGGTTCCCAGCTTGACCACTGGGAAAGTATTTCTGGGCATTTTCCAGCTGCTTTGCTCCAGAGCTGGCTCTCTCCGCCTGCAAGCAGATACACACCCCCTTCCCCTCCCCCTCCCCCTCTTTCTCCTCTCTCTCTCTCTCTCTCTCTCTCTCTCTCTCTCTCTCTCTCTCTCTCTCCCCTCCCTCACTTCCCCTCCCTCTCTCTGTGTCTCTCAGTGTCTCTCTGTCTCTGTTCTCTCCATGTCTCTCCCCCCCCCTCTTTCCCTCTCTCGCCCCTTCCCTTCCTCCCTCCCTTTGCGCGTCCCTCTCTCTCTCTCCCTCCCTCTTTCTCATTTGGGGACTGGGAAGCTTGGCTGCTGGCGCAACAACGCCACTCAGTTGCAGTTTCAAACACTTCCCTTCTCTGGAGTATTTCAGCCCTGCAGTATAGAGAGAGTGGGAATTAGAATGCCTAGAGAGGGGGCTGGACCGTCTTCAGGGGGGCAGTGGAAACAGAAGCGTGAGTGATGGGTCTTGAGCTGGCCAAGGCCAGCAGGCCCAACAGCCCTGTGCCTCTGAGCAAGGATGGAGGACCTGCACCTTGTGACTCTGGCGCCCTCAGCCAGGAGCCCGAGCTGGAACATCTGCATTTTTCCACATATGTTGACCCCAGGGCTCACAGGCCAATCCCCATGCCTTGAGATGCAGTTGCACACAAATGCCATTGCAGAGTCAGGTCCTGGTACCTGGGACTGGATTGCTGGCCTCTGAAATCTAGTCCAGTCACCTCCCCCCATTAAACTGCCCAGCGAGGCCTAGAGAAATAGCGACTCAGTGCAGAGCCAGCTGGAATCCTGGAGAGACCCTGGGGAGAGCATTTGTCCACTGTGCCTCAACGGAACAAGGAGGACAGCTCTTTTTGCAGTCTAGGGCCAGTTCTGCATTAGGCATTCAAGAAAGACACCCAAGACAGCTAGCTCCCTATCCAACAAATGAAAGGGTCTGATGGGAAACATGATTTCAAGTGAAGCCTTGCCTTCTGCTTTAGAGTTGGGGGTGGGGGGTGGTCAATAGGTGTCCCCTTCGGTGCGACCCTTCCAGTAAAGTAGGGAAGGGATTCAGAACCTCCACTGAATACACAAGTGTATGGTGGTAGAGGTGCAGCATCTTCGTGATGTGGAATACTCTTTGGAGGAGTCGTTAGTACACTCTACAGGTAGGAGAAATAGAGAATGGTCGGGGAATGAATCGCATCAGTGATGAGTGTTACCTACAAGACAAACGGGGGCTAGCTAAGGAGAGGGAGAGTTAGCCAGCTGGAAGTTCTGGCTCCAGGAGAGACAGTGTAGGGCAATTCTGCCCAGGGGTGCCAAATAAGAGAAGCTCATGTTCTCTCAACAGGCAGACCACTGCTTGAAAACCCACCGCGGCCACCCCCACCCCCACCCCCATCAGACTCCCAAAAGTACTTTAAGATTTTTAATGACATATCACAATTCACTTTAGCAAAGGAAAAAAAATTAAAAAAAAAAAAAGTCCAGGTCTCCAGGCGGAAATGAAGGCTACCCCTCAGAGCCCTGAAGCCTGGGAACTATGAATGGAGCCTCCTTACCTCTGACACCTGCCAATAATCTTCTTGCCCAACTCTTCTGCCCCCACATTGACTAAAATTAAAGACAGTAACAGGTGTCACGAGAGCTGAGGAACAAAACCAAAGGAATCTTGACTGTCACTGCTACTGCCTTTCCTCTGTCAGGATAAGAGAAGAGTTAAATGGAGGGCAGGAAGCATGCACTCCAAAGAGAAAGTTCAGAACTCTTCTTTAAAGCTTGTCTTTAGAAGAGCAATAGGATCGAGGTCTAACAAGTGGTCTGAGTCCCCACAGGAAGTGTGAAAGGGAAGTCATGAGGCAGGCACTTGGGGGGGGGGAACTGCCCCTGGGTGTTCCTGACTTGAAGGAAGATGAACCCCAAGATCATCCCTTTCTAAAGGACAATGCCAATGCTGAGAGAAAGAGAGAGAGAGAGAGAGAGAGAGAGAGAGAGAGAGAGAGAGAGAGAGAGAGAACCTAAAAACCACCATGACAGCCCCTTATGCCCAATTTACATCTTCTAGGTCAGCTCCAGTTCCTGGAGGTCCCTGGAATTGTCCAAAGGCCATGTGACATTTCTGACCCTTGAATCTCTTCTTCACAAACCACACTATTGTCACTCTTGCCTACACTTCCTAGTTAAAGTGACTGCCAGATTCTATTGTCATTTAAATGTTTTATAAACGACAATAAATAAATAAATAAATAAAACATACCTGGACCATGAAAAGGAAAAATTGGATTCTTTACTGGTGTTCTACATCTGGAAGATGCCCAGATCTATTTTTATTAAAGGTTCTTGTAATCACTGGAGTAAAACAAGTCTAAAATAATTTAAGCAAAAAAAAAAAAAAAAAAAGTCTTTGACAAAGATTAGCCCCCTTTGAGTTATTTTCAATGACTTCTTTTTTAAACTTTTGACGATAAGCAGAGCATGTAATGAAGTCTTCTACAGAATATTTGCAATTACATGAACTTGGAATATACTGTGTTAGGCAAAATCTGGTCACTGGGCCATTGGTTAGAAGGCACAAAATATAGCAATGACAGATTACTGTAACCTTTACAGTTTAAATACTGTTGTTTCAAACCAAAGGTTCTCAAATCAATGAAGTTTCAAATATGAGGTAAAAGGGGAATTTGAATTATGCATTGTGTATATTTAAGTTAAATGCCATTGGCAAATCTCTCAGATGTTTAATCTGTACAATCTGGGAAACACAAATATTTAATTTCACACTCTCATGTGCTCTTTTTTTTTCCTTCCATCTACCATAAAATTGAGCCCCATGAATGGAGAGTTTACCTTTTTATTACATTGTTGGTTTTTCTCATAGCGTTTTTGTAGATCATATTTTCAGTAAAATCTTGGAACATCGAAAGTTATCCTTAAGGAAAAACTTCAGGATTAGAAAGCTGTTGGTGGCAAATTAATTTCTTTCTTTCCTGACTGAATCAAAGGGTGATCAGTGTTTCATTGACAATTATTTTTGAATCTAGAGAATGTCTTTAGAAAAAAAAATGCAAGCAAATTCTACCTTAAAACTTCCTTCTCATCACCAAGCCTAACTTTTGTAAAATTTGCTTCTTAACTTGTATCTCAGAATCTCATCTATTTGCATTATAATGCGTTTAAGATGAACACTTAACAGCGCCTAAGAGATTCGAATTTCACGTTGTATTTCCCTGTAGTAACAGGTGACATGATCACACTTTTAGGTAGAAATTGCAAGTCTATCGCTGCCCATGAAAATCGTTTCTATCCTATTTGGAAACAAATGATCAATCAGCCTCCGATGATCAATTGCTCCCCTGGCTGTCCATCAGCGCGGATTCGCACCGGCAGAGACAGTGAGAACATTTTGCTGGAAGGGGAGAGGAAGCCCAAACTTTGCAAAAGCATCCAGTGCGGCGTCTCAGACTTCCCTGGAACTCTCCGGCTACTCGGGGCTGAGGCTCTACGTTCACGGCCTGGCAGAGGGCAAAGGATGACTTCACTTCGCCAGTGCACTCGAGAGCTTTTCAGTTCGGATTGTGTAATTCCCCCCTTCCCATCTTCTATAGCACAGGGGCAGGCAAAGTGAGCCCTAACGGTATGCATGTGTGTTCTCAGGCACAAAACAAGAGCAAAGTGAGTCCCACCCCAGGGCCCGGGGCGGGGGTACTATCCCAGCTCGGGCGGGACTACTCACCGCTGCTGGTAGGAGGTGATGCCCTGGACGTTCTGCGGGGTGCCGTTGGCCGCGGTGCCGGCCCTCCCCATGCCCGCACCGGCCGGTACCCCAGCGGCTGCCCCGCCGGCCGCCGCGGCCGTCACCTGCACGCTGAAATCCGGAAAGATTCGGATCATCGCCGCGGCTTGGAGCCCCAGGCGCGGCTGCTCTGGGCTCAGGCTGGCGGGGGCTCGGGCTCGGGTTCGGGCGGCGGCGGCAGCAGCGGCGTGAGCGGCGGCGGCGGCAGCAGCGGAGCCAGGCACCAGCCTGCAATCCCATTAGTGAGCCGCGGCCACTGTGCGCGGCGGAGAGGCGCTTTGATGTGCGCGCAGCGGGCTGAGGTGGAGGGGGGGCGAGGAGGAGGTGCGGGGGGTGTGCGAGGGACTTGCAAACAGCAAAACGTGTCAGGGTGGGGCCTTTTCTCCCTTTTGGGGGGCACTGTTGCTCCCCCTTCTTTCCAGGATGTTGCTCTCACTGGCTGCTCCAGCAGCGCCGCGCGAGCCCAGCTGAGGGAAGAAGGGGAGGGGGTGGAGGAGGAAGGATGCACCGGGAGGCTTGGCGAGGACTTGGCCGGTGCAAGGGAATAACGGGCAGTGGAGGGTGCATTTCTTTCAGTTCCTCTTCTGCACACACACACACACACACACACACACACACACCGCACTTCCGACCCAAAGTGCAAGTCTATGGTGCGCTCTCTCTCTCCTCCTTTCTCTGGAGAAATAACCACCATCTAGGCAGGCTCCAGCCTTCCGCGGCTGCCAGAAACCGGGATCCCAGCCCGCGGGTGGAGGAATGGGGCGCAGAGCCTCCCGTTTCAGCCCGGACCCCTCTTTGACCCTATTCTCCACACTAAGCAGGGCGAGTGTGGCCAAGCGCAAGTTGGACTCCGGGAGAACTTGATACTTATCTAGGAGAGGTGGTTAGCAAAGGCGGGGGGTGGGGGGCGCTTTTGTACAATGGAGAGTTTGGATCGCTTAAAAGAAAGGGCTCTTCCCGCTCCTGGTGAGCGGAAGAGTTGGTCCTGGGAAACTTGTGAGGTGGGCTCCTCCTTGGTCGGTCCAGCTAGATCCGAGTTTGCACTAGTGATCCACCTCTTGCCGCCCCCTTTGACCGAGGAAACGAATAAATTAGTAGCCACAATTGAAACGAACTCCGCGAATTCCAGCCACCAAGGAAACAAAAAGAGAAAACACGTGCATTTATTTCCTCGCGCCTACCAGTTCCTTCACATTGTTAGACCCGCCTTTCATTAGGGGGTGAGAGGGATCCTGGTGCTTTGAGTGCGTCTTTTTAGTGAGACTTGCTGGGTTTTCACTGAGCTGGTGTGGGGGGACATGGGAGTTGATGGTTTCTCCCACCCTGCCCAGGACCCGGGTTGCCCACTTTCTTTCCCGTCTTCTCGCTGGTTAGCGCGAGCCGAGTTGTGAGATGCAGGCGGGTGCTACCCTTGAGAGTCGCTGGGCTCTGGCTCCGCTAGTGTCCCACACTCAAACCCCTTGCCCAGCTTCCCTGCTGCTGCGGCGGCTGCTGTGGCTGCTGCTGCTGCTGCTGCTGTTGCTGCTGCTGCTGTTGGTGGCGGTGGTGGTCATGATGGTTGTGCTGGTGGTGGTGATGGTGGTGATGGTGGTACTTGTTCCCCCTTCTGGTCATCTCCTTCCCATCCCGCACACAGCTGGGCACTGCAGCTGAGGGGCTAGCAGTCTCAGCACCCGCCACACAAACCCAAGTAACTGTGACGGCCGGCCGCGCAGCCCTGACCCAGGGCCAATCGCGCTTCTCCCGGCCAAGCACCTGCTTAACCCTTTGAGCCTGGGACGCAGCGGGCTGCCGCGGGACCCAGCCAGACAGGACCCATTGGCCTGAAGTTGCCAAGGCAGAGTGTGATAGAGGCTCCCCAGCAGGACATCCCCGCGGTCTAGGAGCCAAATGCCCGCCCTGCAGCAGACCCATGCTGTCCCTCCCACCCTGATGGTTCTGGAAACCAGAGGAGCTGGACAAAGGCGAGTCTTCGTCCAGGCCCCATGCCGCTCCTGCCAGGGCAACCTCAGGACGTCTCCAACCCAAGTGGCTTTCGGGGAGGAGCCTCCGCGCCCAGCAGTCTCAGGGAGACGGAGGGGGGAGCCTTGGCTCTCGCTGGCCGAGCCCACGGCGCAGCTGCGTTTCCATTTTCCTCTCAAAGAAAATGCTTTGGACGGCAGATAATACCAGGAGATAGGAAACCGCTTCGTCCCCCACATGTTGCACGTAAAAAGAATCGTAATGAGCATCCGTGGCTTGTGCAAGGGAGCCCATGAGTTAGTTGAAGACCAAAGCAAGGTCCTGACTTCCCGCTTCCGGGTCATTTTCCAGCAGAAGGACTAGCAACCAAACGCAAGACCCAACCGCTGAGACGGGGCTGAAGGCGCAGTGGAGTTGTGGGGGGACCTTGGAAAGCTGACTCTTAAGGACCCCCACAGTGGCCCCTCTGCCCACACTCAACCCAAGGCTCAGGCCTTCTTACCTTGTCGTCTTCTGGGCGAGATCTGAAAGGATCTCAGATACTAGTCCTTGGCTCTGTGCAGGCTTTCTGCTGAGAGCAAGCCTTCATGCCCATTTTGGAGAGACCGGGGATGCTTTTAGAGCATGGGTGCCTGGGTTAAGGCCAGCAGGGCTGTAACTAAAGGAAAGTCAGCGAATGACTGAGGAGTGAGGTGAAAACTGAGTTCCTCAGCCGGCAGAGGCTTTCTCTAAAACAGCACCTGTCTGCACAGTTGGCCCATGGAGGTACTGGTGCTGCCACAGCTACTTGTAGCTAAGCAAATGAGGTAAAGGAGGCTTCCAGCGAGTGGTTCAGACCTTGGGAGGTTGGGAGGCGCGTGCCAGTAGGGTCATGCAATGTTTCTAGCTGTATCCACCCGTCTCTGAAGCAGTCCCCATGTACCAAGAAAAACAGGGCGGGTAGGGGGAGAAAAACCCTCTTTGGCCAATAAATAAATAAATAAACAAATAAATACCAGACTTGTTTTTAAAATTAGTTTTTCTTGTCATGTCTTTATGCATAGTCAACAATGATACACACACATTCACACATACATACATACATACATACATACATACATATATATACATATATAGAGAGAGACAAAGAATATCACTTCTTTAATTGTTTCAATACCAAGCCTATGACAAGATGAGGTTAGTGGCGTCTTGCTAGATACTAGCTATCTTAGGCAAGAGTCTGGTCTACGAATGTGTAACCCCATTTTCCTTCCCTTTTGGAGAGCATGTTTTTCTAGAAGCCCATGGAGGCCCAACTATCCCAAAAGAAAGGGTGTGTGACATCTGTTGCCTGATGCTTAAAACTTCCCACTCTGAGGCCTCTTCAATTAAATGTTATATTGTTAAAGTAGTTAAGGGAGCACATTCAACTTCAAATTGCCAAGTTTTCAATTGCTCCTATTTAGTTAATATGACTCCTGCTCTCCAGAAATTGTTCACTACAACAGAAAGGCACAAAAATACTCAAAGGCAATTTGTGCAAACTCTTACCTTGGGATGCATGTTAGGTCTGTCCCTGTATCTTATCTTTACATATATTATTTTGGAAGGTGGGTTTACATGCACAAGAAACAAAGCCCTTATTAGATCTGCTTATCTCCATGTTCACTAAGAACCTTGAGCAAAATATAAGTTTATTCCCTCATTAGTGATTCAGATTCATCCCTCCGCTCTGTCAGTTAAAATCTTTACATGCTGGCAGCTGTTTTGAAATATTTTGAAAGTTGTCCTGGCATCTACCCAAGCAGAAGGACTCCAGTAAACACTACAGGCTTTCCGTATCTATGCTTCCCACTCAAATCTACATGTTAGTGCGTGTAAAGGTACAGAAAGGGATGGCACAGTGTTGCAGCCCTGGACACACACATGCAATATGTGTGCCCACAGATTTGCATCTTCATTCTTGTGGTCAGTGTACAGCCGAGCCTTTTGCTTCTATGTTCACAATATCCATTCTCTGGACATTCGTTTCCATTTACTTAAGTGGTTTGACTTTGGAGTTTTACTACTTGCCACTGGAAGCTGCCAGTGACAGGTAAGAGAGTGACGCCTACACAGCTTGATGGCATCTAATCTTCGCTTTATTTTGGCCAGACATCTAGAAGAAAAGTAAACTAGGAGACAGGGATCAGTATACAATAAGCAAAACAGGAAATAAATAGGATAAAATTTTATGCACAATAAACAAGTGAAAGAAACGATTTGCTTTGAAGTGGGTGTTTTATTGACATGATGACACTGTAATGGGAGATTTCTTTTCTGCAAAGAAGGCAAAATAATAATACACAACCATCTGGTAGGATCCATTGTACAGCCAGCCATGAACTGATACTGTGGCCCTGCCACACCATGTAAGGAAGGTTTTACATTGTGTAGAGGGGTTAAATGTTTGATTCAATTTTCTATCTTCGCTCCTCAATCCAAATTGAATTCAGGCTCTTATTGCTAAATTTTCCATGCTATTAATGTGTTCTCTAGTCCATTGAAAAGCAAAACAATAATGTCAGAGAAGGGAAAACTAACACAAACCTAGCAATATGGTAATTCTTGATTTTCTAAGAGGGCAACTAAAAAATTAAGAGACTATATTTAATAAATCACTGTTTATAATATACAGATGTCTCTATATAATATATATGAAGATTTCTGAGAATTTTTCATCTTAATACTAGACAGGTCACATACTGAAATAGCTTCAACTATTATATTAAATTCTCAGAGAACCTTGTAAACATATAGCTATAAATATACAAGATTTAGTTAGAAGAGAAGGAAATATTTTTAGCTTTTTGAAAGATTCAGTAACAGGCATCAGAGAAGACAGTATTTAGAAAAAAAATAGTGTGAGTGGGGAAATAATTTAGAAAGCTATATATTTTGCTAAATTTGGGGGTAGCAATTATTGAGAAGCATTTGCAGACCGATAGTGAAAAATGAAGTTATTCTTAAACCTAAAGTAACAGAATTCTCCTGGCCTGTTACATTAATTAGTCTGGAAACAACAAGATGTTACTTTATTTCTCATGCCAGGGGATTTGATTTTGGAGTTGAAATCATGCTAAATTTGTCAGGGAAGTGACACAAAGTTACCTGTGATTAGAAGGAAGCCCCAGTCACTGGTTCTAGTTTCTTGCTGTTAGCCCAACTCAAACCTCATGGGGCTTCTAGGAAAGAAGCTGATGCTCAAGCCACATATCACAGCCCATGTTTGATTCCATGGGAAGTATTGATCTTGTAAACTGCAACTTTTGTTTCTGGTTCCTCCAGGTGAACACACTCACGTATCCAATGGACTCTTCTTCACAGATTCTTCTTACTGATTATAAAGGTATTAATTTAAGGTCAGTTTGATTGAAAGGGTAGTTAATTGCTTTGAATTTCTTTGTCAAAATGGAATCTACCACACTAGAAGATTTTGATATGAATTTTTCATTCTGGGAAGGATAGGGTATTGTATAAACCTAATCACACAGCAAATCAAACAAATGGTTTTATTAAGCTCCATGCTGAGTCAACCATTCTGTTTTTATTAAAAAAAATAACCTGTTTTATCACTTCACCTATGGGGATGGCTCTCAGACATTAGTGTGCATCAGAATTAGAAGAAGGACTTACTAAAACACAAATTTCTGGATGTCACTTGTATTGGATCTTATTCCGTAAATCCACTCCAGGATGGGGACTGTAATCTGCATATCTAAAAAGATGCTTGGTGGTAATGAGACATTTGTCTAAGTACCTTAACTGAGAGCTAGCCTGTGTTTATGACACATCTTGACTTTGCTACAGTCTGAGTAGTGAAGGACGAGTGCTGTGAGCTCTTTGTTCTCAGCAAGCTGATGTATTAGCAGAACACATAAGTTGAAAAACAAACCGAGGAACACGCTGGAAGAGAAGTAAGAGACTTGCATATAAGTGTGGTATTGGAGGTTGGGGTTGGGATTAAAGCAGATGAGACCATGACAAAGCATGGACAGGATGACTTAAATTTATGAATTCTAAGTCTCAGTTCCTTTATCTGTAAAGACAGTCACATTGTTTTCAAAGGATCGTCATCACAAAGTACCCAGTGCTGGATCCCTGTTAATGACTCAGGAGAGGTGGTCACTCCCAGGAAAATAATCGCTGTGCTGTCTTTCAAGATTTCTGCCATAGAGATGGAGAATGTCTTCTTGGTGATTACCCAGACAAGTTATGAAATATTCACACGCTCTATTTGTGAATGTTGACAGTTCTAAACAATTATTTATCCTAAACGCTATAAGATGCTTGAAATCAAAGTCAAGGAAGAGACCAGATAAAAACACTTCAGGTGTTTCTTAAAGTCAGGAGCACTTTTCCAGAAGCTTGAAGTTCTTTTTTTATTTAAAAGATGGAAAGTTTCAGGCATTGGCTATATGTAGGAAGTCTACAGGCATGAAATAAATTCACCAGCTAGAAATACAATTCAAGTAACAGATATTCTACTGGCCACTCCTGGAAACAAGGTTGAGTTTTATTTCAAATCTGCTTAATTAATACATACGAGTAAAGACAACTGGTGTCAGTAGATCTTGGTCAGGACTCCCTTTATTTCCCTGGTCCTCGACATCTCTGTTGCAACAATCTAATTGAGCCAAACAAGATGTAATGTAGAAGATAGGCGGGGCTTATCACAGCACCCAGCACTGGTGAGGAGCCAGGGAGGCCAGAGGCCAGAGACCATCCTCCTGATCTACTTGTAAGCAAGTGGTTCAGTTATGGTTTCTAAAGTCTCTAGTATGAGCAGCTATTCCTGAGAGGTTTTGCTCTATCCAGGTGGTTAAGAGGCCTATTTGGACTGAGTCTCCTGACACTTAGCACAGGGTAGTACATCTCTGGTCTTTACAGGGAAGTCTCCTGACAGACAATCATCTCAGACCACTCAGAGTTCCCGGGTCAGGTTCACATAATTGTCATTTAATGGCCTCCTAGGCAAAACACATTTCCTTCCAGAGCTGGAAATACACCTCAATCTCCATTCTGACCACCACGAAAATCCTTTACCTATTGCTGACCCTGAAACAGCTTCCAGTTCCAGCATCTACCAGGCTACTAATATCTAAGCAGCTGCCTGAAACTATGACATTCCACTGGAGCACTCCTCAGTACTCAGATACATTTGTATCTCTAAATTCCCTTTAATTCTTAATTAGATTAATGCCAGCCTAATAATTTGGATTATTTTCATCATATTTATTAATACTTTGTTGCATTCAAAGGTAAAACATATGCATAGGAATGTATTAGCTCATCTAAAATACCAGTGGCAAACTAGTTATGTAACAAATAACATTTTAAAGAGAAATTAATTTTACATGAAACAAGAAATGGAAGAGTGATATTTTAATATTTTGGGTTTGCTTTAATGTGTGGCTTAATAGAAACTTTTAAATGTTTCTATCCCTTCAGTATTCAATCTGCTATAAAATGTTGTTGGGGTTGTAGGTAGCAAAATTCTAGATCACAGAGTTATATAATTAGGTAGAGATTAAATTTTGTGGTCGTGTTAGGTAAGTATGCATTCTTCTTAACTACTACACCAAAATTCAAGGTTTATTTTTTTAAGATTAATTTGTTTGTATTTTATGTATATGTGTAATGTCTGCATATATGTGTGCTAATTGGGCAACTAGTACCTGAAGAAGCCAGAAGAGGACATTGGATCCACTGGAGGTTATGTTATAGGCAGTTGTTAGCTGCCACATGAATGCTAGAAACCAAAGCTTGGTTCTCTGCAAGAGCAGCAAGTGTTCTTAACTGCTGAGCCATCTCTCCAGCATTAACAAAGTCATTTCTTGAAAAGTTAGTTATGACCTGAAATCTTGAATCACATTAAGAAACTTTTATATCATGGTCATTAAAATTTATGCATATGTTCACATTTTCATCAATGCATAATTTTGTACATTCATGCAATGATTATTTTTAAAACTTTGACTAACTGGGTTATGCAGCCTTCTAAATATTGACATATTTTGTTGCTCAATGTAAAAAAATAATAAAGTCACATTTAAGATATCTTCACCAGCTTTTCCAGTAAGCATGCCCTGAGAAGCTGCCACGCTCACACTGATCGAAGTTTCCTAAAATTCTTATTTCCATTGAAAGCTTAAATATTGTCATTGACAAGTACATATGGTCAGTCCTTATTGAATGTAAGAGACATGTTTCCTTCATTTTAAAGAAAAATTGGCAGAATCGAACACTAAAAGCTGAATATCCACAGTCTCTTTAGCATAGTGAGTGGTATTACTTTTTACTATAAAGCGGGGAATTATGAAAAGACCCAAAGTATAGTTGATGCAGCTACTCTGACTCCCGCTAATCCCCCAGCATGTGAATTCACCATTGCTTTGATATAACGAGTGCAATTATCCACAAGTGAAAATGGTAAATACCTTTATATTATGAAAGTTGTTTTCCTCAGCCCACACTTCAAGAACGGCAGCCTTAAATAGTTATTACTATAATAATTAAATAAGAGGTTTAAAATTCCTCTTTGCCAATTCCCAAAGAGCTATTACCAACCACAGTTATATACTGTTTTATTATCAAGTCATGAATGTATTGTTTTCAGTGTTTATACTTAGGATTTCCATTTTATGGAGAGCTCATAAATGAGTGCTGCTTTGCTCAGGGTTTGCAGGGCCCTAGGCTCGATCTTAGCACCTGGAAAGAAAGGAAGAAGATGGAGGGACAAGGAAAGGAAGTGGAAAGTCCTTCCTTCTTTTACATTATTTGAGTGGAGGGTGCAGTTCTGAACAAAGCAATTGCAATACTTCCTGATGACGACCTGGTGAGAGGAGCTGATTTTTCCTCTATTCCTTGAGGAAAGGTTGGGCATACAGGGTCAAATGGTCCTCCAGGAAGACTGATGAAACACATAGGAGCTAGATGAAGCTCCGTGTCAGAAAGAGGTTGACCATCACCTGAAGAGGGCTGTTTCTGAGAGGCTGAGCCTATCAGACTTGAGGTGTATTTTACCTAAGTAGAAGAGTACCTTTTGAGAATGCAGATTGGCAGACATTTTGCACTGGACATGTGTTTGAGTTTGTAATCTATCTATCTATCTATCTATCTATCTATCTATCTATCTATCTATCTATCTATATCTCGTTTTTAAGCATGTCATTTCTATACCATGAACAAAACATCACAGTGCACTTCTCAATGTGTTATGCAATATTTCTAACATGGCCTTCATAGGAAAAGAAAAAGAAATCTCCTTCTCGCTCACCACATAGGACTTCAGAGCCTTGTTCCAAAGGAAGGACAAACTGAATTATCATGTAAGGTATCTTCAGGTCTCTAAAGGGAATGAGGAAACTCTATGCTTTTGGTATTTAGAATAATTTCATTTAAGTACCCTGGACAGCTGCTCAAACTACAGAGCTGAGCATGAGTAGAGTAACTGGTTCTTCTGGGGGTAGAACTCTGGGCATGGGTGACTGAGAATCAATTACCATCCCAAAGAGGGGGCAAGCCACGGACACTTGCTCACTTGATATAGGTCACATAATCCTGTCCAAGGACTCTACTTTCTCTGTCTCTTGTATATTTGGTGGAAGTTAAAGAAGAATCCACTTCCTAAGACACTTTCAGTAACAGATGTTCAGTGTTCTTAGAGGAATCAAGAAAAAAATGTGTATCATAGAAATGTTACCCATGCACATTTTCACAGTGCTAAGACACCACTATAACTCTATTTTAATTCTTAATTTGTCTGAGAGTGATCTCTTCTAAAAATGATTTAGGTGGCCATCTCCAATGATCATTATGCGCTCAGTGACAATACTTGGAGTGTAATAATTTTCAAGGAAAGGCATCTAAACCAACTGTTCAAATTTTAAAGTTTTCTAGTCTTATTTTGTTTGATTTCAAGGAGTGACACAAACTATTTTCTCTTGTGAATCTCCTCACAGCTAAAGATCTTGCTGTATTATGATTTTTTCCCAATTTGAAGTTCTTTTGGAATCATTCAGCCCTAAAGAAAACCGAAACTGTGAAACTTACAGAAGGATATAGAACATATAGTATTAACTGACATAACCCAAGCTCAGAAAGAGGAAAACCTCATGTCATCCCTCCTAGGCACATCCTAGCCGATGATGCTTTTGTGTACATAGGTAAGCAGGTCTAGACCTGGGTCAAGTCCAAACATTGGAAAAGAGACAAAGAGGGGGTAAGATTAGGTGAAGAGGAAGAGAGTTCAGGCAGAGGGATGCAAACTGTCATGAAAGAGGATGTCATAAGCTTGTGTTTGTTTGTTTCAACCTCATCATGTCTTTCTCCCCCCCCCCTTTTTTTTCATGAATCCACCATGATTTATTCCACTGAGGCAGAGATTGTAAAGCAGGACTTACTTTTAATTTTCAGTGACCATCAGTGCAGTAGGAACTAGACACATTAGTCAAGGAGTACATTTATCTCAGTGATTTAAAAAAAAAAAAAAAAACCTGTTTAGGGGGAGGGGTTCTGTGATGCGGCATGTTTCTCTTTGTGCTGTTAAAAAATGATACCAGATCGTTCTATTACAGTGTTATCTAATATGTAAATGGTAATACTATAATATAATAAAATATGGTTTTAAAATTAACAAAAGGAAGGTTAAATAGTATAGAAGATCCACAGTGTGTCAAATCATCTTAGCTTTGGAAAATGGAAGCCAAGTTAAACAGTTGCTAGTAAAAGAAGTTTCTTTATGTTAAGTGTATGGAACAGGTTACTCTGTACTGAAGAACCTGTCTTCTTTCTATCCTGTTCTAGCATATCAAAGGTACTGTAAATCCTCTGTCTAGACTGCAAAATGACAGCGACCACACACCACATGGAAGAGGCAGGGCAGAGGAACTATGAATGAGAGTGAGGAGTCATGTATATCCCTCCAATGAGCCTATTTGGAAGTGGCATGTTCCTCAGATATCTTTGGGCGAGAGATGTAGCCACGTGATCACCATTGGCTGCAAGAAATGCTGTGGTATAAATGCAGAGTTCCAGTAATGTAAAAGAAAAAGGATCCTTGGATTTAAAAATTCACTAGACATTAACAAACAAACAGACCTAGTTACTCAGAAGCTAAGATATTAAGAATAATCCATCTGCAAGTTAACAAGGAGACATCCACAGCGTTTATTTAACATCTGGTAACCACCAAATCAAACGCCTTCTCCTAAAAAGCAGGTAGAGATAGACTGATGACTGTTCATGAAGCCAAGGGGAGAAGACCCAGGGGTAGCTCTGTTAAAGGAAAGATGATACATTTCTAAGAATCTTGGAATAAGAAATTTTGTATTGTAAGATATTTTCATCTGATGAATGACATGGAACTTAAACCCAGGTGAAGATACAAAAAGTGTTTTGCAACAATGTGGCTTCCTGTTGCTGTTTTCAATGCATATCCAAACCACGAAGGAGGGGTACTGAGGATCAGAATCACTCCTTTACCATAATCTTGTTGGTAGAGGAAGGTTGGAGTCAACCAAGCTCTGAAATTGAGTCTTTGAGTCTTTGGTGGGGCGGCTACAGTTCCTTCTGCATGAAGATCAGGCACAGCTAAGCAGAATGCCTGGCTCTAGCCTTCGATCTTCAGCTTAACTTGTTTATGAAATCTAAACTATAAGTTTACTTTAAAAATCCATTTATTTATTTATTTCCCCCGTGTGTGTGTGTGTGTGTGTGTGTGTGTGTGTGTGTGTGTGTGTGTGCGCGTGCGTTCAAACGACACAGAGCCTACATGGAAATCAGAGCACAACTTGCAGAAGTCAGTTCTCTTCTTCTGCCGCAGGTGTGTTTTGGGAATTGAACTCATGTCCTTAGACTAGGATACGAGTACCTTTATTCACTGAGTTATCTCACATGCATACACCTCCCCCCTTTAATCACACAATCAGCTTCTTTACCAAGTACTTTCTGGTATTATACCACTGTTCTTCACATTTGAAAGTTAGGTAAGATCATTGTTACAACCCAGACATTTTCTAAAGAGTTTAAAAAAGTCCATGTTCCACAATGTATGTTAGGGGTCAGAAGGCAGATAACTTAGGTCTAAGCACCCAGGTTAATACCAGCCAAGTAGATGGGAGAAATTTTATCTAACTCTTGAAGGTTTCCTTCCACTGATTCACTGATGTGTGAGTTTCTCTTATCCAACACACTTTGAATATCTACTACACACCACGTGTTCATTTACATACCAAGCAGTGTGAAAAATGAAGCCCTTGCTTATATGGAGCTCTGAATATAGGTATTCAGATATCAATGAGCAAATAATCATAAATACTTATAAATTCAGAAAGACAAACCCATAGAGTTGTTATTAGGAGGAAATAACACAAAAATACATGAAGTATTTAGCACAGTACCCGACATGCAACATATTCTCTTATTAATACTACATGGATTTGAGAAAAGTGTCAATTAAAAATTTGAGTAGTCAGACATGGTAGAATGCTCCCGTAATCCCAGTTACTCAGGGAAGCTGAGACAGGAATATCTCTTTAGCCCAGGATTTTGAAGCTAGCCTGGGCAACACTTGTAACCTTACCAGAAGAAGAAAAGAAGGGCGAGGAGTAGGAGGAGGGAAGGGAAGGAGGAGGAGGAAGCAGAAGAGGAGGAGGAGGGAGGAGGAGGAGGAGGAAGCAGAAGAGGAGGAGGAAGGAGGAGGAGGAGGAAGAAGAAGAAATTGAGTTTATAATAATCTAAATGGCATATACAGTTTGTATTGAAGATACTGTTTTTCTGCTCTATTTTTTATTTTGTAAAAAATTTAAATAACCAATTCCAATTCTTGCATCATCTAACGGGATAATCCCACATTTAATACATTTTGTATCTTCCCTTCTATTCCTTTGACTTTTCAGTATAGAAATAAACCCTGTTTTTTAATGTCCACAAATAATTAACCATGTTAAAATGTAAATAACTGAAAGTGAAAATTTAATATTTCTTGATCATCTGCTATTGGTTAGTTTCTGTTAGTCATTCTTTATATAAACTCTTTCTTTACCCCCCTTAATAGCCTTATAAAGTACATTTTATTAGCCCCACTTTCATAGGTTTAAAAAGAAACTTCTATATGAATTGCTATAAACTCAGTTAAGTATGAGACAATTAAAGAATTTCCCATGTAGTCTTTATCATTCAGTTTCAGTTTTTATTTTATAAACAATTTGTTGCAGATAAAAACACAATGGAATGTAAGGCTACTGACCAGATTCAAGATAAAAGTCAGTCTCAATATCTTACTAATGATGGATCTTCAAATACACCAGACTAGCTTTTCCTATTAAGTTCGTTTAGTTTGATATGAAAGAATCACAGCACCCGAGTTAAATTACAAATACCCATAGGCATTCTAGCACTTTCTCTCTTCTCAATGGAGAATAGCAATGGCATGGATCTGCCATTCTTGGAGTGTTCAGATCAGCGGCAACATTCTTACCTGAGAACTTACTAGAAATGCAAATTGTCAGCTATCACCTGTTAAAAGACAGAGAATGGGGTCAACTTAATCTGCCCTGTAGGCGTTTAGGGTGTACTTAAGTCTGAGGCCCACAGTATGGGTAGCTGTTGGTAGCCAATAAGCAAAGTGGTACAGACCTTCGCTATACTACTTCCTCTGAAGCAAGATCTCAAGATCTGTATGGCATCGGTTTCTTGTTGAGAAAGAGAGAGAGAGAGAGAGAGAGAGAGAGAGAGAGAGAGAGAGAGAGAGAGAGAGAGAGAGAGAGAGAGAGAATAATTTAAGAGCATGAGCCATTCTTTTTAAAACTGGAGCAAGTATTTCAAAGGCAACCAACACCCAATTTCGTCCCCCAGTTCGTCTTCCAAAGGGGCAGGGAATATTATGCAAGGAGCCAAGATCCTCCGAGCGCAGGAGCGCAAACTCAGGACAAATAAAGGGTCAGCCACGCTGGCTGCTCCAGAGGCTCCGCTTCCTGCCGCCCTTTCTACCTGGAGGGTCCGCAAGGAAGGGTCCTGTGGATATGTAGACAGCCAGAGAGCAGGATCGGTTTGTTAAACCGTCACTGAGATTGGAACATCCAGAAGCTCCTGTCTGAACCTCAGGTCAATTTCTTACTAAACTCTTTCTCATTTTAAATGGGAAAAAAAATTCGGCTCTTGAATGCTCAGGGAAAAATATAAAACTGGCTGGTAGGCAAGCTTTCTCTTTTAGAAGAAAAATTCTCTTAGCCTTCTGAACTTGAATATAGCTTTAATAAAAGCGACAGGAAAAGACAAAATCGTCTGGGCAGGAGTAAGAGAGGAGAATAAAAAGGGAACCAAATCTCCCTTTGAATCAGTGTTCCCTGAGTATTAGTGAAAGAACATGCTTTCAAAGTTTTTGCAGAGAGACCATTGGGACTGAGGAAAGAGTAACAAATACTAAAAAAAAAAAAAAAAAAAAAAAAAAAAAAAAAAAAAAAAAAAAAAAAAAAAAAAAAAAAAGTGGCGTCTTTAACTTTGGACTAACGGGGGAAGCGCTGCCTAAGGACTCAGAACTGTGCCTCATTCTGGAGCAGCCATGTCTCCCACTGCCTCCTGCCTTAGCTGTGCTCCTGACTAGGACATCAGAAAAGTGCTCCAGGACACCTGCGGGAGGGGGGACTGGAAGATGCCAAAGAAGACTTTTTTCCTTCCCTGTAGATGGAACAGACCCTATGGAAAAGGCTGACGTCCGAGGACTTTCTAAATAATCTATTCACCATAAAGCTCTAGCTGGTGCTGTGGTTTTGAGAAATGAGGCAAGTGAATGGTTCTGGGGTAGTAGATCTACTTGACCAGGGCACTTGCTCGATGAACAATTTCTAAGAATTGATGTGAAGGAAAATCCAACTGCTCTTGTGGCAAGTGGGCCACAGAAGCTTTGGGGGGCACAAATCAGAAATTTTATTGTTTTTTGTTAAACACCACGTCTGGGAATTGAGTGTGTATTTGAAGGGAGGAGTTTTGGCGGGAAGAGGCTGGGAATGATTAGAAAAGAGAGAAAATAAGCAGGCCATGGAAAGGACAGCCTTGAGGCCAAGACACACATCTGAGCATGGGGAAAGGCAAGTGGGCAGGAGGAAGCTGCCCGGGAGTCAGACTGCACACACTGGGCAGTCACTGCGTGTGTTTGAGGGATTCCATGCAGGGCAAGAGTGGGCACCCGGGTTCCATCATTCTCCATCCCTGCTGGAGGGCCAGTGGGAAAGAATATAGCTCTGGTTCAGAGACTTAACATACTGAGAAGGAGCTGGTGCTGGGATATGGCAGCTGTACACACTCTGCAGAGCTGAACAACAAGGGCAAGTTCTTTTCTGGAGACCCAGGTTGTGTAAGTCCTTGGCAGCCACAGGCCACCCTGTGCCGTGAGACCCACTGCTGCGTGAAGCTTCTGGAACAGCCATCCAGGATTTTAGGACCCCCCCACCCCCATAACACACAGTTCTGGCAACTTGTATCCATCACTCTCCTCCTCTACTATCCTTTCCTTCACTCATCTTGTCCATAGGTGGGGATGGTTGGTGTGATTCTGTCTGTTGGTTTTGAGAGACAGGATCTCACTATGTAAAACAGGCTGCCTACAACTCACAAGAGTTCTACCTGCCTCTGCCTTCTGGGTGCTGGTACTGAGCATGCACCACCACATCCAGCAAGATTTGGGTTTTCATTTATGCAGGCATGGGTGCCCATGGAGGCCGGAAGAGGATGCTGGGGTCTCTTGGAGCTGGAGGTACACATGGTTGTGCGCTGCCGGATGTGGGTATTGAGGAAACAAATTTGGGTCCTCCCAAAGAGCTGCAAGAGCCCCTGGCTGCTGAGCCATCTCCCCAGGCCTTTCTGCCTGGTTTTCCAAAGCTACATTTCCCTCTGCTGTAGAAGGCTTGGGTGTTTTTAAAATCTCGGGAGTCTGCATTGAGATTCAACCAGGGCTTGCCATAAAGTCCATTGGTCCTTTATGCAGCACTGACCTCACAGGACCAAGTCATAGGTTCTTCCCCAGAGGGTCGAGGCAGCCCGGTTTCTTTCACATGCAAACTGGACCTGGCCTGATCTTAGGACGTAAGCAGCATCCCTAAGTGTGGGAAGTCTTGTCTTTACAGTCAGAGAAACTAGCCAGGTGAAACGCTCAAGGCCCAGATCACTTAGGATTACAACAGAGATTAAAGAGCCCTGAGACAAAACTGCCAATCTATCTAACTGTTCATATCACGTGGATACAGGTTTTTACTGTTCCTCTTTCTTGATTAGAATAGGAAAGAGCATATTTGTTAAGTAAAGAGGCTGCATATTACGCACTGAGGTCCTAGCCCAGGGATCCCCTGAGTGCATAATCTCCCCCTTTCTGTATGTTGGTCCCCTTTGCCAAAATTTAAAAGTCCAACTTCAGCTGTGCTTTTCAAGCTTCTTTGAACCCAGCAAAGATAAGGGTTATATTGGTTATCAACATGGCAGCCATGGTTATCAACATGGTGGAGGCAGAGGCCCCCCGCTGCCATGCTGGGCAGAGCCCCTGCAGGGGCTTCCCCATGGGGCAAGTTCTAGCTCTCAGTCCAGACAGGTGGGTGCCCTTCCCTACATGAGCACCGAAGGCTCAGAGGAGTCTGGGCAGCCAGTATCGTCAGACACACCCATATGCCAGGCTTCCTGATACCCAGCTCCCTCTGTGTCCACTGGGCAGTCCATCATGGCTGAAGTTCAGCAAATGCATGCCCTTGGCATAGTTTCCAATCTTTTTCTCCTTCCCCACTGAGAAGGTAAAGATTACTTTCTCTGTCGCTGAAGAGGCCCACTGGGCTTGCCACTTAGCTTGCAGTTTGTTACATTCTCTTAGCTTTTCGTTGTCCTTTAGCTGGTTTTAAGTCAATCTACTATGAGCAAGCTTCATTTACCATCCTCACAGGCATTATTCCTCACCCATCTCCAGCATCACATCCCGAATCACACCAACCAGTCTATCCCACTCTCCCTTCAAAGTTTTACCAATGGAGTCACCACCTTGTGCTAGAATTCTGTGTACTCTGTCTGCCAGCCATCGTGGGTCCTCTGTGCCAGAGGAGTCTCCCATGGACTGAAGCCATTGTTCTATCAGTGAGCAGGCCAGGAGACAGAGGCTAAGACACAGTTGGAGTGTGCAGTGTACTCTGGGAGGGGTAAAACCTGAGGAAGATGAAGGGAAAGAAAGCAAGCCTGGAAAAATAGAAACGCTTTCGGTCTGGGGAGCAGACGTGAAAGCGCAGAAAAGAAGGTAGGAGGAAGTACTTTAGGCGGCCGTGATTACTATGGGGACCCAACAAAATCTTGGCCAACCCTGCGGGAAGCTCACAATAAGGATGACTTCACGGGGTCCAGCATGGGTGGAAACAGCCAAGCCCTAGAAACCTCTGACTGAGGAAGGGCTATCGGCAGAGTGTGGCCTTGGCTTAAGTGTGGTGGCAGGACTCAAAATCACTGCAAGTGGGTGTCGCACTTCTACCGCTGCCATCCCCCACTATTTCCTGAACACATATTTCTTCTCATTTCAAAGCATGGTGATGGGTTTGCCATGAGAATGATTGGTGAATGAGACCTGGCTCTTGTTCTTCAAGGAGCTGGCACTGGAAAAAACAAACAAACAAACAAACAAACAAACAAACAAAAAAACACATCATGTACAGCATAAAGAAGGACCCCAAATTATAGGCAGGGTTTTCTTTAGGTCGCCAGCTCACAAAGAAATGACAGAGAGACTTACTATTAATTATGAAAGGTAGCTGTAACTTAGGCTTGTCCCACTAGCTCTTATAACTTAAATGAACCCATTTCTATTCATCCACATGCTGCCACGTGACTTGTGGCTTTCACCTCTCCTCCTGCATGGCTTGTTCCCTCTGCATACAGCCAGGGACTCCTCCTTTCTCCTTCCCCAGACCTCTCTATGGCCAGAAGTCCTGCCTAACCTCTTCCTGTCCAGCTATTGGCCATTCAGCTCTTTTTTAAAACAATCACAGTGGCACATCTTCACACAGTGAATATTCCTCAGCAGCCGATGGCTGGGCTGCAGAGACCTGTGCTGCACTGATCAGTTCAGCGTCTATTTTCCCTCATAACAGCAGCAACAACTCAGCCTTTCTTTGTGCTCAGGGGGCAATCAATGCCCACCTTCACCGTGTTCACTCGCCCCATCCACTCAAGAAAATGCGACTCAGACCTGACACTTTTGCTTTGGTTGGAAACACACTGTGTACCCTTTTTCTTCACAGCTATTGCTCAGTGTACAGAGGCTGTGAGCCTCGAGTTCCCAGATAGCACCACTCAGAGAAAGTCTACCTGAAAACAAAGCCAAGTCACCAGGCAGAGGAACTGAGAGAACAATGAAAAGCCCCGTAAGCTGGACTCTGATGTCACATTTTAGAGTCCCAGCATCCCTCCAGAATATAAAGTCTAAGTCTATGAATTTACTTATATGAGCCAACAAAACGTTTTTGGGCTTCAGATTGTTCAAGCCTGGTTTAAGTGGAGTTTTTTTGTGGGGGAGGCTGTGTACATTGAAGACGGGCCCATGAGCGTCACCCATGGATGTCATTCTTGGCAATGTCCACCCGCTTCCTTTGAAACAGAGTCTTTTATTGGTCTGGAGCTCACCAATTAGGCTAAGCTGGCTGGCCAGTCAGCTCCAAGGAGTCACCAGTGTCCACTTCCCCAGCACTGGAGTCAAAAGTACCTACCGCCACTATGCCCAGGACTTGATGTGAGTTCTGGGTATCAAATTTAGGTCCACATGCCTCTAAAGCAAGCTATTAACTGACTGGGTGGGTGCTCCCTAGCCCTCCAGTGGAAGATTCTTAACATAAAATTGGTAGAGAAAGGGCAGGGTCTGGAGCAGTGGCATGTTGTGGAACGAATCTTCTCAGTATGAACCCAGAGGAGAGTCCTAATATTGGAGACAGAAAGGATTTTAGATAGCTTCTGGTCCTTTACAACATGACTGTCTAAATGTGAGCTAAACAAGGATGACATCAATGAACATGCCGTGATGGGGAAAAGCCCACGAGGCCTCAACCCTACACAAAGAGCTACAGACAGCTGAGGAATGCTGGGAGTGAGAGCGGTAGTGTTCACCTGCTAAGAGCACACCAGATGATAGTTCAGTGCCAAATTGTGAGCCCTGAAAATACGCATACAAGTAACATTATATAGACTTAAGTTATATTCAGGAATATATTTGTATACATAAATACTGTGTATAATAACGATTAATGAAAGAAGAGATTGTGAATTTGAAGGAGAGTGGGAAGGAGTGTATGGAGGATTTGGAGGGAGGAAAGGTAAGGAAGAAATGTTGTAATTGATACAAAAGGGGGAAAAGAGAGCCAGTGAAGGTCGAGTGACTGATCTAAGGTCACATGGCCACCTGAGCGCAAATCCCATTTTGCTAAGCCTGCAGCTTAGGCCAGAGTCTCACTGTAACAATGCGTACCCCTTGAGAGAAGAGGGGGATTACACAATACTTAAATTCACAGAACTCAGAGAAACTAGAAAAATTAATTTATAAACAATAGCAGTCATCAATGCTAATTCAGCATTTAATACCAGTAATCCTGGATAATGGGGCCAGTGGAGAAGAGTGACTTACGTGGGCTTCACACTCTAATTTAGCATTAGTTAAGGACAAAATCAAAAAGTGCAGTTTAGAGCCAAGTACAGAAAATGTCTAATCCTTATTAATTTTTCTTCCTGTAGCTTGCTCCTTCCTTTGTTCAGCTCATTTCTATTCTTTAAAATGTATTTATAAAATCTGGGATGTTGTAAGAGGGAAACCCACTTTGGAAAATTGAATCAGCTTTTTCCATTGTTATTTACTTAATTGTTGCAAAGAATTTCAAGAGAACTTTTCTACCTTGATACAATGACTACCCTGTGTTTGTTTTATAGCAGTGTTAAAAAAAAAATCAGCCTCTTTAGATCCAATGGCTAAATTAGAAGCTACATTTTTGAGAGATGGCTCTGTTCATAAGAATGCCTTTAGAAGAGGTGAATCTTTACGCAAACGAGTAATAGATTCTCTATAATCTTCTGTTTTCAAGAAAAAAGCCTTATGAACTATTGAAAATTTATGTTTCAGGAATAATATATTTATAAGTTTCATATAGACATTAGATTTTTAAAAACTTGATTCTTTTCACATGATAAAGTTCTGTGTCACTTTCCAGATTTTTCTAAAAGCAACATCATTGTCAGTCACATGCTCAGCATCACACAGCCCAGGGTGTCAGTTGTATACAATACAAAAGGCTAAGAAGCCACGAGAAGACAGTATTTGAATAGGAGCAGCAAGAGAAGGTATTTCTTTATCCACACCCTGTTTGGCAGCTCTCAGAGCTTCTGCTATTTAAAATAAATTTGATTTCATCAAACTTGTATGTAGTCCAGTTCAATCGTTCCTTCTCAGGGTATCCCTCATATTTACGATAGTACAGTTGCAAGTCGATGGCCTTAGTGTTTTAGGAACTATTACAGCAAACATTTGCAACTACAAATGTTAATGGCAAGAAAGACAAATGAAACTTATCTAGTGAATAAAGCCTGAGAAAATTATCCTGTCATTTTATTATGAACAAAAACCCAGTTTTCTTTTTAACATGTGATAAATTATTTTAAAATTTCCAGAAATATTGAAACCAACTACAGTGGCACACAACTATAATTCCTGCACTTGGAAGGCTGAGGTAGATGAGAGTCCATGAGTTTACATAATGTGATATTTTCTGGTTTACATAGTGAGACTGTTGGAGAATGAAGGATAAAAGGATGGAAAAAGTAGAAAGAAGGAATGAAGGAAAGAGAGGGCAAGGGGAGAGTGTGGGGATGATAGAAGGAAGGTGGAAAGAAGAAATGGTGCAGGGGGGGGGGCGTGTTTACCCACCAACCCCACGGTTCCCCAGAGTTTTCTTGAAGTGCGAGCAGCAGGAAACATTAGATAGAAGGATTTAGATTGTGGAGATAAACAGATAGAAAATAAAAGATTGCCTCAAGAGGGCCTGAAACTTATTCCAATGGGCCCTGACTGTCTCTGCCCCAGGGTTTTTATAGAGACGCCAAGGGGTAGAGCAAAAGACCTCCCCCCAACACAGCCAAGTGGAGACCATCTCAGACACCTGCACTCAGGCCCACGGTCCCAATCATCCTCTCTATGTAGACCTGCTGGGTAAAGCCACAAGGAACCTGGAAATGGGCTCCCACTGGAGCAGGAAGGGAAGAAAGATAAGGAGGGGAGAAGGGGCAGACTCACTGAACATCTCTGGTCAGCAGAGGGAATATGGGAATGTGTGGATTCAATCCCAACCCTTAAGGAGCTGAGGCAATGGCAAAGAGACTAGAGGACCTTGGGAGAAATGTCGTGGCAGAGCTTGGTGATGATTGCTGCTTAAACAGAGCTGGGAGGATAAATGTGGCCCAGGAAAATAGACAGGAGCTTACAAGAAGCCTTCACAGAGGAGGAAATCATCTTCTGCAGTTGCAGAAGAGTCACACAAAGGTCCTTGGTGTCGCTTAGATGACTGGGAATATACAACAGAGTTCAACAGACAGTGTTTCTAGGTAGATGAACCTACAAAGCAAACCAAGCAGCAAGGTTAGTTTGTGAGGTAGGCAGTCCTTACCTTTAAACACCTGGAATGCCAACTCCGGAATTTTATTAGCTTAGAATTTGGATTGGCTTATTTCCCATAGAGAACCGTCAAAGGTGCTTTCATTTTGATTTAGAAAGGCTGTGGTGTGATCTGATCCTAATACAGAGATGCAAGATGTGGACTACGGATCCTTTAGAAAACAGTTCTGGTAGAAGGGGGTGCCTGTTGGGAGGGGGTAGGCATAAGCAACGTGATGGGAATGGAGCTTGGGTAGAGACTGGAGGTTACTACAGAATGAGAAGAGGTGCAGATTTACAAACAGGCTTGTTGGGGGGGGGTGAAGTAGATGTGGGCAGGTTGAATGTGAAATTGATTTACAGAAGACAGTCAAACACTGCCCAGTCTGTCCATTGACCAGCGTTCAGCACCAAGTCAGAACAAGCCACTGAAGGGCAACTCAAGTCTGTGTCACTTGATAAGTCACAAAATACAACCATTCTTGCTGGGATAATATTCCAGGTGGCTTTGTGGGAAAAGAGTTGAGATCTCTGGAATCTCCCAGTTCACTGGTAAAGAATAGGGACCCAGGAAAATCTCAGGTCAGCCCAGAGCTGGTTGGCAGAAATATCTAGAAGAGAATGCAGTTGCCACATCAGTGCATTCCACCAGAAACTATTTTTTTTCAGATAAAATTGAATTTAATGCCTGATTCAGTTAATACCTCGGGATCACTGGTGAGAAACAGTCACACAGGCAACCCCAACATTGTCTTCTGAGTCTAAAGTGGTGTCACGGTGTGGCTGATCAGAAGTGAAATCCAGCGGGCTGGTGCTGTTTTTTCTGTTGCCACTCTTGGTAAGTTTGAGTAAAATGTAAGCAATAAGTTTATATTGTTTACGTTCGATTTCCACATAAGTTCAAACTATTATGAGGCCCTCATAAACGCGGCAATCAGTGTTTGCATTCACCGTCGTGATCATTGGGAAAATGCAAGTGAAAACAGTATATTTCTACATATTTTAGAATAATTAAAATGAAAAGGACTGAAGAGATCAAGTATCACCAGCTGTGTGGAAGAAGTCTCAGCCACTGCTGGCAGGACTATAAATTGGTGTAACTACGCTGGGAAGCTGGCATCGTCTAATAAATCTAAACATATGCATGTCCTGTGGCCCAGCCATTCCTCCATACTGAAACACGAACAGAACACAGCTCCCCTAACTGACAGGCATGCAGGAGATTTTTCATAGAATATTCATATGAGTCTCACAGTGCAAAGTCCCCCAAAACTATGCACAGTAGAATAATCATATCAAGGCACATTCGCAATGTAATTAAAGGGATGGAACATGCAGATATCATGGCTAAATCTCACCAACTGAACTTTCTGCGGAGGGAGTCGGAAGCAAAAGGGGTGTATAAACACGTCAATTCATAAAAATAGTTTCAAAATAGACAAAATTGCGCTATGCTGGTGGAAGACAGGAAGTGACTGTTTTTAAGATGGGAGAAAGAATAGCTCAGGGGATGTGGGTCAGAGGATGTGGGTAAAGTTCTGGTCCTTGAATTGGTGCTGGTTATACAATGTCTCTGGTAAAACTTTAGATAATGCATCATCACTAGAAAAAAAAAACCATGTGAAATCTCTCTACTGTCTGACAAAGCATGCTCTCTGAGAAAGTATTTCTAAAGCTACCTATGTAGTGACCTTCCAAGCATTCGTCTGCTCTTCCTAAGAGGGAAACTTTTGAATGAGATCAGTCCTTTCTGTATAAATAGCAGTTTGTTGTTGTATGAAAAACACCTGGGGTATCCCCAGGGCTCCTGACTGGCAGCATCTCCCTGCTGAAGCCATACAGAATGGGGCACTCCACAGCATTCCCAGAGAGCTAATAATGGAGGCACCTTGCTCTGGGCCCATGGGACTTGCTCACTAGATACCAGCTAAGTGGCAATTTGTCCTTGAACACATGAAAAATAAAAAATCATAACCACCTTGCTCCTTGATGGTGTGGGCAGCACATCCCTTTTTAAATACTTGGTCTGAAGGCATTCTATGGACTCCCCCATGGGTACTCTACCCTCCTGCACACTGTATTCTGTTTTTATCACAGCTGACTGCTAATTAAAGTAATGTGTTTTACTGCAAATGGTGCTTCCTGTTATTTCAGCTTTATAGAAGTATGTCCTATTGCTTAGGCTATCACGCTAAGAGCAACACAGCTTTAATGTTTAAAACATCAAGGCAGGAAAGTCAATACTTAAAATTAGAGGTTTTTTTTTTTAATTTAATGGAGGCTTGAAACTGGAGAGGGAAAGTCAAAATTGTTTCAAATACTTTATCTTCATGATGAGATTTAAAACTCCAAGTTTTAAAGTCATTTTATGGGATATTTAGTAAATATTCACATTTAGTTTGTTTAAAATGGAAGAACTAAACTGAAAAAAACCATAATCGGGGGCTGGAGAAATGGCTCAGCGGTTAATAGCACTGGCTGTTCTCCCAGAGGTCCTGAGTTCAATTCCCAGCAACCACATGGTGGCTCACAACCATCTGTAGGGAGATCTGGTGCCTTCTTCTGCTGTGCAGGCATATATGCAGGCAGAACACTGTGTATATAATTAATAAGTAAATAAATAAATAAATAAATAAATCTAAAAAAAGAAAAAGAAAAAAACTAAGGCATCACAGTATTGGGGTTGGGGATTTAGCTCAGTGGTAGAGCCTTGCCTAGCAAACGCAAGGCCCTGGGTTTGATCTTCAGCTCCAAAAAACAAAAAACATAATCGGGCTTTAAAGAATACTTAAAATTTATTAAGTGAATTATAGTTTGTGAGTTTCATATAATAGTGCCTAAATCTAATTCTCACATATTTCATTTGTCCAATTTAAATTAAAATAGAATTCTAGGTCCAAAATCCCATAATTTGTTTCCTTACACTGTATTTAATACAAATAATATAAATAAAATGCCTCTGCGTTATTATTATTATTGGTGTTTGCTTTTTCTTTTCTTGTTGAGACAGAATCTTGCTCTTGTCCAGGTTGATCTCTAGCGAAAGGGGTGCCCTTCCTCAGCCTCTGGAGTAGAACAAACATACATGTCAGCCCGCTGGCTACAAACCACCCCTAGGTGAGGGGACACTGCCTCAGAGCAGCCTGTCAATGGTTTAACACCCACACAGCCAAAAAGAAAGCCCCTGGTGACAGAAGCGGTCACCCAACAGCCCACTGAGAAGAACTAATGGGAGAAGGCAAAGACATTCAGACCCTTGCCTCAAGGGCTCTTCCTACAGTCCTGCCATCCGCGCTCTGGGCCTTCCTCCTTCAGCATGCAGCACACACGGAGAGAGGGAGACAGGGTGCTATGCAGCTGTGATCATTTTCGGTGGCCAATGGGACGCCACTCAGCAAGTTGGATTTACAGACCACAGTTCACTTTATGTCTAAGTCTGCAGGACCTTTTTGCTCTGCTCTAAAGTGACCTCTAGTTTCTGAATTGGTGAGAACGTTCTGGAATCATGCTCCTGCCCATCTTTCTCTGTCCTCTTTCTCACCTCACTGTCAAAGACCATAAGGGCAGTTTTGTTTCAAGCCTTCTTTCATAAAAGCATCGTTGAAATCAGAATTCCCAAATAAACCACCGCTAGACCACAAACACCACGTGACAGAAGAACTCCAATTTAAAGGAGAATGCAGGTTAGTGAAAACATTACAGTTTGCTTTTTGGTTTTTTGTTGTTGTTGTTGTTTGTTTGTTTTACAAAAACAACCACTAATTTTTCAGTTTCTGTGTGGAAGAAAAGGAAAGACTTAGTAAAAGGAACAAGGGTTTAAAGTCACCAGTGAAATTACCACCAGCACCAGAAAGTAAGGATGAAATAAAGGGGAAAGTGGAGGTGATGGGTATACTGACTAAAAGCTATCTTAAAAACGACCCTCGCTGGAACACAGAGTGTTAAAATCCAGAGATGAGATCACCAAGCATTTACAAAGAATATCTTGTGCAGCGGGACTATGTGACTTAAGCAGTAATGTCTTGGACTTTGTCCATTTTTGTGTGCATGAAGACATTTTTGGCATGCTATTTAAAATACCTCCATATCAGTTTATCATTCCAAAATCCAGCAAGGGTGTGCCTCTGCAGTTGTGCTCTGTGACACAGAAGGAAGCCCGAGGCACAGGCTCTGGTCCTCTCCATAGAGGCCATTGGTCCCTGCGCCCAGGTTCCTCTCCATAGAGGCCATTGGTCCCTGCGCCCAGGTTCCTCTCCATAGAGGCCATTGGTCCCTGTGCCCAGGTTCCTCTCCATAGAGGCCATTGGTCCCTGCGCCCAGGTGGTGGTGATTTTCCCCCCTCTGTGGAATATGAGGCAGAGGTCTAAGAAACTCTTTGTAAGGGCCAAATTATCCCGTGAACTTGGCCGAGCGACTTTCCTTCTGTGGTTTTTCCATATGAAGCAGAGGCACATTCTAGTACTTGTTCCCTTCCACCATTCAAAGATTACTCTGATGCCTAAAAACTGTGATAGTGCACAGTGTCAAAAATCAAAAAACAAGAAACCACACACACAAGAGAGGGGCACCATCTGCTTGCGTATAAAATTACCAGCTTTAAAAACGTCTGTAACTGCCGTGGGGGTGAGAGGGGATGTATGTGTGCCACAGAGCGTGTGAAGCTGCCACGTTTCAAATGCTTATCGTCCGGTCCTTTGTGAAGCCTGCCCAAGGTTTGCCCTAAATCTCAACTACAGTAGAGATGGTTACTGAGGGTAACTGAATAATATAAATGGAATGTTGGCAATATTTAGATTTTCTCTGGAGCTACCCCCCATTTCTAAGATTAAACATTGACTTTATAACCAAATTATAATTTCCTATATAAGTTCAAGGATTACCAAAATATCTATCAAAGAAACGCATTCTGACATCACGAGCCAGGGCTTTTCTGTTGTTCTGAAGCCTGGCCTATGACGAGTAGCAGAGTGGCGGAGATGTCTTGGGGTCTCACTGTCATTTAACCCCCCACCCCCACCCCCCTGGGCTACAGCAAGGCACCACTCCAGGGACACAGGCCACATCGTGCTCCCAGAGTAGGAGTGGTGTTCAGGGGTTGCTTTTGAGAAAAGACAATATGAAGGAAGCCACCAGAGCCGTGCGAGCTATGTGAAACAGGGGTATCGACCTTGGCTGCTTTTCAGTTGGAGTTGAGTTAGCAAATGAGGAAAACTATTTAGACAATGTACTTTCATTTCAACAAGCTAGTTGTTGACCTTTGATTCATACTCATCAAGAAAGAGAAATATAGCATGGAAGACAACATGGTAATCTAGGCAGGTTGAGTAATATTTTCCAAAGATTTAAAGACCACTAACAAGTGGACACAAACTTGTTAGGTCCAGGTGGCACCAACTGGAAGTCCAGGCGGTGGAATACTGGCCTACCATGAAATGGGTATTTGGTTACGGGAAAACTCAATTTGCTTTTAAATTCTTGATTTAAATGAGGACATGGAAGTTATGCATATAAAATTTGCTGTTGAGAAAACTGGGAGGTTAGAGGCTGCAAGGTAGATTTTCCAAGTGAAAATTATCACAATGGACTAGGACTAAGTAACCAATAGAATAGAAACAGATTCTTTACATCAGTGGTTCTCAACCTTGTGGGTCATGACCCCTTTGAGGGTCAAAGAACCTTTTCACAGGCGTTGCCTAAGACCGTCGGAAAACACGGACATTTGATTCATAATAGTAGCAAAGTTACAGTTATGAATGAAAATAATTTTATGGTGGGGGGGTCACCACAACATTAGGACCTCTATTAAAAGGTCCTGGCATTAGGAAAGTTGAGAACCACTGGTTTTCATCAAAGAATCCCAAACCATTGCTCTCTCAAATCAGTCTGTGTTATTGATTTTGAACTTAACTGCAGTTAAAACTTCAAAAGACAGGGACTTAGAAGAGACCTTGGTAAGCTTGGAGAAGAGTAGATATCCTTCACCCTTGACCTCTGACACTCGACGATGGGGGTTTAATTTTTTTAAAGGAAGGAGAAATTGTGAGGCAGCAATTAAGTTTAAAAGTGAAGCTTCGCCCATAAGTTTCCTCCCTCCCTCCCTCCCTCCCTCCCTCCCTCCCTCCCTCCCTCTCTCTCTCTCTCTCTCTCTCTCTCTCTCTCTCTCTCTCTCTCTTTCTTTCTTGCTTGTTGTTTGTTTTGTTTTCCTTTCCTTTGCTTTGCTTTGCTTTTCAGGACAGGGTTTCTCCGTGTAGTTCTTATTTACTTACCATCATGTTTTAGCTATATTTTGAATTAGCTGCTCATTTAAGAAGTCCCAAAATGTCCCAATCCTGTCTGGACTTTTGGCTTTCCCTTGCATCACAGTGAGACACAACCTACTGGACTCTTTCTTCATGGCTCCAGGGGACATCTGCTCTCTGAGTCAAGGCTCCCATCACCACAGCCCTCGGCATTCTCTAATGTCTCACACACCCCACTTTATTCATCTGCATGCCGTGCCCCAGCACTTGAATGGGTATGTGACTCAGGTAAAGCAAAGACATGAAAACTTGCAAACGTGGAATGTACTTCCAAATGAAGCAGGCTGCCTCGGGGAATGTGGTACTCCAAGTCAAGCAGGAAGCATCGTTGAAAGCATGGGTCATGGCTCTATGGGAGGATTCTTTCATAGGGATGGAGACTGGGCAAGGTCTCCCATATTTTTGAATATTTTGAAATTTGAAATATTTTTCAAATTTCTTTTTTTAAAAGAAGAGATGTGTGGCATGGCTTGCTTATATTATTTTTATTGTAATGAGTCTTCACCCTCTATAAATATAAAGCCCAAGTTACAATCTTATGTTTTAGTTCTGATTCATGCAAATTTCAAGTAAAGGTTGGAATCTGAGTTCAATTTCAAAATCCTTGCTGCCTAACAGCTCTCTGAAACCCTTAAGTTATAATTCCATGTACTGAGTGTTTACGATGTGTGGACACAAGCTGCATCTGTGCCCTTTCATCTTCTACATAGTTTGGACGAGCATTTTGGCACAGTGCTCAGCTGGCCCTGCACAGTCAGGGATGGTTCTCATCCTCCAAGATTCCTGGGAAGCTAGGTCAGCACAACCCGCACTGGGAGAGGGATGAGTTATGTGGACTCATTCCAGATAGACGTTCTGAAGAACTGGTCCATATCTGAGATGCAGGCGTGCATGTGTAGATTCCGTTTTCAAACGCAAAGGTCCGACTCTTTGCAATGAAGTCAGAAGATGTTTGTGGTATCGAATGAGTGGCCACCATCTTTAGAGCTAAAAAGTGTGTATGATTAAAAAAAAAAAAAAAAGCATTGTTTTGAGGTGCATCCACTCTCCTTAAAGATAAGTCACAAACACAAGAAATAAGTAAATAATAATGGAAATAGTACAGTGTGAAATATGCTCCAGACCATGTAGGTATGCGGAGAAGGGAAAGATAACAAGCTGATGTAACATGTGGGGAACGAGCAAAGAGCAAGGACTGTCCAAGGGGAGGAGAGAGAGGCGCCAGGTAACAGCGGCAGTGTTGCTCAGAAGCATGCGCCTCTGACGTAAGAGGCATGTGGAGGTGTGCGAGACGCTTGACCCATCACTGCAACCCTGCTTAAGGATCAGTCCTTCAGTGACTGAGAGAAGACCGTGAGGAAGCTGAAGGTCTGATTCGGTGAGTGATGGGGATGGACTCTCCAGGAGTCACCAGGACCATAGATACACTGTTCTAGAGGTGAAGGCATTGCAATGAACTGCTGGTTGGCCTGGCGTGATAGTGATAAACTAAGGGAGAATCCCAGGTAAAAGGTGGGGGACACTGAGCATACTGAGTGCTGACAGAGAGTTAAAGAGGGAATTCCGCTTAGGACCTGTTGCATTTTAAAATTATTACCTTAAGAATGGGATTAGGCCGGGCGGTGGTGGTGCACGCCTTTAATCCCAGCACTCGGGAGGCAGAGCCAGGCGGATCTCTGTGAGTTCGAGGCCAGCCTGGGCTACCAAGTGAGTTCCAGGAAAGGCGCAAAGCTACACAGAGAAACCCTGTCTCAAAAAACCAAAAAAAAAAAAAAAAAAAAAAAAAGAATGGGATTAGGCCTATAAATCAATGGCTTATTTTTCCTCAGAATTTAAAAAACAACAACAAAAAAAGAAAGTTTGGATAAAGATACAATTTTTAGGTGGAAATGAGAAAATTTAAGGGAACTTGTCGTGTCATAATTTTTTCAGTGACGTAATTGGTAGAGGCATCTCTGAGAATAAACACGGGGGATTAGAGCTAGACTATGGGGAATGTAAACAAAGGGGACAGGGGATGGAATTGCCTGGAGACTCTAGAACCTAAAAATGCGGTTGATATTTAAGCAAGATAAAGGGGTGTGAATGTGTAGCTGAGTTCAGGATGGATTCTGAGAACTTTGCTCCTGAACCTTTGATGACAATCAAAAACAAAGAAAGGAGACAGTAAGTAGAGGAGGCTGGGGGTTTGAGGTGATGCTGAGTATACCATTGGTGTGGTTGACCATAGTGAGTTGCCCGTCATAGTGGGGGGCAGGAGGGTTCAGATCAGCAGATCAGTGCTGTCAGGATGAAGGCATCAGGGGGCACAACAGGACATGGGGACTGGAGGAGATGAAAAAGGGGAAAGGTTCTTCCCAAATAATAGTAAGAACAGTGAATTCCTGGTTCAAGTTTAGGAAGTGGGGAAGCCCTAGGTGATCGTGTCTCCACAGCTGGACGGTTGTGTGTGTGTGGGGGGGGGCAATGCACTTGGGTGACGAATAGAAAGATGAGATGCAAGGTGGGGCAGTTGCAGTCACCAAAAATACTGAAGCCATGAGAGTGGTACTAGAGCATAGGCTGTGGAAGAAGATGGAGACCCTAATGCTACCATCATGAGGAGGGTGGAACAGTGTCTCAGAGGTTGGAATGGGGGTGAGGTAGAGACGTGCTTAAGTAGATGTCATAGGTCTGGAAGAGGACTGTTGACTTGGAGTCGGTGAGAGTGATGAGTGGGAGGCTGCATGGTTAAAGAGTAGGGTCCTTATCCATTTAATAGATCTCTCTTCACATATTCCAGGCCCCTGGTTACTCCAGGATTGCTGTTCCAGCCAGCTGTGCACAAGGGGAACCTAAGAACATCTCACCTGAGCTGGACAACTAGGCTCTTGCTTCTCGCCCCCAAACCATCCTGACAATGCATGTGTCACTTGCTCAGGCCAGTTGTGAGCCCAGCTTGTTTGGGGAAACAGTGCTTCTCGCTATTATCTCTGGGTTGGAGCAAAATCAGGGCTGACAGAGATGAGAGCTTGGGATGAAAACGAAGGTTAAATAGGAACCCTGCACATAAAATAAGCACCTACTGTAAACGAGGAACCCACAAAAACACCACCGCTCGTCAAGGGCTATTTGAAGCTCTAGCTTTGCGTCTCTCCATCTTCATTTTTCAAACCTGAGGCTGAGCATCAGACAGTCTGGCCTTGTATGTCTCCACTTCTTTTTTTCCCCTATGTTTCTTTTTTTTTTTTTTTTTTTTTTTCTTTTTGGTTTTTTCAAGACAGGGTTTCTCTGTGTAGCTTTGTGCCTTTCCTGGAACTCTCTCTGTAGCCCAGGCTGGCCTCGAACTCACAGAGATCCACCTGGCTCTGCCTCCCGAGTGCTGGGATTAAAGGCGTGCACCACCACTGCCCGGCCTCCCTATGTTTCTTAAACACTTTTATAACTAGACTTTTTTTTTGTTAAGAGATTTTCTATTTATTTTATATATCAACCACAGATTCTCCTGTCCTCCCTCCTCCTCCTACCCCCCAGTCTTCCCCACCAACCCCCCCCCCCATTCCCATCTCCTCCAAAGCAAGGTCTCCCATGGGGAGTCAGCAGAACCTGATACATTCAGTTGAGACAGGTCCAGTCCCCTTCTCCCTGCACCAAGGCTATGCAAAGTGTCTCACCATAGACCCTAGGTTCCAAAAAGCCGGCTCATGCACTAGGAACAGGTCCTGGTCCCTCTGCGTGGGCCCCCCCTAAACAGTTCAAGCTAAACAACTGTCTCACCTATCCAGAGGGCCTAGTCCAGTATCATGGAGGCTCCTTAGCTATTTGTCCACAGTTCATGTGTTTCCACTAGTTTGGCTAGTTGTCTCTGTACTTTTTCCAATCATGGTCTCGATATCTCTTGCTCATAGAATCCCTCCTCTCTCTTGTCAATTGGACTCCTGGAGCTCTGCCTAGGACCCGGCCATGGATCTCTGCATCTGCTTCCATCAATCACTGGATGAGGGTTCTATCATGACAGAGTGTTCTTGCCAACATACTGATGTCATCTAATATCCAGCTCTTGAAGTCACTTTAATACACATTCATGCCTTTTTCTTGGTGTCTAATTCACTACAGTTTCATTGAACTTGCTTTCCTTGAATAGAATGCATGGTTAAAACATTCATTGTTTGTTTGTTTTTCAAGACAGGATTTCTGTGTAGCCCTGGCTGTCCTGGAACTCACTTTGTAAACCAGGCTGGCCTCGACTCACAGAGATCCTCCTGGCTCTGCCTCCCAAGTGCTAGGATTAAAGGAGTGCACCACCATCGCCCGGCTGGTCAAATCATTCTTAAAAGTGTCTGGAAACATACCGCCATATAGAGTCCTTTAGAGAAACAATTTAGAATGTGAATAGATGTATCATGTAACTTAAATACTTGTGTCTTATAAAAACCCACACAACTCTGACAGAACATTTGATTACCTGGAATTTTTATTGGTAATATCATCATCATATTTTGCCAGTTTTTGAAATCTTAAAATTTAAATGAATAAATAATAATAAAAAAATCTTTAGAGTCCTATGAGGCAAATGATCCTCATTTTTAGACATTTTGGTTTAAACTTTTGGTCATAAAGTTACTGATAATTAGTTATTTCAAACAGAAAAAAAAAAAGATACCTGGCTCTTTCCCGTTCTCCTGAGCCATGGCCGTTCTAACACAGGGCTCCTTCCAAAGAAGATCAGATAGTAAACCTGGAAGAGGGGTCTGTCTATACAGGTCACGTTCAAGTGAGCCGCGGATTGTGACTGCTTCGAGAGAATTTACAAAGAGACACATTGGGTTTGGAATCACAGAAAACTGGGATCAACCCAGAGCTTTCGAGCCGACAGCTTTGTGTCCTGACCCTCTCTGGTGCTGCCTCTGCCTTCACCTACTGCTCAGCCCAGCCTTCAGCTCTGTCAGAGAATTTTCTGTGATTATTCCCCAGCACGACAGAACTGATAAAAACCTGTGGCTGTTTGTAAGCTTCCCGCCCACAGCAGCGTCCGGTGTGGGGTGTCTAAAGCAAGGTAGGGTTTCAATCCTCGCTCCCATCCCCCTGTCCCTCACCTGTCCAGGTTCAGGCACCGGGGATCCATCTTCTCTCTCACAGGCCTGTCTTCCGCAGTAACTGCAGCCTGTATAGTCCATCTCCCTCATCAGACTCTTTCGATCATTTCTGCAATTCATCTTTAATTCCACCTCTTTTACCTCTCCCCTCCCATTGGTGAGGTTTTAGCGGGTTTTTTCCCCCTTTAATTGGTTTATCACCCTATCATCGTAGTTAGAGGCATCGGTTCAGTTCAACATAACGGAATACTAACCATCTAATGGACTTGAATTCATAGAAGCCATTTGCTTAGGCACCCCTTCTTCTCCCTTGAACAGCTAAACTAACAATCAACACTAAATGTATTTACTAACCAAATATTCTGTAGGAAAAAACAAAACAAAAGAAAACAGAGTTTCAGTACTTCCGCCACCAGGAAGTAGAAATGTAAGATTATCTATGTGTCCAAGTAGTTAAGGAGATTTTGACTTTAATAGCATCTATTAGCATCAAATGTCTGAGGAAAGAGACCTGGGTCTATGGCCCATCTGCTGGCTTTTGTTGAAAGGGTGAAATCATCTTTGCTCCATCATCGGCTCTCATGGGGCTTAGATCTGACCTGCCTCATATCTCAATCTCCTCTGCATGTCATAGTCTCCCCTCTTGCACGCTCTTATTTGTGGGGGCAGGGAGCACACTGAGGCCTGGCATTCTGCCCCTAGGTGTGGACATTGACTCAGGGGAGTTGGGAATGTGACATGGCTCAGTTCAATGTGACAGTCACGGAAATTTTATCAAGCAGTACTGAAATGTGAGCCATCCTGGTGGCCATCCTGCCAGCTCTTGGAAAAGTTCTTGAAGGAAGCCGAGTCCTGGAACAAGAAATCACTTCCAAACGATGGAGATAAATCAAGTTCCACAACATCCTTTGAAAGCAGCAGATGGTTCTATGACATTGAAGCCAGGTCTGTTTCTGCATTTTCCAGGTCCATGGATCTGACATCGACGCTGGCTCTGTTTAAATGAATTTGATTGGGGAGTGTGGTACTGGTAATTGAAATGTTCCCAGTAATGTATGTAATTTGTCTAATTACAAGTTTTACCAGCCCTTTATATGGGATCTTTTGCATTCTAGTGCTGCTCAAAGGGAGAGCTACAGAGTCTTCCCTTCTGGGTGTTGATATAATGCAGGTTCTGATTCACGATTCCAAACTTCTGAATCAGAATCTATAAAGATTAGGCACAGGAACCTTGTGTTTGACAAGCAAGCACGGGTGAGTTTATGCAAATTAAATTAGGAAAAACACTACTGAAGTCATGACTTCTGAGTCTATCCACTCAGATGAAGCTGTTTTTGTTTTGTTTCTGTTTTTTTAAGAAATCAAATCAGCCTGTGAGTTGTCAAACAGCAATTCTTTTCAAATAATTGATCACTAGATTTTAAATGTCAGCACCAATGCAACCAGAAGACAAAGTGAATACTTAAGGGCATCTGGGAGGGAATGGAGTGAGAATTACCCCATTTGAACAACTGCAGAGGTCCCCACAACCACCGGTACAGATCTTCCAAAGACCGTGAGCACACACACAGCTCTACCTGGTTGAAGATGAAGGGACATGGGCAAGTAAGGTGAAAAGGGAAAGAATTAGGTTTGCCTGGAAAGACCAGGCAGCAAGGTAGACCACAGCAGAGACACATGACTACGTGGCTATTGTCAATTTTTATTCTTCCAGGGTTGAACTTTCACACCAATTCATTTCCCACACTTGGACAGTTCCTTGCTTTCCAAGGAGCACAAGAACGAGGAAATACCCTTCATCTGGAAGGTCCCTGTGGACTCTCCCACTTCTTTGGACTATTTCTATTACATTTAAATACAGATGTATTTAATTAGCCACATTTTTGGAGCAGATATCTTGCAGCTAAAAAAGAATTCACTTCCAAACACTTTTACAGGAGACAGACTACCTGGGGCAAATGTTAGCATGAGTGAGCCACTTGTCAATGGATGGTTATGAGATATATTCAGCAAAGGGGGAAGGGGGATTGATGCTCAGGCTGGCCTCAGACTCATAGCATCTTCCTCTCTGTCTCTCAAGTACTGGCGTTATGAGCCTGAGTCACCTGGTCCAGATAAGAAGACATACTTTAAATAATAATGCTATTATTAAGTCAAGAGGTTTAGATGAGGTGGGGACAAATCTTACCAGACCAGGAGGTATAGGACTCAAAACAAGCACTTGTGGAGAGACCTGGGCAGTCTGGGATCTGGAGAGCCAAGGTTGACCTTGGAGTACAGCGGAGATGAGGACACCTATATTCGAGGCTGGCAGCTCCCTCCCTCTGCACGGGCTTTGTGGCCTGTTGGCTTCTATGTAAGGGTAGCAGAGCTAGAGGAGGCTCAGAGCTCTACCTTAGGGCGAGCAACGCAGGAAGGAGACTGAGGATCAGCGATTAGAGCATCGTGAAATAGCAGGAATGGACCAGAAAGGGCTTGCAGGACTGAGAGCAGCATTCCAGGGCTGGAGTTTATGCTGTGCAGCTGAGACATGCTGGGAGAAAGGGGACACTTTTTAGTCCGTGCTGGCTCGTTTTGGGTCAGCTTGTCACAGGCTAGAGTCATCTGGGAAGAAGGAATGTCTCTTGAGAAAATAGACCCCAACATAACCAGATCAGCCTACAGGAAAGTCTGTGGATACATTTTCTTGATTGATGAATGACGTGGGAGGACTCAGCCCATGGTGGGCGGAGCCATCCCTGGGCTGGTGGTCTTGGGTTCTATAAGAAAGCAGGATGAGCAGGCCATGGGGAGCAAGCCAGTAAGCAGCACCCCTCCATGGCCTCTGCATCAGTTCCTGCCTCCAGGCTCCTGTCCTGTTTGAGTTCCTGTCCTGACTTCCCTCTGTAATGGGCTGTGCTAAGGAACTCTACACTGAAATAAACCCTTTCCTCCATGAGTTGTTTAGGGTAATGGTGTTTTATCACAGAAATAGCAACCCTGACTAAGACAGTCTAAAGGATGTTTATCTAGAAATTAACACCCTTTTTGTCGGCTCCCAGTAGCCTTGGAATTATTCCAAACAGTGCAGTACTTGAGCTGGAAACAAGTTCTAAACTCAAGGATACTAAATGCTCATTGAGTTTCAAAGTTATTCTCTGGATTGAAAAAAAAAGTTTTGTAAAAGGAAAAATTGCTCCCTCTAAATGAGGTATTTGGCAAATAAACTTAATTACAGTTTCTTTACCCTGGAACTTTCCAGTGAGAATGGAAGTTTTTTAAAAGTTGTTTTAAAAGTGCTTTCCCATAAATATTCTGCCTACCAGCTGAGATAACAAACGAGAACAAATGAATTCTGTCCATTTCATGAACCCCTGGAAAATAGCAGCGTGGCCCTGTTAGGTGCTCTGAGGCCAAGTGGGATAACATTTTATTTAAACCTCACTTTCTCTTTCATTCATTTGCTGTAATAAAGCAAATGAAATCTGGCTTTTGGAAAAAGTAGAAACTCATGTAAAGAAACAATTAGAGCAATTATTAAAAATCCATAACTCATACTAAATTTGTAAGAAGCTCTGAGTGCCAATAAATAAGTCATATCCTGATATCCTGATCTAGACACATTCAACCTGGGCATCCATTAAAAAAAAAAAAAGCACAAAGGGAAAGAAAAGTCCAATCGGAATGAGGACTTGTAGATGAATTACTTCATCCTAAATGTTGCAATTGGCTTCCTTTACAGGAACAATTTCTCCCCAGTGGTGATAAATGTGGAGCTCCAGCAATCCAGCTTTTTACCCTTGGTGGAGACTTGTCTTTCTACATGCACAATTTTTTTTTTCCTCTTTGGCTCCCGACACAAAACAGAGTGAGATTGTGATACAGGATTTGTTTGAAGAGAGTTCATCTGGAAGGAAGTCCAGCCAGGCACTAGCAGGGGAGCTTTTATAGATTAGGACCTGTAATCTGGTTAATACTCTCAAACACAAAGATCTGAATGTCGGGATAAGGTTACTTCAGATGTGGCCCTGTGCTTCTCTCCTGCAGCCCCTGGGAACTCACTCTAGGGTCTGAGAAGAGCCCGGCTTGTACATGTTGGAGGGAGAAAGGGGAAGACATCAAGACATGGACACACACTCCAAACGTAGCACCAGACGCATCCCCCCACAGGACTCACCATTTCCACTGCTGTTCCCCTAAAATGGATTGCTTTTTTAGATAGGATTCCTGTCCACAATCATTGATAGAGGGAGGGCTTGGCATTGAGTGTAAATAAAGCATTATTTCCATTCTTATATTTGAGATACTCCTTAAATTTTTATTTTTGTATTAAAGGGTTATCCAAAACTAATTTTTAACTTTACCTGTTCATTTGGAGACCAGTAAAATTTAACCCATCCTCATTTTGAAATGAACTACTGTGAGTACATCCTTCTAACATCCGAGTCAAGTTGTGACTGAGCTTTCCTTTATGTAAACACCAAGAGGTTTCTAGAAGCTATTCAGTGATTTTTTTTCTATTCAAAAATGAAGAGATTAAAGTTTGTTTCCCAAGTAAATTTGGATTTTTAGGATATTTACCTTTTTCTTTTTGGCTAAGTCTTGAGATTGTATCTCTGTTTCAAAAATAATAATTGTATATGAAGGCCTGTGTCTCCGCTTCAGATTTCATGTAGGTTAGCCTCCCAGTACACTCACTTGTACACTTATGCCTGAGAGCAGGAGGACCGTGCATCCCAAGAGAAATTCCCCAAGTGAAAAACGGTTTTCTTATGGACAGTTTGTCTGCAGAACAGGTTATCAAAGGGAGAAAAGCCCAAGCCCTCAGCTTCTGTGGCACCAGGCCCCAGTCCCTAGTCATAAGTGGAGAGCGATTCATTTAGATGAACACTTCATCTTACAAATATAGTAACGAGAAGTCACTGGACCTGGAAAAGATCCTCCTCCTGTGTTTTGAAGTAACCACTCTTCTCCAAATCTGCTCTACCTGGCTGGGGGCCTCGGAGAAGTTTGTGTGTTTATGGCTCCTGCATCAGAGTCCCTAATTTCCTTTGAGTGACATTTTTGCTGACCAGTTGGGGAACTGAGTTGCACTTCTTGAACTTTTGGAAAAGAAAAGCAAACCTCAAACTTCAGACAATGGATTATACCAAGTCTCAGAACTAACCCACTTATGAATGGGGTGCTTCCAGGATGACTTGTTGTTTGGGTTGAGAAGCCAAAGCTAGGTGAAGGCAGTCACAGGGATTTCCCAGACACCACTGCTGTGCAGATCATTCATCCCACCAACCCAGCAGACTGCTTGTGTTGTTTCTGAGAAAAAGCCACATTATGGTTCCAAGTGAAATGATATTTTTAGGAAATTATTTTATTTTAAATTGTGTGTTTCTGTGTGAATATGTGGGTATGAGTGCAGGCACTCACAGAGGTCAGACGGAGGTGCTAGGAACGGAACTCAGGTTCTCTGTAAGACTGGTGTACACTCTTTTTCTTTTTTGTTGTTGTTTTTTTCGAGACAGGGTTTCTCTGTGTAGCTTTGCGCCTTTCCTGGAACTCGCTTTGGAGACCAGGCTGGCCTCGAACTCACAGAGATCTGCCTGCCTCTTGGTGCACACTGTTAAACTGCTGAGTTATCGCTCCAGCCCCTCAAGTAAAAATTGAAATATGAACATTAAGTGGATTGACGTGACTACATTCAGTGACCAGTCAAGTTTGATTTCTATTGCACTCGCCATCAATGAATTTTATTTAAATTTGTTTTGGGGATAGGGGTTCTGCTGTTTAAAACTATGCACAAAAAGTAACATATCTACTGAGCAGGTTGAACTTAAATATAGGAATAAATAAAAATGCACACATATACATGTAACAACATTAAAGAAAAAAGAAGTCATGAATTTGAAAGAGAATGCAGGTGGAGCACATGGGGGGGGGGTTGGTGGGAGAAAAGGGAAGAGGCAAATAATGTGATTTTATTATAATTTCAAAAAATTAAATAGGCTAGATAACTCACTTGGCATGGTGGCACATGCCTAACACTCCAGAGGCAGAGGCAGGCAGATCCCTGTGAGTTCAAGACCACTATGTCTACATAGTGAGTTCCAGACCACCCAGGGCTGCACAGTAAGTGAGACCCTTTCCCAGAACAAACCAAACCAAACCAAAAACCAACCCTAGGTAAATTCATTCTGTTATAGTATTGATTAGAATGTAAACTCTATTGCTATATGGAAAATATAAAATACAGCTTTTAAATTTTAAAATAGATAAACATGAACATTAAAGAGAAAGCTTTGGGTAGATGAGCCACAAGATGCTGGGTCTCAATCCTCTGAAGAACCAATAGAAAGTTCTGGTTTTGCTTACACCATTCCACACCAGTGTCCAATAAACATTATTTTAAAAACTGCTTTGCACATTTTGAACATAAAGAGAAGAAAAACAGAACAAAAGATGCTTCCATATGAAGATGATGGTGGCCCTGGCTCCCAGGAAATAGTTTTTGTGTCCTGTATTTCTCCTATGAATGTTGCTTCTCAGTGAAGTTTTATAGTGGAAAGTTAAAAGAAACATTTATTTTAATAGAGAAAGCAACAGAACAAAATGCAAGATGTCGTTTATTAGTTCTGGGACAGAGCAACATGTTAACGCAAAGGGAACATGCATTAGAGAACTTGTGTTCTTTTCAGGGTTACTTCCCACACAGATCCCTTCTGCCTTCTGCAGATAGCAACACACATGTCTATGCTCCCAAATCAGAGAGCTTTTGATGTGTACCTGTAGTGATGTATTGTGTTCCCTAATATACTGTGTCTCCCAATGAAATAAAACTTGCCTGGAGATCAGAGGGAAAAGCCAACCACTATATAGAAGGCAGGCAATGGTAGCACATGCCTTTAATCCTATCCACTTGGCAGGCAGGGATCTGTCTGGATCTCTGTAAGTTCAAGTCCACAGTGGGAACAGAGCCAGGCATGGTGGCACACACCTTAAATTCCAACACTAGTTAACCATGGAGGTATGGAGGTCTGTATAGACAAACAGGAAGTGACAGAGCTGGGCAGGAAGAGGAAGTGATGTAGCTGGACAAAGAGAACAAATCAGATGGCAGAACAGCAAGGCATATAGGTGTGGATAGACAGGAAGTAGCGTTCTTTGGTAGCTGTGGAGTTAGTGAGGTGAGGTTAGCTGTGGCTTTTCGTATTCCTCTGATCTCTCTCAGGCTTTAACTCCAATTTCTGGCTCCGAGTTTTTTATTTAATAAGGCTGTTTAGAAATTCATCTACAAGCAACCCTTCTCTTAAACTTTATAAACTACTTTTCTTGACTGTAAAATAAAAATAACACTTCTTTGTTTCTTATGAAAACTAAAACTAAAAATGAAAAAGAAAATTTGTAGAGACACAGCCTAAGAGATGTGTGAGTGTGTGTGTGTGTGTGTGTGTGTGTGTGTGTGTGTGCGTGTTTAAATTCAAAGACCTCTGGGGCACTTGGCTGTGATGTTCGTACTGCCTGAGCAGAGAAAGATCAGCTCCAAACACCCAACCCTTTCCTCTCCTTCCTTTACAAGCTTCTGAGTTTGGATGCTTTACACTTACTGTGCTCAAGGTCCACTGTACATTTCTCTTTATTTCATTTGCCATTTGCAGCAGCTCTGAGAGGTAGGTCGATGCGGCTTTTGCTAAGAAAAAAAACAGGAGGAACATGGAGCAGAGCCTCAGGACCCTGGAGCCACAAAGGTCAGTTTTGACTCCGGGTCAGCTGTCTGACTGTCAAGGAGCTGCTGCAGCTCAGGGCTGGACACAGCCAGTTCCTTGCCAGGAAGGAGATGGCCATGGTTTATTTATTCCTCTTGCGTTCAGTCTTGCATTAATTCTATCCGAGTAGCAGATGAGTTCTTGGGATATAGATGTAGATGCAGATATAAATACAGATACAAATATGGATACAGATGCAAGTACATTTACAGATGAATAGGTAGGTAGGTAGGTAGGTAGGTAGATGGGCAACCAGCAAGAAGGATAGAGATAGGATATACAGACAGTCATGTTATGATAGATTGAACTAAGAATCGTTGATCTTAGTTCTTTAATTTATCCCATTTTTTTTTTTTGTGGCCATCCAACATGGGATGGGAGGAGAGAATGGTCAAGAAAGAGATGCCCATCATCACCATAAGTAACCGTGGCGGGGGAGGCAGCTACTCTAGCTTTATTGTTGTCAGAAAGTGGCCCAGTTTGGGAGCCTTAGGATGGGCAGATCTCTGGAGTCTGTGTCCACGGTGGCTCTAATAGCATTAGAAAGGGTGACTTGGTGTAAACAATAACAAGATTTGCATCAGTGCACACTGCTGATGATTGACTCTGATTCTGAAGGGAGAAGAAGAGGGAAAGTGAAATTAGACCAGATTCCTGTTCGGCCCAATGTATGAGGAAGTGTGAAACTCAGCTGATTCCAGTAAGCGTGGACAGTGAGATGGGGAGCAGAAGACTCTGAGGCCTGAGGATTGCCATCAGTGGAAATACAATGGAAAGGAGGCAGCCAAGCCAAGCCAGCTGTGCTGTGGGTGTCTGGATGAAGGTTGCTAACCACGGAGAGGCCCTGCACCGGTAACTCCACCCACAAGAACGTTGATTCTGAATCCTGCTCGGTGGGACAGGACATCCAAACTACAGTGGCCAACGGAGGAAGGAACGTTCTCCCCTAGCCTCTTTCACAGCAGAACTTTTAGGGAAGCAGAAGACCTGGGCTTCCTCTGTAACCAGCCGTGAATTTAAGGGTTTACCTTCTTTCCATCTTTATAAATAAGGCTCCAAGCCAGACTCTTTGCTTTCCAGTTTTTTTTTATTATTATTATCAGTTAGAAGAGAGACTTTTCTACTCAGAGGAAACTCCCCATTGGCTTTCACAATTATTACCAAGCTCCCACGAACATTACGGCCTCATGAATTTATATTAACAATCTCATTAATTCGGCTATATATTTTTCAGCAGCAACAACAACAAAATGGTGCTTGTTATAGTCTTATATATGGGAATTCCATCTTCGCAAAAAATGCCACATGATTATAAAAACAAATATGTAAGGTAAGGGAATCTTTGGCCACTGGAGGGAATGTAGCCAATGCACACTGATGGACCTTAATAAAAGGAAAAAAAAATCAAGCTTACAATAGAGAAATGAATACTTGAGCTTAAGAGCTACCCCTATAGTCTCTGAGTTTTATGCTTCCCTAAAGGGAAAGTATGCGGTCTGTTAAATATGATCATAAAATATCTCCTCGAGGCCCTAAAATGTGAGTGCTGGATGTTCAGTCCATTCAGTGTGGACCACTTGTAAATCTGAGACACAAGTTCCCAAATCCAGGACAAAATTCTTGGTCTACAGACTTCAGAGTAAGGAAAGCAACCGTAAAAAGAGCAAGCATAGCAAAATTAGGATAGAAATATGCTTTTGTTGTATATTTATTAAGTGCACTTCAGTGCTGTATCTGTACATTTCCATTTCTCCATGAGATCTATCCAGGAGAACACGGAATTCTCATCTAGCTTCAATGAAAGTGACCACAGTTAGAAGTGCTGCATTGAAGTTTAGTTTTCTATACATTAGATGACGCTTTTACAGTGATAATGTATTAACATAACAAATAAAAAACGAAGTCAACATACTTTTTCTCTTTAAAGACTATATGGATGATAGAGATTTTAAATATTCTGGTCATTTCAGATAATTTCAGTGAATATTTGAAAAGAATGACGGGGGCACGATCTTATGGCTAAAACAAGAATCATGATATTGAAAGTTCATTTTATAGTTATTACAAGATCCCTGTGAATTCCTTACTTGATCTCCGTTTTTATTTGCCTTTGGCATGTATTTAGAAACAAAAGGTTAGCAACTATTTCTACCTCAGAAATAAAAATAATCACCCTAGGAAAGACACTAATTCACTACTAAGAGCTGCTCAAAGCCAAAGAATGTTTGGTAGTACCGAATGTGGAGGGTGCACTTGTGAAAAGGTCTACTCCAATGGCTTGGGAGTGGGAACTCGAGTTACATCCAGATGGGACAGAAAGACAAGATGGTAGCCTTTGAGAAGGACAGTGAGCAACCTATGATGCTTAGAAAGCTGGCTATGCAAATAGTCATCTTCTGCATCCTATCATTAGCGGTCTTCCCCAAACAGCAGGAGTTCAGATACCCTGCGTCCACGAGAATGGAGATGTATAGCCAGAGTTAGCTGGGCTTATTTGCAAATAAAAAAAAAAATACAGTAGAAGCTTAGCCCTGAGGTCCTCGAGTAAGGGAGGGATGTGAGGGTGGGAAGGAGCTGGGAGGGCCCAGAGTTGTTCAAGCAATTTCCTTACTCCACTCACTGGTAAAGCGTATGAAGTAGAGACTGAGGATTTACAGAAGAAGGACCCTAAAGCAATTGAGCAAGGAGAAAAGGACAAGAGAAAGATATATCATAAAAGCCAGGCCTAAACTAATGCTTTTTGCCCCCCACCTTCACACTCACACTTAACCTCAAAAGATTAAAATATCATAATCATTCTGCGCTTTCTGGCTTTCAAGATTTCCATTATGACACATCAGTAAAGCCAGGCAAGGTGACTGAGGCAGAGCAGCTGGCTTTCATTTCCTGCTCATTTGAAGGTCACTTTTGGAGATAAAGATTATATTTTTGCAGAACCAGAGGATACACGATCATTTCTAGAAACTTGTAACATCAGATGTTCTGAACGAGCCAAGGAAAATGAATGATCCTATTAAGATACTTCTGACCATAAATCAGAGGTGTTAAGCTCTGACTGGCTAACTTCGGCTTCCCATTTGGCTCATTTGAAAACGGAACTGAGGTGAATGTAGATTGGGGAAGGATGCCTGCCACCATTAGAAGCCGTTCTTAAGCTACTCCTCACGGATCTCCAATTGAAAGACAATGTGCCTGGCACTCAGGGACAAATATTTGCATCCTTCCTTTGTTAAGTGACTCTACATGTAGCGGAAAAATGGGTGTCATGATTGTAATACAAAAGAAGAGCTTGCCTCGAGAAAGTCACAGTCTCTTGGGGAAGAGTGTGAGCAATTTACTAATGACGGACTTGGGAGAATGGTCCTATGTTTTAGTGGCCTTTCCCCTGTCTGCAAAAGCATCTACTCTTCACGCACTGCTTGTTTGAATCCTCCCTCCAGCCCGTGTTTTCAGCGATATACTTGCTTTATCCTTTGCTTTCGCTGGAACAGTCTTTTAGCATAGGAGATATGGACAAGGCACATTCTCACATTTCTCACTGTTCTCTCCAGGTCCTTGGTTTCTAGGGACTTTCCCAAGGAAGCATGACAAAGTTCTGCCACCCACCTGAGGGAAAAACGATTGAGGTCTTTTTAGTCTCAATTTTCTCTTCTGAAAAATGGAGCTGAAACAGCTCTCCTCTTACGCCATAGTAGCATTAAGGCACAAAATTGAATCTGCAGAGGTGTGCAAAACACATGGTCAAAAACAGCTACAGAGAATTGCCGCCCTCCCTGTACCAAAGGCTGCTGCAGAAGTAAAGAGGAATTAATTGACAGCAAAATATCAACATCTGATCATGGGAACATTGGTTTTTGTGTTTTTATAGTGCTGTTTGTTTTTACTGTTGAAACCCTTGAATGTGCTTGTGATCTTTTATCCCCGACTTTACACAGGTATGGAACTGGTGGTTAATAATATTTGTCTTGTAATGATGGCATTAAATGCCCTCTGCCAGTGCCCACAGACCAACTGCTTCGCTGACAAACTGAAAAAAAAATAAACAAACAAAACTAGATCAGTTAAAGAATTGTCAACCAGCACCTGTGACTGAACATGCTCAGAGGATCTTGTTAAGCACTCTGAACCGGGTGGGACCCCAGCCTCACTGCCAGGAAGGAACCTTTGAACTGTCTGTCTACAGACTGTGTCCATATCTCTTCTCTTCACTGCTAAGTGGAAACAAATATACTTGGCTTCTGCATTGAACAAAGCTGAGACACCAGCCCTGGTCTTTAAGAGAAACAAAATGAGCATTGTATACACCCAAGAAGGAGGACTTAGTACTTCAATTGGGAGGGTCACGGTGAAGCAATTCTGTAGCTAATTACGCAAGAAAACCCAAGAACTAAGAAATGGCACAATTTATAAATTATGATTTTTGTCATCCAGGCAGTGTTTTAAACAGCAGGTTATTGAGCAGTACAGCTAAATGCTGTGACACTCCAATTCGGATTATAAAGTCAGTCCTTTAACACATCCTAAAGAAAAGGGAGGACAAGATTAAGGCAAAGTAACTCTAGTTTTTTAAATATAAGATTTTCAGCAATCTATAAACTTCTAGAGAAAATACTTCTGCATGATAAGCACCACACTGAATACCTGCCGTGTTCTGAACTGCATTTTTTAGTAAATAAATGATCAAAACACCTTGCTACCAAATTCAAACCCCCTGTTCCCACCTCCTCAGGAGTTGAGAGGATGCCGCAGCTGCGTTCTGTTGTGTTTTCTGTGTGTAGAGGTGACTTGTGCACATGGGGACAAACTCTGCACTTGGCAAAGCTTCAGAAGTTGTTTGTTTCTTCATTCAGTGTATGCCAAGATGTTCTTGTTCTTTCTTCACTTGAGCAGATAAATCAAGTTAAATAATTGAAATTTCTAATAATTAAAATGCTGATAGCCGGGCGGTGGTGGCGCACGCCTTTAATCCCAGCACTCGGGAGGCAGAGGCAGGCGGATATCTGTGAGTTCGAGGCCAGCCTGGTCTCCAAAGCGAGTTCCAGGAAAGGCGCAAAGCTACACAGAGAAACCCTGTCTCGAAAAACCAAAAAAAAAAAAAAAAAAAAAATGCTGAAATTATTCATGAATGTAGCTTGGCATAGGTGTTTTAAACGTCAAATATGAAAACTGGCCTATTGGCTTGCTATGAATGTATTCATTTAAGTTTTCCAAACTTCATCAAAAAAAAAGAAGCGAACATTGTTTCATGTCTTTATCCCATATTACACCTGATTTCATCACCCAGGATAATGTTCACTGTTTCCCATATCCATCCACTCATTCGTCTATTCTATGTATTTCTGTTGTTTCTCCATTTACCCTAAGTTATCATGTGTTTTAGGGTTTGATATGGATGAGATGCATTAAGAATAAAAGCCATATGCGCCGAAACATTACACACCATGTGTTCTTTAAAAATGTATCGAAGAGAGCACCCCAATTGGTTATCTAGGACCAAGCTCAGTCCTGAAAGCATACATACAAATAATATTATATGGGCTCAGCGGGTTATATTTGGGAATATATATGTATACACAAACAAATATATACACGCAAAAACAATTTATGAACAAAGAGGCCATGGATTTGAAAGAGACCAGGAAGGGGTATATGGAAGGGTTTGGAGGGAAGTAAGGGAAGAGAGAAATGGTGTAATTAAATTACAGTCTAAAAATAAACAAAAATAATATTGAGTGCAGTAGAAGCATTAAATGGGGGACTGGATCTAGTTTGGTGGTTCAAGGAAGACTTCTCTGAGGAAGCGTTGGACCAAGTTCAAGGTTCGTGGCTGGTGGCAAAAAAAGGATAGAATGCTGGTTTGACAATCTAGCTCTGAAGACTTGGGAGGATTCTTCTAGTTTGAAGAAAGTAGGAAAAGTCCATTGTGGCTGGAGACTTTGAAGCAATGGTCCCCAACCCTGATGGTACTTAGGAAGCTTTGAAAATATCCAGGGTCTTGAAGCCCATTCTCTAGTTTCAATGATCATTAAAGGATAAGATAAAACTATGAATTTTTTTTACTTCATCTTTTGGTTTTGTGACTTCCCTTGAACTTGCCAAGTATCTGAGACTGACCTTGAACTTCTGATCTTCCTGCCTGTACTTCCCATGTGCTAGGACTAGAGATGTGAGCAACCAGGCCTGACAAGGTTTTTGTCTTTATACTAAAGACAGTGGGAAATCGTTGACAAATGGATATGTAAACTGTCTCCCAGGTCTGCAAGCTTTTGTCACTGTGGAATCAGAGTAGCTGAGGTTACCCACAAGGGACCCTCATGAGACTAGGCCATTACCATTCCCTTGTTTAGGGATAAGAGGTCACAGGAGGATCAAGAGGCCCCTCCCATGCTCCCAGGATATATCAGTACTTATTAATTACTATTGGGGGGGGGGAAGAGACTCTTCGATGGTATAGATGCCTAGAACTTACCTGTGGTCCTGAAAACATCCCACACCCATGTCCCTGTAAATAACCTCAAAATTTGTTGTTTCACCAAGCTGGAGTTGAGTAAAATAATTCTTGGGTATGACATGGCCCTCAGTATCAGGAGTGAACAGAAATGCAAAGCCACACAAAATTCCTCCCAGCCCATGATACTAATGGAGGGTCCTGGAACCTTTAAGTGGGAGACACTAGTAGAAGGTCTTATCATCTTTGGGATCATGACTCTGGAGGAGATGTCCTTACCTCAAGCCCTCCTTTCTTGCATGTCATGGCCATGTAAGGTGAATGGTTCTGCCATACACTGTTGTCATGGAGCATTGCCTTTATCACCATGTCTCATGTGATTTAAACTCACTTATTAGCTACTCAAATGGTATCATGATTAAATTCCCTACGCTTAATTGGTAACAGTCACTATTTTTAAGTTGACTTCATCAATGTTAAGGAATATTGTGGATTTCTTTTAGCCTTTCCATGTTATTTTAAACTTTTCTTTTCCTTTTAGTCCTATTTTAATATATAAGGTGATTTTCTTTAGGTATCGAGTAATACAGTTACGCTTTATTATTCAATCTGGCAAGCTGCATGTAATTAAATATTTAGACATTTATAAACCATCTGATTCTTGATAGACTATCCATTTGTTTTCTGTCACTGTAAAAACACCATGACCAAGTCATGGAGGAAAGCGTTGATTTGGCTTTTAAGTTATAGTCCAACATCAAGTAAAACAAAGGCAAGAGCTCAGGGCAAGAACCTGGGGGCAGCCGGGCGGTGGTGGCTCATGCCTTTAATCCCAGCACTTGGGAGGCAGAGGCAGGCGGATCTCTGTGAGTTCGAGGCCAGCCTGGGCTACCAAGTGAGTTCCAGGAAAGGTGCAAAGCTACACAGAGAAACCCTGTCTCAAAAAACCAAAAAAAAAAAAAAAAAAAAAAAAAAAGAACCTGGGGGCAAGAACCGAAGCGGCGGGGACCAGGAATGAGTACTGCCTCCTGCCTCCTACCTCCTGACTTGCTCAGCTACTTTTCTAGAAGGACCCAGGCCCATCTGCCCAGACTGGTACCACCCAAAGTGGGTTGGGCCCGCCCACATCAACCATTAATTAAGAAAATGCCCCATTAAACTTGCCCCCAGGCCCATTAGATGGAGGTACTCCCCAATTGAGCGTCCCTTTTGGATGCTAGTTAATGTGAAGTTGACATGAACCAGCACAGGGTGTATTGGTTTTCAGTTTAGCCCCATTCTGTCTGTTTTCTATTATCTCCTGATAATCTGTTCACCTGCTCACAGGTCTTCAGGCATCTGGAAGCTCATAGCTATATTTTTTTTTTCTTTGTGGTGGCTTTCATTTTTTGCCGTTGTTATCATTTTTAGCTCACAAAACATTACCAATTACACAGCCATGTCTGTTTTTGCCATATTTTATCATTTAATATTTAATCTTTGTTCCACACCTCAGGCTTATGAGACAATAAACTGGAGGGCTACAGAGGAAGAGTGTCCGAGCAGGAGGGAGTCTATTTGAGTCCCTGTGTGGAGAATTCAGAGAGAGGGCTCGGCAGAAGTCAGAAGAGCAGAAGGTGGCCATTGCCACAGCTCCACTGACTGTGGTCATAGATTGGGGTTCCAATTATTTCTTACAACATAAGAAACCTTGCCAAACTTAGTGGCAAAAATAACCACTTAATTTTGTTCGCAGTCTCATTGCTTTGAACATGCCACAATGGAGATGTCTTGGTTTTGGCCCCATGATGTCTAGGCCCCCATGTAGAAAGGCTAGGGGAGAAGAGAGTGGCTGAGGATGGAAGCCATGTGGCACCATCGCCCTCCACATGCATTATGCCCAATTTGAGATGACTCAAAGATGGCTTGGCTGCCACTGGACAGTATGGCACCAGTACTACCTCCCCAGACAATCTGAGATCCTCCCAGAATGATGGGCTCAGTAACATTACATTACTGGACTACCCCAGCTTCCAAGAATCAGCGTTTCAGAGATCAAGAGGAGCTAGCTGCCTGTGCTCTGATGTCCTGGCCTCAGAAGCCACATAGCAAACTTTCTCCTGGCCTCCGTGAGACACTTACAAGTCCATTGGGATCCAAATGGGAAGGGTAGGCAGCGTCTCTCAAAGGGTGATTCTACCTTGTGTATATAATAAACCCACATGGCAAAGCTGTGTCCCAGGTAAGAAAACGAAAATGTCTATTTCTTACCTAGAAGGTTATAGGTTAATGAACTTCTTCTATATTAAAAAAAATAGAATTTGCAAATTTGATAGGAAAACAGATCAGTATGTCCAAATTTGCAAAGACAACAACTTCCCAGTGAAATGATACAATTTTTCAAGATTCCCAAAATACAATCTTTTATCTTGGCTGCCGAGAAGGCTCAGCAAGCAGGTCAAGTAACTTGATACCAAATCTGACAGCCCACGTTTGATCCCCAGGTCTCACATGGTGAAAGGAGAGAACCGGTTTTCCCAAATTTTCCTCTGACCTTCACATGGATGCCTTCCCTCTCCATAAAATAATGGTCTGTCTGTCTGTCTGTCTGTTTTTCCTTCCTTCCTCCCTCCCTCCTTCCCTCTTCCTCTTTCTTTCTATTCTTTCTTTCTCTCTCCTTCCTTCCTTCCTCCCTCCCTCCCTCCCTCCCTCCCTCCCTCCCTCCCTCCCTCCCTTCCTTCCTTCCTTCCTTTTCTTTTCTAAGATCTTCTATCTAAAACAGAGACAGCAGAGGGAAGGATATAAAGCACCCAGAGAGGATGCACCACAATATGTCTACTCACTGCTCATTAAATAATAGCTTGAGCGCCTGCTATGTGCCCTGTCCTGTGCTGATCTTGAATACTTGCTCACTGGTGATGATTACTGCCCCCAGAGCTCTTACATGTCACTGGGGGAGGCCACTTTGTCAGCATCAAGGCCAAGGTTGACCGTGATGGAGACAGCTGCTTCCTGTCCTAGGCCCTGCAGGTGTGAGACTCCAGGTTCAGCATGAGCTTGCTTTCCCCAGAAACCAGTCCAAGCCTAAGCACCCCAGGGGAGGAACAGGCATCTCCAACAGGCCAGGCTAGTGTGGAGGGAGGAGGAGTGCCTGTGTGGAAAAGCACAGGTGCTGCTGAGGGAAGTGCCATGTAATTCTTTTTCTAGTCCTAGTCGGAAGATGTAAGAGTGCAATTTGTTTCCAGCAGGCTCTGGTCTTACCCCTCGCTTTTCACTTCAAACCATCCCGGGACTATGCTCATCCTGTTGTCCTGATAGCTAAGGAATCTAATATCCTCCAGTTACTCTGGGATGTACAATTATTTCAGAAAAGTCATAAAAAAAAAAATCTTATAGAATGTTCATCATTAAATGTGGGAGTTGCCGGGCGGTAGTGGCGCACGCCTTTAATCCCAGCACTTGGGAGGCAGAGGCAGGCGGATCTCTGTGAGTTCGAGGCCAGCCTGGGCTACAGTGGGAGTTCCAGGAAAAGCACCAAAGCTACACAGAGTAACCCTGTCTCGAAAAAAACAAAAAACAAAACAAAACAAAAAAAAATGTGAGTTGACTAAAAAAACTTAAGTGAGATATCAGATCCATATTTACTGTTGCTTACCATGACATTTTCCAAAAATGCTTCTCCAGAAACTGCTGAAGTTGTTCTCAGAACAATGAAGCATCCCTATAACTCTGTCAGTGGAGCTAATGTCTTACCACTTGTTAATTATATTTTAGGTTGCATACAAGTAAAATTCAGATATATTAATAATACACAAACAATGCCGGGAAAATTTCAAGAAAGGTGTATTCAAATTATCTCCATTTACTAATGACCAAAAAAGTAAACCATGCCAAAAGTAAGCACTAAATTAACAGGAGAATGTGATGTTTTCAGAAATCATTATTTTTGTACACCAAGGAATGTCTATGGAAACATTACCTTCAGCAAGTGTTTCTAAATTTAAAGAGAAAAAGCCTTAAAACATAGTTTGATCTTCTATAACAAAATAGAATAAACTCAGCAGCTTCAAAACAAAGGAAACACGGCTCACAGTTCTCAAGGCTGGAAGTCCGTGGCTGGGAGTGAGCAGTGGCTGAGAATGTGTCCCCCGGCTCTGGCCACTGCCCTCGGTGGGGGAGGGGGGCTGAGGCACTGCCACGGCTGCTTTAACCAGGCTCTGATTTCTACCCCTGTGGAGCTCTAATCACTTCCCAAAGCCCCACCTGCCGACAACACTGTCACCTTAGAGAAGAGAAACAAACAAACCACAGCCCTCAGGGGGTTCTGTGGAGACGAGGGGATCCAAATGTGGTCCAGATTTGAGCATCCTTCTTATCATCATTGGAGGAGGAGGAAAAGAAGGAGGAGGGGGAGGAGGGCGAGGAGGGGGGAAGGGGAAGAGGGGGAGGAAGGGGGAGAGGGAGGGGGGAGGAAGGGGGAGGGGGAGGAGGAAGAGGGGGAGGAAGGGGAAGAGAGGGAGGAAGGGGGAGAGCGAGGGGGGAGGAGGAAGAGGGGGAGGAAGGGGAAGAGGGGGAGGAAGGGGAGTATTACTTGAGTTTTTCTGCAAGTCAGATTCCATTTTCTGAATTCTACCTGCCCAGCCCCCAAGATCAACACCTTTTCCACACGGACCATCCATCTCCGTCCTGTTTGTGGCCATCGCTTCCAGCATCACTGAGATGATTCCACAGGTGAAGGTGCTTGCCATCAAGTCTGACAACCTGAGTTCGAGCCCCAGAACCACATGGTGGAAGAAGAGACTTGAGTCCTGAAGATTGTCCTCTCTCACATCTACATGCATGTATAAGTCCCCTCTCTCTCTCTCTCTCTCTCTCTCTCTCTCTCTCTCTCTCTCTCTCTCTCTCTCTCAACAAGTAAATAAATCTAAAAACCTTTTCTGAACTGGAAAAGCATCTGAGTAGACATCTCTTCAAAAAGAAAAGACAGATGAATATAAAATTTTAAAGACTCGACATTATGAATAACCAGGGAAATACGAATCCAAGACACAGTGAGACAGAGATGAAAAATAAAATGCTAGGCCGGATTTGAGAAGAGAGCTTTTGTGCACTGTGGATGGGAGTGTCAACTATTACAGCCATGGGAAACAAAAGGGGGGATTCCAAAAACAAAACAAACAAACAAAACCATTTATGATTCATACAGACACTGCACGAGCTTCCTTATAGGTGGAAGCTGAAGGGGTCAAACCACGGAAGAGAGCAGAGTGGGGCAGCCTTGGCTGCATTAGGGGAAGAGAGACTGGGGAGAGGCTGGTCAAACACTACAAGGTTTCACCTAGACAAGAAAGTACCTTCTAAAGACCTTTTGCCTAACGCAGTGGGTGAGGGAAGTTACTAATGGAGCATTGTTGCTAAAACAGTAAATCTAAAATCTCCTTGAGACAGAATGATGATGAGTATGTGGATAAGTGTGTGAGGTGGTACCTATGCTAATCAACTCAATTGAATCATTTCATTGTGTTTACTTAGATCAAAAAGTCACATTGTACTCTATACTGTATATAAATACAACTAACACCAATTATATTCTAATAAAGCGGGAAGGGATCTGACTATACAAAAAGGGAAAATATAAGTTTCTGATAAATAAACACAAAAACAGTTGTGTATTAATAGAATTAAATAATTAATATCATTAATAGTTCATATGCCTCCATCAACAGACTCATTGCTTTGTACCAAATCTTCACATCATCCTAAAAGAAATAATAGTTGGGATATATGCTAAGAGAAAAATGGAAGATTTCATTCATTTCTACTTGGGAAATTAAGACACGAATGAAATGATAGTGAGAAGACAATTTCTCAGGAATGTACTATTAAGAGCTGAAGGATGGCTTCACATGGTAATGCATGCCTATAATATTAGTGTTTGGAGGTTGAGGCAAAAGAATCAGAGTTTGAGCCAGCCTGTCGGCATAGTGAGTCCCCCATCCCCAGAGAGGCCAGGGGTAAAGGACAGACAGACAGACAGACAGACAGACAGACAGACACACACACACACACACACACACACACGAGAGGAGAGAGAGAGAGAGAGAGAGAGAGAGAGAGAGAGAGAGAGAGAGAGAGAGAGAGAGAATTTTTATCTCTAGAACCCATGAAAAAAATCCAGGTATGATGTTGCACACTTGAAATCCTAGTGCTTAGGAGGTGGGAACAGGAGAGCTCCGGGCTTGCTGGCCAGCAGCCAATCCTAATTAGTGAACCCAGGTCCCAGTGAGAGATTCTGCCTCAAAAGAACAAGGTGGAATGCTCCTCTTTAAAAAAGGGTGAGACTGACCTGGGGTTTCCACATGCAAGTGCATGCATGCATGTATGTGTGTATGCGTCTGCACACGTGTGCCACATTAACACACACAAGACTGAAAGAGACACTTCACCAACATTACACACAGATGATAAAAGCAAGCGATCATTAGGGAAACGCAGCTGAAACTATTGCGATGACGACCCCCTCAGTATAGCTAATATTTCAAGGGTTGGCAAAGAGTTGCACAGGGCGCTTCCTGCCAATCATCCCAGCACTTTGGAGGCTGAGGCAAGAGAGACAGAGGCCAGCCTGAGTTGTATTAAGAGATGCTACTGCATAAAAAGCAAAACCCAAAGTAAACAAAAGGCTTGTCCGCATTTAGAATGGGCACAGACTTGTGCTCACACAAGGGCAGTAAAGTTGGGTCGTTTCTTACAAGGCTAACTATTCACTTAACATCTCACTCAGAAGTCCTGTGTCTGCATATCTGTCCAAGAGAAACAAAAACATCTCAAATTTAAACCATAAACAAATCTTCAGAACAGCTTTATTTACCCAACACAGTCAACAGGGATAGACAGCAAAGAGAAGCTGAGAGGAAAAAAGGTAGACCCAAATCCTACGTGCTGTGTGACTTCAGATTTGAGCTCCAGAACAGGTAGCATTAGTTCTGACAGCTCCAGGGTTATCTGGGCCAGGAAAGAGGTGAACACAAACAAACACCCGCCTGACCAAAGCACTGTACCTTTGCTGCAGTCATGTTTAAATGGCCCTCCACATAAAGTTAACATGGGCTCATCATACTGCACACCAACTAGAACTACATAAAGCTGATGTGCACTTAGGCATCACTTACAGTGAGTGTGCCCTGTTCTTTCATGAAAATAGAAGCCCATAAATTTTTGTACAGTCCACTTTACGGCCAAAAGTAACCACAAATTCTCAGAAGAAATTATGTTTGACTTTATTTCACATTTAATCTAAGATTTTATCCTTTTAATTTTCCCTGTGATTTACCGCTTGCCAAGGGAGCATTTTACATTTGAAAAGAACCCCAGGTTTTTTTGTTTTTTGTTTTTTGGTTTTTTTTTTTGAGGGAATAGAGTCAAAAATGGAGTCCTTGGGCAACTCTTAGAAGAAAAGTCAAGATCGACTTCAATTAGGTCCCCACATAGAGAAGCACAAAAGCTCTGTTCTCACCCAGGAAGTGAGATTTCTACCGAGAAAATATTCGAAGAATTATTTCACATGATCAAAACAACCCCTTCGCCATTAGTTAAAGACATCTTCATTCTGAGTCTGGGATTCAAAGGCTTCCACAACCACTGGCTCCACCACTACCAACGGCAAGTTTTCTATCTGAATTTCCAGTTTCTAAGCTGTTTTGGAAACTTTATAGGGAGTATTGTATCTTGCTTATAGGCTCTTGGACAGCAAGACAATGATTAGTGGCATGTCCAGCCCTTGCTGACAAGTCAACAGCAGGGAACTACTTATGTCATGTGTTGCTAGTATTATTTATATTATTTTTCTACTGTGTTGTAAGTTAAAGGACTATTATTGTTAATGTAATATTTCCTCTCTTGTCTATTCACATGTAGTGAATGCGTTTGGACGTCGAGTCAGCAATAGTAAAGAAAATCCACAGGATGCCAGCCTGCAAGCGGCTCTCAGGCTTTCAATACAACGAGGGAAAGTCAGTATACAAGGAAAGAGATCCCAGGAGATGGATTGCTGAAGCAGGATATCAGCGTAAGGGTGCGGTTTTGTAATCATTGGCAGAATATGCTTCCAAAAGAGAGAGAAGTACCAGAGAGGTGAGGAACTTGGCAGCACCAAACAGCAAAGGGAAGAACATCCCATTTTAAGGACTGGCGCCAGGTAGAACCCAGAGTCAAAAGCTTGGTATGTGAAGAAATAGTAGTGAAAGGTCAGGAGACAGTGCTGAGACCAGGACAGAGAAGTCTGCCTGGTCAGGGCTTCATGGTCTTGGAGGCTGCAGGGGACTTTGGGTGGCTTTCTGGGTGCTGTGGGAAGCCACGGCTGCATGGCAGACCAAGAATTGCTAATGTGCAGTTCACAAAGTGATGAGCCAGTGGGATTCAGGAGTGAATCATGGGTCTGGGAGGCTGGATGGTGGCAGAGAGGAACAGAGTGGAAGTTCAGCCTCTCTCTCTCCACGGCCAGGACCCTTTCCCTCATCACTTCTTTCTCCTCACTTCCCACATGGATAAGCTTGTGGTCCCTGTGGCTCTGTGCCCTTTCTCTTTCCCGGAGGTCTCCTTGCCTAGATCACTTTCTGAATGGCTCTTATTACAGACCAGGTCTCAACTTGAGTCATCTTCTTGGTAGGATTACTTCTTGCTAGACATATCAGCTGTCTATTCAGAACATGATGCTAAATTGCCAAGTATGCATATAAATATTTGTGATTAAAAATAGATATCAAATATGGATAAATCCACTTTATTTCTAATTTAAAGCTACTTTAATCATGTGTAGATATATGTGCTGTGTGTGTGTGGATATGTGCACATGAGCACAGGTACTCACAGAATCCCGAAGAAGGAATCTGGTCTCCTAGAGCCTGAGTTACAGGCAGTTGTGGGTGCTGGAAAACCAAGTCCAGTCTTTTGCAAGGGCAGTACATGCTTTTAACTGCTGAGCTGTCCCTTCAGCTCCCAGCTCTACAATTTTATCATGAAAGATTTTAGTAGTGGAATTTGGACATTTCAACTCATGGTGCCAATGCAGCCATTTCTCATCCTTTGGGCCACTGAGGTCCTTCCTGAAGTCTCCATACCTTACTTCCTACAAGCCTCAGTGAACAGCAAGCTTGCCTTTGCCCTGCCTTCCTGTCTATCCTGGCTTTCCTGTCCTCTAGAGTCCTCATTGAGGTTGGCCTGAGGTGGCTTCTCATGGACTAGTGATGACTCCGTAACATGGGTAGTCATGCTTTTGAAACTTTTTAAATTTGGAGTTAATAAAATTGGCTTTCTGCTTTTAATTAGTCTCAGTAAGACTTGAAAAATTCTTCCAGATGAAGATGTTTTCTTGAACAGTAACATTAATAGGATTTAATAACAGAAACTGACATATATAGCTTTTGTTGTTATTTGTTTTTAAGCATTATATGTATTTTAAAAGAGAGTTTTGTTGTTTATTTTTTCATCTCTGTCTCAGTTGGTTGGAAGTTCTTAATAATTGCATTTGTGTATTTAAATGTGTAAGTAAAATGAAGTTTTCATAATCATATGTTGCAGTATTAATGATATAATTACACACACACAGACATACAATACATACACACAGAGAGACACATAGACATACATACATACACACACACACACACACACACACACACACACACACACACACACACACACTGGTGCTGGGAACTGAACCCAAGGTTTTACATTTTCATAGCACATGCTTTACCACTGACTCAGACCCTGGTTTTAATAAGTATAAATTGCTATGTTAACTGAGTCAATGTGGATTTCAAGCACACAATACATTTCGATCCCAAGTAATAGCTAAAATGTTTATCAAGAGTTTAGAAATGAATATTCAAGTATTCCTCATTTCATTGTTGATGTTGCTATTGGCTAGTTACTCTGGAAATCCTTATGATCACCAATCAATAATTATTGGCAATTTGTAAGACAGGAGTATGACTTTGAACTAGGCGTCCAGATATGTGGATGTTTAGAGGCTGAATCACAAACAAATAGAATGTTTTTTTCTAATGTGCATTCCCAGACTAAAATGTAATGTTCTTCTCCTTACAGTTGGCCAAGCACAGAACTTCACTTTCCTATCAGTGGTTCCCTCATCCCCTGGCTGGCTTTCCTTCTTTTCAAGGGCTTTTGTATTTAAAGTTTTCCAAATGCTTCCTTCAGGACACTGCCCCATGGGAATAAGAATCCTGTCTTCTTCCGTAATGTGGCTCTTATTCAAGGGAGCACATCCTGAGTAATTGTTGGAGGGGGTCAGTATGCTTTCTGAGTGGGTGTGGAGATGGATGTATGGAGACATGGAACTGTAATGCACGAAAGAACACTGGCAGCTGAAACTTTTGCAAAATAAGTGGGTGAACATAATAGGCTGTTTTTTTTTTAAATTAATTTTAATTTATATATATGTGTGTGTGTGTGTGTGTGTGTGTGTGTGTGTGTGTGTGTGTGTGTGTAAAAGGGGTGGAATATTCTTAATCAGAGCTGATTTCCCGAAGCCTGGCTGGAGAAATGGGTGTCTTCAGTGTTCAGCAGTTTCCCTAATGTAGAGTAAGTGTCTTCAAATGCTTGTTAAATTGGTGGTTGACCTGAGCTTGGACTCAGATAGATTAAATTAGTAGCTTTGAAAATGAGAAGTACCTTTGAGTATTCTGGACATGATTTCCCCAAATCTGACCCCACCACTGGTGTGCAGTGCGCGCATTCTCTTCTCAGTAGGTGACCATGAAGACAGAAGACACCTTGCCCTGACTGCGCTGGTGAGGGACACAAAGGAGGTGTGGTTACTCTGAGCTCTAACCAGGCTGTGCTAAAGGTGAGTGGGCTGCTGCTTCTCAGCTCCTTCCCCGGAGAACAGTGCAGAGCAGTAATTCAGAAAAATATGGCAAATTTTCAAATTAATTATTGGAACAATATCTGAACCATGAAAAGCTCCATCTCCAAAAGAAGATTTAAGAAGGGCTCACACCACTAATTGTCATAGACTCCTTGTTACGTTTATGGATTTTTTCATTTTGTAAAGCAGTGATTCATTTACAAGAAAAATTTGAACAGCAATTCTAGCAAAAAGTTAATTTAATACAGACATTAGCCCGGGTCTACACGTGTGATGTTGGCAGGCTGTGTGCAGCTTTTGTTCACGTGGACACTGCCGATGGGAAGACAACCTCCCCATTTTCTTCTCCTCGAGCCATTTACCAGAATGTGAACCCTGATGTGTCCTTGCCCCCAAAATTCATTATACGGGCTTCAAAGGCCTGCTGGCCCTCTAATTAGCCGAGTTCTCTTGCCTGATTTCTTAAGAAAGGGACAAAGCCATTTGAATGCGGCAGTATCTTTTCACAATATGGAGTCTTCATCATTTTCTTTTCTCAAAGATTTTACAAATAATGATGTGTGGAGGAGAGGGAAGAAAGGCACTTCAGCCTGTGGTCACCAATCATCCCATATTGTTTTCAAAGAATGGACAAGTGCTATTCTGTGCCTTGGGTCAAAAGAGAATTTTTAAAACTTTGCTAGAGTTGTATGCACGCCCATGTAGAAAACTTTCATTTTTAGAGTCAACAAAATCATAGCATCTTCTTCCTAACTGGCTTGTTACGATGAATTGCCATAGCCAAAAATGCTTTGGAAATCCCATATCTTGCCATCCTTCCCCATCCTTCGCCCTGCAGGCGCCATGCTTGCTGGTTCTATAGACTCCACTCCCAGTGACTGGTGAGACAGTGCAGATTATGTCGGTGGGGGGGCAGGGGATGCTAGGCTTTGAAGAGGTGTTCTTGACTTCAAATGTTGGCTCAGCCTCATCACTCAGGAAAGCAGCCTGTCTTCATCTGTGAAATAGATTTACTTACAGCATCTTGCAAGTGAGCATGAACCCACTCTATGAGAGACCGTGCCTGAGACAGCTCCTGTGAAATCCCTTTCATGTGATGAACAGTCATGGTTTCCTCTGTTGGCTGCCTATGCTGCAGCCTACAGCCCTGCAGTGGACCAATCCCCTCTGACTTCTGCTGCTTGAAACTGCCTTAGAGTCCACATATCAAGCACTTTCTTGCCTTTCCTCCTTTGCTCATTTTATAAACAAGAACTGTGGGTTTATGTCAAGGTCATCTGATCTGAGACCCTCCCTGTTTTTTTGGAAAGCTACACTCAACTGCTGTTTGGTATTAAAACATCCAGTATCCTTTAGTTAAGGTGTACACATTTTACACCTTACATACATGTGAACATGTATTTATAGTAATATCAATTTGAGTGCCACTGTGTTTAGAGCAGTGTTAGCATCGGAAGGCCAAGATACAGACCGCTAGACACCAATACTCTATAACTGATGCAGCTGTGGGCAAAATATCCTCCGAGATTAGCTTAAGGAATACATTCCTAGTTTAGATCTCCAGCAATGTGGTTTATTTTCTCTACTGTGGGAGGCCATCAAGGAGCTGAGGAAGCACAAAACAAAGAAATGTGAGCATAAATGTCCTCCACTTTGTGAGCATAAATGTCCTCCACTTTGTATAAGATCCTAAGTTTTCAAACAGTGCAAAATATACAACTTTTGTGTTCAATGGAAGACCCAGAAGTGTCGGACTCTGAGTCGTAGCTAGAAGAAAAGGCCCCATTTTACATGAGACTCAGGTTTATGTTCTTCTCATCTCAGAACTTTGGGGGCATTAGCAGATTTTTGTAATCACTAGAGTTCTGGGAAGTGATTACAGCCTGTGCTTGATTTTCTGGAGGAGTTCTGAGAAAGAGCGAACCTTGATATCAGGACCCTACAAACAGTATCTGCAAGCTCATTTTAATCCAAAGTTTTAACATTTTCCCCTAGCAGGCTTTCTGCAAGAGCTACTGACAAATAGATAAATGGGAGAGGAGCGGTGTTGAGCAGGAACCCACTGGCCTTTGAATAACTGTGGTAGCAGTGAGACATTAGGGATGTAGAAGATAATTGATCTCTTGGCCACCTCAGGGGAGTGAGGTTGCTGCCCTGGAGTCAGTTCTTTCTTCATGAAGGTTTAGAAGCTACAGAGGGAGCCAGGGATGTCTGCAAGGTCCAGCAACTCCCATCAGGAGTAATCCCAGCATGCTTTGTGAGAGCAACTTGAAGCTCACCCTAGAGAGAGTGACCCTGCCTTCTGAATGCTCACATTATATTAAAATCCCCACAAACAACGACGACGGCGGTGAAGTGCCTACTATGTTCACAAGCTCCAGCTCACACCTGTAGTCTGGTGTTTTGCATGCCCTTGATTCTGCTTTCATTCTCCTTGAGCATCCACCAGCAAATCTTCATGTTCCGGAGAGAAAAATGCTCTGTTTGTCATTTCAGAAAGGAATTGCGTCCATCAACCTTGAATCCCTGGAAGGGTCTCTTGTACTCGGCTATTGCTCGCATCCCCACCGTCATCATTATTCCAGGCTCCTGAAAGGGAGCGGAGAGCGATTCTTTTAATGCCAACTGTGATTTGCATGTTCATAGAAGGTTTGAAGTTTCAGAAATTAAATGTCGGGGTGTAAAATTTTCTTGAAGGAAGCAAGTATGATTGCATCGAACTTTCAAAGTACAATCAAAGTCTAAAGGAAATATAATTATTATTGTCGGTTTATCACCTCAAACATGTTGTTGTAAATGTCATTATATCAGACGAGTTTGGTAACAGGTTTTCCATTCTGCACTTTATCTGACAAGGTGATTCATTGTTTAGTGCCGTTTAAGATGTCAGTCCTTCTGGAAGGAATTGAGCTGAGCTGATGTGCATAAGAACATCCTTCCATCAAAGTATATGATTAAAGAAGGGCTAGACTTCTAAATATTGTTTCCAAACTTACTTTGAATAAGAGTGGTTTCTCGGAGATGTAATTTGCCACAGCTTTCTACATCTGGGAGAATATGCCAGGACTGCATGATCGCTACAGTGTTCTGTACTGAGCTAAGCCTTCCTTGGGTGAATTTGTTTCTATCATGGGAGCCCATCCAGTTACTGTGGTTGTGTTTTGTTTCCTTTTCAATGGAGTAGCAACCTGCTGGGGTGGTAGAGTGAGCTCCTTGGCCCAGCATCATTGCATGCAGTGTCTAAGATTACTATATATCAGTCAACCAAGACTAAATACTTTACAAGGCTCTAGAAGGGAACCAGACCTTATTTTTACTGCCTTGACATTGTTGAAGTTAGTTTATTATGTCAAAAGTGTAAAGAAGAGCATAGATGTTTATACTAAGAAAGAAAACCACTACATCTTACTAAGGACCAGGAGCTAACTGGTGTGTCCAAAGCAATCTCGTATCCCCATTACACAGCTAAGGGATACGAGACTGTGGAAAGTGAGTAATTTGCTTAAGGACATGTGACAGCAAACAGTAGAGCTGGGACTCTAGATGCAGCTCAGACTCACACATCCAGAGTCCTTTTCCTGTGGTTGGTCTGTATGTCAAAAATGCATCAATACAGGCTGAAAAATAAAAGGCCCAAAGCCAGGAGTGGATTAGTTCTTTTGGAGCTGTTGGTCATTGAGGTCCTATAGACCTTCCAAACATCACAGGCTATTGCTAATGCTCTTGGTTTCCCTCCTGAACTTGATGGTAAGACCATACTGATGAAGACACTGAGTACTTGAGTCACAGAATATGAAGAAATCAAGTAGGTAGTGACCTGGAAACTTCATTCCTCCTGGCCAGCTTTCATACTGCAGGAAAATGCTACACAAGCTGCTGAAGGAAAGAAAGGAATCATCAGTCCTACCCAGCTGTGAACTCTGTGACCACAATAATGTCTGGCCTGGCATGACATGTCCACTTAACCAATCACTTTCTGGTTTGATTTAGGACATTTCCACAATATGAAACCTATATCTTGCATCATCATTGGGTCAAGAACCTACGGATAGAAAGGCCTAGGGGAGAACCTACTGTCATTATTCTGTGTGGTGGTTTAAATGAGATGTCCCCTGTAGTCTCAGGCATTTGGATACTTGGTGTCCAGCTGGTGGAACTGCTTGTGGAGAGTAGTGGTTTGAATGATAAAGGCCCCTATAGGCTCATATATTGAAATACTTGGTCTTCATTTGGTGAAACTATTTAGGAAGGATTAGGAGGTACAGCCTTGTTGGAGATGTGTCAGTGGGAGTGGGCTTTGAGGTTCTAATGGACAATGCCATTCATAGTTAGCTCTTTCTGCCCTGTGGTTATTGACTCAATATGTAAGTGTTCAGCTTTTGTTCTAGTGCCAGGCCATGCCTACTTGTCTGCTGCCATGATGGTCATGGACACTGTGAGCACAAAAAGTTCTTTCTTTTATAAGTTGCCTTGGTCATAATGTCTTGGCACAGCAAATACTTGGCACTGAAAAGTAGCTAGGACATGGAGCTTAGGAGGTGTGGCCAAGTTGGAGGAAGCAGGACACTGGGGACAGGCTTTGAGAGTTTTATAGACTGAGGCCGTTTCTTGTTCACTCTCTCTGCATTGTGCTTGTGGTTCAAGATGCAAGCCTCACTCCCTGCCATCATGCCTTTACTCCTCAGTCATGGACTCTAACTCTCTGTTACCGTAAGCCCAAATTAACTCTTCCATAAAATACCTTGCTCATGGTGTTTTGTCACAGAATAGAAAAGTAGTGAATACGTTCGGCTAAATGGATGTAGTAATAAAGTGATTCCTAATGAGTTGTTATACCCATAGATTAATTCATCTCTCACCTGTCACCAGAGAAGTTTCTATTTGCAGTATATACAGATTAACACAGAGACCGAGAATTGGCAGAAGTGCAGAGAATGAGAGACCACAGAATGCTCAGCCCTCAGAGGGACATCTATGTCACAGACCCTCCTCCCAAAGCTCAGGGGTGATTGCAGGAGAGAGGGATGGGAATCGTGTAAATGCCTGAGGCTATAGATGACCACAAGGAAACAGTGTCTTCCAGACACATCAGATCAGCTCCACAGATGAACTCACAGCAGCTACGATGACATCGCAAGACCTGTACAAGCTCCAGCCAGACCAAGCCCTAACATGTAGAAGAGAAGTGGGCATGAAGTCTCGCCCAGCTAAGGAGATATTGGATAGCAAGCAATAGCTGTTGAACGACAGAGGTGAGTTGTGGGGTGGTATTGTGTTCCCCCAAAATATTGTGCACCCTAATAAACTTATCTGGGGTCAGAGAACAGAACAGCCACTAGATACAAAGACTAGAAAATGGTGGCACTCACACCTTTAATCCTAGCATTCCAGAGGTAGAAATCCCTCTGCATCTCTGAGTTCAAGGCCACATTGGAAAAAGCCAGGCATGGTGACACACACCTTTAATCCCAAGAAGTGAGCCTTTAGTCCCAGGGAGTGATGGCAGATAGCAGAAAGGTATATAAGGTGTGAAGATCAGGAACTAGAAGCATTTGGCTGGTTAAGCTTTCAGCAGTTCAGCTGAGATTCATTCTAAGGAAACAGGATCCACTGAGGAACTGGCAAGATGAGGTAGCTGTGGCTTGTTTTGCTTCTCTGATCTTCCAGCATTCACCCCAATAACTGGCCTTAGGTTTGATTTTATTAATAAGACTTTTAAGATTCATGCTACAGTGAGTTTTCTCTAAGAGTGAAGCTCCTGATAAGTTGACTACCCTTCAGTGGAAGGCCACACATCTGAGAATATATGGGCAGCACAAATTGGACTTAAGTATTGTGGACACTTATTGTCTTAGTTAGGGTTTCTGTTGCTATGATGAAACACCGTGACCAAAAGCAACTTGAGGAGCAAAGTGTTTACTCTTACTTTCATAGAACAGTTTATCATCAAAAGCATTTGGGGCAGGAACTCAAACAGGGCAGGGACTTGGAGGCAGGAGCTGATGCAGAGGCCATGAAATAGTATGAAGACTGGCTTGCCTCATGGCTTGTTCAACTGGCTTTCTTTTCCTTCCTTCCTTCCTTCCTTCCTTCCTTCCTTCCTTCCTTCCTTCCTTCTTTCTTTCTTTCTTTTGTTTGATTTTTTTTTTGAGACAGGGTTTCTCTGTGTAGTTTTGGTGCCTGTCCTGGATCTTGCTCTATAGCCCAGGCTGGCCTTGAACTTAGAGAGATCCTCCTGGCTCTGCCTCCTCGGTGCTGGGATTAAAGGTGTGTGCCACCACTGCCCGGCTGGCTTTCTTATAGAACCCAGCTTGGAGTATCCTCACCCACATGGGCTGGGCAGTCCCCCACCAATCATCAATAAAGAAAATGCCCTGCAGGTTTTTCTGCTCACAGGCTGATCTTATGGAGGCATTTTCACAATTGGGATTCTTTAACTCAGATGACTCTAGCTTGTGTCAAGTTGACATAAAACTAGCTATCAGACACACAAAGTTGGATGGGTAGCAAATCAGGGCTGGATCTGGGTAACGGGAATGAATGGGATAAAAACACAAAATTTTAAAAGAACTAGTAATATTTTTTAAAGCATGGAAAAAAGAACTCAACTTCAAGCTTATCCTCTGTATCATTTGTAAAGCAATGTCGTCTATAGGTTTCCTTCCTTGTTTTCGTGATACTTCTTCTATCATATACACAGTATCCCTGTGTAGTATTTTTAAACAATCTACTGGCTATATTAACTGTTAGCTTCTGATTTTAGATTCACTAGCACACAAATATAAGCTGCAAGAAAGATATTCTTTTCTCCGATTTCAACAAAGCTTACAAAGTTCCAGTCTTCTTGTAGGGAAGATAGGTGTCGATGAATTTTGAATACCTTCCAGATTACACTATTTAAAATTAATCAAGGAGAGGGTGTCATGTGCCAAAAACTCCTGCTTTAAGCTGAATTTGAGAGGCTTTTTTTTTTATGAGAGATGCAATGAACAGTATTTGAGGATATAAAGCAATGGTGAGCTATTTATGTGGTTGCCATTAAAAACTGACAGCTATGTGCTAGCCGAATGATATCCTTTCAGTGGTGAAGCAGAGGTGGACCTTTCACTAACCAAGATTCAAGGCTGAAGAACTCTCAGGGCCCCAGTTTCCTCAAAGGTGGGAAGTCCAGGATAATTTGTAAGGATGTCAGGCCTATCTGGGCCCAGCAGCTTAGAGTTTGAGTCAAGACATCAGATTTGGGATTCACTTGAAACTTCAAATACACTGCACTAGGTAAAGGGTTGTTGTGACTTAACTGTTCATGTTAGTGACTGCACCAGAAGCTGTGAAACTGGAGGTCCGTGTGTGCCTGAACATGGGGTTAGAATGAAGCATTCTCGATAAGTGAGATCAACTTCCTTCTGAGACTTAAACAGAGTAAACTTGCATGTGGATAGTATTTGTCCACACACATTTACCGACATATGCATCTATGGCTTTAGATTTATAGAATTAAAATGATCACCACATATGGTGATTTAAAGAAAATGGTCCCCTAAAGGGAATGGCACTATTAAGAGGTGTGGCTTTGTTGGAGACAGTGTGTCACTGTGGAGGTGGGATTTGAGGTCTCATAAATTCTCAAGCCACTCCCAGTGACTCAGACCACTTCCTGTTGCCTGTGGATCAAAGATGTAGAATTCTCAGCTCTTTTTCCAGCACCATGTCTGCCTGCATGCTGCCATGTCCCATCATGATGATAATAAACTGAACCTCTGAACTATAAGCCACCCAATTAAATGTTTTCCTTTATAAGATTTGCCATCAAAATGACTCTGAGATACCACCTTACACCTGTCAGAATGACTACGATCAAAAACACCAATGACAGTCAATGTTGGAGAGGATGTGGAGCAAAGGGAACACTCCTCCACTGTTAGTGGGAATGTAAACTTGTACAACCACTGTGGAAATCAGTATGGCGGTTTCTCAGAAAATTAGGAATCGAACTACCTCAAGACCCAGCCATCCCACTCTTGGGCATATACCCAAGGAATGCTGATTCATACCATAAAGATACATGCTCAGCTATGTTCATAGCAGCACTATTTGTAATAGCCAGAACCTGGAAACAACCTAGATGCCCGTCAACGGAAGAATGGATGAAAAAAGTGTGGTACATATACACAATGGAGTACTACTCAGCAGAGAAAAACAATGACAGCATGAAATTTGCAGGCAAATGGATGGAACTAGAAAAAATCATCCTGAGTGAGGTAACCCAAACCCAGAAAGACAGTCATGGTATGTACTCACTCATAAGTAGATTCTAGATATAAAATAAAGAATAATCAGACCACAACCCATAGAACCATGGAGGCTATATATATAGCATGGAGGTCCCTAGGATGACTGTGGCTTATAATAAATTTCGGTTTTACTCAATTATTGAAAAAAAATAGCCAAATGAATGGAAACACATGAACTATGAACCAAAGGCTGAGGGGCCCCCAGCTGGATCAGTCCCTCTGAATAGGTGTGACAGTTGATTGGCTTGATCAGTTTGGGAGGCAACTAGGCAGTGGGACCAAGTCCTGTGCTCATTGCATGAGTTGGCTGTTTGAAACCTGGAGCTTATGCAGGGACACTTGGCTCAGTCTAGGAGGAAGGGACTGGACTTGCCTGGACTGAGTCTATCAGGTTGATCGCAGTCCTTGGGGGAGGATTTGCCCTGGAGGAGGTGGGAATGGGGGGTGAGCTGGGGGTAAGGGGAGGGAGTGGGAGGGGGGAGAATAGGGGAACCTGTGGCTGATATGTAGAACTGAATGGTATTGTAAAATAAAATAAATAAAATTTAAAAAAAAGAGTTGCCAGAACGTTAATATGTGGCCTAGAGATTGTTCTTGTGATATTTTAGTGAAGAATGTGACTGGTTTTTGCCCTTGTCCAAAGAGTCTGCCTGAGGCTAAAGTGAAGAGTTTTGGATTAATTTCATTGACAGAGAAAAATCTCAGAATAGCCTAGTATAGACTCTGTTGTATGGTTACTAGTGTTCATGCTTATAAATAATCTTAATGAAAAGGAGCAAGCTGAGCAAGGTAACATACAAATGTAAAATTTGAGGAGGAAAGGGGGTCCAGGAAGTGGAATGAAATGGAATGGACCTTACGTCCTGTGTTCAAGGAGATAAACAGACTAAGAAATGGAATAAAGGGAACGGTGATCTCAGGGCAAGATCCCACCGGCTTAGTTTCCAACTTGTGGAAAGGAATTAAAGAAAAGCTTAGAACTGGATGTAGTGGTGCACACCTTTAATCCCTGCACTCTGAAGGCAGAGGCTGATGGGTCTCTGAGTTTGAGGTCAGCCTGGTCTTCAGAGCAAGTTCCAGAACAGCCAAGCTTACCCAGTGAAGGTAACCATAAAAACCAGAAAGCTGCTGAAGATGTAACTGAAAGATCTCGGTGTTCAAGGTCAGCTTGGTCTACAGATCCAGTTTCAGGACAGCCAAACTTAGGCAGTAAAGGAAACCATTGAAAATAGAAAGTTGTGAAAGATATAATTGAATAAGGGGGCCACATTCCAGCCCCAGTAAGCAGCAGACCTTGGCAGCTTCTGCCACGTGGATCTGGAGTTAAAGATAGAAGAAATGGATTATGGAATTTGCCTCCACAATTAAATAAAGCCACTGGGACCAGCCATGTGTTAAGGCTCTCCCTGAATGGAGTCCTAGAGAGGCCATTGCATGAAGCTGTGAAATTGAAGCCTGGATTGTCTTGGAGACAACAAGATGTCGGAGATGCCAGATCCATGGGATGACTTCCAAAGAAAGCTGCTAACAGGGAGTGGAACCAGCCCAAGAGAAAGAAGTATATTGCAGTCAACAAAGCTGAAAGGAATTGGAGACCTGAAGAGCATTTTGACATTAGACATGGAGATGCAGAGTTTTTGAGTTTGCCCAGTTTGTGGTTTTTGGTCTTGCTTTGGTCCAGTATTTCCTCACTATGCTTCCTTCCCTGTGTTTTGGAATGGTAATGTATATCCTGTGCCATTATATGCTAGAAGTATGTGAGTATGTGGTCTGATTTTTTGTAGGAATATTGAGAGCTGCTGGTAGCAGTGGCTTTACCAGAGGCTGTGGGAATGTACAGGAGATGGCGTCGACACACCAGAGGAGTAACCCTCTCATGGGGGAATCTTGTCTGAAAGGCTTACATGACCATAGATAGACTCTAAAAACTGGTTGCTTCTGTCTGTAATTTCTCTCATGTGCCACTACATGTCTTCCCTAAAAACAGCTATGGGTGTGGAGATTGATGTAACTGTGTGGAGACAAGAAAAACGAGGCTGTATAGAAAAGAGGTGTAACTGTATGTAGAGATGTATGGCTGTGCAGGAGAATGTGCAGGTATGTGGTTATATGGAGAATGTGTGGAGAATGTAACTGTAGAAAGATATGGGGCTGTGTGGAAACAGATTCAGAAAGAGGATTTCTTAAGATGAAGCAAAAGAGAAAGTTACCACCAGAAAGTGTGTGTTTCCTGATTTCTCCCCTCAGATAGAAAATTCTAGCCTTTGCTGCATTCATGGATTTTTTTTTTTTTTGCATACCCTGAAAACCAGTATAGGAGATTACAGTTACAAGGCTGCATGGATCTCAAAAGAGACTTTGAACTTAATACCTTTAAATAAGTTTGAGACTGTTATAGACAATGGAGACTTTTGAAGTTGGACTGAATGCACTTTTGCATTATGATATGGCTATTAGCCTTTGGGGGTCAGGAAGTAGAATATGGTGGTTCGAAAGAAAATGGCCCCCAAAAGAAGTGGCACTATTAGGAGGTGTGGCTTTGTCGGAGTAGGCAAGGCCTTGTTGGAGGAAGTGTGTCACTTTGGGAGTGGGCTTTGAGGGCTCATATATGCTCAAGGCACTCCTAGTGACTCAGACCACTTCCTGTTCCTGTGGATCAAAGATGTAGAATTCTCAGCTCCTTCTCCAGCGCCATGTCTTCCTGCATGCCGCCACTATGTTCTACCATGATGATAATGGACTGAACTTCTGAACTGTGAGCCACCCAATTAAATGTTTTCCTTTATAAGAGTTGCCATGGGCATGGTGTCTCTTCACAGCAATTTGAAACCTAACTAAGACACCATACAATTCTTAAGCATCTCATTGCTCAGGTAAAAGATTATATGCTTGGTCTCTGGTGACCAGGTTTAGATTCAAGTTTTAGCCCCATATTGTCTCTATTTTCTTGGCCATCTTATGTAATTTCTTTGTTATCCAATCTGTCTGTGTTTTATGTAGTACCTAATTTATGGGCTCAGATTTACAAAGCATCTAGTTTAGAAGAAGAATTATGCACATAACAAGTGCTATGTAGTATTTGCTTAGTAACATTTTTCTTAAAGGAACAGGATTATAAAGAGTAGTAAAAAAAAATACCTATAAAAATGTGTTGTTGTTTTGAGAAACAGTCTCACTATGTACTCCAGGCTGGCCTGGGACTCTCTGTTCAGTACTCACACCCACAAGCTTCCTTCCTCACTTTCCCAAGGCCTGAGGTTACAGGCCTATGCTACCATACCTGGCTCTAGAATCATATTTTGAGAAGCATTACCTCTTTGTTTCAGTAATTGATAAAACTGGAAGACAAAAGTCCCTTTTTAATATTGATTATTCTAGATTTTATTTTTTTAAATGTATAACTTCTAGTTATTATTTTTTTATTATAAGTACAAGCTGTGTTTTATAGGCAGCAATCTTTAAAAAAGTGCATTTTAAAGCAAACTAAGAGCTATATAGCTTACACCTTAAATGCGGTCCTTAGGAGGCTGAGGCAGGAGGATTGCTAGAAATTCAAGGCTATCCCAGACTACAGAGTAGACCCTGCCACTGATGAACAAAAACAGACAAACAACAAAAGAAAATAAAGCACACAGACATCTATACCAGGGTAAATAGAGGAGGGAACAGAATGATGTCCACAGTGTAAGGCAGTATGACTACCACCGTTATTATGGACTTTTGTCTCAATCTACCAAGTGACAGCACTCAGAAAAATTAGTATTCTTGGATCCAAGAATGACCTGGGACAGATAAGCAATCATCTCTGTGCTTCAGTTTCTTTCTCTATAATGTGAAAATAGTAATATATTCTCTATTACATTGTTATAGGAGTTAAATACCTCATATTTTAAACATGCTCGGCAACAATTACGGCCAATATTAATCTTGTTGATTTTGTTATTGAGTACCTCATTCACATTATTTTCAGAGCTATCCATTAAAAATACATGTCGCTGATATCTGCTGACTCCATAGGGAGATTACAAAAGAATCAGTGACTGATGGAGTCCTCTAGAAAGGACTGTGGTGACCCATATCCACACATAGAGTGAGCCAGATTCCACAGCACTAATTGTCAAACTGTGAGTTATGTATTAAAAATATGTGGATTGCTGGATTAAAAATAGTCTGTATTTAAGAATATGTGGATGCAGGCCAGCAAGATGGACCAATGGATAAAGATGCCTACTGCTGAGCCTGAGGACCTGAGTTTAATCTATGTGGTGGAGAGAACCAATATACCAAAGATTGTCTGACTTTTATACACACACACACACACACACACACACACACACACACACACACACACACACACAAGCATACTCACAAACCCACACACATGTACACACACAGAGCAAATAAATATAATAAAATATGTGTGGATGGGCTGGAATGTGTGACTTTGATAGAGTGCTTGCCTAGCATCCATTAAGCCGTGGGTTCCTTCTCCATTAACAAACCTTAATTTTTTTAATGGAAAAATTATTGTGAGTTTAGAGAACTAAAATAAGTAAAATAAAATGCTGAAGAGGAAAAAATATGCCTAAGAAAAATGATAGAAAAGTTTTGCCTCATTTACATGAAAAAAAACCCAAACAACCAAACAAGCAATATTGTTTATGCCTCTGGAAGACAGTTGAACTTGATTTTCATGGATAAGAGCGCGTAACTGTCTTAGTTAGGGTTTCTATGCTGTGAAGAGACACCATGGCTATGGCAACTCTTATAAAGGAAAACATTTAGTTGGGGGTGGCTTACAGTTTCACAGGTTTAGTTAATTAGCATCATGATGTGACATGATGGCATGCAGGCAGACATGGTGCTAGAGGAGCTGAGAGTTCTACATCTTGATCTGCAGGCAACAGGAAGTGAACTGTCCCACACTGGGTAGAGCTGTTGTATATATGAGACCTCAAAGCCCACCCCACAGTGACACACTTCCTCCAACCAGGCCACACCTACTCCAACAAGGCCACACCTCCTAATAGTGCCACTCCCTATGGGCAAAGCATTCAAACATGTGAGTCCATAAGGCTATACCCATTCAAACTACCACAGTAATGGACTGTACAGTGGAGAGTGAACTGGGTGACATAAGGGTTTCTGCACATAGACCACATTCCTACCGCAGGATGGTCTCTCAATAGAGATAATGTATGCATTACTTCTAGAAATATTTAGGCATGGCACCAGCAACCACTATCCTGGATGTTTAAAGTGATTAAAACCAATTCTGAGGCATGGGCAATGATCTGATAGCTGCATTGCACTGTGTATCACTGACCAGAACTTCTAAAGGATGTGAGAGCACAGAGCTGAAGTTGGCCCATCAGTCCTCATGGTGGGCTCTTAAAATGGACGATGCACAGGTGATTAAAATGAGCTGCTTCCTCCAGTTACTCTGTGGTATGATGTCATTACTTGGTAGGTGCCAGGATATGAGCAAAAGCTATGGACTTAGGTGTGTGATACACTGAGGGCAGGTTGGCACAGAAGCATAAGGATCATGAATTCATCAGGAGTCTTTCAGAAGCTCAATGTCACATCTAGCTACATATGGAAGCCAGACAGGAATGGGAAATGCAAGGGGCCATAGCTTTTACTTTTCAGTCTCGTGAGATGGTTTTTGTTTTGTTTCTCCTAAAAAAAAATCTGAGAATTCCAAACAGAGCATTGCACTGTCTTGTCTGTGTCTCCAAGGCAAGTGCTGATGGAGCATGTCCATTTTCAACAATCCTGATGTCGAAATCCCCAAGGGGCATGATTCCAAATTCCCCTGATTGAAGTTCAAAACAACCTTTTAAGATAAAGGGCACAGATCATATCCATCTTTTCCTTGACTTTTCAGCTCAGTTTTCTGCCTTCATATAATTTGAGTTGAAACTTTCTATCTTCCAATTAGGAAAAAAAAAAAAGAATCCATTATTCACTCACCCACCCACTGTTCATTCTTTTATTTAGTAAATACTTAGAAGATGCATATATTTATAGAATTATTGTGTAAAGCTTAGGAGGCTTCAATAGAACAGAAAGCTAGGAGACTCTAAAAGACATTTGCAAAAATAGCCATAAGTGTATACAAGAAGAAATATGGGGGCTAGACTAAGAAAATAAATCTTTGACAATTGGAAGGAGCAGAAAATTAGGATTCAGCATACAGTTTTGAGGAGAAAAAGGCAGCTTTTTAATCAGGAGCACTTTAAGGCTTTGCATGAAACTTACTGATTTATTGTTGGTCATTGAATTCATAAAGAGATCTTAGTGCATGATCTTACCATAGGTTCAGGGCTTATAATTCTCTCCTTAAGCCATCACTACTGGCCAGGGTGGCACAAATTCACATGATAGGAAAGATCTCTTCGATAGATGAAATATCAAGGCCATGAGGCATAAAGCAAGCATGGATCCCCAAATGACCCCCCTTTCCCCCCCCACACTTTTTAATTTTATAAGGGAACAAACTGGCTGTCTTTGGATGACTGAGCCACAAGAAGGCAAGTAGCTCTAGTGTTGATGCCATGCTTTCCTATACAGTGGTGGAAGATGCTTGACAAACCACTCAACTTGTTGGCTAACTTATGTCAAGATAAGTTATAAATATCATTTCTCCAAAAACCAAATGATCAACTTCAGCAGCTGTATTTTGATATCCAGATAGATAACAGGAAAGTAGCCTGCTTGTGTTTTTCTCCTAAGCTTAACATCCTTTTTTCCTGAGGGGTCGTCATTTGTGATTCTTGGTTAAGGCTAGGGAGGCAGTTCATCTTCAAACTAAACTTCATTTATAGGAGTGATGTTAGAGATCCCCTGGGGTCAAGGTAGACCCTTAATACTTCCTGTCCATGAGACCTTTGAAAATATTCTGTCTTTTTCATGCCTGACAATACAGGATTCTGTTGCTCCCATCCACAAATGGTACTGGTACTGACTTATACCTTTGATCTCTTTAAACATGCTCATTTGGCTCCCTGTTACAGAAGTGAAGCAACTCTGAATTAAGATAAAAAAAAAATACCAAACAGGGGCAGAAAAAAATGGTTCAGTAGTTTAGAGCATGTGTTGCTCTTGCAGAGGACCCAGGTTTGATTCCCGATACTTCAATGGTGGCTCATAACCCATGATATCTCCAGGTCCAGTGGATCTGTTGGGCTCTTCTGACCTCCACAGGCACCAGGCACCCATGGTGCACATACATACGTGTGGACAAAACACCCGTCAACATAAAATTAAATTTAAAGTGCCGAACAACTCTTTTTATTTTCACAAGGACACAATATCTTTGTCATCTACACAATGCATCTTTTTTCAGTCAGCAGCCAGTGTGGACCATTTGTGAGTGTGACTGCATAGGAATCTCAATTTTCAAATGTCTATGACGCATCTTCTGTCAAGAGCCCATTTGAGACTAAGGTGGCCCCCAGCCCTTCATCTTCAAGATTCTCCAAGATGCAAACATATTATGCCCTTAGTTCTCAGGTAAGCTGATTTTAAAAAGGAGGTGTGTAGACCTCATTTTTTTTGTCTAACAGTTTATATTATCTGTTTGGCCCTGAATGGTTCTTAAATAAAGAACAGTAAGACAAATGCTCTTGATGTTCAACAGGAAGTTGCTCCTTTTACCAATGAATGCCCTTCTGATCATATTTCCCTCTCAATGGCAATTTCTGAGAAGCTCAGAGAGACTTTCATACTTAGAATATTTTTCCTTGGTCTTGATTTACATATAATTATCCCTTCACCTTTATGTCTTGGCACGTACGTCTTTTGTTATATTCACCCTTTTCTACTTACTTGGGATTTTTAAAAAATTTTAATTTTGTGTATGGGGGTGTGGGGGGTGTGGGTGTAGGTGTAGGCTGTCAGAGGGGTGTCAGACCTCCTGGAGGAGAAGTTACAGCCACTTGTGAGCTGCCTGATGTTGATCCTGGAATCAAACTTGAGTCCTCTGCAAGAACAGCATCTCTCCAGTCTCTTCCTTGAGATTTTTCATTGTAAGCTGAATTACACAGCACCATACATCATTTGGAAGTTATGAGTATACAAATACACAGATGAAAAATAGCTCCTAACTGGGCACTATGACACGTACGTTTGATCCCAACATGCAAGAGGTAGAGGCAGGAGGATCTCAACCTGAGAACAGCCTAGGAGAAAGAGATCAATGCCATAGTGCATTCCTATTGCAATCCAGAGAGTGGGGTTAGTATAACATGTGGGGTGGAATGATAACCTGGGACATTTATAATTCAGACTCTGCTTTGAGGCTGTTGATCAGAGACTCTTGTTTTCCACAAGCTTTTCCAGTGTCTTTAAAAACAACAGAGTGAAAGCCACTGAGCTGGGCCATTCTCTATCTGATTAGTATGTGTATCCCTGAAAGTTGGTAAGCTGCCTTTAGGAGGAGGGCATGCCTCTTGTTTCACCAGTATGCCTTTAGCTCTAACAGAGCACGCCCTTAGATATTCAGAAAGGACTTGGTTAATTGAAATGTCTGGGGCCAGTGAATGGTAAACATCATGAGTGATTCCCAAATGGAATCAGGAAATTTTCGCCACCAAACAAGAACCTTGGCATCAAGTCGCAATGAGAACAGATGATATTTAAACAGCTTCACACTTGGGAAGAATGCCACCAGGAATTTCCTGGTCACATTTAGGCAATTAAAGAGATACAGATATCAGAGATACTCCAAGTGTGAATCTTGAACAAGGGGGAAATGACATTATTTTATAAGATGAGAACTGATAGAGAATTGTCAAAAGCACGTTTGACGTTAAGCACGAGGGTCTAAGGAAAGCCTATACCGGGGACTCCTGAGGATAGTCAAGCTTAGAGACGAAAATGTGGGCTTTATATGGCTGTAAGTGAGCTGAATTTGCGGAAATAAAGGGAAATCGAGGAAGCACCGTGAAAAGAGAGGAAGGCATGCACAAGGCCCCACAGTGGAGAAGGCCCTCAGTGGACAGGGGAGGGGGACACACCTATCACAGAGACGAAAGAACAGAGACCACCACCCTCCAGAAATCAAGAGAAATGGCTTTCAAGAACATCTCCAACATGAGAAGCTTGTTTGCTGATGAGTGGACTGCAGTTTCCTGACGAGTTTTGCTCAGCAGTTTATGTACTGTGGAGGGATCAGCACACACAGAGGAAGAAGGAACAGAGGAGTCCTGGCTAGTCTAAGACTCATAAGAAGTGGGGTTTGGGCAGTGCTCCTAGCCTCTGAGATGCCTCTTGGAAACTGTCCCCTGCTCTGGTATAGCTGATCCCATATTGTATACCAGCTTCTGTAATGCTTTTTGGCAAATTAGGACAATGCCTCTTGTTCTGGGCACACCTATTCCCCTGTGTGTGCTGATGTGGCTTGGCGAGCAGGTAACAGGATGCATGTGTACCTTAAATAGCCTGTCTTTCTGGGGTGTTTTGTGCAGTGAGCAGACAGACGTTTCTGGTGGCACAAATATTGAAGTCAATTTCTAGTCCTTGGGCAAGCTGTCAGTCATTGGTAGAGGGTGGGGTGCAAGGAATGTATTTAAGGGGAAGAGAAGAGGACAAAAGGGAAGCATGAAAACAGCCATTAGGTGATGGGCAGAGAGGGATCCTCTTGCCATCTTTAAAGACTCAAGGAAAGTTATGTCTGTGAGTATTCTGTTAAAACACTGAGAAAGGTCTGAGAAGCATACATAGGCCGTGCTTTGCAAAGAATAGCAAGTTTAAAAAAATAAACAGCAAAATATGCACAGAGCGTGATAACTTTTGGACTACATGGAAGGGAAACTATGAAATTACACACATGTGTGCTTGCTATTTTGCAGAAAGAAAGAGAAGAAAAATATGCCAGAGGGCAGTGCATTCGTGTCCAGACAAGGTAGGAAATGAGATAGAAGAATGAAAGAAGGAAATGATAACATTTGGAGTATACATTTTTTGTAGAGTTTCAACTTGAAAATGGTGTTAATTATTTTACATATTCAAAAATGAAATGAGGTCCCTAATAAAGACAAAGAAGAAAAATGTCTGTACTGAAAGTCAAAAAAAGTTAACTTAGCTTTATTTTTTTCAAATGAATGACATAATCGTATTAAAAGGAAGAAACAAATGAAGACAAGATGGGAGAGAGGGGTGGCAACCCAGATAACTTGTGAACTTTGACAACCAGTGTTTAACTCGACACCCTCAGGATGGAGTATTTGGGAAGGGGAGAAGGGGTTATGGAGAAAATAAAGTGAACCCTGCTCTTTAAACAGGTTTGCTTATTGTAATGGTTCTAAAGCAATTATTATACTGTTTTAGATATTATTCTTTTTTTTTAGCAAATGAATAAATGTATTGGTGTCCTTGGCGTCTGTGGCTTTCAGGGTAGAAGGGAAAGGCACATATAGAAATAGAAATGCCAAAAAAGAATGGGTTGAAACTGGAGATAGTGGTGTGAATTTCTAACTTCTAAAACAAGTGTGTGTGTGTCATATATGTATGCTTAAGCATGTGCTAATATGCCTTTGTGAGTACTGTATGCATGCATGTATGTATGTACATATATATGTCTATATACTTCCATGTAGTACTTAGTTCTGTTAGCTTAAAGCATCAAAAGGAACAATATGTCTGTGGTATTAGACACACCTGACACACCTAACATTGTGTTATCCAATGATATTTTCTGTTAAAAAGAGTGAAGGTTCCTTGGAGCAACGGTGGGTTAAAGTGTGGGATACAGGACGAGGAGTCCGCTGAGCACAGCACAGTGGCAGACCACTTGCACAGATTCATGAAACCCTGGGTACCATCGCCCCAAATGCCAAAAAGACTTTTTAAATTATTTGAGGTTGGAACATGCAGCCACAAAATGACTGTTTGGTCAAAAACAAGAAATGAGTTAAAAGATATCACAAGAACTAGATTGAAGAAAATCTCATTGGCTAAGTCCGGGATAACCTGAGGGAAGAAAAGGTGTGGAGTTGTGAATCATGAAGGGTTGGGGAAAAGGAATTCCTGAGTTCATATACAGGATAAATAGGTAAAGATTAATGAAGGGGGCGATCTTCATGTGGTATACAAAATGCCCCTGACGAAAGTGGACAGTGTTGAAGTTAGGAAAATCATAGTTTTGCAGTTGTCTTGGCAAGGATTAGTTAGACAAGAAATATCAATGGGTGCTTAATATAGAAGAAAACTGGAAAGGGTTAGGATATTTTCATGACTTTAGAGTGTTAAAGATCAAAATGAATATATTGGGAGATGCTGTGGACACTATACTTCTCCAGATGTGACACCAGCTACAGAATACTCCGGCTGAGAATGCATGATCTCAGCCAACCTTATCACAATGAAAGACCAGACCAACATTCACTGAGAAATAATCTGTTGTAAAAAGGAGGCCTAGCTCTCAAAATCACTGTTGTAACGAGGCGGGTAAAAGTTGGGGAAATGGTTCTAGATTAAAGGAGGCAAAAAAAAAAAAAAAAAAAAATCTGACTTGAATTCAAGACCTAAAACATGCACTGAAGGGGGGGGCGGGGTAAACCTATACAGAAAATAATTAAGAAAGCTAACAGAATTAGAAAGATAATTAGATTAAAACATTGCTTCAGTGGATATTTATGACATTAACAACTGGGCTATGATTATGGGAGAGAATATAGGCATTTTTCCTATTAAGAAACACACAACGAAGTAATTAGAGGCAAAAGGCCACAATGTATGCAATTTACTTCCAAATAAAAACCAAATGTGTGTGTGTGGCTACTGCTGGTACCTGCTTGCATGTTTGGGGGCCGGGGGAGGGATGATACCAGACGAAATATTAATAAGTCTGTCTGGTTAAAGTTGCAGTATTTTTATTTATGAAATTCTATATTCTGTAAGTTCGAAACTCTTTTCAAATTAAAAGTTACAAAAACCGTTTGTCTCCTCTGTTGACTACCTGCTGCTGCAGAACCAGTGTCAGAGGTGGGGCCGAGTCTCCCTGGCCCAGGGGCTCAGAAAATACCGCTCAAAGATGATGAGGACATTTGAGCTAAGCTTTTCGGGAACCATAGGTCTCAGCTTTTCTCTGCAAACCAGACTGCCTTTGAGGAAAACTCCCCTATGTGAAGAAAAACCACAACAAAACCCACACATCTTAATTTCATCACATTAAATTTAATGAATATTTTTACTTTATAATTTGTTTCCTTCTACTGCTTTTTTTCAGATATGAAATAAAGTCCATGGGTGGGCAATGACATATTGTAAAGTATTTCTCAAGCAAAATATAATGATAAAAATGTATGTTCCTACTCGAACATTAATCTCGTCCATAATTAACTATTGCTTTTTTTCTTTCATCAGACTCTGACCTTTAAGGTGTTCCTGTTGTGTGTGTTTTTAATGCCTAACTTTTCTGGAAAATGTGCAGAGGTCATAATGAGGCATAATTATATACAGTATATAATTTTCTTTGGCCTTTTTCAAGTGCTAATTTCCCTATCATTTCTTCCTAAAGAATTTTTATAAGAAATCTATTTTAAAATGAAAGCCCTTTCTCCAGTTCTGACCTGAATTACTATTCAGTGAGTATTTAATAGAGACAGGAAATTTAGCAACACATATATAGATGTTAAGTGAACACTCTATAACATATCATCAATTTAACAGTAAATGAATTTTATGAATAGTTTTTTTGTTCCTCAATAGCCTGTATTTTATAAAGTATAAATACAATACATATAATAACTCACCTATCTCTTTAGTCCTATAAATTGCATATTTTAAAATGCGTAAAATTTTAAATCATCACCAGCACTGCAGAAAAACATTTTTTTTAACCGAACAAACTATGTAGACATGATTAATCATAAAGAGTTGTGAGGGCTTGACACAGAGGCAGTGGGTGGCCATGCAGCATCCAGTGCATTTATTTAACTTCCTTCCCTGTAACTTGCCAACCCACGACCCGAGGCATCAAATGGTAATTGTGACAATGGAGAATGAGCAAAACGTTTTCAAGTGGCTTTAAATGACTCATGACTTCAATAACCAGACTTGAGGATTGTAAGAGACTGAGGGTGTCCCACCATTCAGAGTCAACCAGAACTTGTCATAACCTTAAAAAAAAGAAAGGCATTATTTCCTATTGCTTTCTATGATGATCTGCAAACGTGTTTGCACGGAAAGACGCCGTCCGTCAATTAGAAAAGACTATCCAGACTTTTGAACACGGTGAGACGTATTTGGGAAAGTAGCCAATGGTGAACATGTGAAAACAGGATTGCTTCCTAGAAGTCTACAAATCCTTGCCAGAGTGCCACCCATCCTCTGAGAACACAAATATGGAGACTCGGTTCCCTTTTCACTCTCTCTTAATGGCAAGATACATTCCCGCAACTTGGCTTTTCACTTAAAGATTCAAAGAAATGACACATATTTGCCATGAAATGCACACAAAAGGAGTGATTTACTTTGGATTTCTCACTTAGTTTAAGTAACTTGATTAACCAATAGAACCAGACTAATTCCATAAACCTGATTTTTTTTTTTTTTTTATAAACCAGTGGTTAGGGAATATTGGGATTTAAAGAGGATTTTGAGCATTTTTATGTTCTTAATGCTTGCAATCATTTAAGACCTTGAATAAATTTTGCTAAAAAATACTTTACATCTATAATACCTCATTTGTTTACGGAGGTGGTATTTTGTTTTAAATGGTAGATTAAATGCAAAGGAAAGTTTTAATACTTTTTACATGGTTTATACTAACATATACCTATACTCATTTGCACTACATTAATAAGCTGCATTGCTGTTATGTCCTTATGATATGGAAAAATTTCCAAATTTATTCCTGAGGCTTCCAGTCAAACTTCCCCATGCCACATGATTGAAGGGAAACAACACAGTAGGGAGCTGATGAGCACAGCAGTTTGGAGGGTGAGATGCTGCGTCTGTGCACACCTGGGACATCTTCACCATCTTCTGACTCCACAGTTCACACCCGGCAAGGTTCCCGAAGCCGGTCGCCTGGACCGGCCATTTCCCAAAGTGATGGAGTCCACACTCTACAATGCGGCACTTCGGGTCTCTGTTTTGACTACTGTTTTTCTGAAGATCCGACTCCCCACAGCTCAAATTCTTCACGGTTGTGGGTCAACCAGGGCTATTCAGACAGGGTTGGCATAGGGCTGATCCTCTTGTGCTCTGGGAACCTTCCCAGGTTTCTTGGACACCTCTGGTTTAGTGTGTCTTAGATGATGTGATGCTACAAGGTTGCTAATCAAGAATAACATACACACCTTTAGGAACAAGTTTTTAAAGGATGAATTAGTTTTTAAACTACCCTTAAAACAATGTCGCTCCAGTCAGCTGTGCTGCCACCTCTTCAGTGGGGGAGAAGAGAGCAGAGTAGCCTCTTCACTGGAAACTGTTTATTGACAATTGCCAAAAAGTCTGCAAATGCCTGTCCTGTGTTCCTAATGTCTGTATCCCTGGGTTCCCATGTTCAAACCTAATCTTCAGTGCAACAGTATTAAGAGATGAGTCTTGGGAAGGTAAGTTGTGAATGGGGTAGCCGCTCTTAGAAAAGGCTGGGGAAGCTTGTCCATTGCCCTTCCTGTGAGGAATCGACAAGGAGGCCCATCAATGAAGCATGGAGCGTGCCCTCATCAGACACTGCATCTTCTGTTGGCCTGATTGTGGCCTTCTGAGGTTTCAGATTGTCTAGCTATAGATTCCCTTGTTTACAAATTTCCCAGAATCAAGCATTTTGTTATATCAGTCACAGTGGACCAAACCCACCTCACGTGTGTGAGCATCATCCAAGTTCTGCATGCATGCTGCCCTGGAAAAGAATCTGAGGAAAGTTGCATTCAGCAGGCCCCGATTTACTTCAAAGCACAAAGGTAAACAAACTGCATACCTTCTGCCTAGGTGGGAGGCCTTAACAGAGAGTTGGATGGTCTCCAGGCATTAGTCACCACACCTCCTGCTAAAGAAACCTCACTACCGTGGACCTGATCTATGCATAGCATACCATTTTCCTTTGGACATGCAAACCTGTGGCAAGTCTCCGATGCAAAGGCAATTGCTGTGTGGGAAGCATGTGGCTGTTTTTAAAAAAGCATCTGCATGCCTTGCTTGGGTGTTCTCGGGCTATGCATGTGACAGTGTGGCCCACAGCAAATCAATAGAGAAAGTACAGGATTGATTACATTGGACTCTTCCACTCCGTGAGTGTCTACCCACGACTACAGCAGGGTCTCATCTGAATACCCACTTCCTTAGTACATATGTAGTATGAATCTTAAAGAGTCTTAATAAAAACAAACCCAAGCCAGGTATTGGGTTAAAGCTGGAAGATCAGAGAAGCAGAACAAGCCACAGCTTCCTCACCTTATAAATTCCTCAGCTGATCCTGTTTCCTCAGACTGGAAGCCTCTGAGTCCTCATCTGAATGGATCTCAGCTGAACTGCTGCTCAAAAAGCCTAAAAGCGTAACCAAGTCTAGTTTCTGGTCCTCACACCCTAAAATACCTTTCTGCTTCCTGCCATCACTTCCTGGGATTAAAGGCTCTTGTTACCATGCCTAGCTGTTTCCAGTGTAGCTTTGAACTCACAGAAATTCAGACAGATCTCTGCCTCTGGAATGCTAGGATTAAAGGCGTGTGCTACCACTGCCTAACCTCTATGTTTAATATTGTGACTGTTCTGTTCTCTGATCTCAGATAAGTTTATTAGGGTACACAATATTTTGGGGAACACAATACCACCACATACATGCATCTTTTTATATATGACATAGGAATGAAAGTTTTATATATATACATATATGCTAGTATTTGGGCCGAAAAATAAATATTTTTTAAAAAGACTAAAATGACCTGGCTTAATACTTAGGACTGCTTTAGGAAAACACTTAGAGGAAAGATCTCAACTTATTGGTGTATCGAGTTTAGGTTGCACCAGTTTTTCTGGTGTTTTTGTTTTGTTTTGTTTTGTTTTGTTTTCCGGAGTTGAGGACCAAACCCAGGGCCTTGCACTTGCTAGGCAAGTGCTCTACCACTGAGCTAAATCCCTAACCCCTTCTGGTGGTTTTGATTGCACTAAATTTCCAATCTATAACTAACTAAATTCTAAGTCAAATTCAAATTCTTCAATTACTGATGTGGAACCATCTTTTAGTTCATGAAACAAAGTATATTTTATTCTTCTAAAATTATAAGTCAAATGAAAACATGTACTTGGTTCCTGGGCTACATAGAGTTGGCTGACCTTTGCCTTAGAAAATAATAGAATAGTGTGACTTAAGAATATCAATGAATAAGTCACTCTTCATGGAACTGAAATTGACAATGTAATAAAATCTAGAAAGAAAAACTTGTATGTTCTATGTCCCATTGACTTTACAAGTTATAGTCTACCTCCCTCTAAGAAAATGGTATCAGAGTTTAGAATTTTACAGCCCAGGGATAAAAAGAGAGTTTATAATGGGTCACATAGGAAACATCTCAGCTACCCTGACCACACAACTTCTGCTGTGTCTAAGTAACTTTGGAGTTAGAGTGGAAAAAGTAACTATATGTAAACAAATGTGCGTGGCTGTGTTCCAATAAAACTTTATTCACTGACACAAAATTTGGAATTTCATAGAATTTTCACATATCACAAAACATTCTTTTGTTTTTTTTCAGCCACATAAAAAGATAAAAGTCATTCTTTGCTCCCAGGTCAAACATAAACAGTCATTGGGTTGAATTAGGCCCGTGGGCCATAGTTTGCCAACCTCTGCCTTAGAAAATGAAAGAAAAATGTGAATCAAGACTGTTAGTGATCCTCGGACACTCCATCAAAGACCTGAGCACAGTATCTGCCTGTAAGCTATAGCTATAAATGCCAGTTCATCCTGAGCTTTACAATGAGAAGATAACTGGACTTCCAAGTTGTGAAGCATTCTATAAAACTGATCTCAGCTCTTCAGAAATGTCAACATGGTGAGGACCAAAGAAGGGATTAAGAGTATGAAAACCTACTCGGGATCAAGAAGACACAAGCTAAAAGGCCTGTGTGGTCACTGTTGGGGCACCAGACTGAAGGTAAAGGCACCAAAAAGAGCACATCTTGACAGTGAAGAAATTTTAATAAGGATTATTAAGTTATATTGTATAGTATTATAGACTTGTAGAAAATGCCCTTGTTCCTGGCCACATCAGCTCAACTCTTTACAAATGAAGTGTTGTACTCCAGAAATAAATTTCAAGTGGTACAATCGTACAAGAAGGTTTTTTTGTTTGTTTGTTTTTTTTTGTGTGTGTGTGTGTGTGGTGTGGTGTGCTTGTGTGTGGTGTGATGTGGAGAGGGAGAGAAAGAGATATCAAATATTAGCAGTAATTGTAACTGAATAATAAGTATGGGGACATTATTCTTCTACCACTTGGCTTTTCCAGAGATTCACTTCTCACAGTTCAATCCAGCAGACCATATGACGTATCAATTTGTTCATCGGAGTTTTGAAAATGTAGAGAGACTAGATACAAGGCAAATAAGTGGGTCTGGGGAAAATTCATTTGGAGAAGAGTCATAATTGTTGTATTCAAGGGTATGAGCAGAGGGAAACCTGTAACCTGTTGGAGACACAGAGCATGTTGAGTTACCTTTGGATGTCTGAGGTCACAACGCCTCACACCAGTGGCTACTCAAGGGATGTTTGAATGCTGGAACCAATAAGTGAGCAAAGGGATGGAAGGTCAAATCTGTTGTCCATGAAGATGTCAGGTTCGATTCCACTATAAAGAAAAGACTCAGGATGACTTCAACACTAGGCTGGACCACTGAAGGAAGTCAGGAATCCTTATTTGATTCACTTGTTTATTTGTTTATTTATTGAAATTTACAATAATAGAATAAACATATATCTTGAATATACTTTAGAGAAAACTCAGCACTTAAATGTCCAGACGCTTCTCTACATGTATGATGAAGACAGTCCCTTGACTTCAAGGGTTCCGTCTGTTAACATTCAGTTGGGTTGAAATGGATCTGAAATCAGGACATATTAAGGGCAGTTGGAGGAACAGTGCTTAGGAGAGAGAGGAACTGTCCTCAATTACCTGCAGGGTGACCATGGGACAGAAGGAGTCCTCTGGGCTGCTGGCTCTGCAGGAGACACAGGACCAATGAGCAAAACTCAGAGTGGGGGAGGGGCACCCTGTAGACATTAGCAACCTAAGGAAGCACATTCTAACAGAAACACATGCCCAGCAGAGGGACACTTTGCTTTACCAAATAACAAGCCATTGTCATGGGACATGTGTAGATAGAGTTGTTTGAGTTAATACACACCAAATGGGCTGTTTTTGAGGGTAACTGGGAAGGTAGCGTCTACACAGGATGAGAAACTGAGGCGCCTCCATCCCTCTGACTGGAAAAGGCATTGATGAACCCAAAAATCAACCTAAAAGTTTGGTGTTAAAGTTAGGTAGATAATTAATAAATATTTTCAAATCCTAAGTCTTCATGAGTACATAGGAGGCCAACAGTACACCATGGCCCATTTTTTCTTTGAATGTCTACCCAATGAACACAGACTTGATTATTAATTACTGACCAAGAGAAATTCAGGTTGTCTCCATATATAAAATAATGCCATATCCTAAAACAGGTCCAAAGATGTCCAAATATTTCCACATCTCTAGGGTTTGTCTTTCTCTGTACCTCAGGCTACTATCCCTGCACATTCTATGACTGCCTTGAGTCTAGCTAATTTTCCCTCACTTCCCCCTCTACCATACACTTATGTCTAACGTCTTCCCCTCACAATCCTCATCAACACTCTAACTAGATGCCTCCCAAAGACTCCTCTGGAAGAAGTCACTACATATTCAAAAGCCTAGAACGAACCATCCATTTAAAAAATATGTGCAGGAAAGGTTAGAAGGGGCAAAACCCACACAAAATTATTAAGGCGGTGAAATTACAGACAAGTGATATTTCAGTATTCCTGGGATGGTGCTAGTAAAGTTCCAATCATACAATAAAATAAAGCCCCAAATAAACTACAAGTACACCTAGTACACTGTACTCAAAGCTCCAACTCAACTCTGTAAACACCTTTCAGTCCTCTCCATTTTCCCTATCACTCCGTAGGGAACCCCTGCTGGCACTCTGCCCTCTACTCTCTCCTACCTTTCTCTTTGCCCCTTGCCCTCGCTGCTCTCTCTCTCACTGTGAGTCTTTCCCTACACTTGCATTCTCCCTCACCTGTAGGGCACCATGGCATGCCTTCTGTGTGGGCAGCCATTTTGTCCCTAACACAGGTCAGCCTCCAAAGGCAGCCCATCGTTCATAGCTGCATTCCCTGAATCTAGAATAGTGACTTGCAGACAAAAGATGCTAATGAGTGATCTGGTGAATGAATGATTGTCATTTCTGTGGCTACAAACTTCTGTCATGTTCTCTTTTTGAAATCTAATTATATACCGTGTGTGGCTTCACTTTGCATATCTTTTTTTAGTCATATGTTTTAATGCAGGAATCTCAGAATAAAGATTTTATACATATATTCCATGTTACCCCACTCAATACTCTGATTCAGCAGATTCTGTGGAATACCTACTGTGTCAGGCACTTTAGTAGGAGTGATGCTATAAACTAAAAGCTACATTTTTCAAGCCCCCCCCCCCAAAAAAACACCAAATGGAATATTTCTCTGCTGACTTTCTTAACAAAATAAATACACCTGAAATCTACAGTTTAAATAAAATAATAATCATTTTTCTATACTTTTTACCATCCACCAAACCCATTCAAATAATTATTTAAAATAAATTAGGACATGTAGGAGATCTCCAAACACAACTTTAAATCATTAACAAGTATAAATAAAAGCATGTAGTATAAAGTGGTTTTGATGTAGGGGAAATGGCCTTTAAACACCTGCTATTTCAGGATGTTTACTTACAGTGAGCAGAAAGACTCTGAAAGCTATGAAGGCTACAGGCCTAGTCTGTAGTTTAAGCAACTTAAGCCTTTTGTGCAATATGGATATTTGGGAAGCTGATACATGTTATTTTTTTTTTTTTTCAGAACCAGATGCAAGAATTTGGTAAAGAACACAGGTAGAAGAGATCATCAATTTTCCTTCCCCCCATAAGCTATTTTATTATGCCAATTTTAATTATCATGCAATCAAACGGGTTTAAGGCTTATATTCTCCACATCACTGACATCACAAACATGAAAGCATTTTATACTGTCATACATCAATGTGTGTACTAGCTTATACATATATACAGAAATTATTCACACATCTTAACCTTGCTATTTCCTCCTCTCAAACCAACATACTATTACCATGAAAGCAGCTTTTTAATTAATGGTATAAGAAATACAGCAAGGCACACTGTTTTAAAAAACGTTTTTCGCGTTACCACCTCAAGAAGCATAGAAACCAAAAACAAACTTAATAGTAGAATGTACCAGTTTATAATATACAACACTGTTATAGTTGTTTCTTGAAGTGCTGCATAGATTATTATTAAAAAGAAATAATGAAAATGGCGCTTTTAAATGTCACTTAATTTTGTACTAAGGACCAATATGTCTCCTCTATACTACAATCCAATCAAGGGTTGGCTTTTTAGGTAGATCTCTTTCAAGAAACATAGGTATAATACCATGAAAAATTTCAGAGCAAAACATACAATTGGTCAAGTACTGGCAGGGAGGGGTATCATTCCAGTGGGTTTAATGGACCATTGATTTGGTGAACTACAGAGCGTTAAGGGGGAGGCAGGACGGGAGAGGCAAACGAAGTCTTGCTGGAGAGAGAGGGCTGGCAGAGGTAGCTTGGGACAGGAATCCATGGGAGAGCAAGCAGCTTTGTGGAAATAAGAGATCACCTAAAGAGAAGCAATGCACACATCCAGATCACAAGGCCCACGTGGACAGACCGCGTTCAGAGGGAAGGTTCATCTTCAGAAAGTCAGTGTGACAGGCGGCAGTGATGGGACCCAAGACCAGCCCAGGGTGGATCAGGCCAGCCCTGAGCTGCAGCCAGGCTCTCTACAGGAAACAAAAAGATGACAGGAAAAGGTTTCAGAAGTGTCTCCATCATCTGCAGAACGAAGCCCTTTCAGGAAGCTGCTGTGGGGGGTCAGCTACTAAAGATCTGGAATGAGAGGTTAGGAGATGGGACTGTCCGCTAGCTCAAGGCTCAAACTACAAACCAAACCAAACCAAACCAAACCAAACCATGTCAGTTCACTAAGACAGCCAGATACTTTCAGACATCTATACGGTTTCAAAAAATCAAGTATGATCATCTTTTCTCTGGGTCATCAACTCACTCATTCTTCTGTGGGCGAGCTCAGTTTTACCAAGAGAGTTCCAAATCTGTATGAAAATGTCAGGCGGTTAATACCAAGGGATGCGACGATATACGGACAACAGTTCACAGACTGGGTTCCTGGCTCTCTGGCTAGCACTCCCTTCAGTAATTTGTGTGTGATGTTGAACAATTCTATTATGTAGTGATGAAACACTCACAAAATTGTGATAATCTTGAATGCTTTAGATCCATGCCTACAAATGGGTATAATTAGAATTCACAGCTCAAATGTTACTGTGTTTCATTTTTAGGTACAGGAAACATTGTGGAGACTAAACTGATTCAATTCTCTTTTTATGTGTGAGGATTGATACAAATGTGTTCCAAGCTCATTCTGGCCTACTTATTTCTAAATGGCTATAACACCTGGTCAAATCGGAGAAACATCTAAATTCCAGGATACAATTACTTTAGGTTGTCAGACCAGCTCTCAAAGAGAGCAGGCCTCCGCCTGCCTGGGTGTAATCTAAATGTTCAAGTGCTATAGCGGGGCTTGTCCTGACCTCTTAGAAGCAAATATTCTTCTGTGTCTTTCTGTCTCTCTCTGTAAACTTACAACCGTGTGTAGGAGTCAGAAAAAGTCTTCCAACTGTGGTTCCCACTACAGCCAAACAGGATGTTGAGAAGAGAGGGGAAGCGAGCGGGAATGGGGAGACAGACAGAGGCAGATGGAACAGAATTTGGTACAGTAAAATAATGCAGTAATTCAAGAAAGCACAGTGCAGCATTGCTCAAATGCTGAGGATGTGACTCATCAGAAATCTGCCACTGAGCAGGGAATCCTCGGGTGAAGCAAATCCTGTCTCAGTAAAGAGCTGGCAATTCAATTCCCTGTGGGTAATCAATTCTTTCAACTTGGCACTCTTGGGAACAGGCAGGCCAAATGGGCTCAAGGCCAAGTCCTCGTGTGTGTGTGTGTGTGTGTGTGTGTGTGTGTGTGTGTGTGTGTGTGTGTGAGAGAGAGAGAGAGAGAGAGAGAGAGAGAGAGAGAGAGAGAGGCTGACTTTATTCAATAAAAGCTTTTTTATTTAGCATGGGAAGTTATTCAGAAGTCCCAGATAATTCAAATCGCACCCAGAAGAGCCTTGGTTTAGTAAGGTGATTTAAAGGTAAGTTTTACAAGACTATCTGTGTAGTGTCTAGTGGAATAATAATGCACATGCTCCCAGCGTAGTTTCCTAAAGCTGCTTGGCCAGCCTTGGGGAGCCCCACACAGTGCCAGTGTGTGATGAGAAGTGTTTGCTCCTTCCACTCTCTCGGTTTATAAAAGCAAAGCAGCACTTTAACTGGTGTGTGTGCAAACCTGGGCACACGTGCATCAACATCAACAGTCATCTAAAATCTAAAGCTCTGTGGCCACCACCACACTTGCAGACTGATAAAGTAGACCAGCCAATGAAACTGAGACCAAAAGAAGTAATGAACACCCTCCTCCTGCCACCCACCCACCCACCCACCCACCCACCCAAACCACACCACACATGCACACAAACACACGCACACCACACACCACACCATACCACACCAGACATACACACAAACACACACACACCACACCATACACACACACCACACACCACACACACACACACACACACACACACATACACACACCCCACATACACATCAAACCATCAGAAAACCCGAAGGAGAAGACATGAAAGAACTCACTGGCTGCACATGAGGAGTTAACTTTTCATGCGGCAGGATTTACCCAGCCTGAAATTTAGGGTTAAACCATTCATCAAAGATCACAGGCTTATGATGAGGATTATGAAGAAATAACTGTCAGAATACAGCAGAAAGATTAGTGCAAAGTACATCTCTTAGGCAGGTCCTAGGAGGCATTCCAGACATACGCCGTGTGCTTCCTCCAAATTAGGCAGAAAGAGCTGTGTCTATGCAGTTACCTTGCCTTTGATGTGATTTGCTCTAACTGACCTCTCTATTTTTACAGAAATACGACGCACAAATGGATCCAGTGAAAAGCCCAGCAGTGTGTCTGGAAATAAGTGCACACGCACACACTGTTAGGCCACACTAAAGCTTCTCAAATGGGTTCAGAGGTTTTTAATTTGAACATAGTAAATGAAATAATTTTCAGAACTCTTCGAAAAGAATTTGTTCTGGTTGCAGACTATATGCACGGTTCTAAGTCATAAACAGTTTTGGATGGAATTGTAATCATTTCATCATCTGAGAATTTATTTCTGGGAAAAGAGTTCCAGTAAATTGGCCTTGGTGAATTGTGCTGTCCTGATACAAAGAAGGTCCCATCGAATGGTCCTCAAATGGTTTTTAAAAGGAAAAGCTTTGGCTGTTTGGGACCTTATAGGAAGCACAATGACAACAAATGAGCTCATCCGATGTTACATGTCACAGTCACCAGTACCGTTACTACACGTCCTAGCACCAAGTGCTGAACGCTTAGCAGCATTTTCAGATTGGCTAACTTCTCAGGTGACAGTACTCTGACTAGGTGAAAGTTTACTAGCCCCCAAAACCAGGCACCAAGGTGTTTCGTTAACATGATATTGCAACACACACAGACATGCATGCATTCACATGTGAACACACACGTGCACACACACCCTCAAATGTGGATAGAAGCAACATATGGCTGTTGACATAGCTCTGGGCTGATAATGAGTCACTTGGGGGCGATGTCAGTTCTGCAGAAGTAAAATCTGGCTGCTTCTCTCTTTGCCCACAACAGCACCCAGTGTGGGGTGCAACAGAACCCTGCCGACGGCCAGGCAAGCCGCTAGCAGTTTTACGCTGTCTACGCTTGTAAAATGTGAGGATTACAGAGGTCCATCAGCGCCTTCGCTTCCCTCAAAGTCAAAAAAAAAAAAGGGGGAATTGCTTATCATTTACATTTCATCTCAATTCCATTTCTCTATGTGAGGGAAAGAGTCTCCCAGAGGATCAAACAGGGAGCAGGCATTCCGGAGGCTTCTCCAGGGCCAGAGCTTTCTCTGCTCCAGATCTCAGCAGGACTGGGGACTCGGGTCGCAGTCACAGGGTGGCATACTCTGAGTGCCATTGCTTTCAAGCCTTTATCGCCTCTCAGAAAACAAAGTCAGCCAGGCTCTCGCTGGCCTTCTGGGGAGGTGGGCAGAGCCTGCATCCAATCAGTCCTAACAGAGCTGGCTCTGAGGCAGCTTCTGGAATCCCAGTTACTCTCCCTTAATGGTCAGTTTTACTGCATACTGATGGAGGATGTGATTATAGGGTGGGCACGACTCACAGAGAACACATTTCTCTCTTTCCTACTTTTGTCCTCGCTCTCAGCCAACTGTAAATAGGGTCTGAAATAGAAAATTAGTGAAGCTACATTAGTAAGTAGGATGGCTTTCTTCAGTTTTGCATACTGAGTTTATTTTTAGGGTACATGTATGGTATAGATTGCCCCCGCCGCTCCCCATTCTAGCAGCTCTACATAGAATCACACATTTTAATGAGCTTAGGGCACAGGTGTTGCAGAAAAAAAAAATAATGATGTTTGCCATTCATCTTTCAAATTAAATAATGTGTTCTTAAATAGTAACTTTTTTCATAATACATTATGGGAACAACATTTATCTGTCACATTTTAAAAGATGTATTTGTAATAAATGTAAATTACTTTTAGAAAATCAGTAATTAGGCTCATCAAAAAATAAACAATCTGCCACAAAAAAGATAATCTTTAGCATAGTTAAGTATAATAACTGTTATTTGAATAAGTTAACAAATTAGGGTAGATTGCTTCTGTAATTCATTTCCTATAGCACGAGTTTAGGTTACGCATTAGGCTTCTGCGGTGGGGGTGGAGGTGACACTAGGCACCTCATACTTTGGTGAAATACAACTCTCATATCTGAAAGCTAAATTTCTCCTTAAACTTGATCGAGGAGGTACATTCATCACTAAGGCTTAGAAATGGGAAATAACAGAATCTTTGTGTCACTTTTAGAGCTATCTCCCCATCTCAGAATTATCAATCAATAGCTGTCTTATTAAATATGAAAAGTAGGATGACGTTCTTATAAAAAAATTGATGGCAATCAGCCTGTCACCTTCAGGCAAACTTCAAAAATTCTGTTTTTATGAAGACACCATTAAGTTGTCATGTGCTTCCCCAGTATTTGTGTTCTGTACTGGTTCTCAGTCTGTGTGTGTTTAAGTAAGGGGCTCTCCTGCATCCGCTTTCTCCTCCTGTTGGAATTCTCTGGCATGGCCATGATTAGGAGCTGTGACAATACAGCCTGTACCAGGAAAATGAGTGTGATCATAGTTATGTTGGGTAGAAGCATAAAGAGAAAGCCCAGGTCCGGAGACACAGTCCTTGTTCATCCCCAGGCAGTTCCAAGTAGGAGCTTAAGTGAGGAATGCAGTTACTGAGTATGCATTTTGATGATCAAGTATGGCTGCAACTTGGATAGTATTTTTCTCCCCCAGTTGAAGAGTTCAAAGCCCTAAACACGGATCAGCTGTTTCCTCAGATTCTGTATCGCTTTTGACAAAATGATAAAATGAATGTCATTTAAATGCCAAATTCTCACCAGTTTTCCCCTTTTTGCTTTTCACTGTTGCAAACGTTTCTACTTAAATGTCTTATTCAGATATGTCTATGTCATGACTGGCCATTCTGACTAGTCTTCTGCAGTGGTTCTATTAATGCAAACTCTCTCTCTCTCTCTCTCTCTCTCTCTCTCTCTCTCTCTCTCTCTCTCTCTCTCTCACACACACACACACACACACACACACACACACACACATGCACGCATGCACGCATGCACACATGCACACGCAGACACATACATACTCACACATACTCATACATACCTTTCAATGAGATGATTTCCATGCTTGGGGGCATTATATTCTACCTACGCATGTTTCTATGTCGATCTTCATGAAAGCTTATAAGCTTTTCTTTACAGGTTAAAGTTTGCGGGCTGGGATAGAGCATTGCCTTGGCTTTTGGCTGTTTTGCATTCAATGGGAGAGCTGGACTTTTCGATTTGGCTGAAGTAGCGTTATTTTCTTCCGGCATTCCTGATTCACCTTGGTTTCTTGAACTTCCATCTTTACTGGCCTGTCCTGAAGGAGCGGTGAGGTCTGAGCTTTCTGCACAGCCCTGGGACGCTAGGGATGCACCATCTACCTCCTTTCCATTGTCAGCTCCTTTCTGAGGGGAAGGTCCTGAAGGAGCCACCCTATCTGTCTCATCACGTGAGAAAGCAACCTCGTTGAGCACAGGAGAGCTTGCTGTCCCTTGTACTGGCATAGCAGCTTCATCCAGAACTGCCGATTCGGTTGGAAGGGCACTAGAGACACAGGCTTTCTCATCATCAACAAGTTCATCCTCAACACAAGCTTCAAAGAAGCATTCGATGTCTTCCTTGTCATCTAAGCTAAAGTCCACGGTGTCTGGTGGCAACGGGGTGCTGCTCTTCTCATCTATGTAATTGGTGACCTCCCCACAGTCACTGTCATGGGATGACAGCGATAAGTAGGAATAAAAGTCCCCCTTTCTCAGGTGCATGGGCCGATGAGAATGTTCTAGGACTTTCTCCTTGATTTGAGTTAACGAAGTGGGAGCAGCCACCTCACTTTCAGGTTGGGATTTACTTTTGAGGGCCGTTGATGCCATGTCAATGATTTCCTTAACAAAGTCATGTACTGAACCATCTTCAGCATCCTTTTGATGGGAAACATCTGGCTGGCAGTTGCAACAGGAAGTGCTGTTGCTGAGAGAAGCACTTTCCTCCGTCTCATTTGGTTCGAGGAGGCAGCAACCAGCAGGTTTTCTAGCCCCACCTGGTGCATCGTTAGATGAAGATTTTAGTCCATCGCTGTCTTGTCTGCTTTCAACTCTGGTTTCCAACAGCAGTTCCGGGCAAGTGTTCTCAACGGGCGTGCGGGGGCCACTTTGATTTTCAGGATGGTGGAGGTTTGGACCTATCTGTGGAAGATGTCTATCATCTGGGGGACCAGATTCCTTTCCAGCAACATTTGAACCATCTAAACTGTTTGTCAATGCTTTACACTCACTGTGCTTGGATTCGGAACTCTTTTCTGCATTTAAACCAAGGTTCTCTGATGCCTCTGAAATTCCATTCTGCTTCTCCTTTTGTCTTTCTGGGGTACTTTCAATATTGCCATTTTCCATGTCAGCCACCCGTGGATCTTTACTAACTTCATAAATATTTTTCTTGTTTTCACCTTCTGTTCCTAAGTCATGGGTTCTGGGTGAATTCTTCCCATTTCCATTGTTTTCAGAGAGACATTTTATGGAGCCATTTAGAAGGGCCTCGATGTTCAGGGTGTCTGAGGGGTTGATCTTCTCACTCTGGCCTCCGCCTTCATTACCTTTCATTTCATCAGTGACACTGCACCGCTTCCTTTCTCTTGTCCAGGAAAATTTCGGTCTTATCCAAGTCTGCAGTTCATTCTTTATGTAGTCCAGCCCGGACATCAGATGGCTTTCTTCGTAGATTTCCTCATCTGTTGCAATGCTGGAATCATCGTCCTCATCTCTGAGGCGCGGCTCTTCTTCAGTCAGGGTGAGAGTGGAGCTGGAGAGGAGGTCACTGTCGTCTTCATCGTCTGTGCAAGCAGAGGTGCACGAGACATTCACGATCATGCTAACGTTGACGTCACTCTCATCAGCCACCGAGCGGTTCAGGCGCTTCCGGAACGAGGCATTTGATTCCGGGACCTTTCGTTTGTGTAACGCGATATCTTCTGAACAGAGAGAAAGCTCATCACTGCTGCTCAGTTCTGTAAGAGATGCTGGTGAATCTTCATTGACAGAAGACGCAACATCCAACGACATCTGGCCAGCAAAGGGTATCTTTTGGGAACTGCTTTGGAGAGTGAGATCAGAAATGCTTCGCTTTATCTTTTGCTCCGAGGGGCTCTGGATATTCTCCAGGCGATTCAGGAGGTCTAATGTCCTCTTACTCAGCTCACCAACGGAGCCACTGCTCACGCTTATGTCCCCAGAGCTGTGACAGCTAAAAAGATCTTCATTGCTCTTATAGGATGTCAGCCAACTTTCTAAAGAAGTGCTTCGCTGGAGACTGTCACTGCCATTTTTAAAGATACCTAACCCAAACAAATCACCCCCTGGAGGAAGGGACTCTGTAGATGAGCTACGAGATAGAAGGGAGAGCTGTCTGGCATTCTGAATGCCTGTGAATGTCTTCTCTTTGTCACTGCTTTTATAAGAGCTGCGACCCATTTCGTGGGGTGCCCTTGCCAACATCCTTTCATGGGGAGGCGCATCTGGTTGTAACTCCGAAGCCTGATGTTTAGGTTTGCAGGATTTTTTATCAAAATAAAAACCACCGAGAAGAGGGTCCTCCACATGTGCCTTTTCACTTTGTGACTGTTTCATTATCATTGGTAATTTGAGTTTTGAGCCTTGGAGGTATGAGTAATCATAAAATGTAAACACATCATGTTTTCCTTGTAATTCTTCTCCTAAACAATCAGTGGTGTGTTTGGTAACACTGTTTAAATCTCCAGCTTTTCCATTTACACAACCCACTGGTGAGATGGATGACTGAGAGATATTTGGAAGCGTAATGCATTCCTCCTCATCTTTAAATTTTTGCTTTAACACGTTGACTGCATCTCCCATTTGTGGGTCCAGATGTTCAGTTTCAGGGTTACTTGGGGACCCATCTACCATACCGAACAAACACATTTCAGAGCTGGTAGGCATTTCATTGTCTCCTTCACTGACAATTCCACTCTCGCTGCCTGAATTCTGGCTCACGTCTCCACTGTGGCACGGGCAAGGCCTCCCCAAACTGGAGCCCCCTAAAAGATCTGGCAAGGATTTTGTGGATGAAAATGAAGAATCTTTGCTGAGGCTCTTAGTTAAAACGCCAGGCTGTGCTGTGCCTGTAAGCTTTGGGCTGCTATTCAGAAACGGAGTGTGACTGTCCTTGTGGAGCGCAACGTTGTGAAGACTGTACACTTGATAAATGTGTGGGCTGGAAGGTGCGGTGATGTTTGAGGTATACTGGGACCCCCCACAGTCACCTGCATCATCCTCATAACCAGGGTCCTGGTGGTGTGTCTCTTCAAGCTTCAGGGAAGGTATGATAGGCTCTGGGTCTTGATCAAGGTCATTTGATTCTTCGTGCAGACTAATTAGCTTATTACTTATATCTGTTTCATCCCATTCTAAGGCATCTTCACTCATTCCATTCAGGTCCATCAAGCCAGGATCGATCACATTCAAAGTCTCCTGTATAGAAGGGAGGAGAGAGCAGAGTGGGGAGAGAGGGGAGAGAGGGGAGGGAGGGAGGGAGGGAGGGAGGGAGGGAGGGAGGGAGAGAGGGAGGGAGGGAGAGAGAGAGAGAGAGAGAGAGAGAGAGAGAGAGAGAGAGAGAGAGAGAGAGAGAGAGAATGTAAGTAGGGGACTTTGATCTATTATAATCTCTTGGAAGTTAGAAAATGGAACTGAAATACAGGTTGGAAGTAACAACTTCAATAATTCTGCTCCTCCTTGAAATAATAGCCAAACACTTTGGGGACAGCTTTTCTATCAACAAGGACTGTCACGGAGGCATGAATGCACATTCAAATGTGAGATCAGTATTCCATGATCACATGGTCATTTATGGATTTAACCATTTCCTGTTGATTGTACTATATTTGAAATCTTAGTTTGGGTTGATTATTGTGGCTTGAATATGAAATGTGTCACATAGATTCATGTTTTGAAAGTGTGGTGCCCACCTGATCAGTACTACTTTGGGAACTTCTAGAGATCTTTGTGGGTAAGATTGAACTGGAAGAAACATGTCACTTGAAGTGGGTCCTTGGGAGGCTCTTGTCCTTGCTCCTTTCTCTGCTATTTCTTCACAGCAGAGCAAACAACAATCCTCTGCCACATGCCCAAAGACATGAGGTCAAGTAGTCATGAAGGCAACCCTCGGAAACTCTGAACCAAAAGAAGTCCCCCTGAGGTTAAGTGAAATATCTTAGTAGTGTTATTTGGAAGTAGCTAAAACTTGTCTGCTATATGCAGGTTAAAGAGAGGAGTCCATGAAGTTGCTTAGGGTACATTTATTCTCAGACTCATTCACTTCATGAGTCTATAATAGAATACTGTCTGCAGTGGTGCATTGCAACCTTCTTGCCTCAATTTCTGGGTTCTCCACTGAAAGTCCCATTTACCTGGGAGCCTAGAACACAGTATACCCCTTGTTTTTTTCTTTCTTTTCTGGCCACTGCCATGAGAACTAGTCCCTGCCTTCTGTTAGACCCAAGATGAGCAAACGCCCACATCTTCCTGAGTTTTCCAAGGGTAGCTCCTGAGTCATTGTTTCCTCGATCCCTTTCTTCTTTCTTTGTGAGAGAGATTTTGCTTTGACTTTTGTTAACCATCACTATTGGTCCCGCCTATGCTTCTTACAGGTAAAATCTTCCAGCCGCAAGTGATAACTATCTAAAGACTTTCCTGACCCACAGAAATGCCAGAGCCCAGACGCCCTTATGTGGCTCTCTGCCTGTCTTCATGAGGACTCCATGTTCTCCTGGACATTTCACTGCTACTTATGTAAAACTAAATGCATGCTTGGATGTAGCAGTTACATGGGCTCCTGCGGCATCCTCACTTGTTATCCAGCTACGCGGTAACATTGTGAAGCCAAGGAAAGTGAGGAATGCACCGGGGCCCTGACAGCTTCCCCTACCATAGGACCGCAGGGAGCATGCGCAGTTCCTCCTATGTTTATGCTGAGGAGGCAGTTGACTAGTCAGTCAATTCTAAGCAGATGAGTTGATGGCCTGACTCTTCTCACCAGCTGCGTTCCCTGTACAAGTTAGTTAAGCTTTCCGAGCATCAATACCTCACCTATAAAATAGATACAGCTCTACAGATCTTTTCAAGACCATTCTTGGGATGAAATGTGAAATAATTTTAAGTTCCCAGGAAAGTAGCCAATATTTGGGAACTGATTCATACCGTGTACAGAATGGCTCACAAGCTCCTTGCCTCCTCCTTGGCTGTTTCCTTCTCACCATTCCTTCCCATCTACTCTTAAAAACAAATCATGATCTGATAGTAAGGAGGGGGCAATTCCTATAACAAGCCAGGGGTTTCTCATTACAAGTCAGATCATCTCAACTGTCTGGCTGAGAAACAGGCCATGCTGTCCTCATTCTTTAGTGGTAGGAAGACAGTCTCACCTGGAGCATATCACATCACATTCTTAAAGTCTTTCCTACAGCCAGTAGTTAAAGGATGCCACACAAAAATAGCGTAAAGCAGCCATTAGTGCTTTCTTATCCTGGATATGAAGAGATTCTCTGCATAACCCGATTTAGTTTAAAGGAGTCCAATTATAAGGTAAACATTAACTAGAGGATATTTAAATCTTTTCTAAAAGAGATCTTTCCTGCCACCCATGTCCCAATAGTTAATCCAGTACATGGCCAGTTATCACCGCTGCTTAGATACCCATTCACTGTGATGAATTTTTATTACAATTTCTGTTTATTCTTTGCTTACTGATAAAGCAAAGGACTAATGACCAGTCTGTATAGCCAGTGAATGTTAAACTCTTCAGCGGTCGGAGCAATCAATCAGTCTACTCAAATAGTGTATTAATTTCAAACACTATCTGGCCAGACACAGTACTGACAGTGCTGATAAATAATTAAACTAGGCTTTCAGAGGCGTTCTTTGTTACTCTGCTCAACCTCAACATGTGACGGCGGAGGCTTTTCCAACAGGGTCTCAAACCTGGGGATTCCACTGGAGGTGCAAGAATTGTGCCATCTTGTGCCAGGAGCTGAACCTATGTGATGCTTGCAGCTCAGATTGTCTGGGGACACGGTCATGGTCAGAGACTCTATGGCTTTACAGTCCCTGAAGGAACAGATCAAAAGTCTTTGGGATAAAGTGTTTCCACGGGAAAGGAGTAAACTTGGTTTATGATTTTTGCCTTAACTCTTGTCCTTTAAAACGCCCTAAAATTTCTATGTGTGATACTTCAAGGGACTGGCTGACAGGATCTGCTTGGAAGTCACTTACTTTGTAATTAAACATTTTCCATATTAAAGAAGTCTTTGCTGCTGAGCCTCATCCATTTCCTTTTTAGCTAACCTTGGCAGCTACTTTCACTTCCTCTTCTCTTTCCTTCTCCGTCTTAGTCCCTCTGTAAAGTGGAGATCTCTTCCCTCTTGCCTGTCATTTTGTATTCTAAAGAAATGAATGGCTATGATATTAACTGATAAAACTTTCCTTAGCTTTATAAGACCCAGGGCATCTCAGGATCAATGTAATGCTCTCCACTCCCTGTTCTGGTGGAAGCTCCACCTCAGCCCCTGGCACCCTGGCATCCATATACCCAAAGAGTCTGGAATGTTCTGTTGGAAGCCTACCTCTCTGCCCAGACCCTGCCTCTTAGAAAGTCCCGCCAAACACAGCTCTTCCTCCAGAGATGCTCAAGACCACACCTGCAGGGTATTTAAACTGCACCCTAGAGAACAGACATGTGGTTTTTTGGTCTCTTTTTCCTGTTCCCTTTCTGGGGGTGGGGAGGGTGGAAGGAGATTCACCTGGGAACATTTTACCCATTAAACTTGGGCTTTTTCTAATTTGGTCTGATTTGGTCTGATTTGGATTGCTGCATCGGCAGAGAGGACTATCAGGTGCAGAAACTTTTCACACCCTGGGCTTTGATTCTATGAACATCCATTAGAATGTTTTGAAGAAGGAAAAAGACATACTGTAGATGACAAAGACCTCCTTTCAGTAGATGGCTTCCCTGGCCTTTTCCTTTCCCTCTCTAGACAAGCCACCTGAACCCCTAAAGCCCTGAAAATAGAGCTTTGAGGAGCTAACTCCACCATCTTCTTCAAGGCCAACTTTGCAATAAGCCAGTTTCTTTCCCAGAAACTCTGGACTCTATATTAACCTACAAGAGGAGGGCAGCCTGGACCTCAATTCCAGTAACACCTTCTGGTTTTGTATTAAATTCTGTAGCGTTTTAAATAAAATTCTCATTTCCTTGGGATTTAGTCTAAACCATAAAACATAGCCCTAAGGCAAGAAGGAAGTAAAGATTTCCAAGAGGAAGGACATGAGGATCTTTATATAACTGGACAGTCCCCTTTGGTGCAACTGTTGGGGGCGGTGAGTGAGGCATCACAGAGACACAACCCATCTTCTTAGTGACAGCTCCACACAGCCAATAATTCTCAAACTAATGAAGTATTTGACTTGTTCTTATTATTGCAATTTGTAAGGAAATTGCTTAGCACTTAAAAAAAATGTACATATTCCCATACTTGATAAACTGGTAAGTCCAAATAGATTCACACCAAAATCTAAGAGCTTTTGAATAAAGCCCAATGGCTGATGAAGAGTAAATAAGGAACCAGTGGAAAGCCTGTCACTGTGGAAATAATTGATATAAATTAATTCAGGCAGGGCCATTTCATTCATAAGTTTCTTTGGTTGGGTTTTAGGGAGGAAAAAGAGGAGATTCCAGAGAGGTAAGTTACTAAGGGAATTGTCCTTCAGGTAAGAGTCTTATTAACATCTGCAGCTGCACAGAGGAGCCCCCACTGAGGGCCCAGGAAACAAACTGACAAGGTGCCTTCTTTTAGGGTTATCAAGGCAGGGGAGGGCTTTCATAGGTGAGAAAGGAGGCTGAGTTAATCCATGACTTATATGGTCATACTTCCTCTGTGTGGGCCAAGTTAATGTGTGACCCACACTACTTGGAAGAGGTCGAGGAGCAGGGCATTATGGAGGACTTCTGCTGGGTGGCAGGGACCATTCTTCCTTTGGGTGTAGGAAGGGAACTAGGTTAATGTTTGACAGTGAGATGTAACAGTTCAGGCTGCCTGCAATCCTTGGATGCAGGGAAGCTACTTGGTACGTTCTTGTCGGGCCTCCATGTTTAAGGCCTAATTACCTGGAAGGTCTGTTTCCCTGTCAGTGTGACATGACAGTTTCGTGACAATAGAATTTTGTCCTAAATCAGGGTGCTATACAAATAACTGTGTGTGCGTGCACATGTGCACACACACCATATTTGTAACAACAATTAATGCAGAAAGAGGATATGAATTTAAAAGAGAGCGAGATGGGTATTTGAGAGGGTTTGAAAGGAGAGAATGGAAGGGTGAAATGATGTGTGTATATTATAATCTCAAGAAAATGCAAAGCCATCTTTCTTAAGGGATGTTATTGAAAGACGTGTTCTTTAGAAGTGTTCTCAAAAATACCAAGGTGACTGATATGAAACAAAAATACAAAAAAGACTGAATGCTTCGTCTATTAGAAGATCTTGCAATTTTCATTCCCACTGCTTATTCTAGACCTAGCCCAGTGAGGTCAATGAGCAGAATTGTATATACAAATCTAGGAAGAGAGACTTTTAAGTAGAAAAATAGATACTACAGAACATTATATTAGCTACTGTTCATGCTGGTATGATGAAAGATCTGAGGGAAACAAATCAAATGAAGAAGGATGTTCTGGCTCATGCTTTCAAGGACTTCCAGTCCTTGGCAGAGAAGGCATGGTGCAAGAATGCATGACAGCAAGAATGCATGGCAGAGGTGGTACACATCATAGCAAACCTGAAGCAAGAGAAGTGCAGGAACCAAGGGACCCAGTTGCACTTTCAAATGCTCAACCGGAGTGACCAACTTCCTTCAGCTAGGCCATACTTCCTGAATGCTCCACAGCCTTTCCACATAAATAGGGCCACCAGCTGAACAAGCATCCAGAACATGAGCCTGCAAGGGCCATCAGAAGACGTATATACGTTAGTGTGCAAGAGAGGACGTGGATACTGGGAATAATGTAGAGGAGAAAAGAGAGAGAATATAGGGATAAGGCTGGGAAATAAATTTGAATCAGGAGAAATAGCACAATGTAATGACTATATTTCTTCATTTCTACAATATTTTCTTAGCCATCATCTTTAACCAAAATGCATTAGAAAAGTCATTTTTTTAGAATAAATATAGGTAGAAATATAATTAAAAACACCAACAAGCCCTTATAAGGCAGAGCAATAATTATAAAATAATTCTGAGTTTGCATTGCTCTGTCTTTTATTGAGCAGAGAATAGATTCCAAGTGAACAAGAAAAATACAGAAAATAAGACAAAAAGAAAGCTGCTTACTGTTTATTAGCTGTATGAAATTTGGGGTAGAAACTCACAAAGATGTGGGTTTGAGACCGTCTACAATTGCATTAGCTGTGCTCTTATATAAATTACCTGGTGTCTGTAGATATCAGTTCTAACATTTGTATATCACCATATTGTACCTACTCCACAGACTGTTGTGAGCACTCATGTGAATGCCTCTGGGCAGACTTTGGGGGACAATGACTGGCAGTTCTCAGCATATCTTCCTTCTGCTGCAATGAGAAGATGATGCTATGGCTTACTGTAATTGTAACTAGGTTTACGTTACCACAGCTGGTTAGCAGACACACATGGGATTAACTTAAACAAATGCTGATTAGGTAGGTGCCTTACTTCATTCCTGTTGTGAATGTAGTGATACCTTCATTTTGCATGCTGTAACTGGGTTCATTCCACAGGCAAAACTCCTGCTTGTCAGCCAGCCTGCAGTTTAAGAACTTTCAATTTATTGAAAATAATCTTTTCTTGAAAAGTTGGGTTTGTTGTCTGTGGAATTCTATCAGTGTGTACATAGTAGAGCAATCTAATCCTTCTCACTATGGGATTGACAATAATGTTCAGGTAACTTGTTTAAAAATCCTTCAGAAAATGCTTTGAAAGTCTATCTCACACTAACGATTAAAAAGCATTCTTATGAATGCTCTTTTTTAAAAAACAGATCTGATAATAAGCTCAAAACAGACAAAAATACAGCCATCTCACAAACCTCACTAAAATGAGATTTAAGGTGAACATATTTCCTGCTCTTGCTCTGGTGGTTTGCATGAGGAATAATCGCTGCAGGCACATGTATTTCAACACTTGGGTTCTCAGTTGGGCACACTGGTTGGAGAAGTTGCAGAATCTTTAGGAGGAGAGCCTTGCTGGAGGAAGCATGTCACTGGGGGCAGGTTTGCATGGTTTATGGCCTTGCCCTGCTTCCTGTTCCTCTCTGTGCTTCCTGAGTGTGGATGACAGCATGGCCATCTGTAGCATGAATCTTAGAGGTCTTATTAATAAAATCAAGCCTGAGGCCAGTTATTGGGGTGAATGCTGGAAGATCAGAGAACCAGAACAAGCCACAGCTACCTCACCTCTCTGGATCCTCAGCTTGTCTTTTTTCCTCAGACTGGAGGCCTCTGAGTCCTCATCCAGAATGGGTCTCAGCTGAACTGCTGCTCCAAAGCCTGAATGCTTAACCAGACCAAATGCTTAACCAGGCCAAATGCTTCTAGTTCCTGGTCCTCACACCTTATATATCTTTCTGCCTTCTACCATCGCTCCCTGGGATTAAAGGTGTGAGTCACCATGCTTGGCTGTATCCTTGAACACATGGATTTCTGCCTAGCTCTGCCTCCCAAGTGCTGGGATTAAAGGCATGTGCTACCACTGCCTATCCTCTGTTTAATATTGTGGCTGTTCTGTCTCTGACCCCAGATAAGTTTATTAGGGTACACAATATTTCGGGGAACACAATACCACCACAGCCATCCAGCTTCCTGGTCATGCTGCCATGCTTTCCCTGAGAGCCGCCATGCCTTTCCTGCCATGATCAATTCTATCCTCCTTGAACCTGAAGCCAAAATAAATCCTTTCTCCCATACGTTGCTTTCTGTCAGGACACTTTATCACAACAACAGAAAATTAACCAATATAGACATAATCTCAAGTTGTCAGAAGCAAAAATAAATAAATAAAAATTAAATGTGGCTCCAATAAATCCAGCATTGGAAAATAGGGATGTTCCTTCCATAAATAAACTTCATGAGGACAGGGACTCAGCTTATCCCATGTCTGATATAGTCCAGCATACAAAATAGTTTATGACATAAAACAGACCCTCAAAATAGAATTGTCAAGTGAATTGAAGGAAGGAGCGCTTCCTTGCCGCCTCTCAGATTGCTGTGGGAAGACAGACAAAGGTCATGGGGTTAAACCGTTCTCTGCAGAACCAAAAAGAGAACTGGTGACTTTGAAAGGTGTGACAGGGCTCAGTCATAGAGGCTAACGGCCACCAGAATGTGTACAGGATAAGGCAGCAGCCACGAAAAGCCACTGTCAGTCACCATCCTATATCCATGGAGGTTATGTTCCAAGAACTGCCCCAGGGACCCAAATCTGAGAATGCTGGGTTTCTCGTGGTGCTGGGGATCAAACCCATGGCCTTGAGCAGACTAGACAAGTGTAATACCCACAGAGCTGTGTTCCCTGCCCTAAGTTTCTCGTATAAAATGATGTCTTTTCATAACACATGTCATTTGGAATATTTTAAATCACCTTCCAATGCCTATTCCAGCGTAAACCCACTGGGAGGGACTGCTACCCTGCCCTGTTTGAGGAGATGACAGTCTTCTACACATAGTTAGGCCAGAGATAGTTTTTTTTTCCCCTAAATATTTTTAATCTATGTCTGGTTGGATCTATGTGTGTCAGTCAAGGGCAGGCTATAATATATTATTTCAGTCATTACCAGCATAGGTAACTATTCTGAAGTAAGTGATTTCAGAAATATGTAGAACAGGCAAATTCCAAGACAGAAGGAAGGCTATGATTTCCAGGAGCTCTTCACAGGGAAAAAAAAAAGATGCTGTGGCTTAATAGGTCTGAAATTTCCTTTGAGTGATGAAAATGTATTAAAAGTAGAGATGATAGCTGTACAATGTCGTCAGTGCACTGAAGACCATGGAGTGATTCACTTTAAAATGACTACTTTTGTGTGAATTCAGAAAAAGTCACTGAATTAAAAACAAACAAACCAACCAACCAACCACGAGTTACCTCAAACATAGCAGGTCCCACAGGCTGGCATGTGAGGACACAAGCATAGGACATACTGGAGAGGAACCTGAAGGAGGCAGATCCTCAGCCAATCGGACCCTGGGCCTGCCAGGCTGGTTACCTTCCTCTTGCCTTCTCACATCAGTCCTGGAGAACAGAACTGAGGATCTACAGCCGTTTCAGAACACACAGCCAACTCAGAGTGTCCTAGCGTTTCTCTCCCCACTGCAGGCACAGGTCACATCCCAAAAGTGTGTTTATTTAACAATTAGAAAGAAAACAAAACAAACAAAGAATTGAATGTTTCAGTTTTATCTTGTTTGTGAGAAACAGACTGCCAAGAACTTTGATGTTCTAGAAGCAAAGTGGCCCAGGGGCTGTAGGAAGGAATTCTACAGAAGAAAACAGAGTTCGTGTGCATGCCTATGAGTGTTCGTGTGCACACAGACACACAGGCGCACACATATACACAAAAAAAAACAAACAAGCAAAAAGAGAAACAAAGCAACCCTCCCACAAAAAAAATAAAATAAAATAAACAAAACGAAACACTGAATACTCAGTCTCGTCTTTCAGTATCTTCAGTTTCACCGAAGGAGCTGCCCCAGAAAGGTGATGCTTCAATGACAAAGCCAAGAATAATAGAAATCATATTCTGTTTCTGTTTTAGGTTCTGGCCATAGAGAACCTAAGACCTGAGAATTTCCTGAGTGACAGCAATGGTTTCCCAGTTTTCACGAAGAGTCCTTTTGAATTATACAGATAAGGCAATAAAAGAAGGGTCCTAGGTGGCCTCAGGGTGGGGGCTGGTCTTCTAAAGCACCAATGGATAACTAGGAGGGCTCAGACTTCCTTCTCTCTAAGGACCGCTTGGAGAGGAAGGTGGTCCTGAAGATTCACACTCTAAAAGTGCTGAAGAATGACATTGATGAGCTCCCGGGTACTCAACATCGGAGGGTTCTAGAAGAGTAGGGTACCCAGACAGGCATAGGGGCTTTGGGCTGTCTTCCACCTAACCTGTGTCGATCTTCTGTTTGGGTATTCAGAATCTGCCTCTTTTTATAGCAGACTGGAAGATGTATTTCTCCAAGCTCTGAAAGCTAGTCTAGAAAACTACTGAAACTGAGGCGATGGTTGGGGAGCTCGAAGCCTGTCAGAGCAGGAGATAGAGTTGGCAACTGAAGTCGGACAGTCCTCTGAGACTGTGCCCTTTCCCTCATGAGATCCGGAACCAACTCCACCTAGAAAGTGTCAGAACTGTGTTAAAGGGCACTGAGCTGGTATCCTGGAAGTAAAAACTATATGTGGAGAAAATAAACAAACACCTATAATATGCTATCAGAGGGCTTGTATATAAAAAAATGATGTTTTTATAGAGAAGCAATGTATTTGTGCCAATATATTAGGGACCTATAGATGATTTCATAATTTATATATAAATGTTAAGTTTCTAACTTCAGTGTTGGTAATATTAAAGCTGGATGGAAATAAATCAATGCTTGCACCAATCTCATTTTTCTTAATTCTTATATAAAGAGCTTTTCATAGTTTGCCCTTGTGTTCTCTGTCACTGTATTGGTCATGGTGTTTCCAAGCTCAAGGAATCATCTCACCCCAGCCTCCTGAGTGGCTAAGACCACAGACACCCACAGCATTGTGCTCAGCTCCCAGGTCCTTTACTGGTAACCTCCACTGCAGGGCAGAATTACTTTCTCACCTAACTTTGAATATTGCACTAGAAGAAACTACAGAATTACCCATATCTACCAGTGAACAAACTATTTTATCTTGGCCATGGCTTTGTAGACAAACAACTGGAATGTTCCGCTCCCCTCAGAAGAGACTCAATAGGAAAGGGGTTTATTTTTCTCCTCTCAGTCACTATCCCAGAATTCCATGACAGTACCAAAGTTACAACTGTTTAAAAGTTAATATAAAAATTAACTGGGGAGTTTTTTTAATTAAAGAATTTCATTTTTTTCCTACCTCTTCAGGATTACGTAGACCTGAAATAACTAACAGGAAGTTCAAAAGAAAAATAACTTCCGTGAAACAGTAGACATTCCAAATGGAGTGGAAGAGTGGTGCTGACCTTACCTACTGTGCAGAAAAATCTAAGGACAGCAGACCCACATGCCAGCTGGATAATGGAGCTCCCCTCAAAGATAACATTACACCCCACTTTTCTGGCTTATTCCAGCTGTTTGGTATTTGCATTTTTAGTGTCAGGACTTAAAAATCTTAGAATGATAACATGAAATCCTTAGAATGGTCGAGACGTAGCATAAGATACAAAGAAATCCTTCCCCATGCACAGGTGTCCGCCTGAAAAGCTGCTCATCGAATAACACACAGAGTTCTCTTTTGTCCCCCATCTGCCCTTTACAAACTACACATCATTGTTTTCCCCTCTGCAGGTTTATTGTCCACGGTTTCAGTAATTCAAAGTTAACTGAGGCCTGAAGATATTAAATGGGAAATTCTAGATATAAACAGTTCATAAAATGTAAGTTGAACACCTTTCTGAGCATCACAGTAAATCTCACTCTACCCTGCCCCATTCTACCTTGATATGAACCATCCATCTGTCCAACGTATCCACTGTGTATGAGCTACCTACCTGTATATAACTTCACTGCCTCAGTTTTTATGGTCAAATAACTAACTCCTGTTTTATTAGTTTATAAGAACCTCAGGTCACAAGAGTATCGACACTGGCATTGTGAATTTGCCGAAGAGAAGGGGTAGAGTGCTTCGTTCAATTACAAGGTGAAAGTTCTCAGCGAGGAAAGAAAAAGCAAAGCTGAACAGATGGAGGTTGCCGAGACGTACTATCAGAATCAATCCTCTAACTTTGAAATTGCCAAGGAAGAGGCAATTTGTGCTCGTTTTGCTTTAAAAGCCCTAATAGCAAAAGCTGCAGCTAAGGTGTGTAATCAGTGTTCAGTTAAAAAGGAAAAGGTGCATGTATACAAAAACAACACGGTATTAAAACACACAGCGCTTAGCAGGCACAGTTTCAGGCATCTGTGACGGGTCTTGGAACATATTCCCAAAAAACAAGAGGGGAAGGTCTACCATGTTCATTGAGAGAACCATGAAGGAGGGTACACAGGGGGGGGGGGACATGGTGACATCACTGTTTCTAATTACTTACTCCTCTGGAATCATCAGGGTATGATTGTATTTCTTTCTTCTCAAAGTCTAAGTGAATGATTAAAATGCATCATTCAGAGAAAGAAATAAGAATATAGTGCTGGCAGTGTAGGTGAGTAATTTAAATGCAACCTAGAACCTGCTATTTTGTCTCTGCTTCATCTTACCTGGACTAGTCAACTAAAATTGTCTCCCCACATTCCTAATCTGATTGGCTCAAGGTTGAAGGTTAATTAATAGACAGGTCAGCTGGTGACTCATTTTCTTGACCTAGGTAAACCCTTGTGTCCACTTCTCATTATACCTCATTTGATTTATATCTTTGCTTTCTTACACAGAGGGGACTAGAATGTCTCAGAGTGGCAAGGGTACCTCCCTGAGCTGTTGCTGTTCCCTCCACAAAAACAGCTAGAGGATTTATAAACTACAATGGATGTTGGGACTGTTGCTCAAAAGTTCAGGATGAATGTTCCTAGCAGGTAATAAATGTTTTTGGAAAAAGGTTTCCAAGAGATCTTATACTTCTGATTCATAGTACAGGAGCTTTAGATGGATTAAAAAAATGTAGAATTATATTTGAGATCTCAAGGGAAAAACACTAAAGTTTCTGCGATCCTAATGTATTTTAAAACGCAGCTGGATTAGAACAAAAGCAGTGGTCCTGGGTCGTGGGGTTTGGATACAAGAAAGTCCAAGTGTTGAGGGCCCAGTCCCCAGCTGGTGCGGGGGGAAGTAAATGTGTCATGGGGATGCTGTCTTCATCGGGTGACACACTGGGATGGCTATTAGGAGGCAGAGCCTCTTTGCTGGGAGTAAGTCACTATGGGCGTGCTTCTGAAGAGTGTTTCTTGTCCCTGGCTCCTTAACGTCTTTTTCTCTCCACGTCCTGCCTTCCAGGAAGCTAGCCATCTCTCCACGTCCTGCCTTCCAGGAAGTTAGCCCTCTCTCCATGTCCTGCCTTCCAGGAAGTTAGCCCTCTCTCCACTTCCTGCCTTCCAGGAAGTTAGCCATCTCTCCACTTCCTGCCTTCCAGGAAGTTAGCCACTTTGCTCTACCAGAGGCTCCCAGTCCTGATGCTCAGTCTCACTGAGACCCATGAAGAATGGAGCCAATTACATCTGATCTAAAGCCTCTGAAACTGTGGGCCAACACAAATCCCTGCTCCCTTACGTTTTTCCCAGTGTTCTGTCAGCAAAGAAAGACTGACGGATGCAAACCCTCCTGTCTGCACTCTGAATTGTGGCACAAAGCACAGATTTCCACAGCAAAGAAATATAAATTTAAATCCAGGGAAAGTGACCTTACACATAAATTTATTTTGTAAATGAAAAATAAAATGCAATCTTTAGGGGTTAGGGTGTATTTAATCCCCTCTTCTTGGCTAAATATATCTAGGTGCTCTAAACCCTTTGAAGGGTGCTTGAAACCGATCTAGGTGCTCGAAACCTCCTTAAGAGGGCCACTTAGAGAACACACTGAGTTTATAGTAGAGATAAGCAAGACCCTGAGCAGTCAGCCGGGCTAATTACCTACACCTAAGCTGCTGGATTCAGTCCCTCAAGACCCTTGCCACACATCCCTCTGTGACTGGTATCTCTGCTGGGCTTGCACTCAAGTGTGATGGAGAGAGAGCATTTTCTGTTATACAAATCCTGGTGGTTGTTTTATTTTTTCTATTAACAAATTGGAACTAATCAGGAAAATATAAGCCCAGATGATTTCCACTTCTTACCAGATCAGCCATATTTTTTTAAAGGACTTCTCTGTAAGATGTTCTCAATGCAGATGCATTAGGGACCACCAGAGGCATACAGATCAATATATATTCCTTGTGTTTACCTGCACATAGCTTGCATATCAAACTGACAAAACCTTTACTTTTCTCCTGCAAATCTAAAGTTCCCCCTCCCTTCGCCAAATTAATCATGTTGCTCTAGTCTTTAGCAAAGGGCTAGATGAGCTGTGACTCTGTAAACTTTAGGAACTCATTTATGATGTTGCCTGATCAGAACTTACATTTATTTACCCAGTGTACCCATAAAATCTAGTTTTCATTAGTGCTGGGAGGAATGTCCTGCTCTCCTCGCTGGGGAAGGTGAAGCCAGAGAAGATAATTAGCCATGAAACAATACGGAGGCTTGCTGGGCAAGCAGTAGTGTGAAAACAGTTACTCCTCACAAAAGAGGGGAAATTAGCTTGCTGGATAAAAAAGGAGGTGTCAGATTGAAGACTGAAAGGCCTGCCAACAGAAGTAGATAGCTCTATGCATCATTAATGAAATTTTTTAACACTTAAACGCCACAGCTGTCCACATTTAAATGCATGTATATGCCATGTGTTTCCAAAGATTAATATGGATGCTAAAACATTTCTTTCCTCCTTAAATTTCTAGACGTTGTTTCTGTCTATTTCATTTCACCTACTTTCTTTCCAAGAATCAAAATGTTCCGGCTTTCTCAGCACCGCGCCCTCATTTCCAAAGCCCACATACGCCGCCACACATCCTGGAGATGGGCAGCATGCTCATTATATTTTAACAAACACATTATTTTACATTCATAATACCGATATTTTAGTCAACAGAAAGTTTGTTTTGATTTCTCTGCTTCACAGAGTGAAGACTTATGATGTGCGTTCCCTTTCAAAACTTCCTCCTGGAGCATCAAGGCTCCCTGAAGCAGCCCCGTTTTGGCAGAGATTCAGTTCTGTGCAGGGCCAAAAGGAATAGAATAAACAAACACTGCTCCATGCAGCTGGCGAGATCATTTACATATTACTGCACACTAAACATGAAGACCTGAATATGGACCAGAGCTACGGTGGCGTTGACACAAATGTCACATAGATAAAGAGAAACACAATCCAACACATCGCTGTTTATTTTGCCACTGCTTCTGTATGAGTGCCGCTAAGGAAAAAATGGGGGAATTGCGTTTTGAAAATTGGCCTCCTTTCTGTATTTGAAGTGGGTTCTTTCTAACCATAATGCAAGAGAAGAAGGAAGCAAAAAGGCGTGAGTGGGGCCTCTCGGATTCTCCGGGTTTGCTTTATCAGTTAAAACAGTTTTAATGTCTTCAATTTGGGATTAGGTAGATTAGTGATCTTACAAAAATGTTTTTTAAAATGCAAAGCTGCCTGAATTCCCATCTAGCCCTTTCCCCAGTCTTGATTATTTCAGCCTAACATTGAGCTCTTTAATTGGGTTGAGGTCCCTGGTAGGGGGTGATGCAGGAAGTAAAGGTCCAGTAAAGATGCTTCAGGAAGCACCGTGCAGTGGGCAGGGGTCGCCTAGCATCCTTAACTGATGTGCTTTGGTCTTTGTTTCTGCACACGAAGCTTGTGGCTTCCAGGTGACTCTTTTTGACCTCAGCAAGAGGTGTCCTAGGAAAGAGGAGATTCCTCTCTGGATATGCATTGCTGCAACTTCTTTCCCCCCATAATTCCCATCCTTGGGAAAGACAAGAGTTTTAAGAACATCCTGAGTGAGGAAACTCAGACTCAGAAGGACAAACAAGGTATGTACTCCCTCGTAAGTGGATACTAGAAGTCAAGCAAAGGATAACCACACTACAACCCACAGCTCCAGAGAAGCTAGATAACAAGGAGGACCCTAAGAGGGATGCATACATTGCCCTGGGAGGGGGAAATAGTTGAGCTCTCCTGAGTAAACTGGGGGTTTTGGGGGGGGGCAATGGAGAGTAGGGGATGGGGGATGGGAGCATGGGGGAATGGGATGGTTGAGCTGGAACAGCGGTGTAGCGGGAGAGCAATGAGGCAGAGATCTCGATAGAGGGAGACATCATGGGGATATGGAGAAATCTGTTGCAAAGGAAGTTCCCAGGAACCTACAGGGATGACCCCAGCTTAGACTACTAGCAGTGGTGGAGGGGGTGCATGAGTTGGCCTACCCTGGTAATGAGATTGGTGAATGCCCTAACTGTCATCATAGAGCCTTCATCCAGTAATTGATGGAAGCCGATGCAGAGAGCCATGGCCAAGCACCAGGCCGAGCTCCAGAAGTCCAGTCGGAGAGAGAGAAGAGGGATTCTCTGAGCAAGGGGCATCAAGATCATGATGAAGAAGCCTACAGAGACAACTGAACTAAACTATTGGGAACTCATGAACTTTGGACCGACAGCTGTGGAGCCTGCATGAGACTGGACTGGGCCCTCTGCATGTGGGAGACAGTGGTGTAGCTTGGTCTGTTTGAGGGGCCCCTGACAGTGGGAATAGGATCTATCCATGTGCATGAACTGGCTTTTTGGAGCCCATTGCCTGTGATGGGACACCTTGCACAGCCTTGATGCAGGGGGAGGGGCCTGGGACCTGCCTCAGCTGAATGTGCTGGGCTTTGCTGACTCCCTATGGGAGGCCATACCTTTTAGGAGGTGAGGATGGGGGAGTGGGAGGAGGGATGAGGAAGGGATCTTCTGTGGTTGGAATGTGGAGCGAACAAAAAATTTCTTAATTAAAAAAAAAAGAAAAGAAAAAGAAGAACCAACCAAGGTAACATAGATAAAGACGACAGAGAGGAGATGAGGGATAAAGAGAATATAAGATATTTTGCTCTCTATCACATTCAAATGCCTTTATCCTGAATTGACCAAGATGGACTTACATGCAAAAATGCTTTCAAAATGGATTATTTTAGTAGCTTGTAGACCTTTAACATCCAGGAGTAATTGTCATAGCTATTCTTGCTGAAGACTAAAAGAAAAGGGAGAAATCGGGGCTCATGGATTCATCTAATCACATATAAATATCATTAAAGTTTATTGTAGAATGATCTTTAAAATTTAAGACAAGGGAGTTGAAAATACTTGGCCAAGTGAAAAGTACTTCCTTTCAATAACAATTGAAAAATTACTTTGACTAGGCCAATGAAAACCCCTCTATTTCCACAATTTCAAATTCAAGAAATGGAATTCATTGCACCAAGGAACAGCAAGTGAAATCCTGTCATAACCATATGTGGAAGGGCTGATCCTTGACACAGAGGTGCATTCAGAGCTGAGATACCAGGTCACTATTCAGTCAAGAGGACTGTGATCTCTGACTGACACTGATAGGTTCAGAACTCAGTGATGGGTTCTTGGGAGGTGATAAAACCTTGGGAGGTGAGACTTAGTTGAAGGGAGGGGGTCCTTGGGGATATACCCTTGGGAGCTCTGCCACTGGCCTCCCCTTGTTCTCTCTAGAACCTGGTTAACACGGGCAAGCAGCTTGGCTCTGTCACAGTCTTCCACCATTGGGTCTTTGCTTCACTGCAGGCTCCGGAACAATGAAGTTGTCTAACCATAAACTACCCTTCAAACCCATGAGCCAAAATGAATCTTTCCTCCTTTGATTTCCTCAGCATTTTGTCAGTGCCACAAAACGAAACCTGACCAACACAAGTGCACAAGGAAGAGTTCTTGCTCTAAAGGCCATTAGATGTTCTTGTGGAGATTTATGAAAACCCCGTCACAAAACTTTAAAGGAAACTGGAGACAACAGTGTGTTTGCTATAATCCTACATATCACTTCCAAACCAAACTTCCCAAAATAAAATCCTTGCATTGTATTACTTCACTCACAAAACCAAACCACCCTTAATCACACACATGAAAACACATGCACATACAACTTTTAATGGGTATTTTTTTATTCTAAATTATTGTGATTTTTTTAAGGCCTTCCATAATCTGGTTACCTATAATGACTGGCACTCAATTTGTTGCATTCGTCTGAAGATAATATTCACTACAACGATTGCCTCATGAATGGTCCCTGCTCCTTGTGGCACTGTACTTTGCTCTCAGCAGATCTCATTAACATTCTTATGTGAATGAATGAACGGATGGCTGTGGGTTCTCTCTTTTCTTCACCTAAAATTTTCAAAATTCAGTTATAAATTCTTCTAAAGAATAAAACATCACTTAGCCCTCGGCGGTCTCTCTATCATTTGATTCTCACATTAGAGGTAGAGTGATGTAATTTGCCACAGTCATTTATTCATTTAACAGATACTTGTTGACCCAACAATGTGCTGCCCAGACACTGAGCACACAAGAAGCATCTCCACAGTTTTAGAGTTCCTTTCGTAACAGATGCTGTCATTTCCATCCCAAATGCAGTTTGGAGCAATTATTGTCTCATCTATGTAAATATTGTCTTACTGTCGGTATATCAGTGTATATATATATACATATATATGTGTGTGTGTGTATACATACATACATACATACATACATACATACATGGTTTGGAAGTTCATTGAGAATGAAGATGTTCTGCTTTTCTTCAGGCAAAAATCCCAGAATGGCAACCACACTGCAGGCACTCAGGATATTTCTAGACTGTTGGTTGGTTCATTCCTTCCTAACCCATAACCCAGTGGAATCAGCAAAAATCATGCATGCAAATAGATTAAACAATGCATACTTGGGAGTCAACAGTAATAAACTGGCAGCATTATGGCTATGGAAAGAATTTTTTATGTGTGTTAAAATAGCTTTAGCTTTGATATCTTGAGCCTATGGGCTTATATCTATAATGTTTTATACACATTCTTTTACACACAAAAATTGCCTTTTCAATTTTGATATTTTAATTTCAATCTCCCATGACTTAAACATAATATCTTTATTTGATATTCAGTAAACTCAGTCATAAATGTGTTTAAAAATTTTAAACATAACTCAGGGGAAACAACAGACCTAAATATTAGACCTAAATGGAAAAGGAAGTCAGGGCGGCTCTAACCTTCCTGCAGCAAGATGAGACAATTATTGGACGTTTGTAGTATTTGCACTGAAATGTTTTCTCTCAAGTCAGAATGTAAATGTGACTTCGTGATCAACAAATTGATCCTAACGCTCAATGCCTGTATATGTAGACCAGTTCTTCTTGTCCCCTTCCACGTCATAACATGGAGAAAATGCTCACACAGACCTGATTGTGATCGGCCACTGCAAGGGTCTGTGTTCTTTCCAGGATGCTTGCCCTATAAAGACGTTAGTATCCTAGCTCATGGCTAACCAACTCAAAACACAAGACAGAGTTCTGCACAAGGAAACAAGAAGATTCTTTGATTGGTTAAAACACGCACTACGTCAGAAGGTGAAGAGGTAGTCCAAAAAGAACTAAGTGGCAGATTAGGATAAAAATGAAAATAAGTAGTAGCCTAACTAAGGCAAGTTATTACTACGTTTTTAGGCAACTTCATTCACTTGTACCATAAACATATATTGATAAAATATCTTAAAATATTCAACAAATTTATTGATCACCAGGTACAAGGTAAAAATATATATATGGCTTGCAGCTAGTGGGTACAGTTATAACCTGTGATCTGATTCCAGGAAGAGATTCCATTTATTCTAGAAGGTCAGGAAAAGCTTTTCTGAAAAATGGGATTGTAGTCAATTTTGAGAGAATAACAAGACTTTTCTGGGAGGGAACCAAGGGCTGGATGGACCCGGAAGGCAGAAGAAATGAGGCTTCATGGCAAGAGGGAGCAGTCTGCACTTGAAAAGGGTCTGGCCTACAGGGAGGGCAGAGACTGGATTAGAAACAAACCCAGACAAGCAGAAAAGGGGGGGGGGTAATCAGATTAGTACTTCTAAAAGCTTCCGCGGGCTTCAGGGTGGAGAGAAGACGAGGTCTGAGAAAGGCTACGGCAGAGGTATTGCTAAGAACAACCGTCACTCACGTGTGCAGAACGTTGGTTTGTGCACCAGCAGCAGCTCACATACTCTATGCAAACTAATCATTGGCCAAAGCCTCTGCCAGCCTGGGCTAAGGTGCCATCAGCACACTTAGAGGAAAGGGCTCTTTATACAGTTACCCCCCCCCCCCGCCCCCCCGAGCTGAGATGATGAGCTGGATGCAAGGGACAGAGAGACCGAAGAGTGAAGGAAGGCCCTGTTCTTTGCCTTAGCACAGCGGAAGAGCTGACACTGTTTTTCCTTGCGATCTATACTACTGGAGAAGGATCAGCTTGTCGGGAAAGATTAAGATTTTTCTTTTGAACAAACAGAGTTTGAAATGCCTTGGGGAGATCTCTGGAGAGCTGTAGTCCTGACTTTGTGTGTCTGGAGTTCCTGAAGCTATGGGTGGAGTGTGATTGCCTAGAGAGAAGAATAAGATAAAAAGAGCAGCTGGACTTGAAAGCCGGGTAGAGCAGGATGAATAAAGAAAGGGGAAAGATCAATGTGGACCAGAGTATTCAGACAAAACTGGGGGATGAAGAGGTTTTCAGTTGACCTCCGAGAGCTAGGCAGGAAAATTTTAGAAAACTATTCTTCTATTAAATGGTGTATTATAATATAATATTTCCTCTAAATCTAGAAAAATATAAGGAATATAAAATATTTGACATAAGCCCAGTAAACATTTTACTTCATCCCTGACACACAGAACACATTAAAAATCAGAATGGTAACATGCATACATGGCATGATCAGCATTTTAAACACATCTTGCTCTTCATTGTATCAAAATTTCTAGTCACAAAATACTTATGAATAATGTGAGTTTTAATCACTTTAGATATTCTTAAAACTCTACTGGAAGCATATGTTTTTGGAATGTCATATTGCTTTCACATTGGGGACAGATTTCTAGATAACATAAAGCTATCTTCCTATGAATAGCTCAGATTCTCTGAGGGTAAATTTTTAAAAAGATAAATACTGACAGTGTTACATTACATGTCTTTCCTGACTAGTTAGGTTGGGTGCTCGTTTATGGTTGACTATTTTATTTACTGATTTGTAACTTGTTTGATCATATCCATTGCCAAGTTAAATACATACACACACACACACACACACACACACACACACACACACACACACACACATACTCACACACACATACACATGTATATACATATACATATGTATATATATGTATATGTACACATATATGCATACACACATACACAACTAGATAGACAGCTGGTCCAAAATGTTTCTGTAGTTACTGTGGGGTCCATCAGTGGAGACTTGGGAGGTTATAGGCTTTGATTTCTAAAAATAATGAAATTATAACATATCCTTAATGAGAGGATGACATAATTACAACAGCATCTTGGCCATTTAAGTCAGACACGCTCAAACTGAGTAGACCGGAGGAGGTAGTTGGAGATAAGCATACTAGCATGGAATGGAATCTACAGGATCATTGGTGATTCTAACAGGAGTGTGAGTGGTAGTAGGGTGTGCGCATGTGTTAGATCATTGTGACGTACTCTCAGAAGACTCTTTATTTCAAGGTGGGGGGAAAGTCTTTATATGGCATTTCTCTGGCATCAACTCCTCTAGTCTTCCTGTCTTAACTAAACAGGTGGGCACACTAAGAGACAATGGAGAAGCGGACAGCACAAAGACAAAGCACACTTAGAAACTGCAGTCAATGATAGAGAGTGCATCTCCTCCCTCGTCCGTTACCACTACAGCAACAGGGCTCCAGTTAACAGTGGACTAGAGCTGGAAGTGATAAAAGATGCTTGAGGAAGATTCTTAAGTATCCTGAAGAGAAGAGGAGAGACAGAAGCAAGAGCAGAGAGGAATTCAGAGCTCAGCACAATCTAGTAGTAGCTATATGAGATTCCAGACACCAAATGCTCCAGGAATTTTGGATTTGTCACCTACACCACTGTGGAAGAGTTGGATGAAGCCATCAATGCAAGGCCACACAAGATGGATGAAAGAGTTGTGGAACCAAAGAGAGCTGTATCCAGAGAAGATTCACCAGGTGCCCACTTAACTGAAAAAAAGATCTGTGTGGTTGGTAGTAAGGGAGACAATGAAGAACATCTGTGAGATTATTTTAAGCAATATGGGAAAATTAGAGTGGTTTACATCATGACTGACAGAGACAGTATAAAGAAGAGGGACTCTTTTTTGTGACCTTTGATGAGCGTGACTCCATGGGTAAGGTTGTCATTCAGAAATACCACACTGTGAATGGCTGCAAGTGTGAAGTAAGGAAAACCCTGTGGAAGCAGTAGATGGCTAGTGCTTCATCTGGCCAAAGAGGTTAAAGTGGTCCAGAATCTTTGGTGGTGATTATAGAGGTGGTTTGGGTGGCAGTGACAATTTTGATCATGGAAGAAGCTTCAGTGGCCATGGTGGCTTTGGTGGCAGCTGTGGTGGTTGAGGTAGATATGGTAATGGGGGGACACCTGTAATGGACTCAAGAATTTTGGAGGTGGTGGGAGCTATAATTATTTGGGCAATTACAACATCCAGCCTTCAAATTTTGGACCTACAAAAGGAGGAAACTTTGGAGGCAGGGGTTCAGGCCCTTTTGGGGTTAGAGGCCAGGATTTGCTAAACTATAAAAGTCATGTGCCTATGGTGGTTCCAACAGCAGCAGCTGTTTCTTTCTTCTTACTTTCCTCTCCCCCTCTTGGTCCTCTCCTTCCATCGTTCTCTTCCTGCTCCTGCCTCCTCCTTCCCTCCCCCTCCCCCACCTCTCTCTGATCACAAGTAAAAACAAGAGAGAAGACATAGATATCTATAGGATGCACTTTCATATCTTTGGAGAAAATAGTGAAGGACTTCTAAAATAAAAGTATTTATAGGCTCCTGCTATTGAAAGAACTTTTTGATATTGGGAGCCTGGCTAGAAATATTCTAGAGAAGGAAGCTGTTTTTGACATGTATAAGGATTTTTTTTTTAAACAACCATCTCTCTTGTAAGTAATTAAGTACAAGTAATTACATAATTACTTGATTATGTAGCAGCAGTAAAATCTTACAGGAGGTTTCTCACTTAAACTCTAGCCTTATAAAAATAATTGCCACAAGTCAAATTTATTTTCTAAATGCAGTAATTCTTTCTGCATTTAATTTTTGCTCATGGGGGTGGAATCGAAGTCTATTTTTGTTTAATGACCAGAGCCAGAGAAATGTATACTTTATTAATATGTCACTATGTTCAGATACCAATTTAAACACTCAGGATGATGCTTCAGGTTACAATGTGAGAAACTCCTAGACAGGAAATGAAATTATAAGCTGAGATGGCATTCTAAAGAAAGTCTTCTGTCATAAAGTTGTAAACTATTACTTAAGTCAAAAAATAGCTTATAAAAGTTCTTAGTTTTAAAAATATATCACCAATAGTAACACAGAGAAAGTGAAAAAGTATTCAGAGAGAAAGAGAGAAAGAAAGAGAGAGAGAGAGAGAATGGGTTTCTATAACACCCCTTGTAAGGAGCCTGAGCAATGTAACGGATCAGGTTCCTTCCCTTTTATTTCATTCTTTCTTTCCTTTTTAAAAAGTGAGCTGGCTCATCATTGCAGTTTTTCTCAAGTTCTTAGAACTCTAATTAAAATGTGGTAATTGGTTATGTTACCTCAATTACCATGATGCATGGACATTGATGCAAAGTGACACCAATTGAATCCCTTGGGTGTTTTACCCTGGGGCCATCCCATTTATTGTGGCCTTATTATTTTCAATTATGTGGCTAGATGTGTTGTATACTTTCAAGGCCATTAAATGTGTATGGTTTCTCTGGACGCAAAGTTCTATTCTCGGGAGAGCTCTGCAGGATCAGAGCAGAAGGGAGAAAACCGTGTGTGTGAAGATAAAACCTCAACCCCTTGATTCACTAAGAATTCAAAGGTACACTTGCTTGAAACAAGGCATTTCAAAGGAACTGAGGTTATTTCTGTTTAAACACGTCTTTGAAAAGCAAGAATGATTTATACTATTAGACAACTACTGTGCCTAGTAACACAGATATCTCATTACAGACTAAAACTGATAGGAAAACAGATGCAAAATATTAATTTCTTCTCTCTTTTCCAATACTTTTACTTGTTTGTTTGTTTTCAGACAAGATCTCACCAAGTAGCACAGGCCAGCCTGGAATGCACTGTATAGCTCAGGCTATACATAGTTCTCCCATCTTGGCCTTTGGGGTGCTAATATAATAGGCCTGCGCCACCATGCCTGGCAAGACAAGTTCTGTCTGCCTGCCTGCCTGTCTGTCTGTCTGTCTCTGTCTCTCTCTCTCCCTTCCTCCCCCCTTAAATATTTAATTGATTTTAGTTTCTGAATTCATTACACAAATACACTGTTTTGACATCATTCCCTGCCCTTCCTCTCCCTCCTCCGACTCCTGAATTCATAACCTCTTCTGTAGACAAAAGTTGTCTTGCACTGTAGATAAAGCTTTGGGCCTCTTAGCAAGGCTATGCAAAGCTGTACTGAATGTCTTTCAGATGCATATTTTAAGAGATCTGTCCTCAGAATGAACATGAAAATAAGAGTAGTCTGAATCTTGACAGAATGAAGTGTTTCCCAGCGGGAACACTATGGGCATTGGTGGGAAGATCTGTGTATAGGGTAGCTTATTTATTCTGTGTTGTTTCATTCAAAGCCAAATATATCCTTGGTGGTCACAAACAACTCCATAACATTTGCCTCAAAAATCTTGGTGCAAATCCGGAAATGACCAGTGGCCACGATGACGCAGCATTCTGTCAGGCCATTCTGAAATGATACCTGCATCTTTTCCAGCTTTACTTTTCTGAAATGGCATCCTTGAACAGCTCAAAGCAATAGAAAAATTCTGGCTTTGTTTCTCTCCTTATTTGGCCTGCTATCTCTAAATAGGTATAACACTGGATTGGAAAACCGAGGAGGGCTGGTCACAAAGATCTTCCAAGCAATAAGCAAGGATATGGCAGAAACTTTAAGTTTGTAACTTTACATTTATCTGAAGAATGTTCAGGTACATTTCTATGAAGTATTTCTAAACTAAAATCCTATGATAGACAAAGAGCACACTTTTGGTTAAGTGAATGTGATTACACTATTCTTGAGAACCTTGGCTATGCTTTGTATAATAGACATTCTTTAAAAAAACTTTTTGTGACTCAGAAGATAGTTTTGATATATGTTCTGTATATACTTAAAAATAATGTCATCTTTGTTGCTATTGGATGACATGCTTACCCATTTTTGTTGTATATATAAGATTATCACCATGCTTTGATATGCAAATTGTGCACTGAATACTATAGTCAATAAAATTAGCATATCCATAATCTCAGAGTTTCTTTTGTATATGTGTGTGGTAAGAATGCCTAAAACTTACTCTCTTAATACATTTCTTGTAGGCAAGGCAATATTTTTAACTGTATTTATGCTTTTATATATTATATCTCTAGATTATCCACTCTACCATAATTGAAACTTCGCATTCTTTGCTAGACCTCTTTCCGCTGTCCCGGTCTCCCGCCCCGGTAAACACCATTCTGCTCTGTTTCTATATATTTGCTTGTCTTCTCTGCTGCGACTTTAAGATTCCACACACAAATAAGACCGCCCACTATTTTTCTTGTGGTCTCCACTTATTTCATGTCATATGATGGCCTCTGGTTTTCTCTCTGTTGTTGTAAATGTCTGACTCTCCATACACAGGACGAACATACACAGTACAACTTATTCTTTTATTCATTCACCGGGAATGACCTCAGTTTCCGTATCTTGGCTATGGTGGATAATGTTGTGAAGAACATGGGTATACAGGTACCTTAATGAGGGGATGGATGGCACATGCTCAGCACAGAGACTGTGGGGTCATACAATAACTCTAGTGTAGAACTTCTGTATCATTTCCCACAGTTGCAGCAATCGACTTCCCACAGTGGTGAGTGGGAGACCTTTTGTCTGCACCCTCTTGCCTTTTTGGTAAGAGGTGGTTGAAGTGTTTTAGATGTCAGTTAGGTCATGTGGCTTCACAATAACATCCATGTCCTTTTACGTGCATACTGATTCTCTGGTCTATCAGTTATTGAGACAGGGTGTTGAAATTTCTCTCCCATACTCTGTTTCTCTTGTCTCTTCACAGGAATAGGTTTTCTGTATGGTATATTCGTAAGTTGTCCTAGACACTTAGGAATGTCTTCTTCTCATGATAAATTGGAACTCCTATTGAGAAGAAATGTCCTTCTTTATATCTTGTGATACTTTTTGCTATGACATTTACTTTGTTTAATATTAATATGTACACTCTACCACTATTTGGTAGGCAGTGTATGGTTGAATTTACCCAACTTAACAATTGTGTTCTTTTGAGTAGTTTTCAGTCCATTTCATACACTGGGACTATTGGCACGGCCATGTTAAATCTTCATCTTGTCTTTAAAAACCTGATTACATCTGTTTCCTATTTTCCTTTTCTCCTTTAAATGAGGATATAAAAAAATGAGCTTACTTTGTTCCCTTTTGTGTCCTACTCTAGCTTTTTGTTTGCTGTATCTTTAAGGTGTTACAACCACACACACACACTTGATCTTATCAGAGTCTCCCTTTAAAGGATGCTCTAGTACCTCACATAAAATAAAAACGGTACAAAGCATCATGGCATGTCTGCTTCCTGGCCTTTGTGATACTGTTGCTGTACATTTTATCCTCTGTGCTATAAATCCTACCATGCACTGCTATTATCTTGATTTAAACAGTCTATTAACACTTAAAGAGATTGAAATAATAGGGAAAGTGTTTCTCATTTACTCACAGTTATAATTCCCATGTTCTTTATTCCTTTGCATATCTAGGTTTCTATTGGCTATAAGTTGTGTGTGGTTGATGGCCTTCCCTTAACATTTCTAGTAGTGCTGTTATGCTGGCAGTGAACTTTCACTATAGATGTTTAGAAACTATATTTCTTTTCCTATCGGAATGCCATTTGCTCTGCGAAGGAAACGCTAGGTTATTTTCTTACATTGCTGCTTGACCCCCAGCTCCACCTTTCCCATCTCCTGACATCCCTTGTTTCTGATAAAAATCTGGCAGTCACTCTTCTTGAGATGATCCTCATCCCTCCTCTCACTGCTTTGAAGATACTGTCCCACCACTGGGTTTTATCAATTTGGTCTTGTTTGCATTAGCTAGTTTTCTTGTTGTTACCACAGAACGCCCTGACACAAGCACCTTATGGGGGAAAAGAGTTTATCCTGGCTCACAGTTTGAGAGTACAGCCCGTGAGCACAGGGAAGCCGTGGCAGTAGGAGCTTGAAGTGGTTGATCCCATTGTGTTCAAAGTCAAAAAGCAGAGAGCCATGCTAGTGCTCAGCTCTTATCCTTTTTATGAAGTCCAAGACCCCAGCCTAGAGAATGGTGCACCCACAGTGGGTAGATCCTCCCACCTCAGTTAACCTAATCAAGATACTTCCTCTAAGGATGCCCACAGGCCAGGCAGTGGTGACACAAGCCTTTAATCCCAGTACATGGGTGGCAGAGACAGGAGAATCTCTGAGTCTGAGTCCAGCCTGGTCTACAAAATGGGTTCAGGAACAACTAGGACTACACAGAGAAATCCTATCTTTTGGGGGAGCGGGGAGTATGCCCAGAGGACAATCTCCCAGGTGATGTTAGATCCCATCCACTTCACAACTGAGATGAACTATCACACTATTAGTGACATTTTCTAATGTGATTGAACAGAAAGAGGACATTTCTAATTTCTTAGAAGTTCCACAAATTGTTCTCTTTAATTTTTTCAGTGTGGACCTTCTGTTGAAGAACTCAGAAAATAACTTTGTTTAGCTCTAGAAATTCCTGACTGTGGAGTCCTCTGCTCCCTGGCACACTAAAGACTTCTAGCAAACTAGCCACACATTGGCTTCACCAGATTCCATGCAGAGCCTGGAAATGTCTTTGAACTGAGAAAATGGACCAAGGAGCCCAAGAAAGCCTTATTAGATAGGAAAAGAATGTTAAAAGGTATCTTCTGGATGTTCTCACAAAGATATTATTACAGAAATATGATTCCTAAAGCAGAATGACTCTCAGAAGTATGATGACTTCTTTTGTAAAATGATGAAAACTTAGAATCAGCATAGATATAGTATATAGTTATACCAATGCCTGGATAAAAGAAATTGACTCAATAAAATCCTGTACTCACTTATTCAGAAAATATTCATCAAAAGCTTATATATGCAAAATATGTTGCAAGTCTTGGAAATACAGCAGTAGAAATCCCTATGCATAATCAGGAGATGGGGAGGGGTGGAGGCGCATGATGAACCAGCCAAAAGGCCATTGTAGACCTTTGACTCTTGGCAAAGGTCACCTCCCACATTATTGAAATACTTACGTGATCATAAAAGCAACTTCTACTCCTCACTCAACAGCAGGGCCCAGAAGCAAAGAAACACCCCCAACAGAACAACCTCTGCGTTCACCATTCACCGCATTGTTAGCCTCGGTCCACTCTCCATCTCTCCTTTCCTGAGAGCGACTTTCAGCCCGTTTTTATCACAAACATCCTTATTTGCTACCTTCATCACTCCAAATTACCTAATTAGGACAGACTTCACTCTGCAATTTATATAACATCTCTCCAGTAGCTCAAGCTTCCAAGAAGCAAGTTGCCTTTACTACAGACATAGGTAAAGCAACCCAGAAGATTGGGAAATGGCTCAGCAGATAGGAGAGTGTTTTCTGTGCAAGCAAGAGGACCAGAGTTCAGATCCCCAGCACACATGTAACAGGGCAGCATGCCTAGAACCCCAGTACTATGAGAGGTAGAAACAGAAGGCTCGCTGGGGCTTGCTGATTGCCAGCTTAGCTCCAGATTCTGTGAGACCCTGTATCAAGGGAATAAGAGAATGACAGAGAAGGATTCGTCCCTTTCTGGCCTCCCCCACAGGGGCATGCTTACCTGCATACATACATGCACAAACTCTCATATGTCACACATGGGGACCTGTAACCACACACACACACACACACACACACACAAGCAAACATCCATTCCCTACATCTAGTTTGTAAAGCCCAATCCAGCATTCCTGATCATATGATTCAAATAAATCCTGAAAGAGAATCAGTTTTGTCATTGCCAAACCAGCTGAATGCTCTAAGAATGCCATAACCTTTCCTACTGGGAACGGTGCTGAGCTAAGTCTTACCATCATCACCACAAAGTACAGAAAGGATAACAACTTTTTTTTTTTACCTTTACAAACATTTTCAAATAAGAAGAGGAGGAGGAAAGAGGGAGGGAGAGAGGAAGAAGAAAAGATGTTAGACAAACAGTTTCACAATAAACAAATTATCAAGAAAAGACACTCTGCTGGATGGTGGTGGTGCACAATTTTAATCCCAGCACTCAGGAGGCAGAGGAAGGCAGATATCTGTGAGTTCGAGGCCAGCCTGGTTTACATAGTGAGTTCCAAGACAACCAGGACTACACAGTGAAACCCTGCCTCAAAAAATGAAAAAAAAAAAGAAGAAAGAAAAAAACAGAAAAGAAGGAAGGAAGGAAGGAGGGAGGGAGGGAGGGAAGGAAGGAAGGAAAGAAAGAAAAAGAAAGAAAGAATAGACACCCCATTATGTTGCCTCTGATTAGTAATAATAGTTTGGAAGTCTTAAGAAATGTAACAACTTCAGCTAAGATCAACTGAATAGAACTGTTGAGAGAAATCGATTCCTGGACTGAGCACAGACACAAAGGCAAAACAGGCAGGTAGGTTTAATGATTCAGTGCCTTCCTGCCGAGTCCCCAACAGAAAACATACCAGAAAAGCCAATCCTAAGGCTTTGGTAAGAATAGAATTCATATGTGAAAACTATTTTCAATGACAAGAATTTTACATTTGGGTTCCCTTCTTTGCATGCTGAGCTTTCCAAGTATGTAGAAGTGGATTTTTATATGTATACATATGTTTCACTTACATAAGTCAAACGTGAAAAGTGGCCCTACAGCTAATAGACACTGACGTCAGGGTCACTTCGGCGATATACTCTTTTCAGTGACAGTTTCGTTCTCCTAAGAAGGTGAAGGCTCTCAGAGCAAATGTGTATTCTATATTATAATAAACCAGCTTCTACTCTGACATATTTCTTTCTCCCAGTAACCTGCCCTCTCAGATCCGGCAAATTGTTAATGGGAATCACCACCCCCTACTAGGAGCACTGTATTAAACTGTAGGAGGGAACGTGACAGTCCTCAGTAATCTGGACTGATGGGGACAGGTGTGCAGATGGCCTTAACTCCTCACTAAATGGAAAGATAAACAATAGATACTCAAGCAACGAAACCGTACACAGAGCACACACACTGCTCCAGGCACTCGGGGTATTAAGCTACCTCCTAGCAAAATATCCATGGAGCATTGTGTGCTTGGTGAATATGTCTGGTGAAAGAATAAATGAAAGCATCAATAGCCTCAGTGGTGAGGGTAACCAAAATAGACGTGGGACTTTTTAAAAGGACAATGAGATGCCCTGAAATATATGTCAGTAAAGTGAGTAACTTTCTCTTATGATGAATGGAGTTTGGGTTAGTGGATGGTTATTCTTTTGGTTTGCAAGGAAGCTGATGTGATGAACATGCTGTGGAAGCCTGGGGGGTGGGGGGGAGTCAAAAAAGAGATCCCATTCTGCTGGGGAACGACACTCACGGATTCTTTGCCCATCTTCCTCTGCAGCCGTGTTTGCCACTGGACGGCTTGCATGACAATGGCTTCCCACCTTCTTTCGAGGTTTACGATGATCAGCTGCATGGGCTGGTGGTCCGCATTGAGATTGCAGGTGTCCCGGTCATCCAGAAGATGCTGGCACAACCGCAAAATGGAGGCCACCCCCCTACGACGCTGCTTGATCTCATGACAGAGGGACTGCAATGCAAAAAAAAAAAAGACCAGTTTGCACGTGTTTGTAGGACGGACTCTCATGAGAAGCTGAGATAACCATTTCCACCATAATTTCACATTGTAGGGATATGCTCAGCTCCGAACACTAGGGCGAGAAGAAGGGACCCACAGTTTCCTTGGGATTAGCGGCCTCCAATACATAGCTGATGAATGCTAGGGAATTTAGGAACCTCTGTTTCCTATTTCTCTTTCCACTGATTTATGTTTCCAAAATGGAAGATCTTGCCTTGACACCCAGGTATTAACAGCTTCTCACATGGGGGAAAAGATCTCTCAGGTCATATGAATTGTAGACAAACAAATTAAGGTTGTAGGTTCAAGGTCAAAGGAAACACAACAACAAAAAGAAAATCCTCCCCCCAAATGTAATTATTCTTCCAAGTTTATCCCTAGACTCTTTGGAGGGAAAAAGTTCGGTATTTTATTGGCAAAAATAAATAATACTACAAAGAATTTTCATATGTAAACTCTATTATCTAAAAAGCAGAGGGCAATATTTCTCTTCCAATGCTTGATTAACAAAGCAATAATATTCCTAAAACAGAAATCAAGCTACTGGTTTATTACTACACAATTTGCTGGTTGTTCTGTTTCTTTTAATAGACACCCACACCATTTAGAAAGGATATGCATGCATCAAAATAGCATTTTGCCTCTCAGAAGCATTTGTATTGCTGCGCTGACCCTAAGCTGAACGATTGAAACAAAATAGTGGGTACACATGTCTAAAAATATTATATCCTTTCTTTGCCTACGGATAGTGTGTAAGTGATATTCTAATTCAAAGCCTTCAGGAGAAATGATGATTATACCCACAAACATCACTGAATTACTAATCTCCCTCTACTGCCACAATTGGACTGTTCCAACAGTTAGCAGATTGCTTATTAATCAACAAGGGTAAACAAGACAATGCAATTTCATTTAGTGTGAGGGTTTTAATGCCTGAAAGTATTTGTGCTTAAAATGTTAATCTAGATAAGGCTTCATTAGAAGAAGTCTTAAGATGATTAAGTGCTGTTCACTGAATTGTGCATGGAGTAGGAGTAGTCGATCAGCAGGTGGACATTCCATACAGATGTTCCACTTACTGATATAATGCATGCTATATCCATTTAAATGACCCTAACTCGGTAATAGCTGGAATTCTATTATTTCCATAATGAGAGAACCTGTACCTTTAATATTTCTGAATTTTAAATGAGGCGAATGACAAATTCCCAAACCTCTATTTATGGCAAAATATGAATAGGAATTTTATTATTCACATCTTCCCAGAGCAGCTGTTTCAGCTAGGTTTCCTGAACCGATCCTTATTTATTTTCCTAGGGTACATTACTATTTTCCTATATAACTCCCGATTCCACCCTGGGTCTGACAAATCCCTTTACTGATGCTATTCACCAGTTCAATGCTGAGGACAGGAAACCCCTAGACAAGCAAAGATAAACTTGGAACCTAGTAAAGCAATAATACTGTGTTCATCTCCTTCAGCAGTTCTCCCAACTTCCTCCTCAACCCCCAACCCCTATCCCCCACCAGGAGACACACACACTCTTTCTTCAACTTGTTCTCTTGATCTAAAATTGCCAAGTCATCCAAATGATGAAGTCCACCTAATGCCTATCAAATTTTAGCCCAATATTGAATATGCAAGAAAGTGTTATGGTTATGGCCAGATTGAAATTGGTTTAATGAGACCTATGGATGTGAATATGGATGGTTTGGGTTTATTAAAAGAAAAGGGCTAAAAAAAAATCAGATGTTTTGATGGAATTGGATTCTGCAAACTTCTCTTTGGTAGAATAATAACTGCATATCTATAAGCCAACAAAAGGCCTCGAAGTTCTTAGCTGAGGGAAAAATCATAATGAATGGCACTAAAAATGTGTGTGGAGTTAGCTCAGGCCACATTTGCAAAGTAGCTCAGATGGCTTCATTCACCTCACAAAGTCCTCAGATAGGCTATTGGGGATGTGATACATTTCCATAGAGATTTGTTAATAGACCCTGATGTTTTGAAAGTGTCCAGAATGTATTGAGTATCTACGTATCCAGAGAATCTGCACCTATATCTTAATGCAAACAAGTCAAGATAAATACAGTACCTTAAAAACTACAAAAAACAAGAATGAGGATATGGGTCAGGGCTCTTGCATTGCAAGAATGAAAAACAAAGTTCAAATCCATGCCATACAGTTAAAAGTCAGGCATGGCCGTGTGCACCAGTAGCCCCCCAGCTGCAAGGTAGAAACAGGGAGCTCCTGCGAGCTCATTTACCAGCCAGCCTAGCTGAAGCTGCATCTGGATTCAGAGAGACGCTGTCTCAAGGCATTAAGACAGAACAATAGAAGATGTCTGATGTCCTCTTCTGGCCTCATGTGTAAATACACAGGTGCATATACCTTCATGTTGATGTGCACTCACTATACATGTACACCATAGCCCCCACACAGATAAATTTCTAAAAATATGTTACAAAAGCTGCTACTGTTAACATTTAGTATATGATTCTTGCATCCTCACAATTCAGAAGTTTTTACTTTAAATATCTTAAGAGTTTAATCTACATTCTAGATTAAATTTTTCTCCATGTGAACTGTTCAAAGGAAACTAGAGAATTTTTATACCTAACATTGTTTCAATATTTCTTTATACCTAGAGACAGTTGATAACATTCTCCTATATAAATGTGTTTCCCTGACAACCATCAAAATGTATTTATTTATAATCACACATACTAAATAAAATCAGTGGTTTGTTGGCAACATTCCTTAGAATCAGTATTCTACATTATTTTTTAATAATAAACGGAGATACACATTCTCCATATGTACTGAGAAATGTTAAATATAACTAACGGGAGCAAATGATTATTATTATCTTTTGCCTTAGATTTTAGAGAAATGTATTAAAAAAAAACAGAGACTATAGCTAAGTAAGTAAGGCACAGAAGACAAACATCCTCCCATGACCTCCTCAAATCTGTAAACGTCCTCCACTTGCTGGGCCTGCGTTCTGTGATGGAGGGTTACACAGTGAGTGAGCCATTATTCCTTCCCTCAAGGAGCTGAGAGTCTGCTAGAGATGAGCTACATAAATACGTACAGTACTGTGAGAGAGAGAGAGAGAGAGAGAGAAAGAGGGAGAAAGAGACTGTGAGAAAGTAAGGGAGACACATACAGACAGACAGAGAGAGAGAGAGAGAGAGAGAGAGACAGAGACAGAGAGACAGAGACAGAGAGACAGAGAGACTGACTAACTGATGTGTGTACAAGCGAGTTGCTATTGGGAGTCCACCCGTCTTTAAGGAAATGACAGGAGGCAGGAGGTCCGAAATGAGTGACAGCAGGTACAGGGTAGAGAGCCCGGAGAAATGTTAAGGTGGAACGTGAACAAGCAGCCTTGGATGGTACGGAGTGCTTACTGTGTTGGGGGAAACTGAAGTATGAAGTAGCTGGAAAAGTGGGGGCCTGGGGGTGGGCATAGAAACATTCAGAGCACTGGTTATTACAGCCAATTCGAAAGCATGTTCTAATGAAATCCAACTGGTTCTGATGCATAGTCACACCACCTTCTTGAAAAATATAAGAAGAAGAGGCAGAGGAAACAATTTTTAAAAGGAATTTCAATATGTCTAAGAAAGGGATTTTAAACACATTGTCCCAGCCCATCTTTATCAGAATCTTAGGTCATCCTCCAGTGGATCTATCCTGGTATGCTACTCTCAAGTTCCTAACTATCTCTTTTATTCATTTTTTTAATAAAGTGTCCTCCAAGTTTTGTCATGCTTCTAAAAAGGTAGATTTGTGGTAAACATGAAAATTCTAAAACAAATAATCAAACTTCAATGGTTTAGGACTGAGAAGTTACCCTTTTTCTCTTAAAACAATCAGATGCCCAACACATTGACTGCACTTGATTGGGGGTCACATCATAAGAGAGGTGTTAACAGGATAGTAGCTCTTCTCTTACATATAAACTGCCAATCTGATTTTTAATTCACCAATGGCAGTACACATGAGTTTTTGAAGGAAGTGCTTGGTTCTGAATGTCTCCTGACTTGATTAATTTTTTTCATGTTTAAACCATTCATAATAGTAGGCAAAATATGATTTAAAAAAAAAAACTTCTGTTTTCCTTTTATGGTGCTGGGATTTGAACCCAGAGCCTCACAAATGGTAACCAAGTAGTCTACCATTCTCCACCAAGACTAAAAAGACATTCTTCGCTGACTTCAGACTCTTAGTGGCACTGAACAGAAGACTTTCAATGTCCTGCTTTCTTTATCACTGTGTTAAACGTTTGCTTAAACGAAAACATATTAAGCAAAAAAGTAACATGTACTTGTATGTACCCATTCTTGACATCAAACATGTATTATCTACCTCACAAAATGCAAATAAACATATAATAAAAGAATAAGTATGACTATTACAGGAACTATTATATTAAAAACATATGCTAAATAAAGATGAGAAATGAGAAGGAAAAAAAATAGTTCCCCCAAACTAAGCAGATGTTGAACACAGAAAAGCAAATCTATCCGGAGAGATGCCAAAGCATTTTATCTCCAGTATCTCTTCCATCGTTTTTATTCAACATGTTAACTCTGTTGGGTAGGTCAATATGAACCAAGCACTGGGATGCTACATGATCTGTTTAAATGAGAAGCGCTATGAGGCCATGCTGTTTATGAAGGCGAACACTACTTCACCTTCGATATTGATCAACTATTTAACAAAATAGAGTGTGTTACGGATTGACAAGCCCGGTCATGAGGGGACAATCTACATATATGACACTTGGCTGCCTTTAGCCTAGTGTGAGGGAAACCACAGAATGAACTGAAAAACAGCAGCACACAGGTGTGCTCCAGCTTAAATAGCACCAAGAGAGCAGATCTCTTTTGGACCATTTCCTAAACTGCAGCCCATGTTATTCACTGATTTTTTTTTTTAATTTTTGGCCTCTTCCCATTTTTACTGTTTTGATTTCATGGGGTGATAATTTTATTCCTATTTTCTATATGTAGTAATGTTCCAGGAATAGAAATTTCCTGATCAAAGAGTATTTGCATCACCCAGGAACTTAGAACTTCAAATTCTTCCCAGTCATCTGGTGTAGGCATGTAATTCCAGCTAGTCAAGAGGCTGAGGCAAGGGGATAGCAAGTTTAGAGTCAGCCTGAGATAAACAGTGCATTCCAGGCCGGCTGGGGTACAGGGTGAGGTAGTATCTCAAAGAAAGAAACAAAACCAAGCTAGCTTGTAGATCCCCTGGTATCACTCACATCTGTATGAATCAGGGATTCTGGGTCGAGGCACAGAGAGTGACAGCTGACAAGGACCGACAAGTGAGCACAGTCTAACGTTTGAAAACTATCACACAGAAAGCAGAATCAGCTTTACAAATTAGAGATTCTATTTGAGTAGATTATTTTTAGAAACATAGAAATACAAGTCCTAAATTCTGATTCTAATGGACACCAACAGTGTTGTAGTCCCTGCTGCAGAAGCAGCTTTTAACTGCTTGATTCCAGATCATTTTCAAGGAGGGTAAGTTTGGCAAAGGCCGTGTGAATGATCTTTATTATAGCAGTAAGCACTTGATGGGTATCAGTTATGTGCCAAACATTGTACTTTCCATTACAGGATTAACATTGGCAGATGACAGGCTTCTAACAAGATGTGGTACCTCTTAGGAGCTTATAAAACGGCTGATTCCCCCAAGGGAGAGCTAGAAATACAAGGCAAAGGTTTCTGATAACACTTAATTCATCAAGATGTTGTAAGTTTAAGGAAGGCGAGGGAAGGGAGTACACTTTGTGAATGGTGAGGCCATGACTCACACGCACTGTATTACCACTCAATGCTAGCACTTGACCTAGAGAACAAGAAAGGTCATTACTAGCTGGAAGAGACCGGTTAGGATTCACTGGACTAGAATGAGGCATCTGAGGATTGGAAGGTGGAGGAGAGGAGAGGCATTATAGAAAAAAAGTTGAAAATCCTAAATTTAACCACAGTTTTCAAAAACCTAGGAGATAGTGTAGGGTATGATAATCATAGTTACTAAATTTTCCACCTACCCACCCACCTAATTAACTTCTGGAGTGCTCCCTGTGTGCCAAGCCCTTTTCTCAGTGATAAATACAAGGTGAACACTTTTGCTTTCATAGAATTTACATCCTAATTTGTCTGTGCATCAATACGAGCCTGGAAATAAATGTAAACACACACAAAATCATCACGTAATCAGAATTGTCCAATAAAACCAGTGATACTTTAGATTGGGTCATCAATAAAGCTTCTATGAGAAGACATCCTACAATATGTACAGATATAAAAACAATGTAACTTAATATTCTGATTGTACATCTTGAGATAATGTTCAAATCAAGAATAATTTTCTGTCATAAAAGATTGATTTGGTGGCTGGCAAGATGGCTTAGCAGATACAAGCACCCCCATACAAGCCTGATGGTTTGGGTTAACCCAGAACCCTTGGTGAAAGTAGAGAACTCCCTCCCAAAGAGGTCCTCTGGTGTTGGCGTGTGAGCCTTGGCACAAGCTCCACACTCACACCCACACACACCCACACCCACGCTCACACCCACACACCCACACACACACACACTCACACACACCCCCACACACACCCACACACCCCACACACCCCCACACACACCCCCACACACCCCCCACACACCCACACACACCCACACACACCCCCCCACACACACACCCCACACACATATCAAAAGCAGATTTACATTCACTAATAATGAAAATAAAAAAATTAAAAGCCTGTTTTATGATTAGGTAAAGAGTGCTTAAAAATTTGGAGCTTATTATTATCAAACAACCCGGGGCCAGTGAAAGGACCAATACACTTACTTACAAATGCCAAGTGGGGCCAGCTTGTTTTTCTGAGGTAAGAGCTAAAAAGTCTACCAGGGCAGAGTTATTCATACAGACCTGTAAACTTCATTCAACAGATCAGACATAGTCTCTAGTACAAAAATAATACAGTCCAATTTTAATACAGGCCTCCTACTTTTAAATATATCCTAAAATATAAACAGAAAAGTATACAGAGAAGCCTGAATCTTAAAGAAGATTTAAGACAAATACAGAAAATGAAGACTATTAATATAATTATTGCAGTGATACAGTTCTTATATGGTTTATGAAATTGTCACATACAACGCTGATAGCATCAGCAGGAAAATGGAAGAGCTGACATACAGATGGCAATCATATACTGCACCAAGGATAATCCTGTCGATCATACATATCCGAATAAATATAAAATAAAAACAATGTCATATACTCTTCAGCTATTTTACCCATATTCACCTGAAAATAAAATAATATTCATTGGGATTGCTTATCAATTGTTAAAGTGCTATTCTGTACAGTATTTTATGGATTATTTTCACTGATTCTATATATCAATGACTAACATTTTGTGTGTATTTCTAACATCTTCCGTGTGTGTGTGTGTGTGTGTGTGTGTGTGTGTAGGCATTAGTTTTTCCTTCTACAATGTCAGGTCAACTCAGATCAGCAAACTCAACAATAAGCATTTTTACTCACTGGGCCATTTTGCTGGTCTCTTTCTGCAATGTTGTGTGGTTGATTCATTCAGTGGTCACAAAAGTGTGGAAATCAGTAGGTGGGTAGGTAAATGATAGACAGACAGATGATGGACTGATTTACAGGTGAGAAATGGGACACTTGGAATTGAATAAGCAGTAATTTAACTTACAAGCATTGACGGCAGGATTTTAACCCAGGGAGGTGGAATGGCAAAGTGACTCAGGAAAAACACTGACATTTAAGCAGAAAGCCAGAGAAGCGTTTTAAGATCTCTAATTTCTCATACTCCCCTGTCCCAGACTTTTAACCAGAAGTGATGACAAGCACAAAACTATTGGTCAGAGCCAACAACTTCAACCCTTTAGAAGTCCAATCTTCGATCTATTTGGAGGCCTTCAAATATAGAAAATGTGTATGGCATACTATACTTGAATCTAGGATGGTTTTGATAATATAGATGGGAAAATACACATCATCAATAGAAAAAAAACATGTATGAAACATCTATTATACTGGACACTGTATTAAGTGTCTGTGAATTGCCAGTAAACCAAGCAGACAATGCCTTCTTATCTCTTGGACTTGATAGTCCATTTCATTGTGGAAGTACTTCCTTTTCTGAGAAAGATGTATCTTATACAAATAATAAAGAGACTAAACAAAGATAGAAAACATCCTTTAAATAAATGATTATCAACATTCACAGAGAGTCAATAATTCTTGGAGTCCTAATAGTTCAATCCTGGCCAAATGTGTGCGCAACCATATATATTATCACATAAATGATGCAAATAAGAATTTACATCCTAGAAGTATAATTATTCAAACTAGAGAAAATTTGGAGCATTGCAAATGATGTATGATTTATATATTTTAAATAAAATAAAATAAATGATTCTGGGTATTTTAACTGATTCCAAATTTCTAAACAATGTTAGCTAACATAGAGACCAAGCTCAATTGCAAACTCTGGGATTGAATCTATATTGAAGCTAAATATTCTATAAGCATGCAGTGGAGTGCAAAAAATAGCAATTGAAAAATGACATGATTAAATGGCACGACACGCAATCATTTGCTCTCAATTATATCAATGTATCTTCTTCACTTCTAGGAGGCAGGCAGAAATATTGTTTTTTAAATGCCTCTATTAAATTGGTCACCAATAATAAAATAGATGAGAGTCCTAATAAGCTCATTTACATAACATACATCACACACCACCAACATCTTCTCGCCAAACAGTTCTGTGCCTAGATTTGTCTCCTGCTTGTCACAAGTCTTTGCTACATTAGCAGATTTTTAAAAGCAAAAATACTGCCTTCAGGACCACTGGTAGAAAAATGTTTATGAAACTTTTCTAGTTAACCCTTGGCAGGCTCCTTATTGCTAATTATGGAAAAGGTATTGATATAATATCTTGGCTGTCACATTCAATTATGGTGACGGTAGAAGCAGAATCTCGGTGTGACATTTTGGAAATATCATCTAATTGCAAGTCAGAAACAGAGAATGACAGTTTTAAGTAGATTATAACTCCTTTCCAAATAGCGAAGTGGTTTGTTTAATATAAAAGCTAGATTTTAAAAATAGTACTAAAGCCCCCTGCATTAGTTAACCAAGCACATCTCTACCAGCTTCTTGGAGAGGAGCTGGGTGCTGTGCCAAGAGTGTTGAAATTATACGTGGTAATTTAAGTCTAGATTCAGACACTGAGCTGTTTCTTAGAACCATATAAAATAAAAATATTTCTAATAACTACTTTTATTTTTAAGACAACTCATCTTCCCTCTGTTCTTTCACCTGCCCAATAGAAAAGCCAGTGGCTGCCTTATTTCTAGCGCCTGACTTTTCAACCTAGAAATGATCTCAAATGACCTTACTATCTAGAATGCTTACTAAACAATCTAAATCACTAAGCATCCCCAGGAGTGCTGTTACTGCTATAACTTCATGAAGACCCATGGGTGGATGGTGTTACTAAGTTTTAAACAAATATGCATAATTATGTTTAATAAATTATGCCTTCATTTGTTCTAAAATGTACTAATTTTAGTTAGAAGGGACCGTTTCTATTCCTTTCTCAGTTATAGATAAAATATTACAAGCATTACAGAAATGCTGACCCTCCCCATGTTATCCCATGAAGCTGCTCTTCTGCCTCTGTGGCCTTCTTTAATTTCTTTGTTACTTTCTCTATTCTAGGTTAAGCACTTTTTAAATACGTTTGTTTTCAGAATAAAATTCAGTAGTTGTGTATTTAATTCATATTCACATGTAATTAGTAATATGTTATAAACCTCCTTTTCCAAATTAAAAACACTATTAAAATTCTAGACATACAAAACAATATGAAGATTAAGTTACTCTACAGGAAACTGTAATAGCTTACAGATTGCCTGTATCATTACTAAAATGCCAGTATCTATTACAGAGTCTCCCTGGAATAAAGAATGCACTTTTGGCAATAATCTTTTAAAAACATGTCCATTATTGTTAAGATGCTAAACTATTCTGCAATTACAGAAAGGAAACTTTTAGCAATCAGGAGGTAGAGTGTGGGGCGATGAAACTTCGCCATTAGAACGCCCCACACAGTCCCTTAAACTCCCACAGTCACTCTCCCATCAACGGAGAGGGAGTAATTATAATAGATTTTTACATAATTGTATTTTAAAACCTATTTACAATGCCCACTGAGGTTTCCTGTCTTATTGATTCCATGGAAAACATTTAAAGCAATGCTGGATGGATGGAGGTGATTTTCTTCTCTCGTTTTCTGTTGGTCCCAGCTACCTGAAATCATCTCTTCCTTTTAGCAGCTCTTTGGATCAAAGGATACCCAAGGCAGTCTGGAGGGAAGGGAAAGAAGGACTGTGCTGTGACAAGTTACAGTACAGTATTCCCACCTAGCAAATTCCATCTAAAGAAAGACATCGTGTCAAGGAGGAAGGTGGTGAACACATGAGTCGGATGAGTTAAGAGAAGTTTCTAGAGAGAACATCCACTGGCCACCGGACTCATGAGACCATATTGACTTTTGTATCTTGCTTGGCCCTGAGTCACAGTTCTTTCCTTACTCTTCCATCCATGTGGTAGCTGGCCACTCTCTACCCTCTTCTTGAATCAAGCCCTATTATTCCAGACTTAACTGTGGCTTCTTATGAAGAGACGCCTGGACTCACCAGGCTTCCTGTCACTTGAAGTACAACATCCAGGGACTAATATCTTAGGGACGCAGCCCTATTAGTCCAGAGGCTACAGATGGAAAATGAAAGGATTCAAGAACTCTAATGGTAAAACAAGAAAGAAGGAAGAGGTAAGCAAGGGGGAAACATCTCTAAGAAAGAGGCAAGAGATGCTGGGGAGAAAAATTCCACAATGGAAAAGTTTCTTCTTTTCTCATTCAGTCCTCCTTGACCAGAAGATGTAGAGGTATAGCCAGCATTAGTAAACTCTGGATTCTCCACTTTATTCTTAGCACATCTAAAGTAAACAGAACATTTTCCATGTGAGTTTGAACCAATTCTAATTTGTTTCTTAGCTTTTTGCTTTGCATCTGAGGTGGAAAGCCAGTTTATTTTTTTTTTAATTTTTAATATTTTAGCCGGGCGGTGGTGGTGCACGCCTTTAATCCCAGGACTTGGGAGGCAGAGCCAGGTGGATCTCTGTGAGCTCGAGGCCAGCCTGGGCTACCAAGTGAGTTCCAGGAGAGGCGCAAAGCTACACAGAGAAACCCTGTCTTGAAAAAAAAAAATTAAATCAGTTTTTGGTATTCTCAGATACTCAGTAATGCTAACTGCTGATCATTTGGAAATTTGGAAACTGAGATCATTTGGAAATTCAACACATAAGTGGCCACCAAGCCATGCTTCCATTATTATATGAGACAGCAGAGAGATGCTAAGTTTTAGTTAACTTGTAAATTGCTATGATGATTTCTCAATTCAAAACAACATCCCAGAACCTAAAACAGCTAAAACAAAGTTGAGTCCAGAAGTCCAGAAACCTCTGCTGAATAAAGCTAAGGTTTCTTCTAAAGAAAACTACTTTCTTCTCTTCTGGGAAGAGGTACCACGTATCTTTTCTGTATGCTCCTCCAAGGAAAACTGAACACACAGGGACTCTCCTCCAGGTGGGCGCAAGGCGTTATTCCATTTGACATTTTGGCAGCAAGACAGAGCATAAGTTGTCTAGCTACAAAGGGTTTGGTTTAACATCTGAGCAGCCACTTGGAATGAGGAAGAAACCATGTCTGTGATAGGCTCCTAGTTCAACAAAAACCAGCTTTGTTACCTTAAATAAATCACAAAATATGCCCACTCAAAAGTCTTCCTCTGAAAAGTAACTATCCTTTAGCTTCTAACATCTTCTGGCTACAGATACTATATAACCCTACACTCTGGAAAAATATACTATGGTGGCCTAAAATGGCTTTGAAAATGTTGTAAAATAAACTTTGAATAGCTATCAAATAAATTACAAGGTAGTTGTCATCTTTCATGATGAGTCATAGCGGTGTTGTAGTATTAATTTATTATTATGCCCTTGTTATTTTCAGTGCTGCTGGCTATAATTATACAGAGCTGCTTTATCTGCATAAGTATTCTACACCGGTCAGTTTTATGTCAACTTGACACAAGCCAGAGTCCTTTAGAAGAGGGATGCTCAGTTGAGAAAATACCTCCACTAGACGGACCCGTGGGCAATGATTGATGTGATAGAGCCCGGGCCCACTCTAAGCTGTGCCAGCTCTGGCCTGGTGGTTCTGAGTGCTGTAAGAAAGCAGGCTGAACAGGCCGAGCAAGCTTGGAGGAGCAAGCCAGTAAGCAGTGCTCCTCCGAGGCTTCTGCATCAGCTCCTGTCTCTAGATTTCTCTGCCCTGCTTGAGTTCCTGCCCCGATTTCCCTCAGCAATGGACTGTTACCTGAAGTATAAGGTGAAATAAACCTTTTTTTCTTCTACCTCAGCCACTTTTCTGTTGCTGCAATAAAAACACTGTGACCAAGGCAAACTATAAAAGAAAGCGTTGGCTTACGGTTTCAGATGGTGAGAGTCCATGGCCAGCATGGCTGGGAGCATGGAAGCAGATAGGCAGGGGTGGAGCATCCTGTAGTGAGAGCTCACCTCTTGATCCACAAGCATGAAGTCCATAGAGCTAACTGGGAGTGGCTGGGCTTTTGAAACCTCAAAGTCCCTTCTCTGGCAAGGCCACACCTTCTCTGGCAAGGCCACACCTTCTCTGGCAAGGCCACACCTTCTCTGGCAAGGCCACACCTTCTCTGGCAAGGCCACACCTTCTCTGGCAAGGCCACACCTTCTCTGGCAAGGCCACACCTTCTCTGGCAAGGCCACACCTTCTCTGGCAAGGCCACACCTTCTCTGGCAAGGCCACGCCTCCTGAGAGTTTTCAAACAGTTCTACCGACTGGGGAACACATGTCCAAGCATATGAGCTTATGAAGAGCATTCTCATTCAGACAACCACATTTGACTCCCTGTCCCCCAGAAGCTTATGGCCATATAATAATGCAAAATACATTTAGTACAACTACAAAAGTCCCCACAGGCTTTCACAGTCTCAACACCGTTTCAAAATCCAAAGTCTCTTCTAAGAATCTCTGGAAGAAAATCTCTGAACTGTAACCCCCTCTAAAAAAAAAAAAAAAAAAAAGCAAATTACACACTTCCAAACTACAATGGCACAGACCATATAGTATCATTCCAAACTGGTGAAAAGGGGGCACAGCGAGGAAAAGCCGGGCCAAAACCAAACCAAAACGCAGCAGGGCAAGCTCTAAACCCTATAGTCCCATGGCTGGTGTCAAAGTGCTTAGATGGCTCTGACCTTGCAGCTTTGCTGACGGAAACACGCAGCTTTGCTGACGGAAACACGCAGCTTTGCTGACGGAAACACGCAGCTTTGCTGACGGAAACACGCAGCTTTGCTGACGGAAACACGCATCTCTGCCTTGGATGCTTTTACTCCGCCTCTACCTATGCTGGGCAGATTTCTCCTAGTTCTTGGATCGCCAACATCTCATTTCCACAGCTTCAACAATAAGCCTCTCCAGGCCTCCATACAGGGACTTCCTTGCCACACACCTGGCCCCAAGAGGAAGATTCTACAACCCCTTCACACGTGTGTCATTCAGGACTCTAAAGCCAGAACCTCAGGGCTGGTGCTTCCAAGTCGGGCTGTCTGCTTGGAGTACAACCTGGCCTCTCCTTGAGTTCCATTTGCACCAACTTTCCTTTGTTACACAAGCTTTCCTTTTGAGAGGTTGTAAGCTCAGCCAGGTAGGGTCTCACCCTGAGGGCACCACTTCCTTCACCCCATTTAGAATCAGGTTTCTCCTCATCTCATTCAGCATAAGCCTTGGAACCAACCCACGGGCTCCTTTTCTCCTCCAACTACACATTCTATATTTCTTTCTTCCTCACTTGTTCTTTTTCATTATAGCTCTGCATGAAAGTGATTACTAATAACAGGACAGAATCAATATTAGGCTGCCCTGGACTCTTCTCTATCAATGAAATCAGTAAGAAAAAAAATTTTCATTTAACCTCAGGTAGGTTTTTCAGACAAGAACAGAAAGCAGCCAGAATCTTTGCTAAAATATCACAAGAACGGTCTCTTACACAGTTGCTAATATTGTTCCCCTCTGAAACTTCTTACACTGGGCTTTCACTAGTCCACATTGCTCTCTGAACTACTGTCTTCCAAGAGCCTACTAGGATGGCTCATTAAGCTCTACTTACAGCATTCAACAGCTTTCCTATTCCCAAGTCTCATAGTCTTCCACATTCCTCTAAAGAAACAGCATGGTCAGGCCTGTCACAGCAATAGCCTATTCCCTGGTACCAGCTTATCTTAGTTAATTTTCTATTGTCATGATAACACACCATGGCCAAGGTAATCTACAGAAGAACGAGTTTATTGGGGGGTTACAGATTCAGAGGGTGGGGGTTCATAATCATCATGGCAGGGAGCATGGTCGCGGGTAGGCAAGCACAGTGTTAGAGCAGTAGCTGAGAGCTTACATCTTGATCCACAAGCAGGAAGCAGAGAGAGCTAAGTGAGAATGGTGAGGCTTTTGAAATCGCAAAAGTTGCCCCCAGTGACATGCCTTCTCCAACAGTGCCCTAATTACTAATCCTTCCCAAACAGTTCCACCAACGAGGAGCCAAGTGTTCAAATACAGGAGCCTATGTGGGCGACATCTCACCCAAACTACCACACCTCCTCCCCAAGTTGCTTTTAGCCATGGTATTGCATCACAGCAATGGAAACCCCAACTAAGACATGTACCTTGCAGCCAACCCTACAAAACCACCCTGACGGCTTCAGGTTCTGCACGGTATGGTCATATTCTAAAATCTTCAAAAGTCTAACTCTAAATAACTTCATAGCGACAGTCATTGGCCTGAGCAAAGCGCACAGGGTTGAAAAGCTTTAACGTCCATTGTTGTCTTGGAGAAAGTTTGAAGTGCGTTGATCTGGTATTTGATTGGGAATTAGGATGGCATGGTTGAATGGGTACTCATTGGCTTGCTTGGTGTTCGTAGCCGATAAAGGACTGGACAGATCATGAACTATCCCTCCAGTTCCTAAAGATCACATTTCCTAGTCATGGCTGAAGGACATTTCAGCCAAGAAGGACAAACAGCTCAAAAGCCGAGCCACTTCCTAATCTATGATTTTCAGAGGAGATTTCAACAGGAGACCTATCACTCTATTTTTACACTAGCCTCATGAAATCAAATTCTAAAAAGAAAAAAGATCTTATTGGGGAAGAGAATGTGGTACTCTAAATGTACAGTATATAATTTAGGATTAATCAACAATTTAGAGTATCAGGAAAATTAAGAGAAAAACGTTAAGCTTTTTTTTTTTTCCCAGAATAATGATTTATGCCCGAGCTCTATCTTAGAGAGGTTTGGGGAGGATTAATGAGCTGATATCTGTAAAGCTCTTTAAGCGCCTCACATGGAGCAGCAATACAAATTCAAGGTGAAAAATGATAGCATGCTCTACACTGAAGTGGACTCCCGAGAGTACAGCCCCCCGAAAAGGAGAAGCTGTTGAGGGTCATGATGGTAAATCTCCGAGATCCGATGTCAGAGGAGCCTCAGTGTGTTGGCCTATGTTTACTTCTGTTTAAAGTAGCACTCAGTAGCTGCAATAAGCATTTCTCAATTCTCCATTAATCATTATGTCCCTGGTGAAGATCATTTTTATTTTTTATTTGTCAAATTACATAGGCTTAGTATGCATATTTTACAATGAAATAAAGCAATTTGAATATTGGAGAAACACAAGTAATGGCCCACGGAAAAAACCACTGGCTTGGCATTATTGGAATTAAGGAGATGCAGGCTTTGGTATGACTGGTTATTGGGTCCTGAGGGAGTCCCTGACTATATAAGATGTTTGGTTACCCTCTTTGGAATAAGGCAGAGAACTAGATGATCTCAGGTATCACCCAAGGGTGAAACATTGTAGCTCATTTTGCCCTTGGTGAAGATTTACTGACTTCAAGGTGTTGACTAGGGTTTCCTAAAACAAAATCAAGATGGTTCCTACTCTGAAAGAATATGCTAGCATGTGCTGTTGACTCAGATTAAATAAAAAATAGGTCCACAGAATCACCAGGAATTTTCTTCTTGCTTGTTTCTAATTCTACACATGCTCATGGCATGCTATTCCTCGTCCATTGCTTTACTACAGATCTCAATGGAGAAAAGGGCCCGGGCAGGGCAAGTAAGGACAGTGGGGACAGAAACGAGAACACAAATATAACATCTTCCTCATATGCAGAGCTTAGACTTAAGTGGACGATATACGCAAATAAGGCAAACAATGAGACAGGAGCTATGTCGGACTCCCAGCTACCTCTCCAGCACCCTGTCTGCCTGCATGCCACCATGCTTCCTACCATGATAATAATGGACTAAAGCTCTGAAACTGTAAGCAAGTCCCAGGTAAAGGCTTTTTTTTATAAGAGTTGCCATGGTCATAGTGTCTCTTCATAGGAATAGATCATTGACTAAGATAAATACATTGCATGAAATTCTCAAAGAATTAGTAAAAAAGTATTTTAAAAGAAAATATCTAAAATTATGGGGGGGCGGGGGGAACAGTCACTTGTTCTAGGAATTTCCTTGTCTTCCCTCACGAGAACAGTTACCTCCTCAGAGATGTCCTAGTATATATTCACACCATGTTAGTGTCCATCAAATAATATAACAGATGTAATTCCACCTGCCTGCTTCCTCATTTGTATCCCACTGTAGACCATGTGTTCTAAGGTCGAAGAGACCTAATTGTTTGCTCCAGCTTGTCCAGTACCCAAGATTGACACATGCATTTACTTAAGAAAACGGTGTTTGATAAATTAAAAAATAAAATCTCCATTCACACTTTTAGAATGATCTTGAACTAATTCTTATTTCCAAATACCAGAATCCCTTCATTCTGAAACACCTTCTGTCATTTTCATAAAGTGAATTTCGTTTAAGGATGTATTTATCATTTAAAGAGGAATATGAAACACAAGGCTAAGAAAACCAGGTGAGAGATTATAACACTTGTACTTAGCACACATGCATGCACGTGTGTGCGCGCGCGCGCACACACACACACACACACACACACACACACACACACACACACACGGAGGGAGGAAACTTTCTCATTGCCAGTACCATTCTTCCTCTTCGCCTAATCATTACATCCTTGGGAAACACTGTATGCTAGTGGGGAGAGCAGACTCGGCTTCCAGGTTTACTGAGACTCTAGACCCCACATCCCCAAACACTGGTTTGTTCCTAGAGCCCCAAACCCCAGGCAGGCACCCATAGACCAGCCTCTAGGACTTCTCCAGTGTCAGTGTGCCACGTGTGCACTCCAGTTCCACGTCAGCACCGGAGGCTGTAGACAGAAGCCTCCTATCAATCTAGTCTCAGAGAGGCACCAAAGGACAGAGATTTCAGGTCTACCTAGTCCTAGACTAGGCTCCATGTTAGCACCATGGCACCATGGCCTCACATATGCTGACCTAGAATCAGGCAAATACTTGTGAACATAGGTCCTAGGCTGATACCCAAGGCCTTAGGTTTCAGTAGACTCAGGGCCTTGGTCTACCCTAGTATAATCCAGAGTTCTAGATCTAGTTTTACTTCTGTGAATCCAAGGTACAGGACAGCTCTGAGATTAGATGGACCCAATGACCTCTGGCTGCAGGATGTTTCCATGGCCCTGGGTTTCTCACAGCACAGGCTAACTTCCACATACTCACAATGCTCATAAGCAGCAGAACTCTAGGCTTGACCTAACCTTAGCGACCCAGACTTTAGAAACAAAAGCCTAGGAGTTTAATTAATACCTATACAATTTTCCTTACTTGAAAGGATACAGGGAGGTCTTCAAGTTAAAATTAAAAGATGGTAACAACACAAAAACATATGAAAGCATAAAATATGCTCATAAAATATACTCAAATTAGGAATATCTAACTTCTTTGGTAACTCATAATTCACTTCTAATTCTAATATACAAAGTGTAAGAATAAAGTTAAAAATTACTATAGCTACAATGATTTGGAAATTGATAACTGATTATGTAAAAATATAAATTGTGATATTATAAGAACATGAAATACTAGTCTTTTCTGCCAAACACTATAAAATTTTTGTTTAAGACAAGGAATTTAAATCTTTTTATTTCCCACTCACCTTGAAAAACCTTTATGCAAATGATTTAATGCCCCTGCTCTGTGAAAGTGTTTCCCCTGCTGCATTCTCTGATGACTGACCTGGCCAGCTCCTCCCCTTGCCCTTCACTTCCTTTGAACTGATTATTCTAAGACTAGCCAATCACAGAAGAGTATGAGATTGGACCCCAGCCAATGAGGAAAAGATACAGTCACCATCTGCCTTAGAATAAAAACCAAGCCCTGCCCCTGTGGACTTGCTCTTCCCCTCCTGTGAGCAGGGCGCCCTTTTGATCAGACGTAGTTTTGTCTTGTTGAGACACTTTAATTGGAATGGTAGTCTCTTTCTTTGTGACCCTGAACTTATTTTCTAACAACACCAACAAAACAAAATGTGGGAAGAGTTAAAATGTGTACCTCTTTGTAAGAGAACAAAGTTATCATTTTAAAGTAGACTGCTGAAACTGAGATGCTTTGTTTGGGCCTTATGCCAAACACAGAAAAACACTTAAAGTAGACATAAAAGATAAAGAAAGAGAATCCACACAAAGCATTACAAAAAAAAAATCAAGTCACAGAGGAAGACAGCAAGGAAGAATGAGCCAAAGGAATTGCAAAACAATTCAAACAAGCAAGCAAACAAACAGAAAAGAAGAGCAGAGAGTGTTTACCTGTCAATAATTAGTTTAAATGTAAATAGGTGAGATTATCCAACCCAAGGACCGAGTGACCAAACAGATTACGGAAAACAAAGGTCCAGCAATTTGCTGCCTACAGAAGACTCTCTTTAGCTTTAAAGGCATGGCGGGATGAAGAGTTGGAGGAGAGAAGCCTGGAAAACACTAACCAAAGAGGAACCGAGGACCAAGAATGCCTATACTTCACTTCATACAAAACAGACCTTCCGTCAGAAACTGTGACACGTGACAGAATGTCATTTTATAACAACGGTAAATTCCCCAAAGGGACATAACAATTATACATAGCTAAGTATATAGGCAAAATTGAACAGAAATGAACCATGAAATATTAACGCAACAATTGTGGACTTTAATTACCCCCCCCCTTTCAACAATGGAAAGATCCAGACAGGAAATCAGTAGGAGAAGAGTGGACTTGAGCAAACAAAAACCCTGCGGTGATGTGCAGCAGAGCATGGACTGAAATCCACAGAAACATTGCGCAGTTAGAGCCTTCATTAGGCCAGACGACAACTCTCGGCCAATCTAAGGAATCCAAAACTGGACAAATGTCATTGTCTATGGTTATGACATGAGAAATTAGAAATAAGAAACTTGAAAATTTCACAAACATATAGAAATTAAGCAACATATTACTGAACAACAAATTAGTCAAAAAGGGATCAAAAGAGCAAATGATGTATGTTTATGAAAAGCCTTGCATCAGTGTGGGGTGGGGCAGAGACAAGGTCTCTAGGGCTGGCTGGCCACTAGCCTAGCTTCCAGTTCAGTGAAGGACCCAGTTTCAAGAGAATAATATAAGAGGGACAGAACAGGACATGGAACACTCTCCACATATCTGCACATAAGCACATGTACCACCCCATATACATCATACACATGTACCACACTCACACACCACACACACTCACAAATCTAGCAAAAATGTATTAGTAGATAATGTCCCATCATGGCATGTGGTGTGTGTGTGTGTGTGTGTGTGTGTGTGTGTGTGTGTGTGTAAAAATACATCCCTGGAAATGTTAAGTAATTGAATACAATCCAGAAAAAATCTGAAAGAAAAACTATCTAGGTTAAGATTGAAATTCAACAACAGTTTTAAATAAATCCTGCCCACTCTAGGGTCTATAGGAATGGAAGAGACTGAAACAAGGTCAATGCAGGGCTTCTCTCTCTCTCTCTCTCTCTCTCTCTCTCTCTCTCTCTCTCTCTCTCTCTCTCTCTCCCTCCCTCCCTCCCCCCCTCCCTCCCTCCCTCCATTTGTTTGTGTGTGTGTGTGTGTGTGTGTGTGTGTGTGTGTGTGTTACTGTGAGTGAGGGGAAGGTACGTACACAGGGTGGATTCAGGGGGCAACACTGGATATTGGTCATCATCTTGCACCTTGTTTGAGGCAAGCTCTCTGGTTGTTCACCTTCTTGTATGCCAGGCTGGCTGACCCAGGAGCCTCTGGGAGATGCTCTTCCCCTCCACACACTTTACCTACTAGGAGCACTTGGATTACAAGTATGGATTACTTCATGCAGCTTTGTACAGGTCCTGGGGATTCACAGTGAGATCGCCATTCTTGTTCAGCAAGCTCTTCACCCACTAAACCATCTCCCGATCCCCCTTCTGATTCTTTTTTTTTTGGTTTTTCGAGACAGGGTTTCTCTGTGTAGCTTTGCACATTTCCTGGAACTCACTTGGTAGCCCAGGCTGGCCTCGAACTCACAAAGATCCGCCTGCCTCTGCCTCCCGAGTGCTGGGATTAAAGGCATGCGCCACCACCACCCGGCCCCCCTTCTGATTCTTTAGCACAGGAGGATAGCTATTGGTTAAAACAAGGATATGCTCCAAAACGGCTCGCAAAGTGTGAAATGGCTAATGGTTACAGATTAAAATGCTTAGTATTCTGATTTGATTATTGCACCTTGTATATCCATGTGTTGAAAAATCATAACGTACCTCATAAAGATGTATGAATATTATGCCTTTGTTTAAAAATACTATACAAAAATGTTTTTAAAATACATACACAAAAAAAAAAAACAATTATCAACAGGTTACTGTAATTCAAAAGAGGATCCAGTTCAAAGACTCAGGATCAAATACTTCTGAAATCATTGTCATAGCAAAAAATAAAGACCTTACAAGAATTTCAGTTTATTTCTTGAAAATATGCTCATGAGGATCATTTCCACGGCACTAAGCAAGGAACTTATGAAAAAATTCTTATTATGAGGGTATTAAAATAAAAAAGAATTTTGGGAACCAAAAAGATGGTTCAGAGAGTAAAAGTGTTTGATGCCATTTCTGATACCAGGGTTAGCTCCCTGGACCCATTGTAGGAGGAAAGCAAACTCTTAAATTTGTCTTATGACCTCCACACCATGGCACCCTCCTACACACAACTTTAGATGTCTAATATATATTATATATATGAATAAATATAAATTTATATTTTATATAAATTAAATGCATATATGTGTGTTTTAAATTCAAAATTGCAGTTAGGCTGAGGTGTAGCTTAGTAGTCAAACACTTGAGTAACATGCATGATGCCCTGTGTATAATCCTTAGCATGAAAAAAAAAAGCAATAATGAAAAAAAAAAAAAAACTATGACAAAGCCTTCCCTACTTTACCAGGAGAGAAAAGTCATTAACAGTCCTACCCGTCTGTGAACCCTGCAAGCTACAATAATGACTGGCTTAGCAAGATCCTCCCCCCCGATGCAATAGTGGACAAATGTTATGGGAATAACCAGCCACTTTCTGCTCAGATTTAACACATATCCAGTACTGTTAGCTCAGTCAAAACCACATGGCTGGCCGGGCAGTGGTGGCGCACGCCTTTAATCCCAGCACTCGGAGGCAGAGCCAGGTGGATCTCTGTGAGTTCGAGGCCAGCCTGGACTACCAAGTGAGTTCCAGGAAAGGTGCAAAGCTACACAAGAGAAACCCTGTCTCGAAAAACCAAAACCAAAACAAAACAAAACAAAAAAACACATAGCTGGTTAGGTCATGGGCCCCACGAGAGACTAAGTACTGTTATTCTGCTGAATAGAAGTAATAATAAACTGCACCCTAAATTCTTATATTTATATAAGTGCACCTTTCAACACTCATCAGAGAATCATATTTTTTCAATTAGTACAGAGAACCACAACCAGTCAATGTGCAGAGAAAAGAGGACTGCGGAATGTTTAACTCTAAATGGGACATCTAGATCATACCCCTCCCCGCAAAGTTCAGGTGCTGTCATGGGAGAGGGGCCAGAAAGATTGCAGATATAAGTAGCAAAACAATGCTTTCTGGACACAATAACACAGTTGCACACATGAACTTGCAGTGGCTGGATCTTCACACACATGATTTACTCAAGATCAAGCCCGTCAGAACTCCAGCATGGATAGGGGGCTGACTCCTAAAGCCCCACCCCTACCTGAGGAGCTATTGGTGACTGGTGGCTCTTGTTGGAGGAAGAGTTAGTTTCTTCAGAAATGCAGACCCTAAGAACACACTCATGTTTCAATAGATGGTCCTGCATCCATGGACACACAGGCAGCGCTAAAGGGACTCAGTAGGTACTAGGAGATAGATGGATGGGTATGTATGTAGGTAAGTAGGTAGGTAGGTAGGCAGGCAGGCAGGCAGGCGCGCGCGCGCGCACACACACACGAAGTTGGGAGAAAAAAGTGGTGGGAAGAATGGGGAGGAGATCCAATCAAAGCACTTTATATGCATATATTTTTTAAAAAACACTGAAAAGTGAGGTGTTTCAGAAATAGAAAAGAAGCCTGAGAAATCTATCAGAAGTCTCAGATAAGTGAAAGTAAAAACAGATTTTAACATTTTTTTCTTATAGGGGCTAGAAAGATGACTCAGCTGTTAAGACTACTTGTTGCATTTCCAGAGGACCCAGGTTCAATTTCTAACAGCCACATGGCAACTCAGAACCATCTCCGGCTCCATTTCCAAGTGACCCAATGCCCTTCTGGCCTTCACAGGCACCAAGCATGTAAATGGTACACATACATGCATGTAGGCCAAACACCCATACAAACAATAAATAAAAAATTAAAAGGAAAATAGTTGAATTTTTGTGTATGTACATGCATGCAGGCTTGGGGCAGTCATAGGACAGCTTGGGATTGCATTCTCTCCTTCCTCCATGAGGGTCCCTAAGATAGAACACAGGTCATCAGGCTTGGCAGCAAGAGCCTTTACCCACTGAACCATCTTTCCTGCTCCCAAAACAGACCTTTAAAAGTGCAGTGAATATCTAGGGTATTTAATACTCACAAACAGGACACTAGACACATAGAGAAGTTGAGTAAATAGTGGATGAGACATCCCAAGTCAGACATCAGATTTAAACTTTCAAAATCAATTACGAGTCAACATAGTCTTAGAGGGAAAATTAGTCTTAGAGGGAAAAGGGAAAGAAGAAAAATATGAGGAAAAGAGAAAGGGAGGGCTGAGGGGGGAGGGAAGGATGAGAAAGAGAGGAAGCCAACACCTAAACAGTTCTATACAGATGGGAAGTTACCTTGAGAACAAAGCTCAGATCCTGCTTGGTGACCAAGACTCAAAAGCAGCATTGCTAGTTTATATGACAAAGGTTTATACTTCTAATATGATTTTATGTTAAGCTGAGCTATTGTGAAGTAAAAGCAAAACCCTTCTAGGACACAAAAGGCCTTGGGAAATAAACTGAAGATCTGTAAAAGCTATTAGATCATGTAGTTCAGTAGCCGGGACTATTAATAATTTTTTAAACAAATGGAAATCACAGTGTACAAAACTGAAGCTGACTAATGAAAAGAACATCATGAATAACTGAATTACTTTGGAAATCCTGCATACATTTTTCTTTGTATTTATTTATTTGTGTGTGTGTGTGTGTGTGTGTGTGTGTGTACATGCACACATGCCACACTGCTTGTATGTAGGTAAAAGGACAACACACAAGAATCAGTTTTCCCCTCCTACCATGTGCATCCCAAGGACACAAGTCAAGTCACCAAGCTCGGCAGCAAGGGTTCTGACAGATTGAGCCCCTTGTTGGCCCCAACTTTTAAAATTCTTTTTTTTTAAAAGATTTATTTATTTATTAATGTATACAGTGTAATGTCTGCCTGTAAGTCTGCAGGCCAGAAGAGGGCACCAGATCTCATTACAGATGGTTGTGAGCCACCATGTGGTTGCTGGGAATTGAACTCAGGACCTCTGGAAGAGCAGCCAGTGCTCTTAACCGCTGAGCCATCTCTCCAGCCCAGACTTTTAAAATTCTTATATAATACTAATACAGTGTCAAAAAGAAATCCTTGAACATAAGGAAAAGAAAACCTAATGGTGTTACTAGAATAAAAATAATATTCAATAATCAAATCTTAGATATATCAACAAAAATGGAGATATAGAGACACACAGGAATCAATCTCATTTTTCTCACTTTAACACTGGTATATCTAAGTAGTTAGCTCATTCACAATTCTGTAAGTAAAGCAAAAACTTTAACAAGTCTTCCAATTCACTAAAGTGACTATAGAGAAAACAAACTCCAAAATGTTTAAATACAACAACACTGTAAGCATCATGCTTTGCTAACACCCAGCACAGTTCTTGCTACATGGTAGGTGTCCTATAAATATTTATTGAATAAATACACGAATAAATGGGACCAGAGGAGTAATCAGCAGCCTTAATCAAGGAAGTAAGTGTGAAGGACTTAGTTTGGTTATTGAAAGGTATGCACTCTTAGATTTGTTAGGATTGCAATGTCCAAGAAACTTGAATAACTAAATAGGGAACAAGGACAGATGTGAGCATCCTAAGCCATATGTGTGTGTCTGTGTGCTTGTGCATATGCATTTGTGTGTATTCCTGTGTATTTGTGTGTGTGTGTGTGTGTGTGTGTGTGTGTGTGTGTGTGTTAAGTGACTTGAACTCACTTAAGAAATGCAGAAATAGCTAGGCAGTGGTGGCACATGCCTTTAATCCCAGCACTCAAGAGGCAGAGGCAGGCAGATCTCTGTGAGTTTGAGGCCAGCCTGGTCTACAGAGTGAGTTCCAGGACAGCCAGGGCTACACAGAGAAACCCTGTCTTGAAAAACCAACCTCCCACCAAAAACAAAACAAAACAAAACAAAAAAAAAAAAAACACCACCACCAAAGAACCAGAAATGCAGAAATTGTGAGTTTTACTTCTCATTGTACTATTTCTAGTTTGTTAGATTCAAGCCATCCATTTCCTCAGCCTGGTCATTAATTTCCATCTTTGATTTCTTGTCATAAGCCTGTTCATTTATTTTGTCGCTATGCTAGCAGTTGATTGGTGGGAGTCTTTGTATTTTAGAAATGACTTGAACAAGTTCCTGCTGGTGTATAAAGGTGATAACATATATTCATGTTATCTGTGTTGCCGTCCAGACTGAACTGCATGACTATAGTGATTACTTCTTTCTCTACCATAGTTCAGAGTCGGTATTCAAATAATAAAGATAGAGTTTTGGAAAGAAAGTAGGTCCAAGGAGGAAAGTGGCTGCCATGACAACAAAGGCAATAGCACAGCATCTTTGGTACAAGGATGCCATCCCCTCTTGATGCTTGATTTTAGGAGGGGATTCAACAGGACCCTCTATGCAGATCTCACTACATCAACAAAAGTGTGCCAAGCCAGGAGTGGTGTTTAGAGGACTCACATGCATCATCTATAATTGAATAAATAGCCAGTGGGAAAATATGGCTATTACAGAGATGTAGGATGCAAAAATTGGAGAGAATCCTTTCAAGCTAGAAAACAAAATTATAAACAAAGACTATCAGATGAAGAGAAATTCCACGCTGGAAATTAGACAACCGAAAGTCCAAGATTGTGATGTTAACAATGAAGAGAACCCATTGGTGGTACTAAAGCAGTACTTATAGACTGGTCAATTATAAAGGAATGATGTAAGATAAAGTAATAGGAGATGAGTGATGGTTCAATATGAATATTCAAATTAATTCAACTGAAGTAACTGAAACTCCCAAGGACTTGCTTTATTTATCATACCTCCACTGTGTTAGACATAAATGTCTTAAAATACATGTTCACAAACTAATTAACTATATTCTAAGTAACTGTCCTCATATTCACAGATAAGTGTAGTCCATAATCCCTCATCAAGAAAACTTCTTTTTGCAACAGATGGATACCATTATAGAAAGCAATAACCAATCAAAGAGCAGAGTTTGTGGAGCCCTGCCCCATTAGATACATCTACAAAACAGCTCCCTCACCTAAGGCTCAGAGAACACTGCAACAGAGGGCAGAAAGAGCCAGGGGATCGGGGAGTTTTCTGTGAGACTGTGTCTTCTTGTCTCACTGACATGACTGCCTAAACATGAGCTGAACCATGAAAACAACAACAGACATTGTCAATGTGGGTGGGGGAAAGACCCAAGGCCCCGACACTACACAAAGAACTATGGCAGCCGAGGGATGCTGAGAGCTAGAAAAACAGTCTCACCCAGAGAAAAGCACAGCAATTGGTTACCCAAGTTCTGAAAAAATACACACAAGTAAAATTATACAAACTGAGCAGGATGCATTGATGTATTTAGGAATATATACATTTATATACATATACATATATGTACCGAGCAACAATCAATGAAAAAAGAGGCCATGAATTTGAAAGGCAGCAAGGAAGGCATTATGGGAGTGTTTGGAGTGAAGAAAAGAAAGGGGAAATGGTGTAATTATATTATAATCTCAAAAACCAAGAGAAATGATTCAAAAATAAAAATTAAAAGGCAAAACAATCGTACAGGTTTTTTCTCAGTACATACAATGCAGGTAGTTAAAACATATTGAGGTCTTACCAAGCAGACTTTTAAAATATTTATTTATTTATCTATCTATCTATCTATTTATTTATTTACTTATTTTTATGTGTATGAGTGTTTTGCATATCTATGTACCACATGAATGCCTAATGTCTGAAGCAGTTAGAGGAGGTATTCCGTCCTTTGTGACTGGAGTTACAAACAACTGTAAGCTGCCAGGTGGGTACTGGGAATCAAATCCATGTCTTCAGGAAGAGCAACCAGTACTCTTAATCATGGAGCCATTTTAAACACAAATATAGTACCCCATTTAACTCATTAATCTCATTAATCTTAGAAAATCATGGGACTCTCATAGATCATGGACTAGAAATAAGGCCTGTGATGGTTGATGTTGTTACCTGGCAGACTCTAGAATCGCCTAGTGACAAGCTTCTGGATATCCCTGTGAAGGGTAGTCTCAGTTAAGCTTGTTGAGGTGGGAATACCAACCCTTAAGAATATGTAGCACTGTTCTCCGGGTTTGGTTCTTGAATAATGTAAAAAGAGAAGGTAATCATTTTTCTCTGCTTCCTCATTGTGGATGTAACATAACCAGATATCTTAAGCTCCTGCTGTTGGGATGTCCTGGCATGGACTGTACCCTCAGACCTAACCATGAGTCAAAGTAAGACTTCCACCCTTCATGCTCTTGTCATGTTATTTTATCACAGCAACAGGGAAAGCAGCATAGATCACGTGCTTGTATTTTTGTACTATGGAGGCCCCAGAGCTCTCCACTTACTCGGGTACGGCACTGGTTTGAAGGATAATGGCCCGCATAGAGTCAGACATTTAAATACTTGGTCCGCAGTTTGATGGAACTGTATGGGAAGGACTGGGCGGTGTGTTGTTGTTGGAGGGCTTGGGTGTTGAGGAGCAGACTTTGAGATTTCACAAGTCCTGCTCTCTGTCTCTGAATATCTGTGTCTGTGTCTCTGTCTCCACCCATCTCCCTTCCTGGTGGTCATTGTTTCAAGATACGAGCTCTCAGAGCCTGCTCCAGCACCATGCCTGTCTGCCTGCCTGCCACCATGCTCCCCGTCATGGTGGTCATGAATTCTAACCTCTGGAACTGTAACCACCCCCCAAAATCTTCCTTTTATAAGTCACTTTGAACACGGTGCTGTGCCATGCAGTAGAAAAGTAGCCAGGATAGAGAGTACAGAATCACCTTAGAGATGCTCTTCTCTGAGGTTCTGTCTTTGAGTTTACTAACAAAACTGCATTGAAAGTGGTAAGAGAGATATTAAGAATGGAAGCCTCTGTCACTCTGATTCCGGAAAGTAGTTCTGTTGGACTTTGGGGCTGAGCATTGGCCTTGGCTTCCACAAATCTGCTTTACCCTCAAGCTGCAGTAGGAGTGAGTACACCACGGGACTTGCACATCCTCAGCTCAGGGACAGAACTCCCCAGGTCAGGGGAGTGGCATTCAACATTCTCTCATGAAAGAGAAACTGGAGAAAGGAATTTCACTCGTTCTTCCTCCCTCCCTCCCTCTCTCCCTTCCTCCTCCTCTTCCTTCCTTCCTTCCTTCCTTCCTTCCTTCCTTCCTTCCTTCCTTCCTTCCTTCCTTCCTTTCTTTCCTTTCTTTCCTTTCTTTCCTTTCATTTTCTTTTTCCCCCCAAGACAGAGTTTCTGCGTATAGCCTTGGCTGTCCTGGAACTCACTCTGTAGACCAGGCTGGTCTCAAACTCACCTGCCTCTACCTCCCTCTGCTGGGATTAAAGGCATACAACACCACTGCTGGGTGACTGATGTTTCTTATTTTTTAAAAATTACTGGCATATATTCATTGTACATAGTGATCTTAAAGACATTTTAATTCAAGAATATCATGTACTTTGACCATATCCTTCCCCATATCCTTCTTTCCTTCTCAATTCTTGTACCTGCTCTCTCTCTCTCTCTCTCTCTCTCTCTCTCTCTCTCTCTCTCTCTCTCTCTCTCACACACACACACACACACACACACACACACACACACACACACACACACTGATCTGATTGTTGTAATGATATAAAAGCTAGGGTCCACAAAGGAGAGAAAACGTATTTTTCTTTTTCTGAATCTGGTTTATCATGCTTACTGTTATAATCCCCATTGCATCTATTTTCCTGCAATTGATATATACTTTAGAAAACTATACTAAACCCACCTGTAAACATTTTCTTTGACTGATCTAAGCACAGTGGAACATGTGTACTCCCAACAGTCAGCAGGTGTAGGCAGGAGGATCAGAAATTTAAGGTAATTCTTGGTAACTATTCCTTTGGGCTTTCTCATTCCCATCAAATACTATTATGAACAGGAGTGACTTAAACCTGTCATTGAATTTCAGCCATCAACAGGTCTTCTCACAAGTTGGTTCTAGATTGTATCCAATTACTTAAAATTATTTTTATGGTATTAAGTAGCAGGAGTTTTTAATATGTGGTAGAAAAATCTGGTACATTTATAAATGACCATACATTGTTTTCTTTTGATTAGCACAAATGGTTACTATAGCCCCGCTAAAGTATGTCTAAGCTCCTTGAGAAAACTGAACCCTTCTCATGACAGTTGACTTTGAAGTCCTGGCTTGCTTTGGCTCTTACTCGGTTAAACACAGGTTCTCACGGCGTTCTCAATAATGTCATCAGATGCTAGAGCATCAGGATGACCCAGGTAGCACTAAGAACTATGGCCACTTCCCCCATGTATCGAAACTTACAAAAATTCTCTCCTGCCACTTAGCCTAACTTCTTAAAAATGTGACAGGAAATGAGGTTGTTTATAGTGCCATTTAGAATAGTTCTAGTAGCTATGGAGAATTTCTCCCAAATGTCTGAATTACATTGGTCTTATTTTTGTTTCCAAAGACTGTGTCTTGATATTTGAGGAAATATTTCTCTTTTTAACTTTCTTTTCCTTTTGTTAGTATATATTAATTGTAAAAATAAACTGGTTTCGCCGGGCGGTGGTGGCGCACGCCTTTAATCCCAGCACTCGGGAGGCAGAGCCAGGCGGATCTCTGTGAGTTCGAGGCCAGCCTGGGCTACCAAGTGAGCTCCAGGAAAGGCGCAAAGCTACACAGAGAAACCCTGTCTCGAAAAACCAAAAAAAAAAAAATAAATAAAAAATAAACTGGTTTCATTTTGACATTTTCACACATGCGTAAACGTACTTTGACCATGTTCGCCTTCCCCCAGTCTCTCTTCTCATTCCTCCCCACTCTCATTCTCCCTTTCTGTTTACAAATTATTCCTCTTCTATTTTCATGTCCTTAAAAATAAATCTGGATTCTGCATATGAAAAAAAAAACATGTGATGTTTGTCTTTGATAATTGTGTGGTTCACTTAACAGGATCTCCAATTGCATCCACTTCTCTTAAATGACATTATTTTGTTCTTCCTTACAGCTGAAAAAAAGTGTGTGTGTGTGTGTGTATGTGTGTTTCTTTATCCATTCATCCATTGATGGTATCTGTGCTTCTTCCATGGCTTAGCTATTATGAATAGCGTCACAATGAACACAGACATTCATTTATCAAATTGCTATTGCATGCTGGCTCTTATTCCATGAGTCTAGAGGAGGAGTGATATAACTTTATTATTTCATCTTTCTCATTTTAGTTTTTTAAGGGGATCTGCCTACTGACTTCTTCCATAGCAACTGACTAATTTACAGTGAGTTTTATGGAGATTAGAAGTTGGAGAATGTTCTTCCAGGTAACTCAATTTGTCTGAGCCTCTTTATGTAGCTCAACTGGTCTCTGCTTCTTCCAGGAAGCTCGACTTGTCTAACAGCATCTCTTAGCAGTTCTTTTTTATTTATTATTATTATTTTTTTTTATTTTTCGAGACAGGGTTTCTCTGTGTAGCTTTGTGCCTTTCCTGGATCTTGTTCTGTAGATCAAGCTGGCCTTGAACTCACAAAGATCCACCTTCCTCTGCCTCCCGAGTACTGGGATTAAAAGTGTGAGCCACCACGGCCTGGCAGCAGTTCTTACTAGGTATACAAAATGCTTGGGGAGGGAGGAGCCTAGTGAGTCTGGTCAATTTCAGAGACTTCCTGAAGCCTTTGAGTTGTGTACTTCTTTAGCTTAGCATGCTTCCCTGAAGGAAGGAATGTCCCCATCTTCCCTTAGAACATCCTGCATGGTAGTGAGCTTCACTCTAAGATAGTGGGTCTTATCTAGGAGGAAATTGCTACACACTGGGCGAACTTCTCGTTCTTTGGTCTATCCCTTCATTTGTTTGTGTCTTTGGTATTGCATGTTTGGAATTTTTGAGCCAGGGTCTCACTGTGTTTCCCAGGTTGACCTCAGATTTGTGAACTTCCTGACTTTGTCTCAAGTACTAAGATTATAGGTATGTGCTGCCACACCCAGAGTGAGTGACATTTATTTCCAGAGTGACCACTTGTTACCGCTGCACAGTTCATAGTTAACTTTAAATCCTTTTAGAAGTCCTACTCCATACATTTTCATTCCCATGATTTAAAACATTGACATGGATTTCCATTAGCTATGTACATTAACTACTTTTCTCCTTTCTGTGAATAAATATTGGACAGGAAGAAACTTAGAGGAAGAAGTGTCTATTAGAGTAAATGAGGCTGCAGTCTGTCTTGACAGGCAAGGCATGCTGGGAGGAGCTGCTCGAGGCTATGGCTGCAGGACCACGAGTGTGCTTGCTCACGTGTGGAAGGATGGAGAAGCGGAGACTGAACCTGGAGCTGGGCTAGGCTCTTAACCTCAGGGTCTCCCCTCGCTGACTCACTTCTTACAGCGAGAGCCCATCTCCCAAAGATTCTGCAGCCTCCAAAAACATCACCACCAGCTGGACCATTCGCTTTCAAAACACAACAGCTGGTCACTGGATACTTAGAGACAGGCTGTGGATAGCAGAGCAATAGATCCCATCTCAATGTTCTCTTCTATAAGTAGGAGATAGCAAAACCTAATACCTGCCTCAGGAGGGGATGAGGGTTAAATAAACAACCGTAGACAAAATGCTTAGAAACAGCTACATACTTTATAAGTGTTCAACAAGGATTAGCTGTAGTTACACTGTGACACTGCAGCAATATGGTTGCCCCCGCTCCGTGTGTGTGTGTGTGTGTGTGTGTGTGTGTGTGTGTGTGTTCATGTGTATGTGTGTGTATGTATATTTGCGGTGTGTGCGTGGTGTGTGTATGTATGGTGTGTGGGTGTGGGTGTGTGGTGTATAGTGTGTTCATGTGTGTGTATATGTATGTGTGTGTGGTATGTGTGTGTTCATGTGTATGTGTGTGTATGTGTGTATGGTGTGTGTGTTTATGTTTGTGTGTGTGTGTTCATGTGTTTGTGTGTGTATGACATATGCATGTGTGTGTATGTTTGTGGGGTATGTGTGCATGTTGTGTGTATGTGTTCATGTGTATGTGTGTGTGTATGGTGTGTGAGGTGTATGTGTGTGTGTGTGTGCTGTGTGTGTATATGTGTGTGTATGTGTGTGTGTTCATACGTATGTGTGGTTGTGTGTGTGTGTGTGTTCATGCGTATGTGTGGTTGTGTGTGTGTGTATGTGTGTGTGTTCATGCGTATGTGTGGTTGTGTGTGTGTGTGTGTTCATGTGTATGTGTGTGTATGTATATTTGCGGTGTGTGCGTGGTGTGTGTATGTATGGTGTGTGGGTGTGGGTGTGTGGTGTGTAGTGTGTTCATGTGTGTGTATATGTATGTGTGTGTGGTATGTGTGTGTTCATGTGTATGTGTGTGTATGTGTGTATGGTGTGTGTGTGTATGTTTGTGTGTGTGTGTGTTCATGTGTTTGTGTGTGTGTATGACATATGCATGTGTGTGTATGTTTGTGGGGTATGTGTGCATGTTGTGTGTATGTGTTCATGTGTATGTGTGTGTGTATGGTGTGTGAGGTGTATGTGTGTGTGTGTGTGTGCTGTGTGTGTATATGTGTGTGTATGTGTGTGTGTTCATGCGTATGTGTGGTTGTGTGTGTGTGTTCATGCGTATGTGTGGTTGTGTGTGTGTGTGTGTGTGTGTGTGTGGTGTAGCAGGTACATATGTATGCGTGTATGGAGGCCAGAGGACATCTCTTGCGCTGCTCCACCACCGTCTGTCTTAGTCCCTTGAGGAAGAGTGTCTCACTGAACCTGACTTTGCCTTTTTCAGTGAGATTGGTGGCCAGCAAGGCCCAGCAAGCCTCCTGCCGCTCTTCCCACCCCTGGCTCTGGAACTGCGATGCAAAGCCATACCCTACCTTTTATGGAGATGTTGGGGATTTGAACTCAAGTCCTTATATGCTAGGCTATCTCTCCATCCTGGTTCCTATTTCTCAAAGAGGTGCAGATGCAAACATCTCCACATGGATGATTTTTAAAGTCTAATACAGGGTCAGATAAATACGGTCTTTGAGTCAAATCTAGCCCACCACTTGCTTTTGTAAATAGTTTTAAAATGAATTTAATCAGCTCCAGCTAGATTTATTATTTAATATATTGTCTGTGGATGCTTTTGCATCACGGCATGAGTTGTGTAACTGGCAGAGATGATATGACCTAGCCTTTTATGAAAAAGTGTTCTGAGAAGGAAACAAAGTTCCCACAGTCCTCTGAAGGACCGGTGAGTGGCCCAGTGGGCAGCACTGGGGTTTGCATCCAAAGAGTGTTGTTTTTGTTCGCTCTGTTGTCTCCATGTCCACTTAAACAAGTCACATTTGCTTCCCACGGCGCAAGTCCTTCATTCATAAAAATAAGTAAGTGCACGTGTAAGAAGGTAATTAGTAACATACATGAAGTATTTGGTCCAACTCAAATTGTTACACAAATCTGCAGCATCACACCGAGGTGAGCGTGTCCATTCCTTTCTCCCCTTCCGGGCGACAGCGCAGTAGAAGGTCTACTCGCCCTTCCCTTCCCAGGCTGGATCTGGGCCTAGGCCAATGCTCTGGGTTTCTTTAGCTGGTAATAGACAATTTGCTCCTAATTTAGAGTCTTTAGAATAATTAATTTGGTTTTGGGATACAAGGAACATATGATTAAGTAATTATATTCCTTTCTCTCTGAAGGGTCATGGTTAAAAGGCAGTGCCTTCTAGCCAATGGCGTTGAAGCTCCACTCGGGTGATAAAGGCCCTTTGCCAGCTGGCCTCCTGAAGTCCTTGACATGAGCTCCTACAATTTGTTATTAAACTGTGTTCAGTCCTCAACAATTTTACATTTCTATCCCAGGGCTTTGGAGTCACACGTTCATGGCACCCTGCTGCTGGCTTTAGACTCTTTATTATACCAAATTTCTCTTGCATCTAATCCCTCATCTACCACAATTACTGCATTACAGGAAAAATAATTCTATAATTGCTTTTTTTCTTTTTCCCCGTGAAACATTAAAATCCTGATCTCTTTTCCTTATCGCATGCCAAGCTGAGTAGAAAATTCAGTTCTGTCCACAAAGGGGTGGACTTTCTCTTTTATATATGGCACCTCCTTTCTGGCTTCTGGATCGTGCACTGGGGCTCTAGTATGAGAGCCTTGTGGTTTCAGAGAATAACAAGCCGTAGAGTTAAGGCCTGGAGGCAGAGTGCTCTGTGCAGCCAGTGATGGCGGAAGACATGTGGGACTCCAGGAGGTACAGAGCATGCAGCCTTCACCAGCTCCACATGCAAAGAGTCTTCATCCCTCCCTGACCTGGGTTGTTTCAAGTCTTGTTTTCTTTCCACTCTGGCAAGCGAAATGTTCTATTCTGTGTGTACTTATTGCAAATTGTGATTTTTAAGACATTATAAACACTATATTACATTTTTTATACCAAATTACAGACATTTGGTTCTGCCCTACCAATGAATCTGGTAAGGCACAGAACACTTGATTAACGATACCAGAAGTCCTGAGAATAACCTGCAAATCGCTTATAAATATTAAAATTTGGGCTACGATATGTATTTATTCCAACAGACATGTATACATTTTTCTTTAGAAGAAAACAACAGCAAAAGGGTCTTCTGCCGGATCTCCTTAACTTGTCTACTCAAGCTCCTAATGGCCGACTTTGGGACCAGGGATGAAGCTCAGTGGGAAAGCAGCTAGTTGTCTGGCATGCGCAAGAACTGTGTTCCATCCTAGCACCATAAAGAGAAAAAAGTTGATTTTCACATCATAAAGGAAATGCGTCAGGGCTCCAAAGGTTTGATGAGCCTCAGCTTAGAAGGTGGCACACAGCAGAGGGCACTGATTCATCACCAAAGTGGAGACTTAACCTTGACATAGACACATCCCGTCTGCCGTAGCTAAAGCTGTGGCTTTCGGCTAAAAATCTGAAGAGAGTAACCAATAAATCTGCATCAAAGAAACAATGAAATGTACTTCTGTCCTGTCTTTCCTGATATGGAAAGATGCTTAGGAAATATTAGTTAATATCAGTCTTACATAGTAATTCATCCAAAGATCATTAGAGACAGACAGTCCTGGATCTCGATATAATGCTACTACTCATTAACGATGACCTTGGACACACAAAACCTAACTTCCCTGGGCCTCTGATTCATATGGCCCAAATCAAGATCCCCATAGCTCATTCATAGTGCTGCTATTAGGATTAAATGAGATATATTTACATATTCAAAATGGAGAAGTAGAGTTTTCAAAGGCTGAACATTATTACCAGAGCCAACATCACGAATGATCTTTGCATTATGATTGTGAATGAAAGAGGAAGTCCTAAAGGGTAGTTTACAGCATGGGTATCTTTGTAATGAAATGAAAAGCAGCTAACATTAAGGAATTCAATTTAACTATAGGAAGCATTCTATAATGAATGTTGGGCTTGGGAGCCTGATTGCCTCGGTGAAGCTAGACAGGGACAGGGCAAGGACAGGAACCACATGATTAGGCTTACATTATTGGTTAATTTTTTATACCTTTTCTTTAGGATAGGAGATTCCCTGTTGTTATTATAGAATTTAAAAATTGCTTAAAAAAAAAAAAAAAAAGGCTGGGTGGTGGCGCACGCCTTTAATCCCAGCACTCGGGAGGCAGAGCCAGGTGGATCTCTGTGAATTCGAGGCCAGCCTCATCTCCAAAGTGAGTTCCAGGAAATGGCTCAAAGCTACACAGAGAAACCCTGTCTTGAAAAAAAAATTGCTAAAAAACACTGGAGTATAAACACAGATAACTTAATGAATAGTGACACTTAAAAATACTGCAAAGATACATCTTTGAAGAAGAGAAGGAAAGTGGAAAAGTCTGTGATGGTCTCTGCTGTACTAAAATGACAGTTCTCTGATATTTCTAGAGAGAGATCAAGGAATCGTGGTATCATGTAAGAAACATGACCACCTGTCAAACAATTATGGGACTGGAATGCGACCTAATTCCAAAGCTAGGGACACTAGTCAGTTTACTAAAGCTGCAATGAAGATACAATGGAAGTTAAAGAACATTCCCAGATCCTACCCGCATAGTTGTCCAGATGATCTGTAAGATGCGTGCCATGCTCAAACATAGAGGTACCTGCCTGAGTACTCCTCCTCCCTGTATTGGGGCTTGAGGGGGATCAGTTGATTCATCTGGACATCTCAATGCAATGGCAGAAGATGAATTATTTGATTAAAACAATTCATATGGGTGTGATGTAGGCAGTTTATTGACCAATGCCTTTGACGTGCCCTGTCTTACGTTACAGCAGAGAGTGAGAGAACGAAAAGAAGTATGATGACTACACAGATTGCTAGATGGCATCAGCTCAATAAAACCTGGCTCTAGAAGGCTTTGAGAAGAAATATTTGCTTGACCCGGAAAGTTCTTTCCTTTATAGTCATTCTTTTCTTCCTTTTTAAGACCTTCCATGCTACAAGGTATCTTGCCACTAATTCATTCCATAGCCCCAAAGCCTGAAGTCCAAGACCAAATAATTACTGTTTTACTGGCATGTTCAGGCATACGGGTTCTTCTGGGCAATGAGGCAAAACATTCAAATGTCAAATTGTACTCCACGGGCCAGCAAGGTAGTTCAGTGGGTAAAGGCACTGGCCTCAAGCCTGATGACCAAGTTCAGTCCCTGGAACATATATGGTAGAAGGGAAGAAGCAACCTCCAGACGTCATGCTCTGACCTCCACGTGCATGGTACGGCACATGAGGGTGCATGCAAGTGCAAGTGCACACACACGCATACACACATACGCACATCCGTATTTAAAAGCTCTTTAAACCTCAATCCAAATGATACCATATAAAGAACTGAGACAAACTTGGAGAGTACTTCTCCATGGGACGTAAACACAAAACCAGTATCGATGATCCCGTTGCCAAGAGTAAGCAGTGATGGGATATGCCTATGATGTGGGATCTCTTTTATTTCTTTCCTCTGTGACTAGCTGAGTCTTCATATGTAAAAATTATGTTTTCTTTTGTTAGCATTAATGGGTATCAATTAAATCACGTGCCTTTCCCATATCAATTTATGGTAGTACATTTTGTAAAGCTATTTATGGAACACTCAGATCTTTCAGAGTCCCCAGTAATCTTCCGTGTTTGCTGGTCTGCTTTTAATTTATCAAAATCCTCTTCTAACAGACAAAGCGCAAACATAGAGCCAGCAGAGACTTCCTCTATCCAGTGTGGATCTGATATGCTTTATGTTCCTCTGACACGTATAGAGGTTAGCATCAGAAGTGTGTCAATTCCAGGAAGCATCTAAGGATCTAGCCACACACAGATGCAAGAGCACAACACTTGATGTACTTGATAAATGTTTCATCTCTCTCATACAGAAAGCTTTTTATCAACTTTGATTGTTCTTCTTTTATTATTACCTTAAAGTACTGGAGATGTTTCTCGGCATGGGTTCCTTCCTTCTCTTGTCTCAGACAGGAATTGAAGATGAGAAGCTCTGTGTCCCTGAGCCATCTCTTCAGTTCCTTGATCCTGACCTCCAGCTGCCTGACCAGGCTTCCACTTTCAGGAGACAGCAGGTCACGGGGGCCTGAGCTGTGGCCTGCCATTGTGTCCTGGATCTTCTCTCTTAGGGTTTTCTAATGCATCATCAGATAAAAAAAAAATAAGAAGAAACAAACCAAAACAAATATAGATTAGCTGACATGCCAAAGACACATTGCAGGAGATAACATGAGAGCACACAGTGATCCCTTCCACCTCATGACTGACATTCGGCTCTGATTAGCTTGATGGCGCCTTTGGGGCCAGCTTATTTAGTGCACACTATTCCCGCTCCCAGTGGACGCACAAGGAAAACTTCATTCCTCAGACTTGCCTTTCACCGGGAAGAGCTTTGGTCCAAGTTACCATGGTCATGGACAAAAATTCATCTGAGCCAGGTGGTTGTGGCGCACGCCTTTAATACCAGCACTCGGGAGGCAGAGGCAGGTGGATCTCTATGAGTTCGAGGCCAGCCTGGGCTCCCAAGTGAGTTCCAGGAAAGGTGCAAAGCTACACAGAGAAACCCTGTCTCGAAAAAACCAACAACAACAAAAAAAAATTTTTATCTGAATTGTCATGGGAGAAATTTTATAGTGAAAAGTTGTCTACATAAAGTGTTCAAGAGAGAGAGGCCTGAGTTTAATCTATATACACAGGCCAAGAGTGCAGAGAATTAAATTCCTTTTTTTTTCTTCTGTGAAGTGTAACTCCCCAAATAATAGGAAAGAGCACTCTTAAGGAGGTACTCTGTGGTTCAGCTGTTGTGGATTTCACATGACTCAGGGTTCTTCAGCCCCATGGTTCTTCCTGCTTTTCCTTTTGGATTCAGATAATTTAATGGATATGTGAAAACCATCCTCAATTCGCTATGCGATGAGCCTGTGTAGACCAAGCATTATGGCATAGAGATGCTTCCGAGCTGGTTTTCCTTTCTTTCTCTTTGGTAGAAGCACACTCTTTACAGAATCAATAGGATTTAATCTATAATGATAAATTAAACCTAGAAAAATACGCTTTAGAACACAAATAAAATTAAGTCAACAAACATTCATCTGCTCCACTGTGTCCTGTAAATAGTATCTTTAGGAGATCATGACAGAAAAAATAGCCTTTCGTGGCAACACCCTGGCATTTTCATGGTGCAGATATTGATAATTTGAAGGCCCTCGGTGGACTCCAGATTTAGCTATTGTTTTTACGCGCTAACAAAGTGACAGCAGGAGGTGAAATCAGTGCCCTTGGAGGCTCGGGTCACAAAAAGGAATTTATTGCCACTTTTTTGTTCTGGAACAGTTTGCAATCATAAATTCTTTATAAACAGAATACTTCAGAGAATGGTCCGTCTTCATAAATATACGACAGAGGACATCAATTTCATTTAATTCACAATTTGTGTCAGCACAGCAGATGCCAATGCCTGCCTTGATAGGGTTGTTTAATATGCAATTGAGACAGAGTAATCGGCAGCACAGGGACGAAATTTCACAGATTAAACTGTACGCACCACTGACATTTCATTCTAATGTATTTTCACTCCACACTGTTCACCTTAGATGAAAGAAATATTAAAAACCATATCCCTCTATTTTACTATTGTTAGAAGTTAAAATCCTTGTCTTTAATTTTTTTTCATGCCAATTAAAATGTAATCATGCCAATTAAAGCCGAATGCCTACTGGTGTCGGTGTGGCTCCGGCTTTATTAAACTCATCTCTCTCCATCCTACTCTCCCCAAATTACCGCCAAACTGTACAGTATTTGAGTGATATATTGTCAAAACGGCAACTGTTTGAATGACATCTGACTCATAGAGACTAATTAAATACTGTGTCCTCAATGCAATAACAATTTAAAATTTTTTTTGGTGAGGAATTGATATTCACGACACACTTGAAACAGTTTTCCAAGGGAGTACTGTTATTTATCAAATTAGGAAAGATACATTTTAAATGGAGTGTCAACTGTTTATCACTTTATCTATGAAGCCAATGAAGCTGCTATTCTTCTCTATTTTGTAAACAACCTTTGAAAATATCATACAGTAATCACACTTCTCCTGAGAGCAATGAGTGCTGTAGAATTTAGTAGGTCCTGATTTAAACCTCCCCATTTTCAAGCAAATTACATTAATTATCATTAAAAGGCAAGGCCATAATAAGTAAGAGTAAGATTTTTTTTGGAGATTTTTAAGTTACTTTGAACAACTGCAGAGTGTAGAGAATTTCGATGAGAAACGGGGGCTTAAATGTGCAGGTTTTTAATCACTTAGATTAAGCATGGCATGAACGGAACACTGGCATGTCTCCAAGTCATCACAGGACATGGAGAGCTCCTAATTCAAAATATTTCTAGAGTATTCTTTCTTTAAAAAAAAATTTAAAGAGGCAGAAAAATAGAGGGCTTGAAAAATTATGTTCTGTCACTGACACCACCCCTAGCAGCTATTATGACTAATCATTTAGGTAATTGGCAAATCTAGCTTACCCTTGATTTGAAGTGAAGGCAATTTAAGAGAGAAGCTGATGAACAACTACAGGCTATCTTCTCCCTCCGCTGGCACCCCACAATAGGGCGGAGATGCCTCCTGCATGATGCCATCCAGGCCTCTAGGTAACAGAATATCTATATCTCCTTTTTGCCAGATTCTTGTATTTCTTTGACTGCGTACTACATGAAACTTTTTTTTTTTTTTTTTTGGCTTTTGTTAAAAGTGCCCTGAAAAATGGAGGCACAAAAAGGAGGCTGATTTTAATTCTGCAATTGGGATTTGGGTCAAATTTGCATATTTGATTTGGTAGCTTTCGTATGGCCCAAAAGCTGCAGTGGCAACCCCACTCTTCATTTTAAGGATACACTGAATAGTTAAACAGTGGATGTCTCTAACATGTACCTTCAGAACAAATTCTATTAACATTCATCCAAGCATGACAGTCAGTGTATATCAGATATACTGTATTAGAGTTGACTTGGTGCATACCCATAATACACGGCATATTTTACTTACTTTTTTTATGTATTAAAGAACCAAAATTATTAAAATCTGAGAGGAGACAGCTCAGAATAAATTTAAAAAAAAAAGCAGAAGAGGAAAAGCAATGTTTTCCCCATAATAACACAAGAAGCTTGTTTGAAATGTAAGGAGTGAATTGAAAGAGAGAGATATTTGTGCCTCAAATTAGAAATCAGACAGATAGGGTACTTCACCACACAAAAAAATGTACACATAACCTACAAACAGTAATAAAAATGCAAATACCCCAAGCAGTTCCCATTTTTCATTAATTGAATCCACTTTTTCCAGGAGATCATTTGGTAGAGAGACGCCACCTTTCCTCAGAGCTTCAACCTTGCTAAGCAGCTCTGTCTTTTTCAGGTGCCTGATGGACATTTCCACACTGTATCGCTGAAATGACAAGACAAGGGTGGATCATTAGGACAGAGGTGTTCTTAGGGAAAATCTTTGAGCAGAATTTACACCTCTTATGGGGTATAAATCTAAGGTTTTGTTTTCAATACAATTTACTGATTATCACCTTTGACGCAGTAAGGCTGCTGCAAACATTCTGAACAGCTGCCACATGTGCCCCCACAGAAACTTCTTCTACTGTTGGCTTCAGAGACTTTTGCCTTTTTAGACTAAATGTTCATATACAGTTTATGTATTGGACTTAAAATACAGTAAATAAGAAAATGCCTGGGCTGGAAGGGCCGACTATTTCTGTTAATTTGGGTCACCATTCGGCCCTAGAGCGAACCCTCTCCTCCATCTATCAGCAAATCTCTCTTGGAAAAGTTCTAAGTGTTTTGTTTTCTTCCACAAAACATATGTATCAACCACTTGCCGGGGAGGTGATCCTTTCTTCTTTAAGGAGAGGCACTTTTCAAACGGAGGTGATGGATAGAGGGAAATGTTTGCGCCACAAATAATACATACATTTGGCTGTGAGTTATGAAAGTTAAGAAATGGTGGTTAGTCTCTAAAACATTTAGACTTTATGGACAAAAAAAAATCTAATAAAGTTATCTTCAAATGAAAAACATTATCCATAAGGATTATGTGACTTATTTCTTTTAAGTTCCCTAAAGTCACAATTAATATTTTGTTTTTCTCTTTCTTTTACTTAAAAGCTCTGTGAAAGCCAAAGACACATAGAAAGAGGGAGAAAGCCTGATAGTTCCTTGGGATAGCTATAGATCTGTAATTGCTTATTTGAATACCATAAACTGCCTGAACGTCTCAGCTGATTACTGAACCTTCCTGGCCACACAGATATCCACTATATTCTAACACACTGTCATGTACGTCTCTTAAAAGATGGCTCCTGGGGACTACGTAATAGCTACTTAGTAAAACAGCTTTGTGGTAGTATTCTTCAAATACCTGTATTTGGAAAAGTTCATAGTCAGAAAGTCTTATGAACAGCTATAAATGACTATCATATGTATGTGTGGGGAGGTGTGTATCAAAATATACTTGACTATAAAAGTTAGATTATGGGGAAAATATTAAATGTATTTTACAATTTAATGCACATTTCCAAAAATGTCTTTCTTTGAAGCAACAAAGCCAGGTGAGTGGGCCCCAGGGTAGCATTGTTCCTTTCCCCTAAGTGAGCATGGTTGCCCCAAAGTAAACACTATCATTAGACCTAACAAGGAAAACTTCTGCGTGGGCAAAGTATTGCCAATCTTGAGGTTCATAATATTCCCCAAATACTTGGATGATTTGTAGTCCCCTCAAAGTACCTTACACAAAACTCTACACTAGAAGTGGAATTAGCTTGAATGAAAAGAGGGCATGAAAACTGTCCCAGGAACTAGATCTTCAGCATTTGTGTGCACATGTTTGCATACTTTCAGTTTCATATTTTAATCTTCCATTTACACTAGACACGCACATCATTTGTATTATGTAAACTTCTCCCAATGTTAGGCACTTGTGTATCAAAGAACAAAATGTTTTAAATGAGGTGATTTAAAGCATTTTTTATTACTAATGAATGTTGATCTGGGTGCCAGAGGATCCAAAATTACATGAATATGCATATTGAAGAAAATCAAGGGTTGCTTTAGAGTCCTATCAGAATTTGGACTGTGAAACATGGGAAATTCTGATTACATTTCTAACTGCACACAATTACCAGGATCAGGTTACTCCGTTACAGAAAACACACTGTCCACTTAAGTTTTCTCAACTCAATACTCAACAAGTATTCTAGAAACCTAGATAGTACATTATTTGTCAGAGTGACGACTGAAGGAGAGGCAATCTGCTTTATGTAATCAGATTCCCATGTAAGATTTACATAACTAATTAGGTAAGACTGACATAATGTGTGGGGGGGGGTCCTACTTCAGCCAGGGAGAGGACTATTATTCAAATCTTTCCTTATGTCATGTGTATTAATCAACAGAGAGATTTCTCTAGCAGTGCCTTCTGGGAGTGGCTTCTACTGCTTATTGGCTTTTCCTGTAGCAAACTCATCTCCTCTCTCTCCCAACTTTAAATATCTCCTCCATCATATGTTAGTAAGAAAGGAGGACAGTTTAGAGTATCTCATGAAAATGATAACCTTGCAATAATGCAAATACAAAAAAACCAACTAATTTGATTTTAAACATAGGAATAATTTTTCCTATGAAATGTGGTATGCGTAGTTAGGGCAATAGTGACTAAGATGGTAATTAGATTAAAAAAAGCCTTGTTATTATGTATGCTATCTTTGTCACTGCATGGCCTACTGCATAAACAGCCGATGAAAGATGTGATTGATAGGCAATGCCTTCAAACTATAAAAGCCAAGAGAAGCTAGTTAATTGTTAGATATATTGATATGTGAATGGCGAGTACTAGAATGTCCTGTAATTGAAGGTGAAAGCATTTGAGTTTTGAGATGCTGTGAAGGTTGAATCTAATATGATTTAGGGTCTCAAGACTGCATGTATAATGATGCTAGGAGGGTTGCATTTTTGTTGACTCTACTAAACATTTCCTCTTCTCTTGCTAGCACCTTTTCAGGAGCATCAGATGTGGAGAACCAACCATCGAATCTCTCTACTCTTGGTTCCCTATCAAGTGGGCTACTCTATCCTGCAGTGAGAAGATAATTTAATCTTCATATTCATTTCACCCTCAGCAGTAAATGAGCAGAAGCTGCCCCATTATGTCCCATAGTCTGGGGATGTTATCATACAAACCAGTTTTCAATAGCCAAAAATGAGATTAGCAAAGTTAAAGTCAGCTGGCTTTTCTTGAGTGCTAAGGTAAATAAGCATCCAGCATTTAACTTCCCACAGCACCTGCTGTGGGCCTCACTGCCTAGTCAAAAATAAAATATACTCCATTCAAAGAGCATATTTACATTATTAAGTGTATTTGCTTGGCCAATTCAATTTGGTCTAATGAATCCTCTTAATAGATTTGTGAATGATCCAAATTAAAGACACAGGCTACCAGTGTCCTAAAAGCTATTTCTTTGGGTATAAAGAAAAGTGAAAGAAAAGACAGAGATAATAGTCGTCCATTGTCTTAAATAAGAATTAAAACTGAAATTTTGATTTCTAGTGTATAATTTTAAAAGCACAAATGATTAAAAACAAAATTATAAAACAAAGCCAGGAAAACCAGAGGTTCAGGAATAAATGTTCTTAGTGGCAAATGCAGACTTGATTGAGATAACTTTTTTTGACACTCATACCAGGCTCTCTCCCCTCCCTTAAACCCTTACCCCCTTTCCTTTCTTCCTCTTCTTTTTTTCTTTTTTCTTTTCTTTCTTTCTTTTTTTTTTCTTTTCTTTTTCTTTCTTCTTTTTTTTTTTTTTTTTTGTTAAAAATCACACCGAAAATTCTGCCCAAATGGAGAGTGGAACAATGCCTTGAAACAGTGTTAATTGTCACCATGGAAACCAGAAGAATAAGCCATTTTGAAACTGGTATAGAAGGCACACATTGAGAAACTCAAGCATTTTTCTGCCTCCCTCAATGTTAAAGAACAAGATGCCTTGTCACGGTGAGGTCAGAGAAAGAAAGCGTCATGAAAGGGTGTAGATACTCAATGTGTAGTAAATAAAAATAATAATAAAAATACACCAGATAGAGCTAATGCTGTAAAAGACTCTACCAAGCGAATCTTTTTGAAATAGAAAGATTGCCAAAAGATGGCCAGGACTGGGGGAATGGCTCCCACCTAGCAAAACTTCAGGGCTACATTATGTGAACCTTGCCCCCAAAGCTCCCTGGGAATTCTGCTGTTGTAATAAAACTTCAGAAGAGGGGAGAAAAAAGGCAGCATGATGGAATTCAAAATAATGCTCCAAAAGCACACAGAGAGATTAAGACATTCTTTGTGAGACTTTTGTATGGTGCTTCTGGTGGCCATGCTGAAAAGCAACCAGACATTGCTAACCGGACAGAGAAGCTGTGGCTACCAGAAACACTAGAATTAAACAAACCATTTTCTGATTAAAGAATATGACTGTCCAATTCTGCGTCATCAGGATTTGAGTATTTATATCACACAATATGTTGTTTTTAAACGAGCATCAGGTGACTTTATGTTAAGAAGAGTTAAGACAAAAACAATTACCTCCTTATAAGAATGACACATTTGAATCTTTGCCCGTGCAAATTAATATCTTAAATACCTGTGTATTTGACATAATAATCTCCCCTGCCCCACAACAGGCAGAAAAAGAAAACACAGGTGAAGACAAAATGTATCTTAGTCTATCAATAAGAAAGTGTATGCAAGGAGCAAGGAACATACCCAACCCAAATGACCACAAAATAATATGTAAAACTATGTATTTTGCACACAAATGCAAGGACATGTCTGTGACTCTCACACTGTATTCTCTGGCTAGTGTTTGCCCTCCTCATTTGAGACTTCATGGTGGCCCCTCAGCTAGTCCATGCCTAATGCTATTCACTGGTGAACAAAGAATCTTTTGATAGGAAAGTCCAGGTCCAGAGCTCAGCTGTACTGGTAGAGGCCAAGGCTGCCTCTGCAGCGGCTCTTGTACTGCCCTCTTTTAGACGGCCCGCGTCCAGCATCTCACAAAGCCTGTGATGCTTCACAAGGAGCCAGTCTCCCCAACACTTAGGATGTTCAAGATTCAAGAAGACGGTGGTTCAAGCGCCAGACAAGTAATAGTGGCGACTTCTTGCAAACGATTTGTATCTTACCATGAGAATTTACGGCGAATAATTGCACAAAGAAATTATAAAGACTCCTACAATTGTCCTTGTAAATTAATAATAGGCTTTCTTGATTGGGATAAATTTGCTGCTGAGCCTTTGGAAAAATTAAAAAGTGCAATGTCATTTAAAATTGCCAGAACTCGCACAGCAAATTACATCCGAGGTTAGGAATTGAGCTCCCCCCCTCTTCTAGCTTATTCCATTTGCATGATCTGGAAATCACATTACATTGGCCATGTATTGTTAATTGAACATAGATTGCATTATCTTTAATATAAATCAAACTACAAATATTAAAATGAATTGCAAATTCCCTAATAGAAGATCATAAAACAATCTTTTTAAAAGTATCTCCCATTAATAATTTAATTCCAATTATATCACTCAGGAAACTTAAGTAGGAGACTAGGCAACTTATTTCTCCAATCATTTTTTTCTTTTACATAAGGAATATCGATGTTTTAAAACAAATACAGTCAGGACAGAATTTATTGTTACTGAGTAAGGACAGAAGCACTAATAAATGAAAACTTTTCATGTTAATATTTATGTGAAGTCCTGAATAAGAATATTCCCCTCTTTCTAACCCATGTCAAGGGTGAAGAAAAATACCTATAGGAAAGAGTTGTGATTAAGAACTAAGAACTATTGTGATTACATCTTCTGAAATTATAAAATTGATAATTACTATTCTATTTATTTTTCAAAAGGGTTTTCTGTCCCCTTTGATATTTCTATAAATATAGTATCCTTCTCAAGCCTTTGCATGGCCTTTAATGAGTTTATATTAAATATTTAACACTGTTTAGGGCATACCCACTACTACCAAAAACAGTTATATTCCCAGCAGTCCTACTGTTTCAGGCAGAGAACCTGATTGATCCTCCTAGCCTGAATTGAGTGGGATGAAAAGAAGCGGTTGGAAAATAGCTGCAATCATTTAATGCAGATGACCTCTGACAGCCTCACAGCGCTTCTATCTGAACAGAAATTTGCATGGGGTCTCTGTGCAGAGGAACAATGTAACCTAAATGGTAGACAATCTTTATTCTAATGAAGTGGGTGTCAAGGTCAATGTGAGACTGCAATGATAAATGGTGCACCACTAGGCAGGAGAAGCTGCATGGGCATTGTAGTGCTTTCACATTAATTGAAGGCTGAAACGCACCGCGTGAAAAGCACAAGCCCTCTTTTCACTATAATGTGGTAATGCGCCAGTGCTGAGATGATTTCTGCAAGACGCTTGCCTGTTGACATGTAGCGACTGCAAAAATAACGGCAGCATGGCAGAAGTGGACATTTTCGGGATGCAGTGTTTTCCCAGAACAAAACTATAAAAATGAAATAAAATGCCCCCAAATAGCATGGGGACACCTAATGTGATCCCTTTGATCCTTTTTTCCTTTTCTTTTCTTATTTAGACTTGTCTTTAATTAGTTTCAACCAGGCAACCTTTTATAGGACCTTCATTGGGTACTTTCCTGCTGAGCATCATTTAAATATTGTTTCCCCTCTTCTGTTCAAGTGTTCAGCTTAGTCTACAGCTAAAAACCTTCAGGTGGTGTTTGTCTGTCCTAAGTGAAAATGTAATGGAATGCCTATATGGCTTATTTAAAACAACAACTATGTTCTGTCGTGGGAATGGGGAAGCTATTGCTCACTTGGCATTGCCCAGATAACTGCAGCAGTAATCACATTTCCTCAGATGCTTTAGAAATTTTGTGGTCATTATTTTTCAACTCATAAAAATATGGATGGTCTGCTGATTTCCAAACTTTGTGGTCTCCATCAGTAAAGGAGACACTGTCTGCTGATTCTTCTTAGAAGGCAGGCACTCTAAGTCCATCAGTTGACCAGGAAAGGGACGTCTGCCACTCATTTCACAGTTTGCTAAGGTAATGATCAGAGCACATTAGGAACCATGTGAGAGACATTTCTAGGCTCAACTCCTAACAGGTTATAGACTGGATGCATTTTTATTTTCTGACCCCAAAGAAATCTGTGATATCCCAACAATAACCTTCCCACTACAAGTAAGTCTTAATAACACAATTATAGTCTTGCTAGTGAAGAGCTTGCCTCTGTCTGCGGTCTTGGTGACCAGGAGGCTATTAGTATACTTTTTACTGTAATAAATGCACAGCTAGTTTGACAACTCTCGTGCAAAAACAAATCGTCTCAAATAGAACCCCTCCATCCCCGAAACGGTAACTCAAAGGGAGAAAGAATCTTACTACGAAGGATAGTGAAAAAAGAAAAAAAAAAAGTTACTGATCAAACTGTTTAAAAAACCTGTACAGCTTCATCTGTGTGTGATTTGTCAGGTCTGAAGCTTTGACGTGCCCAAGGGGCAGACCCCAGCGGGGAGTAGGCTGCCGAGCTAAATAGCTGTGAAAGAAGTCTTAATGTAGGATGGAATTCAAACTAACCTTGACATGACCTCCGGAAAAATATGCAAAAAGTAAAATGAATGCTCTCTGCAAGATACATCCTAATTTTGTGGTGGAGCTGGTTAGTTTTACAAACATAACTGAGACATTAAAAGAAAAATAGAAAGCTAGTAAAAGGGGGAAACTTTAGAAATCAGGCAAAGGGGGAAATGTAAGCCGCATGATGTGTTACTGTGAAGGCATGTGAACCATTTGGAAAGAATCCAAATAAAAACCCACACTGAACAATATTGTTGTCAGCCTGTCTGTTCAGGAAAAAAAAAATTTTTTTAGGTTGAATATAAATGACACAAAGCCAAGATTACATCATTGCATTACAAAGTCTGTTGTGGCATTTAGGTAAACAAGCCCCGTGGATCTATTGGTTTAGGACAGCAATTCAGTCAGGAGGTTTTAATGTGTTTTTTTTTTTTTTCCTCCAGTGCCAATAAAAAAATAGAGGAATTTAAGGAAGAAATAGCCAACATGCTTTCTATTTCATGCTTTTGATCTGGATTTGATAAGCCAAACTCCAGCTTCAGCTAATGTATTTAGTTCTGATTTGACTGTATTATCATTTTGCCCGTTTGAAGTGCTCAGAAAGGCTTTGGCTCTAGTTCCCCTACAGGAGCTGGCTAACCCACTGCGTCTATGGGAATCTTAATTGTCAACTTGTGTAGAAATTCAGTCCTTTTGCTTTCTCAAGGCAATTTTGTAGCAACACCAGTCAGTTCTCCCCTACACTGCCAGCCAGATTTTAAACATGATTACATTTCTAGCGACAAACACCCAGAATCTAATGACTTAAATCCCTACACAAGGAGGTGAATTCATGGGTTAGATAGATGTACTTCTATTAGGTTTTCATCAGTGAGAAACAGATGGATACAGGCTCTGAGAAGCACTCAAGTGAGGGGAGCTTTGCAGAGAACCTGTGGAATACTGTCGGTGAAGATCACGATGGGTACCCACCGTCCTCTTGCTCTCTCTCCAGGCTTCTTCAATATTTTACGAACACGAACAAGGAAAACATGAGTAAGGACATGTCGATCAGATTGCCCGATTATGCTGATCTTCTTACTCGATAAAATAATAAGCAGTTTAGCTCAAGATCATAGAGTCAAACGCCTACAGGTATTTTATAAGTTAGTGAACTGGTTCTCAAAGAAGAAACAAAGTACTGATTTATAGTGTTTGTGGATTTCTCAAGTATAAATACTCCCATCAGGGTAGATTCTGAGCTGCCAAGGGATGCCAATGTTGGCACAATTCATGAATTTCTATCTGACTCTCCCATGCTGGCAATAGCTAGCTCTCATACCCAGCAGCCTGGAAGGGAAGGTCAAGAGTGAGGTCAGAACGAGCCCCCTTCTCTCATTCACATTCCAACGAGTACTAGGTATTGTGGTAAAAGAGAGCCCCTTTCTCTGCGGGAAGAAAACAACCCACAAGTGTAACTATTACTAGAATCTGATCCCAGGGACAGAAGACAGGAGAGGGTAGTGTGGTCTGTAGTGGATGCACCAGCCTCTGCCCTAGCTGAAAGCTATGCCAACAACCCCCACATGGAAATGTGGCTTCAATATGGCCTCAGTACCATTAAGTATGTTGTTTTAAGTGAGGCCAGGAACACATATGTTTATGTAAAATCTCATAATTTTTATGTTACATTGAAACTTTTAATATACAAACCAAACACTGTCTGTGTCTTGGATCTGAATCCACTGGGGACCACTTCATGCTGTCTGTTTCAGATGAGAATATTAGATTCTAGAAAGAATAAAGATGCTGGCATAATGAATTAAATCTGAGGAGAATGACAAATGTCAAGCATGACATTATTATTAGCCACCCTTCATTCTCCCTTGGCCTCACCAAAAGACAGAGACTAAAACTCCATAAAGAATGGAAGTGATGAGGTTTTTGCTTGCCTTTAGGTTCAGTTTGAGTCAGCAAAGACTAAAAGGTAGATGTTCAAAATAAACAAACAAATAGCCATTTGGGGTTGGATGGAGACATAGAAGACTGGGCCACTGTATTGAATTCCCCAAAGGAGACTTCTAAAGGAATTGAGAAGATTTGAGCCTCCTCAGTGGAAAGCCTCTGAAAGAGCAATGGGTCATGGGCAGTAGAGCTGGGGTGAGAGCCCAGGACAGAAAAGATGGACTTGCTGCGGACTGAGCACTGAGGAGCTTTTACACAGAAAATCGTTTGTTTCATCTGATCTATAAACGTTACACTGAGGTCCAAGACTAAAGCCTAAACAGACAGCAGAGAGCGCCTTCTGAGTCACCAGAAGTCTAGGCCAAGAGCATACGTCTGGCTGCTGAGAAATTCGGTGGGGCTGAGTGAAGGTTGGCCTGCAAATTGCATCTAAACTTGCTCCATTTTAGAAAGTTGAGTTCATTTGCACCAGCATTCATGAGACCTGCCATAACTACCACATTATTCTGTGCAGAAGAAAAGCCAAGACCCAAACGACCAACTAAGAAATTGTCACTTGTTGGAATGAAATTAAAACATCAGACTGAGATGGACGCAAGCCTGGGAGGGCAGTGGAGAAAACACACACCACATACAAAAGAGGGTCTGCCATTGAAGCTGGCCCCAACATGGAGATGGAAAAGAACGAGGACATGAACCAGTTTCTACAGCCAGCTTCCATTCACCTTGATGTGCAAAGGTGGTTCATTCATGAACCACTCAGTGAGAGCTTTGGAAGGAGGTAGTTCATTCATGAACCACTCAGTGAGAGCTTTGGAAGGAGGTAGTTCATTCATGAACCACTCAACGAAAGCTTTGGAGGAAGGTAGTTCATTCATGGACCACTCAGCAAAAGTTTTCAGGTCCTGTTACTTGATAAATACGTATCAGAGGGAGTTTTCCTACAGAAGTTGTATAGCTAGCCTATATCTCAGCAAGGCACTTTATAACTGTGTTTATGCTGTACTGTGCTGCAAATCTACACATCTCAGTTGGCTTTCTCTGCCTTCGAGGGCACTCCAGTAAGGGTGTGGGTTATTGCCACAACATGCCGCAGCTGCTCTATTTAAGGTTTCATTTTGATGCACCCTATAGGAGCTAATGGGATGTCATGTCAGCACATAGTAAGAACAGTTATACAAGCATATAATATCTTTTAGTGTGCAATGTATAGGATGGGAAGATGTGAGGAGCAGAAATCAGTACAACAAACCCAGCTTCTCTTTCTTAGAAGTTCCTATTTTAGAATATAGTTTCTTTTGGTTTTTATCCCCTCACCAACAGACACCTCACACACATTTATTTTTATGTGACTGACTACAATGTTATTACATTTTCTTAAGCCAAAACAAAGGAAGAATTTAAAAGGAAATTTGCAGACTACAGCTGTCTTCTACATGTAGTAAAAACAATTTTACCATTTTCTGTAACAAATACATCAAAATTTCAAGTGTGATAAATTAAACCCCACTTGAGACTTAACTACTGCCAAACTTCAAACACACCACAACCCTGCATGGTCTACACTGATCTCTTGTATAGATACCCTGTCCCCTAAAATTTGATTTACCACTCAGATTCTACTATGTATGCCATGAGAGTAAACTAAACATAACCATTATATCCTTAGTTTCTTCCCTAACTTTCTCATCATAAATACTTACTTGAATTGTCAAAATAGCCTCAACTATCTACAAAAGCAGAAGCTGGTTATTGATTATTGGTTATTGGTGGTGTAGATTTGAAGAAAAAAAGCCTCCAAAGGATGATGGCTAGCATGTTTTCGTTGGGTAATGATGAAGTATTTTCAATAGTTAGGGCTTTTAGAAAACACTAAGTCAATGAATAGTTTCTCAAGGTAAGTGATAGAAATGCTGTTCATTGTCTTAATGTGCGACAACAGGCGATTTTATATGTCAAAGCTTACCCGATCTCTTTATAGCAGAACTACAGGCCTGCTCAGTGTAAGCATTTATAATGAAAATGCTGATGAAGCCTAAACTATGGATGTGCATGGCTGTACAGCAGCAGTCAGTTGAAATATAGATATATTTTTAGCATTTGGAGGCACCAAGTTTGTTTAAATCTAGATTTTTTTTTCCACAATTGCAAGTAATGTTAATAGCACACTGTAAACGTTAAGGCTAAGTGTGCAATGTCAAAATAGATCGGCTCTCTCTGAAAATTGGAAATTCAGGCTTTTTAAACATAATCCAGATGTTTGGCTTTTATTCAGATTTTAAGAAAGAGGGAACTAATATGATATAAAATTCATACATGCATATTTCATTAGTGCTTTTGTATCGCTGAATTAAAGATTCTGAAACGTGCTTTTCAAAAATCACATAGTTTCAAACCAAAGCAGTTTGCCAAAATGTTGTACACCTCAAAAATAATGCCAAAGGAACCAAATTAATTTCATAAGGAATAAATATATACTTCTTAGGTTAACTTTGTTGATAAAGTTTCCCCAAAAGGGAATATATTGCTTCCTCTTTGTAAAAAAAAAAGGGGGGGGGGAGAAAAATGAGAAGACTGTAGCCTGTGTTCATCAGAAAGGTGTCATTGTGAACTTGGTGACTTTCCAACTCTCTAAGAAACCACTGACCCTATTTTTCATCACCATTTTTTCCAAGCTTGGTGTGATACTGCAAACCTATAATCTAATCCCCAAACTCAGAAGGCAGAGGCAGGCAAATTGTAAGGTCTAGGTCAGCTGAACTACAGAGTGAAGCCCTGTCTCAAATGACACACACAAATGCACACCCAATGACAACAATCACCCCAAAATCCATAAAACTTCATCTTCTCAGGGTTAGTGCACTCAGCATTCCTCAGGACTAAAGGCTCCTGTGCGGAGAAGCCACATACAGAATTCATCATGTGGGGATAGACTTACCATATGACAGTTTCCAGAGTCACTTCTCCCCAAAACAAAACGGAAACATCATCATATTGGTATGCACGCACATTGTGACTTCTTAATGCTAACTTAATTTTTTTTTCACAACTAATGCCCATTGGTACAAGAGTAGCTCCACTGTTAGAGGGGTAACCAACAGGTTTCCGACTCAGTTTAAAGATGGCTCCAAAGGAAGAAATTCATACCTGGTATTGTAAACCTGGCCAATAACTCATGGCTATGGAGGTCATACGCCCTAGAGGAGAACCAATATGGTTATTTTGCTAAATGGACATAGTATCATATTGCCTTCAAAATATTTATTCTTCTATTTATCGACTAGTGCTGTTTTCAGCTCCATTTGAGTTGTTTCTTGTTACAGTGGATAGCAGCTAACACAGATGCTCACTCCTAGTTAAAGTGCAGAGATGAAGTAACAGTGGGGTGATCAATCTCAGATAGGAGTTCTAGATCAGCCCTTTTCCCAAGTCTCAGAGAACAGTATGGAAGAGGAGGCAGAAAGATTATAAGAACCACAGCATGGAGAGGACTTCTGTGATACAATGTCTTCTGAACATGCCAAGGCCATTCACTCATGAACTCATAGAAGCCGCCAATGCCTACATAAGATTTACACATGATCAAGGCTATCAATGTTCCAGCTTAGTGGGGGGAGGGGCCATGGCCCTGAGGACTACTGGAATTTGTTGGCTGATGGTGTTGGGTTGCCTTTCTTCATTGGTGTAGTGTCTTTGATTGTTCATATTCCAATAGATGGTCTTACACCCAAGTATGTATTTGCAGTTCTAAATGGACTCAGTGAGCCATAAAGAAAAAAAAATAGAGAAGAGAATATGACATTGAGAAAGGGAAGTAAAGTGGTATCTAGGAGAAGTTGAAGTGGGCTGGATATGCTCAAAATACATTGCATGCATTCATTAGATACATATATCAAGTTCTCAAAGAATATATACATAAAATAAAATTTTTGACAGGCTCTCACTATGTAGCCCTGGCAGGCCTGGAATTTACTACATAGACCAGGTTGGCCTTGAACTCGCAGCCATCTGCTGCCTCTGCCTTCAGAGTGCTGGATTAAAGGCACCACCACACCTAGCTTAAAAGTATTAAAGATAAAAAGGAGGACTGGAGAGATGGCTCAGAGGTTAAGAGTTCATGCTGTTCTTCTAGAGGACCGGAGTTCAGTACTCAGCAGCCAAGCCAGGCTACTCACAACTGCATATAACTCCAGCTTGAGGGGATCCGACACATTTTTCTGGCCTTTTTATATACCTACATATATGTGGCACACACACACACACACACACACACACACACACACACACACAAAGAGAGAGAGAGAGAGAAATAGAGTTTTTAGAAAGACAAAAGGATTTTCATATCTATAATCTTGTGTATGTGTGTTCATGTATGTGCACAGGTACACATGAATGTGTAGATACGCCCCCTCTATGTGTGTGTATGTGTGTGTGTGTGTGTGTGTGTGTGTATGTGTGTGTGAGAGAGAGAGAGAGAGAGAGAGAGAGAGAGAGAGAGAGAGAGAGAGAGAGAGAGAGAGAGAAAGTTGGAGGTCACAGAGAACTTGGAATGTCATGCCTTAGGGACTATCCAGTTTTCTTTTTCATCTGTTTGATTTGTCTTTGTCTATTTATTGTTGTTGAGAAAGGCTCTCTCATTGGTGTGACACTTGTCAAGAGGGCTGGGCAGAGTGGCCAGTTAGCCTTGGGGGTGAGTCTGCTTCTGTGGGCTCAATTCTGGGATGACAAGCACATACCACCACTCTTGGATTTTTTTTTTTAATGTGAGATTTGTGATCAAACTCAGATACTCCTACTTGCACAGTAAACACACCATCAACTAAGCCATAGTCTCTGCCTCTGCCTACAGTCTTACTAGATCTATAATGGGATAAGAGTATTCTTGGTTGTAACTCAGTCCTTATACGGTAAAATATTTGACGCTGTAGGGCCACTTTTTTGAAAGTACCTCTGATGCCTTCTTCAGTTGAGGATAAATGTGGTTTAAGAATTAGATCATAGACTCTGCAATGAATGGACAAGAACCATTTATTATTTACCCTTTATCCACTGTAAGTATTGACATTATGGTTTAGTTGTAGGAGGTTGGAAAATATTTATTCATTTGAATTTCTCCCCAAAGAGAGATCAGAGGGACTTAACTCAGTTGTGGAAATACATGTTAGGTAGAGAATTAGGACACAGAAATGAAAAGACCATGACTGCCTTCTTTATCTTTGAACTTCCCTCTGTGGGAATTTTACTTGGTAAAACATCCAATATAGAAATATTTTCAATTTTCAGATAGAAGCCAAGTTAATTGCTTCCCGTGGCCAGAAATGGCTAGCGTCTATGAAACGTGTCAGGAAAGAGGAGGCCTATGGCAGCTCTTTAAACGCTTAGGAGCGACTCCTAGGAGGCCCATTTTCTTGGGAGAACATTTCTCAGCACTCAGGAGGTGAGTTCCAATTCCAGTCCCCAAACCTTTCTCTTCCAAATCCTTCTGTTGTTCCTACTCTTGTTTATTTCTGAGTGCGGAGGGGCTCACGCTGCTTTGTTATTCCAGCCACAGAAAGTTTGATTATCACTTCTGTGCATCGCTGTTACTCTTCCTGTTGCTCTCCTAAGGAAAGCCCATGAGAAATGTTAGGATATTACTCTGTTTTAATAATAAAAGTCAAAACCAAGCCACCTGCCTGAGGTCTTCAAGGTAGTGCTGGTGCCCAGAAACAGGCCAGGGCAACTGCAGCTTCGCTTGCCAGGCTGTATCGCTGCTCTCCAAAAATGTTTCTTTAGATGCAGCCTGAAAGTCTGAGGAAAATGGTAGACCCTGAGAGCCTAATATAAACAAGGTCAAGAATGTCATTCAGAGTGACTCTGGAGTAGCCAAAATACACTGAAGAACCCACCCTGTAGTCCTCTATGGTTATCTCCTTTTCCATGCTGTTCATCTTCTAAAAATCATGTATTTTAAATACTGCAAGGTGGAGGCCAAAAGGTCAGATAGAGGAGTTCTCAGTGATAGTCACGCCTGTCACTCAGAAGAATGGCAGCTCACAGTTTAAGGAAGCTCAGGGTACAGTAGACATCTCCTGGCATAAACTAAGACCCCAAAGAGCAAATCTTGGTTATGATAACTGGTAACTGCTTTGAAGGATAACTCCCCCCCCCCACACACACACACACACACACACTACTACTACTACTCCATCAGAGGAATCTGCCATCAGCACCCACGGGAGCTTATTAGAAGTTATATCTCCGGGCAGCGGTGGCGCACACCTTTAATCCCAGCACTCGGGAGGCAGAGCCAGGCGGATCTCTGTGAGTTCGAGGCCAGCCTGGACTACAGAGTGAGTTTCAGGAAAGGCGCAAAGCTACACAGAGAAACCCTGTCTCGATAAACCAAAAAAAGAAGAAGAAGAAGTTATATCAAAGAGAAAACGCTGTGTGTGTGTGTGTGTGTGTGTGTGTGTGTGTGTGTGTGTGTGTGAGAGAGAGAGAGAGAGAGAGAGAGAGAGAGAGAGAGAGAGAGAGAGAGAGAGAGAGAGAGGTGTACAAGCAGGTATGTGTATGTGTCTCAACTACAAGAGGCAGAATAATAAAATTGCAGAGGAGGAGGTGTTAAAGGTTCAGAGAACCAAATAAAGAAAGGAAAAGTAACAAGGAGGAAAGTTATAAATGAGAGCTGGAAAGAGGTCTTCAGTGAATAACCTCCCTGAAATAATCCCATGATGGAATATTGTATGATGGCTTTAAAAAAGTTAAATAAACATTCACTGAGAGGAGCCTAAGAAAGAGAAGTACGAGACGTGGATGTTGCCACATGGTGGCAAATTTTTATAGAAGAAATGGATGCTAAAACTTGTGGTGGGGAGGATTTTCTCTGTGCATCCCTGAGAGGTAGAAACTCCTCACTGGGTGCCCTGTGCCCTGTAACTCTTTTCCTATTTCCATTCTACGGATGCCCTGCTGTATAATCCAAGGGAAATCGTTTCCTTTTCCGTGGCTTCACCACCAGCAAAAAAAAGATGGAGACACACTTGTCCTTTCTCAACCACTTATATTTGGAGATAATATCAGATCATATTTGTAAGAATTCCACATTTCTATGTGGAACGCTTCATTTGAGGAGTTTCTTCAATTTTAACACACGTGACTTTTCTAATAAGATTTTCTTTTGGTCTGTTACACCTTTGCACACAAGACTGCAAATACCTCCCCTCTCTTTTTTCTTTCTGAAAATAATATATTATAATTACTTTCTGGCCACATTAGACAGAAAAATAAGTCACATCAAAGAAGAATCACTGAGAACGTAAACATTACATACACATTCAATTCCTGCCTTGTAGAATATACAAGGCAAAGTTATAACTAATTTTCTCTCCTCTTAGGAAGGAAGGAGGGAATATGTTGATATTTGTTGATATTAGCCTGTACTAGTAACTAGACAAACCCTGTAAACAAATAATCATTTCAGGATTTCCTGGAGTCTTCACTCCTTGCCTAAGAATAATGTTTCTACTCCAGGAAATTGCTTTGAGAATTGGAGAAACAAGCATAGGCAAGATCTAAGGCCTGCGTTAGAATAAGTACTATGCAAGTGTTTGCCCAACCTTGATCCAAGTGTTGCCAAGGCAGCAGAACCCTGCACCCCGATGTCCTCATCTGTTTATATATTCACAGCAGTAGTTTGTACATATGTGTATATTACTTCTTTTCCCTAAATAGAACACTGAATTATGAGTGGAAAGACAAAAAAACATTGCCCGTTCCTCCTTTCCATTGAGCACATGTGATAAATTTTCTATGAGTCATCACAGGCTTCCTACTCCTCTCTGGTGTGACTTCCTGGTTTGGGTAAAGTTCTAGAATCATGTCAAGTGAATTGTCAGATCTAGGAGTTTTTGTTTTGTTCCTGTTTTTTTTTTTCTCACATTGCATTTTTCTGCAGAGCATCTCCCTCTGTTCCCTTATTTAATCTTCTCCCCAGCAAATGCCAGTTCAGCCATCACTTCTTACATAAACTGTGAGAAACTGACATGCATTCTGAATGCACACAAATTTGCTGTCTTGGCTGTTATTTCACGGTGTCTATTTTAATTTTTTTTAATAAAGTAGATTATGCATTACTTAAGGAAAAGGATGGCCTTTGCATTTGTAAAGCTTGCATTTATTTATTTGTGCGCACATGTGCAGCAAGGCTTGTGTTTGGAAGTCAGAGGACAGCTTACAGAAGTCACTTTTCTCCTTCCGTCATACAGGTTCCAGGCTTGGTGGCAAGAGTCTTTACTCACTGAGCCAGCCCACTAGCCCAGGATAGCCTTTAAACATGTTTGCTACTCTATAGCATACCACAATACCTAACATGCTTTCTGCTTAGCTTTATGTAGTTAGTAATATGAGATGACATTATTTCTTACTCTTTAGGTAAAGGTGAAAACATTAGACCATTCATTCTTGTTATTTTATCTGAGTGTGTCATATATGTATGGGGTGTGTGTGTGTGTGTGTGTGTGTGTGTGTGTGTGTGTGTGTGTCCATTTTTGTATGTGGGAATGTGGTTGTGTGCCATAGCGCATGTGTTGGAGATCTGAGGACGACCTCAAGTGTTGGTTCCTACTTTCCAATTTCTTCGTGGCAAGGTCACTTTTGTTGTTCCTCACTGAGCATGCCAGATAAGCTGGTCCCCAGCTTCCAGAACTCCTCTTCCCAGTTTCCATCTCCCAATAGGAAAGCTGGGATTACAGATGGGTATTGAGCTTGCTTCACATTGGTTCAGGATATTCGAACACTCAGGCCCTTTTCTGAGCCAGCTCCCTACTCCCAGTATGTATTAGGACCTAAGATAAGTTTCCAAATATATGATTAAATAGTAAAAACTAAGGTAGGACCTATCTTTGTGTTTGGGCATACAGAAAGTGATGCAAATTTCATTAATTTATTAACCAGGTTTGATGTTCACTAAAGCAGTCTGCGAACTACAAAACTTGTGATCAGTTTCTCTTTAAGCAAATAAGCATGTGCCTCCAGCCACTAAGCCCCTCTGCCTTCAGCCACACAGCCCTACAGAGAAGATGCTCTAGTTGAAAATTTGGGGGTACAAGTATTGCCTGTCACCAGGTCACCCACAGTACTACTATTTCATTGTAGCCTGTTTGTATTCAGTTTTATTGAGATATAATTAATGTATAATACAATTTAATCACTTAAGATGCATAGCACGGCGGTTTTTACTTTGTTACTGAGTTGTACAAGCATCGCTATAATTAATTCAGAACTCCCCAGTTCTCTCCCTTCCTGTGCCCAGCCTCAGCCACTTACCTGTTTGTCTCTGCACGTTAGCATGTTGTGAGCATGTACAAAGTATTCCTTCTGACTAAGTGGAGTTCTGTGTCTTTTCCCACATTTCCCCATCACTCTCCCCACTTTAACTACCTTAGCCTCCACTAATCACTCTTCTATGAAGTCAGCATTTTTGATCTCACATCCAAGTGAGATCGTGAGCTATTTTCCCTTTTGCGTGTTACTTACTTCAAGCAATAAAACATTCTCCAGCTTCATCCATATAGTTACAAATGACAAAATATCAGTCTTCTCTGCGGCTTGATAGCATGCTACTGTACAAGAATACTATTACCCTCATTGGAAACATGTACGTGTACCATATTTTCTTTATCCATTCACCTGTTGGTGGGCAGCTTAATTAGGCCAGAGGAAGAAATATAAATCATCTAAATTAGAAAACAAGCTGCCAAATTTTCATTTTCATCTGATACAATCTTATATATGCAGAAAACTCCAAATACTCCTCCAAAGTATTATTAGATACAAAAAAATGAAGCCGGGCGTTGGTGGCGCACGCCTTTAATCCCAGCACTCGGGAGGCAGAGCCAGGTGGATCTCTGTGAGTTCGAGGCCAGCCTGGGCTACCAAGTGAGCTCCAGGAAAGGCGCAAAGCTACACAGAGAAACCCTGTCTCGAAAAACCAAAAAAAAAAAAAAAAAAAAAAAAAAATGAATTCAGAACACAAAGATCAGTAAAGGAGACAAGCAACAGAGTGCAGACACCTAACAAACAGAAGAAAGTATTTGCAAACTATGTTTTTAACAAGCGGTCCATATAAAAATATATGAGATATTTAAACAACTCAACAGCAAAAACAATAACAAAATTCTTAATTTAGAAATGGGCATCTCTTAAATACATAGAAGCAACCAAAAGCATACAATAAAAAAGTCCAAGCCGGGCGTGGTGGCGCACGCCTTTAATCCCAGCACTCGGGAGGCAGAGGCAGGCGGATCTTTGTGAGTTCGAGGCCAGCCTGGGCTACCAAGTGAGCTCCAGGAAAGGCGCAAAGCTACACAGAGAAACCCTGTCTCGAAAAAAACCAAAAAAAAAAAAAAAAGTCCAACATTATTAATCATTAGGGAAGTACAATTAAATCCATACTGAGATATAGCTTCACTCCATCTAGAATGACTATTACTGAAAAGGCAAGAGTGAGCTCTTGGTGAAGATGTGGTGAATGGGGAACACTTCCACACTGCTTGTAAGAAAGTAAGTAGAGCCAGCTTGGAAACGTTATGGAGTTTTCTCAAAAAAATAAACAACACTGATCTATGATCCACCCTCCTCCCATCAGGTATATCCAAAAGGAGACCAATCCATATGTTGCACACCCATAGCCATTGCAGCACTTTTCACAGCAGCGATGAAACAGAAACAACCCAAGGGGCCTTGTTCTTTACCAAATGTCCTTAGGGCCCCGTAGGTCCTTTCCAAAATGTGATGGCTAATCTTGGCGGTCAATTGACTCACCTGGGAAAAGGGAACCCTGATTAAAGAATTGTTTCCACCATACTGGCCTGCAGGCACGAATAATGTAGGATGGCCCAGCCCACTGTGGGCGGTGTCATCCCTAGGCAGGTGGGCCTGCACTGTATAAGAAAATTCACCCAGGGAACCAGCAAGCAGAGTTCCTCTGTGGCTTCTGCTTCTTGCTCTTGCCTTGACTACCTGCAGGGATGAACTAACATATAAGCTGGAATTAAGGCTTTCCTCCCTACAAGTTGCATTTGGTCATGGTGTTTATATCACAGAAACAGAGAAGCAAACAGGACACTCATAGACAGCTAAGTGCTTTAATCTGTCCTGCTCTGACAGTCAAGGTTATTAATATATATATATATATATAACCAATTTCTGTTTTTCAGATATAAACCAATAATATAGGGCAGACAGAAGGGAAGACAAGTTGCTCAAATGATATGACTATTTTCAGTGGTTTAGGGACCATATTTTTATATGTTGTAAAAACAGAGATAACATTTAGTAGATAACCTTAAAGAAAAAAGAAAGAAGATGAAGATGTGTGGAAAGTAGATGTGAAGGAACTTTGTGTGGTACCTCAGAGCACCCAGTGTTTGGTCTACTGCTGAAGGAAAGCACCATGAGAATGGCCTAAGACTCACAATCCACACAGGACATTGCCTGAAGTGAACCCAAACGGTGTGGCATTTAGAAATTATACTTTGATGACACCTTAAAAATACTATGTTTACACATGAGTTTGTTAGCCTTTAAAAGCTTGTTACAGAGTTCTGATCTTGCCAGATTCCCCAGAGGCAAAGTCAATTATCGAAGCATTCATTCATAGTTCTTCAACAGAGGGAGTAGTGAGCTAAAATGCGCACATTGGAACAACTCAGTCCAACTCCTCCTCGCTTTACAATGAGGAAAATGAGACCTGGAAGGGCGAGCCTGGAGAGGAGTCTCAGTGTGTAAAAGCACTGTGGCCAATCCTGACAACCTGTCATACGAGTTGGCCCCTGACCTCCACAGGAGCCACATGGCATGCCTGTGTCTACGTACATCCATACACACAAACAAATGTAATAATAATAATTGATATAATAATAATAATAATAATAATGAGCATATATAGGAGTTGGTGCCCGAGAAAGCTATGGCTTACTTCTCTAGTACTTTATCATGTAATTTCTTTACAATAACCTTAGTGATGCTTATCAAAAACTCAAAAGGGTGTCTACAGGATAAAATATAAACCAGAGCCCGAAGATGAGGTACATCAATTCTCTCCAAAAGGGAGTTACAGTACGGAGATTTAAGTCTGAGTAAGCCTCATCTTTGCCTGAGAAAGCTTCTAAATGAGCCATGCTTGTTCACAATCTGAATGGGCTGAGATACTGGTAAAGTAATCAGAGTGTTAGAACTCCACTGTGTGTGGAGGGGGTGCACACGCACACGCGCGCGCACGCGCACACACACACACACACACACACGCACGCACGCACACACGCACGCACACACGCACACACGCACACATGCTTGTACTCCCACGCACTCCAATCTTTGCATTTACTGTCTTAACTATTTCCAGCTCTGAACTAGAATTCGTTTCCCAAGGCGGTCAGTATGACTTTACTCATGTTATTGGGCCGAACATGAAATACCGGCATCACAGAGCAGCCAAGCCACCTGTGAAGTACCGGCGGCGACAAGGACTAGTTCCAAGAAGTGAAAGCCACTTTCTCACTTTCCTTGGGTCCTACAAGCACAATAGAGTACAGGAGGCCCCCTGGTGGTGAGATGATCCAATGAACTGTTCAGCACTGCACTGAAGAGCAAGAAAAGTTGGGGCTGTGTGTAAAAAGATGATTAGAACCTTAAACAGACTGATGAGCAACAGGCATTATTGCAGCATAACAGATAGAAAGCTGAATTGAGAAATCATTCAAACCTGAAGAATACTATATATTCCTAAAGCATAGTCATAATAATTATTGTTTATAATAGGTATTGACACATATTTCCCATGACATTAAATATACATGGTTTAGGAATGTCAGCTGTGTGATCACTACTCAACTTACTCAGCTCTGCTATTGTACTGTTAAAAACAGCCAGAGCTACATAAATGATGTATGAGGCTGTGTTCCAATAAAGCTTTATTTAAAAATGAGATTTGACCAGCAAGGCACAGTTTGCAGATTCCTGCTCCAGAAGAATCCCTTACGTACAGGACTTGATTGAATTTTATAATAAGAACCATTCAAGGTGAGTATCATTCCTTCACTCTGTGCCTAAAATCTGGTGCTTGCAGTGTTTTAGGATCTTGGTGGAAATTGTAATAAGGTCCTTATAACTTAGAAAGACTTTGTGTAGCCTCATGTCTGACTGTCTGTGGAGACTGAACACACCTGCCTGACCCCATTCTGCTTTTGTTTTCTAGATAGGCTCTTTTCTCCTGTTTTCTACCTCACGTTCTCTGGCAATGCTGCCCCTTACTGTTCTTCCACCACTTCTATTAGGTTTTAAAACTGTACATCAGTAGTCTTTATCACACTAGATAGAATATCCAAGCTTGAGGAAAAGACAAAAGCAATCCTTTAAAAATAGCCCCATATATGACAATAAGCCAGGGAAACCGACACATTGTCTATGCTCTAGGTGGAAACTCGGCCCAAACCACCATGCCTCATTCCTTCATAAATAATCAATTATGCGGTAGCTGCAAGAAGACATGGCTCTGTCCCCGTGTGGAGAAAGGATTACTTGAGGCCCATCTTTATGTTGCTTGCATTTTCTTCTTTAAATACTTTTTCAGGTGCACACTATATGTAAAACCATCCCAGACAAGCCACACCCCTCTTCTAAACCATCCACAAAGTCCTTTATTAGCTACCAACAAGAGAGAGCTGAAAAAATGTGACTGGGAAATCCATGGGGCTTGTTGGGTTCCTCACATACATGGATTTACCAGTAGTCTCTTGGTGTTGGCATGGGCTCTCCTACAAGAGAGCATGGAAACAGTTTTAGTTGGACAGAGTGTAGACAAAACTGAAATAAATGATCTAAAAATATAGTTTTGTTAGCTTGAAAAGAAAACTGCAAAAGCTTGAAAAATGTGACTACATAGGGAAGAGAGAAAACATTTAATTATAGAGCAGAGGTTCTGGTTGATTTGACAATTAAACCTAACAACAGAAGGCATTCATACTGGCTGTAAGAAGGCTTCCAGGGTAGGCAAAGTTGTTAAACATTTTAATGGGAGTTTGTGAAAATCCTTCTGGAAAGATCTTCAGCAGAGGATAAATTCTCTTCTATCTGAAACTGATGTTAAAAATCCTTGAAAGGAGAAAATGAAATGACGGTGCCTTTGAGGTCATTTTTAGTCCAGAAAGTTCTACTGAAATTGCCACTTTCCAGGGAACTAAATAATTGTACAAAACCTCTGAGAGTTAACTTTGGGATATTTGGGAGAATCAGCCATGGCTTAGTGTATGAGAGTTTACTGACTGCGAGTCTTAGTCCAGGGAATGGCCACTCTTGCAGGGCACAGGTCTGAGCAGCAGTGTGGGCAATGGGAACCAAATAATGTCCTGCACTTCAAGTGTTTTAAAAACTAAGCTCAGTGCTTTGGCATTGGTCCTGGCAGCCCTCTTGTTGTTGTTGTTGCTGTTGAACAGAAAAGGCTCACAATAGTGTTTTCATATTTTAATTCTTTTTCTAACACAAACTTGGAAGAATGGTGCCTTGTGAAACTATCATTAAAATATGAACTATGAAATACTAGCTACATTTGAATTTCTCGGCTATATTTACAGTTGTAGAAAAAAAAAGACTCCAATTAGCTCAACCTTAGAGATGGATTTGTGCTGTGCTGCAGGTTCAATGAATATGGAGATTTCCCCCTGTGGCTAGGACAACCAAGGTTTACAGAATGGGTCATCTGCCCATCAGGCAGACAAGAGTGGAAGGAGAAAGCGAACCGCATGGATGGCGATGTCCTTCATGCGTGTTTTCATGTCTCAGGGGTCCCAGCTCAGGGGAGCCAAGGAGGAAGTCAGAACTCAGTGAGAAGATAGTGAACCCTAATCGATCTCAAGGTGGACACACATAAAACCAAGATATAAATTCATCACAAATATCAACCAAATTCTATTCCTACATGATGCATGTTTCAGCTTTTTCACAATTGCGTAAAAGACTTCCACAACACAACTACTAATAATTATTTACTCTATCTTGGCCATAATTTTGTGCTTACAAAATTCTTATTATTTGATAACAACAATATTATATGCAATGTCTTCAAATCAGGTAAGTGAAAAAATTAAAATACTCAATCACAAGATTTTCCTGTAGTCTCCCATACCTGTAAATAAAAAAGAAAGTCTTGAATTTCAAAAGGAAACTGTTTTAACACTAATATTTCTGTCTTGCTTTGGAATTAACTATTTTCATTTTACATGAATCTCCATATACTAAATATTTAATCTATAAATCATTAATATGAATAAAGAGAAGAAATAGGCACTTGGGAAGAAAGCAAGATGCCCTTGAGAACATAAGCATTGGCTAATCTAAAGAGACCTACTTTAGTGTTTCTACAAGACTCAGACAGGATTTTGCTGGATTTTAAAGTTATTACCTTTTAAAGGTGCCAAGGAACAGAAGTGAGGTCACAGTGTGGTTCTCAAGGGCACTTCAATAAAATTAAATACTTCCATTCTTCAAAAACAGTTCACAATTAATTTCTAGGTAAAATATATAAGAATGGTCGCTTATGAAAATTATTTTAAAAATTATGAATAGCATAAAATGAAAATACGAGAGACATCTTTTAAAAAGTCTGAGTCTTCTAGAATAATGGAAGAGAAATGTAATTGTTAAGTTTACCTAGGAGGGGAGTCTCTCTCTCTCTCTCTCTCTCTCTCTCTCTCTCTCTCTCTCTCTCTCTCTCGTTCCTTTATATCCCTGACACCCCAGAATTAAAGAATAGGTTAAATCCAAACTTTTCATTTTTTTTTTTGTCATACACACTTAATGACCACAACCTTTGAAAATACACATTTACATCAAGTCAAGCCAAATTCCCATTTTAATTTTTCTACATTTATTAATTTATAGGTGGGCATGTGTGTGTGCCATGATGAGCATGCATAGCCAGAAGACAACCTACAGGAGTTGGTTCTCTTCCTTTCAACAACGTTGGTTCTGGGGCTCAAACTCAAGACAAGCACGTTTACCCGTGGAGCCATTTATTCCAGCCTTCACATCTCATTTTCTACAATGACCTGTGACTAACTCTCCCCAATAGTACAGGAGTGAAAAGGGCATAATGGGGAGGGGTTATATGAGCAAAGTACAATGATTGATAGGTTTGAAAATGTTACCGTGAAATCCATTCGTATGTATACTAAAAAATAATTAAGAGAATGAAAACAAATAAATCCTATATTACCATAGGTCCAAGAGCATTATATTAATGCATGCCAACCATCTCCAGTTACCAATCATGTTCTCATCGGCATGTACTATTTGTTTTTTGCTCTCAGATCTGCACAGGACATGTCACTCTCATATATATAACGTTCATAGAATAATCAGCTTCAGCACCAAGCACCTCTACTCATTAGGCCATATCTCTTACCTCTAACTGTTCATTCTTAATTTTGGTCTACCAAGTCTTCATCTATGGTCATCATTCACAAATATTCACTTAGTTAATATAAATGATCAAGACGATATCAGAGAATGTCACTGACTGAGAGATTAGAGATTCCCCATATAGTTACAGTGACCAGTTGCACACTGTTGTGTTGTTTATGTCTGTCATGATTACATCTTTTCCTTCTCTTTCTCTCTTTTCTTCTCCTTCTTTTCCCCTGATATCAACTTGGTCAAATGTCAGCACTGTGACTACTAAGGACTATCTTTTCTGATTTTCAGTTTTTCAAAGACAGAAAATTTTGGTTTTATATGCAATATAACAAGCCATGCAAGTTGATACTCAATGACTGACTTGGAAAAGTCATGGAATGATAGCATAGTTCTAGTTAACAGAGTTGAATGATTGAAAAAGGCTTTCTGGAAATATTTTTGAAATATAATTATTAAGTTTCTATAATGCCCCAGAAATTATGCTAGGTACCGGAGACAAATGACGAACATCACAGACATGAAGTCTTCCCTCGTGGCACATAAAATTTTAACAAATTTGTAATCATTAATTCTTTTCAAATGTGTATTATACTTATTTATTGTATACATGCGCAAACAGTAGGCCAAGGTTTGTGTGAGTGTAGGTCAGTCCTCTGCTTCTGCCATATAGGTCCTAGGGGGCAAACTCAGGTTCAGGTTTGGCAACAGACCCCTTTACCTTCCAGCCCCTGGGGATCTCACCTGCTACTAAGTGTTCGCTCTTAGCCTCCCAAGTCTAAACCTATCACTGTTACTTAGAATATGTATTTAATTAATATTACAGAGCTGGAAGGGAACTTTCTTGGGAGGCAGCTATGAGTATTAAAAGGGATTGTGCTGTTGTAAGGAAGGCAGTAAAATCCAATATGCCAAGATTTATAACGTAGAAATGTACTCCTGACTGAAAACTTGGCATATATGAAGGAATTCTGTGTACTTATTTATATATGCATGCTTTAAATGTCTTGAGTCCGCGGACTCTGGCTTCATCTAAATTCAATTCTGATGAAAGACTTTTTTAATTAAACAAATTAATACTTCATACACGTGTGTGTGCCCATATGTAAATGTGTGTGCACAAATGCATTTCTGTGCATACTTCCTCCACAAGCCTCTCAGTTTTTAATGGATAACATGACAAGAGGAATATCACAATCATACATTTTTTATGCAAATGTCCACAGACATATGGAATCAACTAGGGAAAGCAGCTGAATAGTGTGTTTAGATGAGTCTCGGGATGTGTAGATGCTCTTCTAGAGAAACGTCCTAGCTCTGTACAAAAAGGTTTAGTAGTAAGATCAACCAAAATAAACCCAAAAGCATTAGGGTGTTAACTTGGGGGCTTTTTTCCTTCAGAAAAAAGTATATGTATATACACACATATGTAGATGTGTGTTTGTGTTTTGTGTTTTATACAAATGAACAAAGGTCAGCAGAAATGGCTCTCCTCTCGTATCTTACCCCTGTGTACCTCATTAGGGATACAGTGTCACAGAAGTGCCTAGTTTAAGCATGTCTGAGCTTTAAAACTGCCCATATTATTAAAAATATGCTAAGAAATGCCCCCGTTTCTGAGAACTGAAGCTGCTTCCTCGGCAACACTGGCGAGTGGCCTTTTCACAAATGGTATTCATGTGGGGTATTTCTCCACAGGGCCCCTCCCTTGGGGACTTTGGTTCTCCAAGGGTTCACAAGTTTGAATCTTCCCGCCTTTAGTGTATCTCCCTCCAAAATAAAGATTTTCAGAGTTAGCTTTTATGAATCTGATAGAAATAGGAATTCCCTAGAGTGCTAAGGTGCTGTAGAAAACGTAAGGTTTCCACGTAACAGTTGGGTGTACAATGAGCCAACTCAAGTCCATCGTGCTTTCTTTGAGGATTGCTATGGTTTGGATGTGAATAAGCCTCACAGGCTCATGTGCTTTAACACTGGGTCCCCAGCTGGCACTCCCATCCCATTGCACATGAACATCCTCAAACACATATGCACACCCATCAACATAGGTCCCTTTCTATCAAGTGATGAAGTAGAAATCTGCACGTGATCCATATTCTGGATATCTTCTGTTGACCTTCAATATTCTCTTCGTGTTCCAGTGCCCTTCCATCTAAACTACATTTAATTTTGAGACAGAGCCTCATGTAGCCTACGTGCCTGCCCCAATCTCATGATGTAGCCCAGGGTGACCTTGAACTTTTGATCGTCTTGTCTCTATGTTGTGAGTGTTGGGATTAGCATGCCTGGTCTAAGAACAGACCCAGGGCTTCATGCAAGCTAGACACTCTATCAACAGAGCTACATCTATATGGTCTCCATCTAAACTAGATTTTAAGCCTGGCATTTAGTTCAATACTACACCCCCAAAATATCAGTATCTAGCAGAGGCCTTTCTTGTTACCAAATAAATGGATCACAGGGCTAAGACATGAGGATAAACACTTGAGAATGGAGATGGTGGAGCTGAGACCCTTCTAAGATGAAGTGCTCCAAAGAGGAAGTGTTTTTGCACAGCACAACTCAGACATCTTTGTCTTCCTTGTGCAGTTAGACATAGTTGTGGGACAAAGATCAATGGAACCAGGGTAGTGAGTTTATGAGTGAAAATACTGGGGTTGGATAATTCCCTTGGGACTAACCACTTGTTCTGGACAAATTCTAGAACTTCTTCTGAAATAACTATAGTTTTGGTCCCTACCTGACACTTCAGAAACACATGCATTAAATTCTACTAAGCCATAAAAATATAGAACCATAAGAAAGAAAGTGTTCAGATTCAACGGCATGTATATCTAATACAGTAATTTTGATTAAGGTTATCAAAACCAGTATCTTCCTGATATAATTGCATGGAACATTAAACCTAATTCTTATATTTTTCATACCACTATCCCTTTGTCAATAGGAATAGTTGGTTTTTATCTTTAAGCTTTGGTACTATACTAATTTTTAACAAAATAACAAGTCCAAATTCATATCATAGTGGTCTATCAAGTTTAATCCCATAACATATAATTTTTCTAACTCAAAACTAGATTAGTCAAACTATGACTGTAAACTGTAAAGATATGTAATTTGAAACTAGAAAATGCTAAAAGAAATTAGGTAGATGACATTTCTATTAAATCATTTATCTGAAATACATATGCTTCAGGAGTCAAATAAGGTAGTGAGACAAATGTCCTTTCTTTCTTATAGAAAGAAATCTACAGATATCCAGGGATAGAGCCAAATTCTCAGTTTAACAAAGAAGTAGACACTATGTTTCCATTCAATTAAGTAAAAGTTTTCAAAAAGTTAAAAATTAAAGTTTCATTTTGTTCTGGTTTTTTACAATTAAATCAAACTTTTATTAGCAAACTCTTCTTGTTATCCTGATTGCAATTAATGCCACCTCCCTAACAGGTCAGCTCATTTAGGTGCAATCTGGAATCATTTGGATTTAACATGATGGTTATTACTTATTACCCTGAAACCAAGCAGCACAATGAGATATTGATTACTTTTAACCTTTACATCCAAGGATTCAGGAAAGGTCGGAGGAGGGGAACACTCCACTCTCAGCTGGCATGCAGCCTTTGGGAGAATTCAAATGATTCCCATTGGCCAAGTAGACCCAACATGAATCCATTCTCTGAGGTGACAAGAAATGATGATGCTTTAAAAAAAATAACTCTCAGTCCATCTTTAGCATTACATTTATATATTATACTTATATCGTCGATGGCCTCAGATGTGCTGTTAACCCTTTCAAGTCTGGTTCCAGGAAGCATCTCTATTGTAGAGAGATATTCAAGTGGCTGATTAAAGTGTGTGATTTCCTGTGAGTAGCTCTTATTCGAATAAACTTGTCTCCCCAAACTAAGATCTCTTGGTAGGTTCCCAAGGGCTGACCACAATTGTTGGCCAGTGATGTTGGACCCTCAGATTTCTTTTGGTTTCCTTTTTCCATGACAGCATTTAGAAATATATATATATTTTTTTTCACTTTTGAGCCACTGAAAAGCAATGAGTTCTAGGCATGGCCGCAGACAAGAGAAATATAAACTCTATGTGTGAGATTAATTTACTGAACACTTGGCGTTATTATTGCCAAGTCGTCAAATTGTTCCAAGTTGTTCCGGAAGGTTGTTATTAATAGTATGTCTTCTGAGGAAAGTTCTGTCTACTTTTGGAACTGCGTTTCTGTTGCCAAGGAAACTCCTTTAGGTCTTCTAGGAGCACACTGCGGCTTTTGTTTGCCCCCAGCGTCGTATTCATATCATCTAAGGAGTGTTTTACATGCTCCAGCCTCCAGCCCCAAATGGGGAAGGGTTAGCCCAGTTAAGTTGCTTTTTCAAACATAGCTAATGCCTGCTAGGATTTCCTCTTCTTTCCTCTCCCCTCCTCTCTCGTTCTCACATCCAAATACTCCCTCTCTCCCCGCCTTCTTCCCATTCTCCCTCCGCTGTGCCCAGCTCCCACTATTCAAGAGTGACATAAAACAAAAACCAAACAGTTGTACTAAAGCAGATAGTTCTCACAAGTTTTGGATAAATTAACTTTGATTTGAATAATTCCATAGGTTCTCGCATCAGAGCATCAGGCCTTCAAGTGTTAATTGTCTTTTCACTCCGAAATTAATGTAATCATTTCCTACTGGCTCCTCTACCCCATTTATTGAAGCGCTGAGGAAAACATGTCAGAGTCTCCAGCCAGCCCCGTTGCTGTGATTAAGCGTGGTCACATGGCCCATCTCTGCCAAAAGGAGGGCCCTGAGAAAAGGTGACAAAGACAGTGATTTCCTGTCAGCAAAGAGGACGACAGGGCTGTCTAGAAGTGATGCAAATGAGGGAAATTTTCCCCCACAGCCTGTTTGATCCACTCGAGGCCAGAGCCGGCCAGGCCAGAGAAAGAGCGAGCACCACAATGCAGCAAGGCCAGCCCCAGAGCCAACGCACCTTCCGGACAGCAGCTCACCGCCGGAGCCAGAGCCTGCTGGCCAGGCTTCCCTTCCTCGCCCTCCACACAGAGCCAACGGTTTCTTGGCATCCTGTTCCCCTAACATCCTTCTTCTCCCCACACCCCGTTTTTGAAAAAGTGGATCAAATGGGAATTACAGGCTCCAGCAGGAAGCGGGTTTCAGAGGTTGTTCGGCAACCACATTCGTCTACTTTTTCTTTTCCTAAACATTCCGGGAAGAGTTTCACCCTCTCTTAAATTAAAGAGAGAGAAATATAAATTTGAGTATCCATATCAAACAGTGATTCATCAGCACTCAAATTAATGTGACAGTTAATCTGAGGACTTTTTGAACTTTAATAAAGATGGAACAACAAATTCATTCCTAGATCAGTTCTGGTCACTCTAAAAGTGACTAGATAATGTTATTTGAAAAATTATAATGATTTTAAGCATATTTTTCTTATCTTAATGGAGTTTTAATGTAACATACAATTAGGCTATTCAATTAATCATCTAGGAATGAGGTAAAAAATTATCATGAAGCTTGTGTGCCTGCTCTCTCTGGTACATTCTATTCTGACTGCTTCAATGATGAGTAACTTATTTCATTCGGCACAATCAAGATTGAAATGCAAAGTTCGGTACTGAAATCCCAGTATGCAGCCTAACCAGCAGAATTCAACTTTTGGGTTCACATTCCTATTCTGTAAACCAACATTAAAAAAAAAAATAAACTTAGTGGATATTTTTCAACCCTAAGCCTAGTAGCCACAGCCTGGACCACGAAGCAGATACGCACTATAGTTTTAGGAACACAAGTTTAGCCATGCCAGTATCAAGCAACATCTGAAATTATTTAGAGCAGCTAGTCCAGAGCAAAATGAAAGGAATCTATCCCAGAGGGTTGATATTCGTGAGTTTATAAAATATAGGCATAGCATGATTAATGTGTTTTCTATGATCAGTTCGTAGCAATGACAACATCATCTTGGCATCAATCGTTGTAAAATAACAAGCCAAGTATGTCCCATTTATCTTCTTTTACTCTATATTTCTTATTCCTCTAACTATCTAATCATACTCCATACACACTTATTTTAAAGTGGCAAAGTCTTTTAAACACACACCCAAATTCCCTACACTAACATTTTCCTGTCCCCCTCCCCCAAACTGTACTCTTCCCTCTAATAATCATTTCCAAGTTGGTTCTTTCATTGTTATGTCTCAAATGCTGTTTGGGTTTTTCTTTCGAGTTTTCCTCCTTGTTCATTTGCCTCTCAGTCTAATTCACCCCCATGGCCTTTCTTTTGCTTGGTTAACTTTCATTCACAGGAGTCTCTTGGTGAGATCTGTGCTCTAAAATTTCCTTGGCAACTAAGGCACTGAACTGTGAATTAGCTCAGGGGCTATAGATATTATGTTTGCAATTTTACCTGTAGTAAATACTTGATAAACACTCTTTTTTTTTTTTTTGGTTTTTCGAGACAGGGTTTCTCTGTGTAGCTTTGCGCCTTTCCTGGAACTCACTTGGTAGCCCAGGCTGACCTCGAACTCACAGAGATCCACCTGCCTCTGCCTCCTGAGTGCTGGGATTAAAGACGTGTGCCACCACCGCCCGGCTTGATAAACACTCTTAAGAGATGATATATGTGTGTCCAGTGAGCTCAGCTTCTTTAAAGGAATGATTATGACTCTTCTCATGGGAAAAATGTGCATTGTGTGAGCACATCTCCTTTGCTTTGGCCACCAAGCAACTTCTTTCTACCAGCTATGGAGGATGCTACAGGCTATGGGCTGCATCAGGTAGATCAACTCTTCTCACAGATGCAGCCTCTGATCTATGCAAGTTTTCCCCAGTTCTGATTTGTATTTTCACTTTAAAATGTTCTTTTGAAATGAGGTCTTGCTATGTTCCCTAGTCCCAGTAACAGGGTTGAAGGGACTCCCCCCTCAGCATCCTGTGTAGCTGAGACCATGGAAATATGCTACAATATCTAGTACAGTTTTTTAAAATCTTTTTAATATTTTCATGAAGATTCTTAACAATTTGAAATTCATAGACATAAAAAAATTAGTCAATATGTTCAGTAACTATTAAGCTAAGCAAATAGGTTTTTTTCCTCTTACAAATAGGACATTTAGAAAATATGCTAATGGAGAAAGATACAGAAAACTTGTATTGTTTCCATGAAATGTGCGACCATATAATAAATATATAAATAATCATATATAAACATAAGTAAATAACAAAATTTTTAAATTAAATATATAAAAAAAATTCTGCTGTGAATTTCCTGGCAGTAAAGTCTTGGTGAGTACTTATTTCAGATTATACCTGGAAGGGTTCCTTTTACCCCCTTGGAAATCATATGATAATACTGATGAGGCACAGCTAAAGGATTCGCTTAAGGCACACATCTGTTGGTACCATTTGCAACTAACTCTTGTTCCACTCTAAAAACCACCAGAGTCCATCTTGGGTGTTGAGGCTAAGCTTTCCTTTGGCATCATACATCAACACAGGATGGTGACACACTCTGCCGTCTATGCTCTGTAGGTGGCATAGCACAGGTGGAGGTCAGGTGACCCAGAGAGGGAGACCCTTAAAGCATTCCGCAGTCAGCGGTGGGTGACTCTCCAAGAGAACAACAGTACAGCGGCAAAGCTCAGCTCCCACCGATGACTTCTTTCCAGGCCACTCAGTCTACAAAATGTGTAGGATGAGAGCAGGTGATTGAGCTTCCCTGAGCCCAAGAATAATGCCACCTTTGATCTACAGGAATGAAAAAAAAATGGAGCTTTTCCTTTGCAAGTGGATTTTTAAATATTTCTCCATTAATAGTTAATGCACAAGCAGACCATCAGAGTGACAGCTCCCCGCGATTATGAATTCTGGCTTTGTAACTCTAGTCCAAATAGGAGCTGAACTTTGGAAATCACAGTGGTTACTTTTGACAAATTAAATTGTCCTACTTAGGAAGGTAGAAAGAACGGAGAGCAGGACTGTGAGAGAGTGGGAGCAATGTCTCCTTGACTGGGGAAGAAAAAAAAAAACAAGAAGGGATGATGTTTGTATTTTCTAGGCTGAAGGCACTGCCAGTGTTTATTAAAAAATAGACACAGAAGACTCTTCTTCAGAGGTAGCGCGCCCGAGAGGGGGTGGGAAGAAGCTGCTGGCTCACTCACTGCCTCAAAACTGGAAAGAAAATGTAAGTGAGAGAGTAGTTCATTCTTAATACGAATTGAGTTTTTCCTCAAAATGATGTAGTTTAAAATTAATTAGAAAGAAAAGGGTCTTACATGCCTAACAATCTGAAAACAAGAAGGGGCTTAATACTTTGTACTTCATGGCTCTGCTGAGGCTTCTAAACTACATCATCTTGTATCAACGGATTCTTTGCCTATCCAGAGCCATTTTTGCCCTGTACATTTTCCTCTGTGTTTGGCTGGCTTTGGATAAACAACATATTATCAGAACTGTTCTGTTCAGAACACGTGCTGAGATAAGGGTAGGTGGTTTTCTAGCAGAGAGCAAAATAAAAAAGCGTATTGGGACAACCAGGAAATCAGCAGCTCGTATTAAAAAATGCTAAATGAACTTCACTTTCTGAGACTAGAAAATCTAGGTTTTCTCTAAACTGACATTTTCAGATGTGGACCTCGGGGCTCAGTCAGGACTGTACAGATGCATTGATCTGGACACAACCAGCTGTGCCACAGAAAGAGTCAGGGAACAGAGCACCAAGCTACCCAGGGACAGAGGAACAAAGACTTTACGTAGTGACAGGAGGAACAATGGCTACCCTTGTCCATGCTTGCTTTAGTTTTTACCTTCACTCAAGAGATCTTCTAGAAATTTCACAGTTATTCCTTTCAACTGCACCACCTGATAAGAGCTTCGTTTATGTTTTTCATTGTTGTTTGGGCTTTGAACCCAGGGCCTCACACATGCATGCTATGTACACACTCTCCCACAAAGCTATACTCTTAGCTAGGATTATAGGCCTGTATTAGGCATGTGCTATCATACTTGTGTGTTGTGTGGGGGGGCTGCCCCCACATTTTCCCCCAGGGTACTCTTGAGCAGGGAGAAATGAGGAATAGGTAGATAGAAATATAGAGAAGAAAGACAGATAGAAACACAGGACAGCCTCAGGAGGGCCTGGGTCAAAACCCATCAGCCCCTTCTGTCTCTACTAAAGGGCTTTTACAGGAACACCAAGGGAGCAAAAGACCTTCCCCCAGAACAGCCAAGTGCAGACCATCCAGGACACCTGGTGACCATGCACGTGGTCAAGCCATCCCTTAATGCAGCCCTGCTGGATAAAGCAAGCTCAGATTTCACTAGGAAACCTTTGTGGGCTCCCACAGTGTGTGTGTGTGTGTGTGTGTGTGTGTGTGTGTGTGTGTGTGTGTGTGTGATAAGTGAAAGGCATTTCTCCTGATGGTAACATTTTTAATAAATGAAAAGGACCAGCAAAATAGCTCAGCAGGTAGAGATACCTTGTGCCAAGCCTGAGGTCATGAGTTTGATCCTTGGCTTCCACCTGGTAGAAGGTGAGAACCAACTCCCATAAATTGTCCTCTGACCTCCACAGGTACATGTAAACACACACACACACACACACACACACACAAAATGTAAAAAAAGAAATGAAGATAGGTTAAATAAGATAGGTTAGGAACTCTCGGAAGCAGGTGTAGATCATCTTACATTGTCACAGGCTCAGGAGTGGGAGGCATGGTCCCACAAACTCCAAATGTCCTTTATGCCCAAACATCAGTGGTGCTTTTAGTAAGAATTTTGATAAAGCATTGATAAGCAAGGGTGGTAGAAACTAATGTGAAAATTAAAGATGATCAAGGTGGTTTCATGGCATTTGAAAGCCTAAGAAGACCTGCGGAACAATTAAAGAGCTCCACTCCTCCAGGACTGTCTTTGATCGATAGGCTACAAGTTCCCCTCTAATAAGTCATCAGTTTAGTGGATTCCCGAAAAAGCAGATTAGAACAGAGGAATGAAGTATTGAAAATGCTGACCTGACCCAGGAAGCCCTAGGGATTCTTGGGCAAGACCTCAAACTAATTCTCAGTCAGTTTTTCTAATCTAAAAGCCACACTTCTATAGGATTCCTAACACCATATCCTCAGGATTGCTTTGGAAGTTTCCAGACCTCTCCACCTATTTGGGGCTCACACCAAAACCCTTCCAGACCTGTAGAATTTTCCCTTGGTTTCTTGGTGATGTATTTTTTTTTTTAACAAATCAAATGCAAGAGAATATTGGTCTATGTTGAACACCTAAAAGCAGAAGCACAGTAACAGGGTGAGTCACAGAGGAAAACAGCACAGAATGGGAAACGTTTGGAAAAACACTCTAACCCAGAAGCCCCGAGTGGGTGGAATAATCACCCTCAGTGTGCCAGAGTGGGAACTCTCAGGCAAAGCACTCACGAGGAAACCGCAAGACAAAGACAACGGCTTTCTTCATTCAATGACTTCCTATTAATTGTGATGTAAATTATATGGCTGTGATTTTGACAAAGAATAGCAATGTTTCAGAAAAACAGTGGCTTATATGCAAAATATAAAATGCATCAAGAAGAAAAGCAATGTTACTTGGCAATGTGACTGCAATAAGTTCTGAGATACTGGTTTAGAAATACAATATTTTTCTAGCACTAAATTAATAATAGATTTGTGAGCATTTTTCAGATGTAATTTCTGATCCTGTCATGAGATGTGAAATAGCCTAGCTTTAGTTACATGAGTTGGAAACTGTTACTCAAACAATGTTATGTCAAAAAATATTTTGGGTAGTGCGGACAGCTATTCTTACAGGAAACAGAAAAGTCACCGAACAACATCAGTACTGGACAGAATTCTTCAGAGAGTAAAATGTCCCCATTTACTGAGTCCCTAGGGAGCCTCTATCTTTTCTTAACTAAGATGATTCCCAAGGGACAATAATTAATGTCAATCAGACACTGCAAAAGTATATGTCTCTCTCCTTAGAGGAGACAGAAGTTAAAATACTTTATTAAAGAAAGTTTACCGAAAATGGTAAAATTGAAGAAGATAACTTTTATTTGACCTTGAGTGTACTTCTCATTCTCTAAGAATTTTTAAAAAGCTAGAGGGTGGTTGTTTCTTGTCATTATACTGTTGCTGATTCTGTGGTTAGTTATTAATTTTATTTTTTATGATTCACAATCTGCTCTTTGAAATATGCCATATGCTCAAAGCAATTCAAGGATGACAACTGTCAGAATTACTCCAATAAAAATGGCTTAAATGAGGAAGATTTACTGCAGCTGATATTTCATTCGAGCGGCCCTCTCTCTCCCCCACAGCTCTTTCGGGGACTCTGAATCTTACAGTCATTTTTTTTTCCCCAGTAAAAATCACATGATTGTTTTGTAAGGACTTCTTAAGACTATTGAAATAGAATTGGTAAAACACTCTAGGTTAAGGAGGGAACTAGCAGACATGGAAGTAATATAGATAGTTATCAGCTAGATGGCCTGAAATCAATATGAATTCCAAGCAAGCATTCTTAAACCACCTGAAAATGCACAGACTTAATGACAAAGTCTGCTCTATGAATCGCTCACATGCCTTAGATTGCATGAGCCCTGCACTTTGGTAACAACAAGACAAAATCAAGGTAAATTTCTTTCTTCTGGGAAGATCTAAAGGGGTGGATCAAATCCACCTGAGTGCGCCAATCAAGACACACGCTATTAAGTGTTACCAGCCCGTCGTCTATCCCAGGTTTTGTTTCAGTCATTCTTATTAATGCAGTTTCATTTATTGCTATTCATCTTGAAGATAAAGCTCTGTCCTTCTTTGGAATTACACCAAACGGAATGTGATAAAGGGAACTTTCTTGCAATTATGATGTCGGTGCAGCCTGTCAGCACACTAGGGATAGAAATGAGTTTGGGGACAGGGAAGGGAATTCTAATAGACACCATGATACATACAATGAACACAAAGATATCCTGAGAGAGAGAGAGACTTGTCAGGCTAATCAGATCTTCCCAGCACAGTAAAAGCAGGGAAGGGTAGCTCTAACCTTGTAGAGATGCTGCTGCTGCTCCTCTGACATCATCAGGTCGTGGCTGTCCATCACGAGGGACTCCATGTCAATCAGCCAATCCCAGAGCTCCTGATATTCTGAATCAAAGTCCAGAAGCCTGAAGATAAGGCACAAAAAATGTATTATGCATAAATACAGTGTAGTTGTTAAAATCTCCTATTAGAATAATATATTCTTGAAAAGCCATGGTGTTCCTAGGTGAATATCTGTACAAAGAGAAGGAAAAACCCTCTGTATGGTCACACAGAGGGCAAAGTAGGAACTTAAGGCTGTGACACAGTACTTCCTAGATTTTGAAAGCACAACATGTAATTCCTGTTCTCACTCCGGAGCCACACCATTGCGACTACCATTGGCTAACCCTTTCTAAACAAAGACTATGTCCTTGAAAAGAAGCACCGTTACTTCACGGACTGAGAAACAGAGGGTCACTGACTTGCTGAAGTTTTCACAGTCCCAGATTTGGGGTCAAGAGAACACTTTCAAAATCTGAATTGCTTTCTCATTTAAATTTCCCAGACGTTACTCCTCAATAAGTTTATTCATAAAAATATTATCTAGATTTTTCAGCAACGATAACATATGCTAACAAATCAAAAGTATTATTTTCACTGGGAAATGACTCAATCATTCATCTGTCCCTCTGCTGTCTATCTGCCTATCTCTGCAAACATGTATCCTACATCTATGGTCATGGATGAGTAACTAGCATTGCAGCTTAACACTCAGATAGGCTTGAGTGATTCTGGGAAGCCAGTGAGAACCGGTGGCAGATCCAGTATGAGACAGGTGTTCCCCACAGACATGCAGGAAACAAAGGTAAGGACAGGAAGTCAAAACAATGAATCTCTGAATAGCCAGCGATCATTAAAATTCAAAGGAGGATCACTATGGTTTTCAACAAAATAAATCATTAGAATAAGGAGCTTAACAGGATTAATGTGATTCTCTATTGAAAGCCTGGTGAATAAGTAAAGCCCAGATTCTTCTAAAACACTGTGATCAGAAAATGGAAGTACAGGATGAAAACTATGACTTTGTCCTCCCACCTCCAAACCACCCTTAAGAGCAATACTACAATTTTGTCCAACTCAACGGGGGGCAAATGCCCCGTTAGTGCTCATGGAGTGGTGACCTCGGCTGTGAATGTGGCTTAGTCAATGGGGTATTTTATTACTATGTTCCTGTCTCTGTCAGATGGCTTTTCAAGAAAATGCATACCATATACTTAATTGGTATGTCAAATTAGTTTACAGTGGGTCTGGCCGTGGGAAAACTAAGTCTGGAACTGCCTATTTTGCTTTAATTGTTTTTACATCATTGCAGAGGTTCTTGATTGTGGAACTGATTGGTAAGTGTTCACTAGACGTTGATGGTATGTCAAGCTGCTGCAGACTGAAACTTCAGCCTGTCTACGGTGGCCTACAGCACTGCTTTGAAGATAGGGGCACAGCTGAGAAAATGAAGGTACTAACTCTTCCTACTTGCAGCAAGTCTGCATCTACCCAGTGTTGTCCATGCTTTTGGTCCAGGGACCACACTCTGAATAGCAAGGGGTTTCCAGTATACCCGTGAAATATGAATTAGTATTCCCACTCAACAACAAACCAACCTCTATAAGAGGCTAAATAAGCCATCAAGATTTCAAAGTTAGTCTGTGAATAGTAAATACTACTAAATACTGTTGGGAATCTCTCCTGGATCTGCCCTCTCCAAACCCCGCCCCTGAGAAAACCTACCAAGCAGCTGCTCCTCCCCCCGGAACTCCACCCACCCTGAGGGTTTTTAAGGTCAGGCCCAAGCCTTCCCCTTGCAGTTCCCCCTCATGGCTTCTCCTACTTCTGGGGACCACCTGGGAAGGCTCTGCTCAGATTAAACCTGGATTTATTAATTTGGTCTGATCTGATTCACTGTGTTGGTGGATTTACTCACTACAGGGACATTTTTTTCTATCAAGTATTTGCTTGTGTGGTCACTTAAAAAGACATCTGAAATTATGGCTATCCTTTCCCAATAAAAATTGAGGAAAAGTGAAAATGCAACCCACAAAATTTATAGAGTAGGATATGGAGGAGGATTAAAACCAAAAGGAGAAAGAAATAATCAGTTCTTCATTTAAGCGGGCTTAGAGAACCTGAACCAAGTCAAGACAGGAGGGAAAGATAGATACTCTAATGTATTCCCCCTTTTCTTTCAGCCCAAGTCCTAGAGAGGAAGCATGTGAGGAAGGCTGAGGGGGAGGCAAAACACCCACAATCCTCAGCTTCATCTCCTGCTAGGGACTGTAGAAGAGACTGTCTTCTGTGGTACAGCTCCAATAAGCAGGACCAAAATGACAATGGAAGGATGAGAGAAAGGTGGGGGTGTGGGTGTGGGAGAATGTAGGAGGAGGTGAGGAGATGTGTGGGTCTGGGGGAGGAGCTAGTTTTGATTAAGACTCCTGTTAACACTTTGTTACCTAATCTTCTCCAAGAACTGACTCCAAGATTTCTGAAAGTTCAATGGCTAAGCTGGGCAGAGGTGTTACCATGGTAACAAAGGCACAGTGAACCTTAGGACAGGCAGGTGGGGGTCCAGCATGGGCATGTGATGCCAGGCCTCTTTGAAATTTGGTAGGACCCATGAGGGCTGAGATGAGGCTTAATCAGCCAGAATTCTACTAGGGCATGAGCAAGCCAAGAGATAACAAAAAGTACAACAACCACAGCTGTCCTCAAGGTGCAACTTGCCTGAGACGATCTAGCCAGCCTGTAGCAAAACCCTATGTTTAGCCATTGCATTCAAGAATCACAAAGTCATGCAAACTTCTATTTGCTCAGCTGTCATTTTGGAGAGAAAAAATGGAGAATGGGAGATCTGAAAACCTGAGCATCAACTAAGACATCACTCCCTAAGAAGAATGAATACATTAAGGAGGCTATCATCTATTTAAAGCTTCAAAGCTGATTTTAAAATGCACCTTTCTCTTATTCTCTAAGGTGTTCCAGTTTGGTTTTGGTTGCTGTGATTGTGGTGGTTTGAAAGTAAATGGGCCCTAAAGGGAGTGACACTATTAGGAGGTGTGGCCTTGTTGGAGTAGGTGTGGTCTTGTTGAAGTAGGTGTGGCCTTGTTGGAGTAGGTGTGGCCTTGTTGGAGTAGGTGTGGTCTTGTTGGAGTAGGTGTGGCCTTGTTGGAGTAGGTGTGGTCTTGTTGGAGTAGGTGTGGCCTTGTTGGAGTAGGTGTGGTCTTTTGGGAGGAAGTGTGTCACTGTGAGGTGGGGCTTTGAGGTCTCTTTTCTCAAGCTTCACTTGGTGTCACTGTCAGTCGACTTCCTGTTGCCTCTGAGTCAAGATGTAGCACTCTCAGCTCCAGCACCACGTCTGCCTGCGTGCTGCCATGCTTCCTGCCATGATGATAATGGACTAAATCTCTGACCTGTAAGCCACCACCCCAACTAAATGTTTTCATTTATGAGAGTTGCAGTGGTCATGGTGTCTCATCACAGCAATAAAAACCCAAACTAAGGCAGTGACAAACATCACAACCAAAAGCAACTTGCCAGGGTGGAGGGAGTTTATTTCTACTTACAAATTACAGTCCATCATGAAGGGAAGTCAGGACAGAAGCTGGAGGCAGAAACTGAAGCAGAGACCATGGGGGAGTTTTTTTTAACATTAGCCATTCTGATTGAGGCAAAATGAAATCTCGAGGTAATTTTAATTTGAACTTTGCAGGGAGTTGGTGGGCTAGTCTTTTCTTTTTTCAGTGTTTTTTAGGATACATTTGTTTATTTAAACTGATCGCATATATTAATGCTCAACTGATGAGCTACCTTCCTATTCCTTTCGTTCACTTTTGTATGGGAAAGCTAAAGGAAATTTATGAACATGAGAATTATTAATGAATAGACTTGAAATAAATGAAGAATAAAGGCAAGATCATAAAAGGCTTTGAACCATGGAAATTTTTCCAACGGCTTTTGCTAGGCCTGCCGAACTCTTCCTTTCTATTAGTGTTCTTACCAAGGACCTCAGCACAAGCTGTCTGCTGCTGTTGGATGAGGCATTGAGTTCTTAGTCCACACTGGAGACAAGTGTGTGCAGCCCACACTTGCCTTTTGATTTAGTGTCCGGGGACTGACTTCTGATACTCAATCTTCTGCAGCGAGCACTGAATGAACGGAGCTATTTCCCTAGCTAATCTCCTTTCCTGGATTCCTAAATGATCTTAAAGTATACCTTCCTTCTATTCTACAAACATGCTATGTTCTCTCTAAAAATGTTATTAAAAAATAAAAGCTCAGTTATGCTCTATGTAAGCACAATAAAGAAGACACATCACCTAACAGTTTTCCTTTAAACACTCTTTCTTTGTATGGTCATATACCTATGTTAAATTGGTTCATAATAAAAGAGAAAATGGTTGCATTTGTTTTGCAGTGCTGAGGATCTACCTAACTGGGTGTGTGGTCATGTGTACGAGGCAAGGCCACCATCCTTATCTCATCCCCAGGGCTTAAGAGTTGAACATTCTGTTCTAAGTACAGTATTTCCATTTTAAGCAGTTTAAAAGTTTAATTGTGGAAACAAAAGTCTAACTCAAAGTCAATTTTTGTTAGACAAATGTAGAATCAGGAATGCGTTCAGTTGATGGTAAATGTGGTGGTGTGAATAAGAATGGCCTCCATAGGCTAATATGTTTGAATGCAAATGCACCATTTGAAAGGATTCTGGGGTGTGGCCTTGTTAGAGGAACTATGTCACTGGGAGTGTGCTTTGAAGTTTCAAAAGCCCATGCCAAGCCCAGTCTCCCCCTCTCTCTTTCTGCCTGCAGATCAGAATGTGCCTCTCAACTGCTTCTCCAGCACCACCATGGCTGCCATGCCTGCTGCCATGATGACAATGGACTGAACCTCTGAACAATAAGCCAAGCCCAATTAAATGTTTTCTTTTTTTATAGGAGTTGGCTTGGTCATGGTGTCTCTTCACAGCAGTAGAACAGTGACGAAGACAATTACAGAACCAGACATCAACAGAGAGAAGAGGCAAGCGTGTTGAGAAATGTACAAATGTTTCTTCAGTGTTTATTCCTAAGTTTGGATTTAACAATGAAAGCTGACTGTCAGAATGATTTCCCAGAATCTTGCTCATCATCCTACTTTGCCCATTTTAATGTTTAAAAAGATTCCCAGACTTTTTAAATCAAAAATTGAAATACTATCAAGTTGATTTATTTTTTATTTCTTTTTATTTTTTTTCCTGCAGATAGAATGGCTATACATGTGTGTGTGTATGTATGTATGTATGTATGTATGTATGTATGTATGTTTCTTGGAACATAGTTCCAAGAAATGACTCTTCTCTTGAATCCTAGTGGGAATTCTGTTTGACTAGCTAAGTGTTTAATACACAAATGCATTCAGCCTTTGGTATTTAAAGTGGGCATCATTAACTCAACATTTCAACTTAAACTTTGCTTAAACGATAAAGTTTCACCCAAGTGAAATCAATGGGAGGTGTGTGTGAATATATGAGGTCCCATCTTGGCCCACCGTGGAATTTTGATTCAAACAGACAACCAAATTAAGAAATCATCAAATTAGAGATTATAGGTTGAAGAGAAGAAAATGCTAAACTGTCAATTGCTTTTCTACCTTAAGCTGAGTATTATATATACATATATATGTATTTCATACATATACCTTTTTAATGGTTCATTCACACTAACAAACATCTAAAAACCCATCTGCCTATACTAAAAGTTTTAGTAAATTACCCTAGTTTCCTAGCTTCTTTAGCATATTGATTCTTTCCCCAAATATTCACTAAGTATTCACTGTTCACATTATTTGAGCTGGGAAGTTTGCTCCTGGTTTTTTTTTTTTTTTTTTTAAAGACACAAAAAGAAGCAGTAAGAAAATCTTACAAAAATATAATTTAATATTAATAATAGCCTGGAATCTCCCACTAGTATCAACTCCATGCAGTATGTAAGCATGAAAGAGGGATATAACAGTAGCATGTAGCCCAATCATAATATCATTAAAGAATAAAATTTAGCTTTCCAGGCGTGGAACATGGTTAGGTACAGTTGCATATGGAATCCCTTTTCATTCTAAACATATTAAAATATGGACACTAATTTACTATTTCGAATGAAAATTCATGAACAGCTACCTCAGGAGACAAGAAGCCTGACTTTGCCATTAATAAATAAAAAGAATGTGAAGTTCTTTCCGGAAGTAATTCTGTCTGTCTATCTATCTATCTATCTATCTATCTATCTATCTATCTATCTATCTATCTATCTACCTACCTACCTATCTATCTATCTATGTGTATATTATATACACACATATATATCTATGTATATGTGTTTTATATATAACACAAATTAACACAAATATATATACACACAGAGACATGAAAATATCTAAGAAAAGTAAAGTCAAGATAAGAAACGTGTTAATAATTGGTCTTCATTTCTCATAGACCACCTGTCCACAAGCACCTATCACTGAAATAACAGACATATCCCTATATTTAGAAATGCCCACATAGGTTGCTGAGTGTCCTTTTTATCCTTTACAGGATTCTGTAGGGCTGTAAGGAAATGACACCCTTGACCAACTTTTCTGATTGAACTAAGCTATTGAACTAAGAAACTTTCTAAAGAATTTTAGAATGAGCCGGGCGGTGGTGGCGCACGCCTTTAATCCCAGCACTTGGGAGGCAGAGCCAGGCAGATCTCTGTGAGTTCGAGGCCAACCTGGGCTGCCAAGTGAGTCCCAGGAAAGGCACAAAACTACACAGAGAAACCCTGTCTCGAAAAACCAAAAAAAAAAAAAAAAAAAAAAAAAAAAAAAAAAAAAAAAAAAAAAAAATTTTAGAATGAAATTTGGGAGAACAAAGGAAGAAACGATAGTTCCAAAGACAAAGTAAGAGGCTCCGGCTGTTGTCTAGAAATGAGCCTTCCATTAATGTATGCACAGATGAGGTTTCAGGATCCAAGCCAAGCTACTCACATGCTGGTGTGGCTTTGGGAGCTTACCCCTTAGTAAAAAAACAGCCACCATACTTCAGGTATCATCCATTTCCAAGTGCTTTATAGGAAATATTTACCTTTGAGTTATGACACGAGTTAACTTGAAAATAATTCTCTGCTGCCCAATCTCAAAATCTGGTAGCAAAAGAGGACTTTGTCTCCATGGAGGCTGACCGTGTTCAAAGCATGCTATTCTCGGGCTTTTAGTTACTTATCAACTACCCTTATTGAATTAGCCTCTGATATGATTGTGCAGCTTCCATCCACACACTAAGAGTTAGGACAACAGAGACCCCTTTCTTTCGCTTAAGGGGCACTAGGAGAGGATGGGGTGTTTCCAATGATAGAGCACTTCTGTGGTATGCACAAGGACTTGGATTTGATTCCTGCACTCTAAACAAACAAACCTATAGGGAAGTCTGTTAGGTACTATCTCATTGCTGTGACTTTAGAGAGAAAGGATTCATTTTCACCCATTGGTTCAGAGAATTTCACTCTGTCACAGCAAGAGAAAGCATGGAGGACTGACTCCATGGTAGTGGGGACGTGGAGTGGAATTTCTCACACCGACACTGGTCCAGGAACCAGAGAATCAGTACAGAACCATAGGTGAATATGAGGCCCATCTTCAGTGACCCACCTTGGCTTACCAGGTCTCTAGGTCCCAAAGTTTCCTCAGCTTCCCAAAACAATGCCATCAACTGGGTACCACATATTCAAAAAGCATGTCAAATACATTTCCCATTCAAATAACAAGGAGAACTTTCTGTCCAGTCTTAATGACTAAGACATTTCTTCAAACTGATATATATTATTTATAAGACTATGGGTTGATAATGAAGTGAAATTTTATTCTTTTCTTTGGAGGATGGAACTCCTAGTGCCAAATCACAGCCATTCTTGAAGATACGTTATACATTATATACGTTATATAAAAAAATTCTAAATTTTTTTAGCATTATTTTATTTTTGCCTAAGTCATTTTTTTTTTTTTTTTTTTTTTTTTTTTGGTTTTTCGAGACAGGGTTTCTCTGTGTAGCTTTGCGCCTTTCCTGGAACTCACTTGGTAGCCCAGGCTGGCCTCGAACTCACAAAGATCCGCCTGCCTCTGCCTCCCAAGTGCTAGGATTAAAGGCGTGCGCCACCACCGCCCGTTGCCTAAGTCATTTTAATGAAGTTTTTTGCCTTATTATCAGTAATTTTGCAATGTAACATGTCTTTGGGGAAGAAGATGGGAGAATGATCAATAGGAGTTACTTTGAAATAGTTCTGCTCTGCACACTACAGTGTGTTTGATGAGGTTTATCCTAGGTGCCTTCTCAAGATCTGTTAGGTTTTTTGTTTTGTTTTGTTTTGTTTTTACCATCTCCAGCACCCTGAACTGTAAACAGAAACAATATACATAAATCTTTATTAGTTGACCGTACTGTTAACTTTGAAGTCATACCTCTCTGCAAAGTAGATTACAACCTTCTCTGATTTGTTGGCCCCTGGTATGGGCCTATTTTAGTAAACTCCTGGGCTCCAATGATCTTACTGCTTTATTCTCCTGGGTAACTCAGAATACACAACACTGAGCCTGGCTATTTTTTTTAACTAAATGTTGCATTTTGATAATTCTTTTACTCACCCTAGAAGGAGCCTAAGGGATCTGAATCAGCTGGCCACTTACTCTATGGGACAGAGGAAGGCTCAGAAGAAGTAGGAATGCAGGAAATATCGATGGTTGCTTGAGGATGTCTACTATTCAGCTTATTTGTAAGGATAATTTCACTACTGTGCATGTGAAGACCCAGTACTTCATTTCTATGACTGGTAGGAAACCCATAGAGAATATTTTATGTAAGCAGGTTCCAAGGACACTCATTGAACAGAAATTCAAAATGCTCTTTGTGTGTGTGTGTGTTGGGGGGTGGGCAGGGATGAGCACAATTGCATTCCATTGGATAGAAACTTGGGGCCTGTTGCTCAATAGAAACCCAGGAAATCACCTGCAGCAGTGAAAGCCGGGGTGATTACGTCTCTTCTCAGGTGTTTAAAGTCACTCAGCGTATCTTATTGCCTAATTAATTTAGAGAAACAAACCTGGTCTTTAATCAAGCAATATTTTAAGTAGTGATTCATTTCTTCTCACTTGTCAATATCAGTTCTCTTTGGGGGTGTTGTTTGTGTGTTTTTGTATGTCTTTTTCACACTAATCAGGAGGCATGTCTTGTCCTCATCTTTCCGGTCACACTTTTAGTCTTTTGCCATTTCGTTCAAGCCATTGTGCAGGAATAACTCATATATGGTTGGGAAGAAATTTTATGCTAAACTCTTGTATGTTGAGGAAATGGCATTTCTATTTTCTTCAATATAAAATATAACCTTTAGCTACATCCCCCCAGTTTCCAACAAGCATTGTTCAATTTCCCCCGGAGGCAGGAAGCCTTGCACAAAGATAATGAGGCATCTTCTAAAATCTCCCCTGGGAACCCCTCCTGGCCCAAGCAAGCAGAGTTGGGAACATCTCTGTGCATTCCTTCAACATCAAATGATACACAGACTCTTCAGTGGACACCCTCTGTGTACTTCCTGTCTAACCCTGCAGGCTGCCCCTAACCCCTCCTCACCATTCTCCCATTTACTACACTGGACACATCTTTTCAGGCAATGCAAGTGTCCCTTCCTCTCCTAGGTCTCTCTCAAACTTTCAAGTCAGACTGCGTTAGTCAGCCTCAATAGCCCCATAATACTGGAATTGTGATTTCGAATGTTGTATCTCTAGCAAGTGGCTCTTTCTCTTTGTCTCCCTGTCTCTCCCTCCAGACTATGGAGATGAAATCTTATGTGCATCTTTGCATTCCTACTATCTCACGCTACTCCCAGAAATGCAATATTTACATAATAAATATTTCATTTACTGATTTTTTTCACTTATATTTTTTGTATTTTCTAATAAATTGTCACATTGTCTTGCTGCAGAAATTTGCCTGAGTAGTCTAGGATAACGATTCCCATTTTCTACTCCCATGTTGAATCTTGGAGAGGTTCAATGTCTTTTTTTTTTTAAAGAATTTATTTTTATTTTATGTGTGTTGGTGTTTTGTCCACATGTATGTCTGTATGACAGTGTCAGATCCCCTGGAACTGGAGTTACAGACAGTCATGAGCTGCCATGTGGGTGCTGGGAATTGAACCCGGGTCCTCTGGAAGAACAGCCAGTGCTCTTAAGATGCTGAGCTATCTCTCCACCCAAGGTTCAATGTCTTGATCAAGGCTGGGTAGCCACAAAGGAGCATAGTGACCCTGAAATTCGAGTCTTAGTTCGTAACCTGGTACACGTTCTCATTGACGAACTTAGACACATGACTGTCTCTAAAGATAAATATTTTTTTGTGCAGTTAGAAGTATTCTAAGTATATCTAATATCATGGATAAGAATGTATAGATTTTAAAATCAGGTATATGCTATATCTTAATTATATCTCCCTCCTAACTTCATGTCCTCCTTTTTATTTTAAAACATAGTTTAATTTAATTAATTTATGTATTTTACATTCTGACTTCATTTTCCCCTCCCTCCTCTCCTCCCATCCCCTCCTCCACCTCCTTTCCACCCCCACCCCACCCCCACCATCCACTCCATCCACTCCATCTACTCCTCCTCTTCTATTTAGGGAAAGGTAGGCCTCCCAGACTATCAACAAAGAATAGCATATCAATTTTCAGTAAGACTAAGCACCTCCCCTTGTATTAAGGCTGGGCAAAGCAATCCAGTATGAGGAATAGGATCCCAAGAGCCAGCCGAAGAGTGAGGGACAGCCCCTGCTCCCATTGTAAGGAGTCTCACAAGTAGGCCAAGCTACACAACTGTCACATACATGCAGAGGGCCTAGGTCAGTCCCATGCAGGCTCCCTGGTTGTTGGTTCAGACTCTGTGAGTTCCTATGAGCCAGGTTGGTTGTTTCTGTGGGTTTTCTTGTGATGTCCTTGACCCCTCTGGATCCTATAATCCTTCCTCCCTCTCTTCAGCAGGATTCCCTGAGCTCGGACGGATGTTTGGCATGAATATCTGAATCGGTTTCCACACATTGCTAGATAAAGGCTCTCTGATGACAATCATTTTTTAATAACCCATTGAGTCCAGTTAGTACTGCCCATATGTGCATGGGTATGGGGTTATTCCCAGAGGCATGGGCAGCTTATTAGTGGCCACACCAGGAAAGAAAAGTGATTCTCTCTTCTCCAGCAGCTGTCAACAGGCAATCTCTTCCAGTTGTGGGGATCTCAGTAGATCCTCTCCTCAGTAGCCATTTGGCATCTACACAGGTGTGCATAGGCATGAGCATGCTGGAATGTTAACTAGCTTGCTCTCGTGTGCATCTTATGCAGACAGGAGCTTTAGCTTAACGAAAGGAAATAATGGTGAACTATAGCCCTCAATTACTGTCAGCTGAGATACTACCTGGAACTCTCAATTTTGCAGTCTTAATTTTAGAAGTTTTGTAACATATCAGGAAAGGTTCTAATTGAAATAAAAAAATGTTATAATTATCCACAATGCCTCAGCTTTCCAACTACTCAAGATTATAGGCAACACGCTTGTGTTATTACTCTTGGCCTCTTAACTAACCTATGTGTAATTTTTTGCATACTAATATATTCTTCATACTTCTTTCAGAATCCTGGTTTTATGGTGTGTGTGTGTGTGTGTGTGTGTGTGTGTGTGTGTGTGTGTGTGTGTGTGTGTGTAGTGCATGGACATGAGTGTGCATGCTTGTGTGCACCCAAGTAGAAGTCAGAGTAGGATCCCAGGTGGTGGTGTCCTCCATCATTCTCTACCATGTTGCCTTGGAAAGGGTAGCTCATTGAACCAGAAGTTCACTGTTTTGGCTAGTCTGGCTAGCCTGTGAGTTCTCAGTGAGCCACCGGTCTCTGAGATCACACCCCAACCCCAGTGTTTATGTGGGGTGCCACTTTTGATGTGAGGGCTGTGGATTCAAACTCACATCCTTGAGCCTGAAGATTAGGTACTCTGTCCCACTGAGTCACCTCTCCAGACTCTAGAATACTGTCACTTGTCATGCTGGGACTTCCTTTACTGTCCAAGCTGATTTCACAGTCTACTTCCTTGAGGAAAAATATTTTTTGTCACTTCTAAGCCCTACCATCCTCTGCTGAGTTATGTCTGCCTGTCAAAATTCTTTGTATCTCATTGACCTCACATCCCCAGTGCTTTGCATGACCTCTGTTTAAGAGGTACTCAGTAAATATTGTCTTTACCTGCACCAAAGACCTTTGGGCAACTGGGGCATCAGAGTACCTCCCCTCTCTCATTCCCTTTATCCCACAGTCCTCTCAGGACTCACCTCATCATATCTTCAGACTTCAGTCTTCTTACCATACTTTACATTAATTCCTAGCCTGAGAACTTCCATTGTCCAAAGCAGTGGCTCCCAAACTTCTAGAAATCACTCTTGGAAGCTTGTTCACTTAGGATGGATGTACTCTCCACTCCCAAATTCTCCAAATTCATGGGTATGGACTGAAACCCAGAAATGGTATTCATATGAGGCGTTGATGTTGCTGACTCAGAGAGAGCACTCTAAAAACCGGTGGCACAGGCTCTCAGCAAGTGATGAGCTTTTAGGCCTAATCATCCCCCGCCCCCACCCTGCCTAGAGAATGAGAATTTTAGGCTGTAGGGCAAGCAGGTGAGGCAAACAGGTAGGGGGAGGGGATGCTTTTAGTTTTAAGGTTCCCCTGGTGATTGTGGTTCAGACCATATACTCAGTGATTAAAGAGCTGGAGTTAACCTCTTTCTCAAACATTTCCCCCCATTCTTTCAACATTCTACCCTGATTTCCAGAATAGAAAACAGGTGGCAATACTCTAGACCATGTTTCCCTCTTGGCTGGCTCCACATCAGCTTTAGTGACTTATCCGTGTGAGTACCAAGCACATGCCAAGCTTTAAACTCGGGAAATCACCCTGGATTCAGGGACACTGCTGTGCCTCATGCATCCATCTCACCAGTTTCAAGAACCCTGCTTTGTTGTGGAATATTATTTTAAGATGTGTTTACATTTGTTTATGCTGTAGAATATTTGTTTAGTGATGCAAAGATGTACTGCATTCTTTCATGTTGCATTTGTTTAACTCTGTGAAGCTGTGTTACTTTGCCTGCCTAAAACACCTGATTGGTCTAATAAAGAGCTGAATGGCCAATAGCTAGGCAGGAGAGGGATAGGCAGGGTTGCCAGGCAGAGAGAATAAATAGGAAAAGAGAAGAGGGAGAAGCGAGAAAAAGAGAAGAGGAGGAGGATGCTAGAAGCCAGCCAACCAGCCACGGAGTAAGAAGGAAAGAGGGATATATAGAATAAAGAAAGATAAAAGCCCAGAGGCAAAAGGTAGATGGGATAATTTAAGCTGGCAAGAAATAATCCAAGCTAAGGTCAGGCATTCATAAGTATGTATAAGTCTCCATGTATTTATTTGGGAGCTGGGTGGCAGGCCCCCCAAAGAGTAAATACAAACAAACAAACAAACAAAAAACCAACTACACCATTTCCCCTCTCCTACTGCACAGCTAAATGTTGACTTAATGACACACTAAGCTACGGTCTGACTTTGTAGGTGTTCAGTAAGTACTTTTTAGAGTACACTGAGAAATTCTGTCACCTTCGGGGCCCTCTCTACTGCCTTCCCTGGCCTGCTCTAGTTCTCCTGGACACAGAATGGACTCCAGCTGTCCAGAAGCTCATTTCAAACCCTCATATGTTTCCAACTCAATACTTAGAAGACTTCAGACCACTTAGGTGATAGATCTGCCTGTTCCTAAAACTAAACTATGAGTTTCCAAGTATAAATACCACCCCACTTTCTCCCAGCCAAACTCCACTTTACACAGAGCTTGACTACAGAAAGCACTTAAAAATGTTGGCCTAATTAATGATTGAATTGGGGGTTTCTGAGGGTTTTGTTCTGCTTTTTGGATACAGGGTCTCACTACCCTTCGAGTCTTTGGCTCCAGTGAGCTTCCTGTCTCCATGTCCTCAAGTAGCTGAACTCACAGGCATGCTCCATCATACACCATTTTTTGCAGTTTCTTGCCAGAAACATCTTTGTGGAATAAAATTTCCTTAGGACTATTGTATTTTTCCATGGTAAGCCTTATACAGTGTGGAATTTTCACAATGCAGGGTTTATGATGAAATTCTGTCGAGGGTACAGCTCAGATCCTCGGAGAGGAGGTGGTATGACTGTTTGGATCACCTGCCTTATTGTTTTGTTTTTGTTGTCTGGGCAGGGAGTTTTGAGACCGGATCTTGCTGTTTTGCAGAATGCCCTCAAACACGGTCTGCCTGTCTCTTTCTCCTGCATGCTGAGATGTTAGCTCTGCAGCCACACCTGGCAACCGTTACATTCTTGACCTAGGGTTCTGAGCTGTGGTTTTTTTTTAGTTTCATCTTAAGTCTTCTATCCTGGGCTAGTGAATCATTAAGCTGTTGGATGTTTTAATTCCCTAATTTGTATGTTGAAGAAAAGACATGGCTAATCATCTAAACTAAGTTTCCTCAGCAAGTACAGAGCTACTTAATGCATTGGACCGCACAGTTGAACCTTATTTGAAAAGTGAAATCAGATAACATCTTTATGGGAAGAAACACCTGAAAAAGGAGGTGGTCACTGTTTATGAAGTATACAGAATGCAAGTGGTCCTGATTAGCTACACTTAGAGCATTGGGCCGTGCACATAGTAGGACCTTGTGAAGACTTCCTTGATGGAAGAAACAAAACAAACCAATACTGCTCTCACTGAAATAAAAAGTAACAGTGTTTATTCCCCCAAAGAATCACAAAGACTCATCTATTGCAGGCCACCCAGGAGCCATGGTCCCGTGATGGTATGCATAAGTCAAATATCTCCCAAGATGAACATGCTGTATTGCCAGAGCATGTTCCTTTGTGTTCCGGAAGAATCTCTCACCACATCCATTCAGAATTGCTAAGCACAAAACTGATAGTTGGGTATAAACTTTGACATACCGCCCTAATAAACACCTTCTCACCAAGCCAGACAGGTAATAAATTCATTTCAGAAGGAATAGCTTTGTGATAGAAAACCTGTAGAAATTTAAGAGTGCCATTCAGTACAGCAGTTGGGTCTTCTCTGAAGAATTCTTCTACACCTACATTCGCACACAGTCTGAGCAAGTATGTGAGAATGAGGATGTGAGAAAATGGAAGTACATGAATTGGATTACTGACTTCATTTTTCTCTTTAGTCTATTTGATTCTGCATTTGAAATACAGACCCTGGAAAGCCCACGCTATTCCCACATTTACTTGTTGGAAACAGTGCTCATTTTATACAACAAAAGGAATGGTTAGTGAAGAGTATCTATCATTGGAGTAAATAATTTTACAAGGCTGTGTTTTCAAGGCTTCGGAATTACAGATTTGACTGTGGGAGCAGAGTCTTGAGGGCAAGACACCTCAGATAACCTCACCCCCAGGAATTTCTCAGACAGTGCTTTCCTGTGTGTCAACAGAGACTAGAACGCTGCCTAGGTTTCTGTTCATACTGTTAAATGGCTGGCTTTCCTTCAGCGCACTCTTAAATTTCTGCACAATGCACAGCCCTCAGCACCCTAAGGAGCACAAACAAAGGCTATCAGGAAAGTTCACCCACTCCCACGTCACAGAACAATGCTTGTTGCTAACTAAGCAGTTCCCAGGACAGATTTATGATGCCTGGAGCCCAGAGTGAGTGCTCAGGTTGGGCCCTTGGAATCTGAGGTCAGAAGCACGCGGTGCTGCTCAATCCAAAGGCTTTAGAAAACAGGGAAATGTGACCTGAAGTCTGTGCCTGCATGCACACCAGAGACTGCTTAGGCACTTTGAGAAATTAAAGCACATTAAGGCCCGCAAACAGCTTGTCGTTCATGCTGTAAGATTTAGCCTTTTCCTTCTCATTGGCTGCTGCCCCCACCTCTTGGTGAACAGAAAAATGTCTACTGAATCAAGTAAAACAAGTCTATGGAATAGATAGCAGGTCTCCCCTGTAGAAAACAGCCTGATAGTTCAAAACAAAATTATGACCCTGGTATTTTTCTTATATTCTTATACCCTGAGTTACTATAACAGTACCGAATCTCTAACCTATGTACTAATTTAACCCATAACATTGAATGAGGGTTGAAAGTCCATTATAAATCTAAATGCTCGGAAAGATAAATGCAAGCCAGGGATGGTGGTACACACCTTTAATTCCAGTACTTGGGAAGCAGAGAAGTAGATGGATCTCTGGATTCGAGGCCAGCCTGGTCTACATAGAGAGTTCCAAGACAGCCAGAGGCACACAGTGAGACCCTGTCCCCAAAAAAGACCAAAAAGAAAAAAAAAAAGATAGATGCACCCAAGTGCAAAAAAAAAAAAAAAAAAGACTTCTTTTATGCTACCTTCAAGGAATTTTCTGGATAGAGTTATCTCTACATTATATAAACATGTAATATAACGTTGGTGAATAGTGTCTGTCTCTGGTTGCCTAGCCCCAGTGTAAAAGTGAAAAGGTGACCACTTACATTTTATTAAGGATGATTATTACCGAGCTATGAAAACTATGAAATTATTTAACTTCCTCTCTTTTACTCTTTAATGATCATCTACTAAATATTAGAATTGAGTTAGAAAACAGCAGTATTTGAATACACTGGGCAATGTTTGTACAGCTTTGAGAGATTTAGAAATATCTAAAGACGTAACAGTTATTGAAGACTGTTGGCAGCTGCTCCTATCTACATGGAACCATACATGTCATGGGGCGCAGGTGCTCTTGCCGCCGCCGTTCATGGTTCATATTTGTCAGCTCAGTACATAGGATGCAGAGGCAGGCGAGGCAGGAGTTCAAGGTCAGCCACAGCTACAAAGTGAGCTTAAGTCCAGCCTGGATTACATGTGACCCTGTCTCAAATATTACAAAAAAAAAAAGGTCAAGAACTAGTCTCCAGTTCCTGCTGACTATGTGTGAATCTAAGTGGCTAAACCACGGTTCCTAAACAATGACTGGATCTCTATACTGTGTCCTTCCACGTGTCCAGTGAGGTTCTAGTTTTTAGAAATTTGATAAACAAACCTTAACCTAGACAGTGAGGTCAAAGGGAGGGGATATCAATTTTGAAAACAATTTATGAAGGAGAAAGACCAATATTATCGATAAAATATAGTCTCGAAAACACTCCTAAGAAACACAAGGCTGTCTTTTACAAGACAGTAACAAAGTTCGGAAGTTTTGACTTAGATGGTAGCGGCTGATAAAACCCACGGTCCTTGGCTCCAGCACTCCAGTGAGCCTTTCCTTGTCTACTAGCGAGAAAGGAAACGCCTGCCAGCACCCGATACTGGGCATCGCTGACAAAGTAGGTTCGTGAGAAGAAAACAACCAAAAGGATCATCCTTACCCGTTGCTTCCCACGGACTGCACTTTGGACATGTCAGCGAACTCCTCTTTCCTCTTGCTACCGCTGGTATACTGCTCGCTGTACAGCTTGAGAGACATCTGCTCCACGGCATCCCTCTGCGCTTCCAGGTAGCAGAGCTGAACCTCAGCCTGGAGAGAGAGGCCAAGAAGAACCGTTCTCTTAATCCAGAAGGACTGCATTTCAAGGAAGGGGTAACAACGGAAAGAAAGGGAATTGCTCACATCATTATACTGCCTGGGTAGGGCTGGATTTAATGGGATCAGTTGGGCATATTACAGAATGACATTATAGATCTGAATCTTATACGCTCTTCCTTAAAATATGACCTGAATAAATGAACTCTCAGAAGACTTGGTAAATATTACAAAGTGTCCCTGAGATCATAACATGGCATAATAAGACTTTACATAAAATTCTGTGAAATTCCTTAATAATACTCTTCCTCACACTGTCACATACGTAGCATTTTAAAAGACATTTCCATTCAATTCATACACTGGGATATTTCATATATATATATATATATATATATATATATATATACATATATATGTATACATATATATATTCTGAATGCTTTTTTATTTTCTTCACTGGGGAGAAGTAAAACGCCTATTATTAATTCTAGTACATATTTAATAATGGTAATGTACTTCATTTATTGCATTTTTTATTCTCTGTACTATTGTCTTAATGATTTTAAATCATGGGTATTATAGTGCATCAGTTCTCAACCTTTCCTAACGCTGCGACCCTTTAATACAGTTCCTCATGTTGTGGTGACCCCCAACCATAAAATTATTTTCATTGCTACTTCACAACTGTAATTTTGCTACTGTTATGAATTGTAATTTAAATATCTGTGTTTTCCCATGGTCTTAGGTGACCCCAGGGTAATTCCATCCTCAAGGGAGTCATGACCCACAGGTTGAGAACCACTACTGTAATGACTTTTACACACAGGCTGGAATTGTTGAATCATAAACACTTGGGGACTTGCTGCAAAGAAAAAGTAGTTTCAACATGCTGGGTTTTTTCTTTTCTTTTTTTTTCTTTTTAATTTTTAGATTTTTTTTTTTAATCAATCAGAGGTCAAAGAACGCTGAACTACTTTTGTTGTTGTTGTTTGTTTTTTTCTGAGACACGGTTTCTCTTTGTAGCTTTGCACCTTTCCTGGGACGCTCTCTGTAGGTCAGGCTGACCTCGAACTCACAGAGATCTGCCTGCCTCTGCCTCCCAAGTGCTGGGATTAAAGGCGTGTGCCACCACCACCCAACGCGCTGAACTACTTTTGCATGGGAATGCACTGGGTAGATGTTTTATTTATTGCCGCTGTCACAATCCCTGCGGCTTTGGGTTCTCTAGGACACCAGCTGAGACTGAGAATGAAGTCCCCTCAGGGAGGGGAGGAAGCAATGGTGGGTTCTCATGCATGGTGGACCCAGGGACCCTTACTTTCCTTTTAGTATGCTTCCCAAAATCAAACCCCTCCATTAACGTTTCTGACCATCTTAAAACTGCTATTTCATGGTATCTTTTCTTAGAAAACTAGTTCTATCCGGCTGCTGGGTAGTCACTAGGACTAAATGTAAGCCAGACACGACCTACTACCCTTAGCAATCAGAGCCAATGAAGGCCTTCCCTGGTCTCACCTTTTGTAAGACTCAGCTATGGAGAAAAGAGGAGTATCACAAAGTGGAGATCACTTAAAGGGCCTGAACCATTAGAAAACCTATAGTTTGGCTTTTTCACAAGCAGTCATTATGAATATTCTAAATTTCCACAGAGAATTCAAAGAGATAATGTTTAGATTACTATAGTTATGTATTAATGTTTCAGAAAGTATGTATATATAGGTGTGTATGCACATATGTATGTATGTGTATATTCTTAAATATAACCTGCTCGGGCTCTTATGTCATGTGTATGTATGCTTTCAGGGATGACCACTGGTATTGAATAACCAATTGGCATGCTCTTCCCCGGGGAAGACTCTTTCTCCCACTTCAGCTTTCCTTAGTTGCCTGCACTGCTTTGTGAAGGGCTGAGATCTCCTGGGCTGTCCCCCACCTACTCTGGCACATCTACTGTTGTCCTTATTCAGCTCAGGGTTAAGTTGTCCTGTTGGTGAGACTCTCTGGGTGTAGCTCATGGGAAGGTTTAGAGGAAGGGAAGGAAATGGAGAAATGCTGTACTTATTTTATAGTCTCAAAAATTAAAGAAAAAATTATGTCAGGGACTGGAGATGTAGCTCAGTGGTTAGAGTCCTTACCCAGCATGGCTGAAACCTTGAATTTGATTCCAAGCATCATGAATTTAAAAGAATAAAAGAAACCACATATAATATGTGTAGTTGCAAGAAGAGGCGTGACCGGTGGGGAGTCACAAAGAAAATGTTAAATCTAGCGTCACTTTGCATTTCTATTAAAGATGTGGAAGAGGAAGTAAGTATGCAGAATGTCAGTGGTGTGTATGGATGAATGCTAAGAGGTTTATGAAGTCATGGGACCTGAAAGAGCAGCCACTGGTCTAAGAATAGATTTTAAAGAATAAAACTAATCAATGACTAGGAAAAAAAAACTGTAAAAAGCATACAGGGGCTGTAAACATGCCTGAGTGCTTTCGAGTGCTTGCCTCACGGTAGTCAGGGTAAGAGTTTGGATCCCAGGCCCTCAGAACAAGCCCAGCATCCTACAAACCTGGAACTCTAGCTCTGAGGGATCTAACACCCTCTGCTGCCCTTTGCACACACAGGCTTATGCACACCCCATACACACACATAAGCGCGCGCACGCGCACACACACACACACACACACACACACACACACACACACACACATCTTTTTTTAAAGTTTATGTCAAATTCTTATGTGACAAGTAAGATAACAGAGACGTTAAACAATAGTCAGCAAGTTTAAGAACAGTTCGCCCAAATGCTACAACCTCTCATCCACCAGAAATCTAGGGGCACAATGAGGATGTTGCTCTGGACTGGGTGCTCTGTGGAAAATCCCATTAGAATAACACATCTGGGTCACTGGGGACATTCTTGTAGGGGCTTCTGTCCATTTTAACTCTATGAAGTAATGTGTTGGACCACGGTTCATTCTGGGCAGTGATCTCACAAGTGTGTGCCTCTGTTCACAAAAGGCTCATAAAACAGGCAGAGTAGGGACATATCACCACTCAGAAAAATAGTTAGCATTCAACCTCAGTGGGGATGTGTACAAATGAAACGTCTCTGACCAAACCAGGGGTGTGTGGAAGAGTCTAGAAGAACTCAAAATATAATTAGTCACCTACTAATTTCTTTCTAGAATGGAAAGTTCTCTTCACTAATGAACAGGTGAATAGAGAACCCAGGCCTTTCCTGTCCGTCTCCATTTCTACCTCTGTTTTTAGCAATTCATTCCTAAATTTCCTTATGAAATAGAACTAAACGGTTCCCTTTGCTAAGATGAGTGGCTTTGCCATTCTAAACCTCCTTGTAGATTCTCTTAAATTTTTTCTGATGCTATATTTTAGTCCAAACCTAAACTTAAAGGAGAGAGATTGGAAGAAAATATCATTCTTAAAAACAGTGCCTCTATTTCTCTGAATAAATGAGTTTTAGTTATCATCTAGAGTAACTGTGGTTACTTTAAAATGTTACTATATTTTTCATATGGAAACTTAGCCTGATAAATATTAAAGATAAAAGACAGGATTTGGAATTTTTTTATTAACTAGAAAGAATGAGACTTTAGTGGTGGGTGTGCCTCTTGATTTCCAGGTTGCAGTCATGCTGAACAGATGAAAAAAATGAACTGAGACAGAGGTACTGGTGGAATAATCAGAGGAAGATCTTCAGTCTTATAGGAATATAGAGATTTAAAACACTTATTTACATGCAAAAATTGAAATTAGAATGAAATGAGAATGCCCTGGGACATGCCATAGAAGATGCTGTGAAACAATCCTTTTGAACACTGTGATGATGTGTTGCTCTCATTGGTAATAGAGAGCTGAGTGGCCCATAGCCAGGCAGAAAGAGATTAGGTAGAAGAGCAAAACTGAGAGAGAACACTGGGAAGAAGTGTGAAGTCGCCAGTAGACACAGAGGAAGCAGGAGATGAACATGCCATGCTGAAAAAAGTTACCACCACATGGTAGAGGGTAGATAAGAAATATGGGTTAATTTAAGTTGAAAGAGTGGGATAGTAACAAGCCTAAGCTATCGGCTGAGAATTTATAATTAATAATAAGTCTCTGTGTGGTTATTTGGGAATGGGCTGGCAGGACAGAAAACTCCACCTACAAGAAAAGGAAAAGGACCATTTCTCCCTCCAGTCTAGGTGTTAGCACTGGTTGCAATTAATCTTCAGTTGTTCTACCTTTTTTCTTCTCCAGCATCCTAAATTCAGCTGATCTTCTATCACAGCTAAGATCACTAATGTGCCAGAGCTTAGATGGGACTTTTTTTCCATACCCTTTATCATTGCCTTTAGTGTCATCTATATAGTGATGCCTCCAGCTACTCTCCTCTGAGCTTTACACTTTACACCAATCACCTAACTTCAATTATTTTGGGCTCTGACGTTTAAAAGGTAACTGCATTCTCAAACTCTCCAAATCCTCCAATTCTTCTCATACTTGGTCCTTCCTTGTTAAACAAATAGCCAGAAGCTAAAGAGTCATCTTGACTTCTTTTTTTTCCTTTCCCATAAGCCACTCCTTATGACACGGATTCATCCTCCACAGTGTATCTCCAGTTTCTCCCAGTTGGCATTGCTACAGCCTCATTCAAGCCTCTGTTGCCTCTGACTTGCATATATCTCCTCTCGGTCATTCCTGTCCTCTAATTATTTTCAGTTACATTGGCAAGAGTAGTCATTATAAGATACAAGCTGACTTACTCCTGAACTCAGACCCAAGAAACAAGCTTCTCCCATTGGCTAACAATTTCTTGCCTAGGCTAGACCTCTGATAGTCTCCCTCTTAATTGCCATGCTCTTGCCTTCTTTAATTATCTTTACCTTCTTTAATTCTTTAAGCATTCCAAATTTTTAAGCAATTATTTCTTGTCCTGTGGATTTTCCCCTATATTATTTCATTTTTCTGGAACATTTTTCTGGTAATGTTTTGTCTTCTAGCTTACACCTGACATACTGTTTCTCAGAGAGTCCTTTCTCAATGGCGTTGCTGAAACAGAGCCACTGTGTTCTTATTTCAGGACCAGGTAAGTATCCTACACAGCACATGCAAATGTAAATTTCTTATGTTTGATATAGTTTCTGATTTGTCTTTGGATTCCAAATATTGGGAGTAGCCGTGTCTGTTTCCTTGGACATTTTGCATTCTGAGCACCTTGTCAGAGTCTGAACCAAGGCAAGCATTAAACAAGCAATTGCTCAATAAATGTATTGTCCATCCACCCATTTATCACTCACACATTTGCTGAGACTCTATTATATCTCAGGGACTACCAGCTGCTGTGGGTATAAGGAAGATAAAATGCATTCTCTTCTTCTAAGGGAGTGTAGCATGGAAGGTAAAAGATGTGCCAACCACTACACTTGTGCCAAGTGGCGTTGTCATCAGAAATAAAACAATCACCTGAAGGCAGGGAATAGTCAGCAAGGCTTGACAAAAGTGGTGTCTGAACCAGAACTGAGGTGGTAAGTATGACTCTGGTAGGTGATGCTATCTCTAGAGGCAGGATGATTGATTTGTTTAAGAGCCAAAAGTCATGAAAGGACACAGCACACTCAAAGAATGGTGACTGGAGCTTTAGGGCATTTGAATGAAGAGCTCAAGGGAAGGGGTACATAAAGTGCATAATGTAGAGAATGCAGGTTAGGAAAGTTGAACACTGTTCTGAGCATAACAAAGATCCAACAAAGACATTATTATGTATGTAAAGGCCTTGATCCTCTTCTATCTCTCTTTCTCTTTGGGATTAGCTGGACCACAGCCTGCAAGGAAAGAGGGAGATTCATTCTATAAGTTCTATTACTCTAGAGAACCCTGACTAGTACACTAAGTGAGAGAAGGTAATCATCAGATTTCACTGGCTTGGAAGCACAGCATCCCAGTCCATGGGGGCCATGGGATGAGATTGTCACCTTATGGATAGCCTAAATAAGCTTGCATAGTTCCTGCCACTTTGAGAGGAGATCAGTGTGATGACTATTCTTGGTTGTCAACTTCACTACATCTGGAACTAAGAACCCCCCAAATAGAAGGCACACCTGTGAAGTATTTTTTTTTTCTTAATTTGAAGATCCACTTCTAATTCAGATCTTGATGTAGAAAAATATAGGCCTTTAATCTGGGTCTTGAAGTTGGAAGCCACACCGCTAATCTGGGTTATACCTTCTGTTGGAAGTCTAAGGACATGGATGAAAGAAGCTTTTGCTCTTTGATTGCTTGCCCTCATCTTGCGAGCAAGTCCTTTCTTTCACTGGTAGTAGACTCTACTTCTTTGGGATTCCAGCATATTCAGAAGCCCAGCTGAGACATCCAGCCTCTGGGACTGAGCAACTACTAGATTCTTGGGCTTTTCATTCATAGCCAGCCATTTTGGGATTAGCTGGACCACAGCCTGCAAGGAAAGAGGGGGATTCATTCTATAAGTTCTGTTACTCTAGAGAACCCTGACTAGTACACTAAGTGAGAGAAGGTAATTATCAGATTTCACTGGCTTGGAAGCACAGCATCCCAGTCCATGGGGGCCAATGATATTCTAGTAACTAATATCTCTAGTAAACTTTAACATGCTATGGATTGAATTGTGTTCTCCCACACTCATTTCATGCCTCAGCATCTTTTGGTGGGTTAAACTTCTTGAGAATGTTAAACTTAATCTTGGCAATTCTCTCTTAGAAAAGTCTATAACCATACTTTCTGATGTGTCTTACTTCTGAATGCTTCTCTCTTAACCTACATCCTTAAATATAGATTAAAATATCTTTATTACACAACCTCTGCTTCATATTGGCTAATCTTGAACTTCTTTTCTGCATCAGAGCCAGGAATCCCAGCTGGTTCTGAGTTGAGGTTTCCTAAAAGTTTCCTTTTGAGACAAAGTCTCAATATGTAGCCCTTGCTGGCCTGGCTGAAACTCACTGTGTAAACTAAGCTGCCCTCAAACTCCTGGAGATCTGCCTATCTCTGTGCCTCCTCTAGACTCAGATTAAAAATGTGTGCCACCATGATTAATGAGGTCCCTAAAAGTTTAGAGAAATTATTTAGGCTGCTGGGAGTGACACTGGGGGATTGTACCTCTGTCCTATCCTTAATTGCTGACTTCTTTTGGCCTTATCTGGGATTTCTCTGAAGCATTGTTGAAGATCCTTTATTACAAAAGCAATTTCTGGGTCAGGCAGTGTTGGCACACACCTTTAATCCTTGGGAGCATTTGGGAGGCAGAGGTAGCCAGATCTCTGGGTTCAAGTCCAGCTTGGTCTACAGAGCTAATTTTAGGAAAGCCAGGGTAACACAGAAAAACCCTGTCTCAAAACAAAAATAAAAACAAATGAAAACCCAATGCTCCCCCCCCCAAAAAAAAATCAAAAATGGTTTCTAAGTGCCTGCTATAATAGGATTCGATTATCTACAAAATGGTTAATTTAAGTTTATTGATTTTAAAAAATATCCCAAAACTGTTAATATATTTTGTATGTGCTTCCAATGTTTTCTGAAATATATTGTCTTATTAAAAATAAAATGCTTTCTATTTTTTAAGAAACCAAATCAGATAAGAACCATGAAACAGTAAAATATATATATATATATATATACATATATATATATATATATGTTGTTAGATAATATATATTTGGTTAAAAAAAAAACACAAGTTTTCTCATCTCAAGAAGAGGGAAAATATTATGGAGATTTTGCCCTGAGGAAAATGATTATTCCAAAATAAAACAACAGAGATTAGGACAAAACCAAAAAGTTAAAGTTTGTCACAACTTTTTTATGGAAGTCAAACCCTAAAGATAGTATAAGTTTACAGAAGCTTGCTTAACACAAAAGACTTTTTTTACACTTTATCAAAGTAATTACTTACGGCCCCTACTCTGTTTCTCATCAGAGAACTGAAATTTAAAAGAGTTGATGATTATTAAAAGTCCTTGTCAGGTTTTTAAGTGTTATACACAACAGCTAAGTTTTAAACTACAATTCATCCTTCAGTCTATAAAGAGAAGAGCAAGCACAGAGAAAGTTGTCCTTGAGGGTTCAAAGGGAAAATGGCAAAGGAAAGCAGAAGGAGTCACAGGGCTTCTCCTTAAAGAGCCTTGCCTGAACTTAATGGTCAAGAGAAAAAAAAATAGTTAAATTTTGGCTACATGCATGGCTTCAAACACGCACACCTGAGTAGGATACCAAACTTTCCTTCCCAGAGTAAGAGGAGGATCACAAGAGGAGATATTTCTTTGGAACAATGTTGAAGGTCTTCAACAAATTTCAATAGCTATCTTGAATGTCTTTTATATATAATACATTGCACAAAATACAAATGTAGGTTTGTATCCTCGGGGAATATATCATCTACAATCAGAAAAATTATGGTTCATAAGAAACACTCATCACTCATTCAAGGATAAGACTAATAAAATCTTTCAAAAATGTGCCAAGGAAACGATTAGTACATTTTTTAGAATGTTCTTTTTTAAATTATAATCTATATATTATATTAACAAGAGGGTCAGAGGGATGGTTCAATGGGCACTTGCCCAAGCTTGATGCCTGGAGTTCAATCCTGGGACCCACATGATGGAAGGAGAGACTGAACTCCTGAAAGCTGTTATCCAATTACTGCACACATACATACGGGAACTCAGTATAAATACAATGTTGAAAAAAATTAAGTAATAATTAGGAATGATCAGCTATTTGAATATTATTTTTCAGTAAATATTATTACATATAGTGATCTTTTTATATTAAGTATATAACAATATGATTATATTGTCATTCCAGAAAACCTAGCATTAGAGAGGGTTAGTGATAGTTCTTATGTGTTTATTTAAGAGACATAGCAGTAATATTTTAGGTTTTTAAATTATCATTTCTATTTTATTGACTTGTTTGCAAATCATTAAAACCATTCACTATAATATTTAGGAAATTTAATTTTAAAGCCGTCCTTTTAATGAGACTTGTTAAATGGTAACATTCAAACAAAGTGGGGAAATAAACATTAACACTATTTTCATTTCTTCTGCATTTGTGCATGAAGAAAAATGTCTTCCTTCTCTGTTTTAATGACATATGGGATGCTTATTAAGGCAACGAAAATCCACCTCCACCTAACAGACAAAACACAACCGTGACACACCATTGCTTCTGTAGAACCTTCATCCACCATCCTCTCTCCTTTTTGTAATGCAAGTGGTTAAACTCATTAAAAATTCAGCATTTTATGTCATGAGCTGCGGTGGGGGAAGTGTGATTACAAGGTGTGGACTGGAGGAGATGATTAGAATTTTCGATGTTTCTCCATGACTGTTCCCTTAGCAAATCTCTGCATGGCGACAGATGCATCAATCTGTGTTTACATTCTGCAGCCGTTGCCTAATTCCTACCCTCCACACTCACCTACAGAAAGCTAGCATTTATTCTCTGCCAGAAACTAAAGATTAAAAATGTATATCGTGAAGATACAGTCAGAGCTTTCTCAGCCTGCAGGGCCAGTAGCTCCCCCCTTGGTCCAGTTATGCTGACAAATGCTCCCATGAAGTCAGTGGCTACTACAGGAACTCCAGTTCCTTTGAATTTCTATAGGATAAATAGTCTTGAAATGGGGACGGGGCGGGGTGGGGGTGGGGTAGTGGTGGTGCAAGGGCGGGGGGATGAAACAGGAACAACAAGAATTACTTTACATACTAATAATAACAATTTAGTTATCAAAACAGAACCAAACAAGTGTGCCTTTATACTTCCTTCTGAAAATTCAGCCGCCTGGGGTTCTAATAAGCAGGGCCTATAGTTCAGGAATGCATGGAAGCACTCAATTCAGAGCCTATATCCTCATTTCAAAGAGAATCATTCAAGCCGACATCCACCCTGTCAAGAATCTCAACTTTGAGCTGCTAATGTAGAATAAAAATCAATATAAATTTTGATCATTTGATGAATATTTAGTTCTTTCTTTAGTGTTTGGGGATTTGGAATTGAAAAGTGCTGAATCAAGTCATTTTATTTTTTTGTGTTTGTGCCAACACCAATTTACTACCCTCCAGAAAGTTCCTGAACAAGACGTCTCAGGTGGCAGGCATGTTGGTTTTTCCTGTCAATCATAACAGTGTGTCACTAGGGGACCATAACCATTTCCCTTTCATACTCTTAGTGTTCCAAAAAGGAATCTTTTGATTATTTCCCTGGAAAAGGTAAGCCTTCTCCTTAGGCACATATTGTCAGCTTGGGTGTCTGGTGTCTTTGCAGTCAGCTAAGTCAAAATTGATGCAATCTAGTAAAAGTTAAATGCTGCTTAATTAATTAGGCTTTGAGGGTCATATACAATAAATAGAATTTACAAATAGGTTTCTCTCTCTAAAACTCAGCATCCTCCCAGAACAAAGAGCTTTTGTGGAAGCTCCTACAATTCTCTATACATTTTTCTTAAGAGTAACAAAATATCAGTTGACTGCTATAATCAATAGAAAGACTTCAAAGCAAAAGACTTTTCATTTTTATTGTAAGTGAAAACATACATTGGGTAGCAATTAAAATGTGCTTCCAGTGTAAGATTAGTTCCACAAGTGGAGCAGCATGCCACCCTTTTATGACGATGTATTGCTAGACACGTGTGTACACATATGTGTGCGCACAATACACATATTAATATATGAATATATTATATATAATATATATTGCACACACATATGTAACAAAAGCTTGCTGTTCTACAGGATATTTTCATAGTGACTTTAAAACACTGGACAATGGCTTTTCCCAATTTCCAAGAGACTAAACTAATTGCCAGCACCAAAATGGTAAGCTATTCTCATTTATGAAAATACCTTGCATGTAATAAAACAGCAGAAGACACAATATTAAAGAGACGTTTTTGTTGGTTCCCTATAAATTAAATAAAAATAGCAGCAGCTGTGTTTCCCATGGATGATGTATCTTTAGACAATTGCTAGACATTATGTGGACAGATGTTTTAAATAAAATAAGGTATTCAGATTGCTAGATACCTTGCTAGATATGAAGGCAATTATAGGATATCTTTGTTAAATTACATTTTTCATTTTTGTGAGGAGAAAAAAAGAATTGTCCTGGAAACAGTACCAACAGGAAATGATCCTATATCTAAAACAGCTGGATACTGTAACTAATATAAATTTACTTGAAAATAAAAATGCTGTGAGCCTCTGGAGACATGCAGTAACATGCCATAAAAACAAATGAGAATATCAAAGTATTTAAAAAGGAGAAAATACATTTTATCTAGAAATTATGTTGAGATATAGTTCACTGATTAATGAGAAATATATGGAAATGAAGAAAAAAGGAACCTATGAAAAGCTACTTTAAAACTGCTAATATTTTATTTAAAGCTATATTTGTAGGAAATACCAATATTTTTTTTAGAAAATGCCATTGCTTTTTATTATTGACTATTAATCATAATAACCCGAAGGCATATACTTGTGTTTAATTGGAGATTCTAATGGAAACCAAGAATGCTTATTGAGTGAATTGAACCCTAACTATTGGGTAAAATTATTGTAGCAATTCACAAAGCCATATGAAATGACCTGTACATGGAAACTCCCCCTACCCTGTTGACTCCCTTATTCCAGTTCTTGTTAGCGATTTCACTGGGGAAAAGAAAGGATGTCTTACATGCTGACTCACACTACAAAGGTACAGGCATTAACATATTAACATGAAGTATTTCCAGTTTCATGTATTTTAATTCTCTTCAGTTAGAGATAAAACACACTAGCCCACAAGACCATTTTAAGAAAAACAAAAAACAAAGAAACAAAAAACCATGGGTAGAAATCTATTTGCAGAGTCACCAAGACGGCACAGCAGGTAAAAGCATGTGTCACGATGTCTGACAGGCTGAGTTCAGCCCCTAAACCTTCATGGAGGAAGAAGAGAACTGATTTCTATACACATGGCCCTACCCACAAACAAATAATGTAATAGAAATTGGAAATTAAAAAATATTTTTTAAAAAGATCCATTTGCACAAAAGGTGGGAGCAAGCCTAGAGAAATACATCCAAGTCTTGGGTGCTCACTCTTCTAACCTACGTCTTAATACTTATGTAGGTCCAGCTCCTTTTAGGCCAGGGTCTCAGACAAAGAGATTATGAAAAGTCAGGACTTCCCACAGGCTCCAAAGTCAGAAAAGTTCATAATGCTTCAGAAACAGGATCCTGTACGTCAGCAGGAGAGGAGAACTCAATAGGAGGAAAGGGAACACAGCACATAAATGTGAAGTAAAGGACCCAGGGGGCAGTAAGCAAATGCCAGGAGAGTAAAGAGTAGCTACAAGAACAGTGCCCACAAAGCCCATATAAACCCCCAAATCGGGATAATAATTCTCTACTTTCTACAGGTTCTCCAAACACTAAAAAGAACAACTATTTTCTGGGAGATCTGTGTCCATCCCCACTCCCCAACATACACACCTCTGCAATAGTGATTCTTGTGTGTGTGTGTGTGTGTGTGCGTATGCTCACACGCGCACACACATGTGCTGTCTATGAAGACATGGGTTGACCATCAAGACATTAAGACTGCTCACAGCTTGTAGAGCTTGACATGGTGCTTAGATTTTCCTGAAAATTCTCATTAAGTCTCTGAGCTATAATATTCATAAAAGACTTACAAAAGAAACAAACATGTGCCTTTTTCCCCCCTTCCTTGATATCTCTATTCCTATCTATCAGACATACTGATAGTCTAAGTAAGTGTCAGGTTAAACAAAATTATATCCTTCATTTTCTGCTGTCTTTATTTTAGGGCAGAGTGAATAAATGAGCTAATGACAAGAATTAGGTGCTATGCTCTAAATCCATTTTGGTCAGGATGAATGTTTCTCTTAAATGGTGGTTCACATCTTACTTCTTATACTGGCAACCAGTGTACTGTAGACACACCTCTCAGAGTCTTCAGGGACCTGTGGTGTTTGATCTTCATTGTCTATCACTGCTGCCTGCTGAGCTGTTTGTCTGTATGGTAGACAGGTCTTTCAGTTTCAATCCTTGAATAAATCTACTTCCTTTCCACCGTGGCCAGGCACTTCCCTCTGCCTGGAATTTTCCTCTTCTCCTTTTCATGTGACTAGCACATTTATATCTTCAAAATCTGTTTAAATGGTGTTTCCTTCCTCAATTATTCTCCCTCTTTTCTCCTCCCCCTCCATCTTTGATTTTTTTCTAATATTTATGACTATATTTGACTCATTTTTGTTTTATCTTGCTAGTTTGCAAAATGTAAGTTTTGGTTTTTTTAGAATATGAGTTTTTAATTCATATGCCACTGGGAGGTAAATTTCACAACAGTAGGGACCATGTCTTTTTTTAATTTTTTGTTTTGTTTTAGAGAATTTTGTAAATGATTCCACAACTTTCTTATTCATAATTGTATCTTCAATGTCAGAAAATTGGGTGCTGAATGAATGAGTGAGTCATTGTATGGAAATTAGTGAGATGCCTTAGTGGTATTCATGCTAGAAGAAGATGTGTACTTTCAGGAAGTAGGTTCTTGGCTGGTTCTAATCAACATCTGAGGGTGCTAATCTAACTGTAAAATGTGAACCATATCATTAAAAGGAAAGGATCATTCTGACCAAAATCACCTGAAATACTTTTCAGTTTAAAAAATGTATTGGGATTCTCTGAAATTTCAAACATGAAAACCCTTGGATATTGTTAACCTCTGTGTTACAGATTTAAATTTAAAGTGATACTTAATTTTAGCAGGTCTCTATGAAATAAAAGATTCAATAATCTCTGACATGAAGAAACTTTATCTTGTCTCAGACAGTGGTAGAAAATAGAATTCTCAAAGTTATAGTAGAAAATAACACTTGATGATACAAACATGGCAGGAAAAATAAGCAAAGGAAAGAGAAAATGCTTATTAACTGGTCAACTTCCTATGGGGATCACTTTCAGACTCTAAAACATACCTAGTCCAGGTACCAGTTTTCAAAGAGGAGGGGATAGAGCAATTTCCCTGTTGAAATGCCAACTATTGTTTTTCAAGTTTTATGATATACATCATAACCCTACACAGAATCTTTTCTATGTATGACTTTCAGAATCCAAACATCAATTATAGTATAGCGAGGTTGTAATGAAATTTTCCCAAGGGCCTGCCCTGAGAAAATCCCTCCCAGGGTCCTGGGGAAGACGCTGCATCCGTCGGGGGGGGGGGGGGGCGTATCTGAGGGAAAGGAATCTATACACACTATGCTCTTTCGTCTGTTACTTTATTTCTCTAAGACAAAATTCTACCTACACAGCTTCAGCTCCGTCCTCACACTCAGCTCCTCTCTGTACCTACTGCTCTGTCATAGTCCTAACTAAGCTCCTGTGCTTTCAGCCTCATCTTTATCCTCTGTTCCTTTGTCCTCCATCTTTCCTTCCTTGTTCCTTACCCCTGGCTCTGAGAAACTCTGCCTTCTTCTCTTCTCCCTGGCCACACAGCTCTGCCTGACCAGGAACTCCACTCCATTCTTTACTGCACTTGGTTATGCACAAAGCCCTATTGTCCTGAGTCAATAGCTCTATGATGCTGCTAGGCCTGAAGGCAAGGGATGGTCTGAGCTTCATTTGCACAAGAAACAAGGAGACCTGCCTGTCTCCTAAGCTTTGCAGGAATGTTACCTAGTGGATCAGCAGTAGGTCAGAGAAGCTTGACTGTTGGCCATTGGGCCTAATAGTATATGGGCACACAAGAATTTCATAGCAGAAGACAGCTGATATATATTAATAAGATTAATAAGCTAAATAACACTAAATATTCCTTGATAAGTGGCTTCCTCTTGAAGGACTCCTTGTTTGGTCAAGGTATAGCTTATTATATACTGCTGAATCTCTATAATATAGTCTTGCAGCAAGGTTGCTTCTTCACAAAGAATGTCTTCAAAATTATTTTAATATTCCCATTTCAGATTTAATAGTTGTCTGCTACATCTAAGACAAACCAGTTACCTTTTAGATGCCTAGTAGCTTGTTTCATTATATGTATGAATATATATGTATATGTACATACATTTTAGTTATTTTTCTATTGCTATGAAAAATTACCATGACCAAGGCAGTTCATAGAAGAACCAGTTTACTAGGGACTTGCTTACAGTTTTAGAGGTTAGCATCCATGGCCATCATGGTGTGAAGCATGGCAGTAGCAGGCAGATATGGTGCTGAAGCAATGGCTGAGGTTTACATCCTGATCCATAGGCATGAGATGTAAAGCGAGAGAGAACTAGGAATGGCATGGGCTTTTGAAAGCTCAAAGCCCACCCCCAATGACATGCCTTCTCCATCCAATAAAACCACACCTCCAAATCCTTCCCAAACAGTTCCATCGACTGGGCACCAAGCCTTCAAATATATGGCCTATGGGGCCATTCTCATTCAAACTGCCACAATTAAGCTGAGAAACAAGGTAACAGAAAGTTCCAGTAAGTCTATCAACAACACAGCAAGTGACCTCACAAAAAGAACACAGGGCGTGTCATTTCTGCATGACGTTTCAATCTTTTCATCCTCAGCAGCATTTTGGTTGTTTGGGTCCTTTTGCATTTCTGCTCTACCTTACGTAGCTAAAACTCAGCATGCATATAGCAATCCAAGGCAAAAATATAAATAGATTAAGATTTAAATTATGACCGAGGAAGAAATGAGTTTCATGCTTGGGAAACAGTTACCTTGGGTGCACTGGAATCTCTCATGACTGGAGACAGTTGGAGTGACCCTGATTATGAAATGGCATTGGAAGTTTTCTTGTTTCCTGCTGGTATGTGAGACACAAAACATAGGACCACCTAGCATCCTTGTGCTTGAGTCATCACACAAACTACTGCTAGGTTATTCAGCATCCAGCATCTAACCCACCAGCCGCAGGACTAAATGCCCCTTACAATGGTGCACAAGAGAAAAAAGGCCTCTATAAGAGGCTTTCCATGATCATGTGATCATTCAGTCATGTGACTGTTCTGATTCAGAAACCAAGAAACAAAAGAGAAGAGTCCCAGTGGCTATCATTTGCTTCAGATTGAAGCTAACTGTCTTGGCATCATGTTTATGTGCCTCTTAGGAATGGGTCCCTGTTTACCTTCCCAGGTATCCCCTGTGAGTTCCTTTCCTGACAAATGGCAAAATCCCCCTCTACTCACATCAGACTAGCCTATGCCCTCTCATGAATAAGGCTTTTCCATCTCTGCACTCAACTACCCTCCATTTCCACAGCTCCTCTTTCCTCCCATTTCTCTGAGCTAAGGAATTTCCTCCCTCACCTGAATTTCATTGATGTATAATCTATCCGTCTTGTATAAAAACTTCTGTTTCTACCATGTAGGCGTTCATGACTCCTCTACATGAATATGTTTTAAGTGTCCCCAGGAGTGAGATATGAACCAGATTTGTTTTGATACCATCCCTGGGTTTCTGATACAAGCAGACACTCCATACGTACTGACTGAATGAGTGAGGGGTGGGTATAGCTTACTTTCATCTGAGAAAAGTTAAAGATACCAGTTCAGTAATTAATTTAAAAGTCTGGAGCAGGAAATTTATAAAATGAGACTGTGGTATTATCATCTTGTAAAGAGAACAAAGACGCTTTCATTGGCTCCAGACAAAAGCATATAGCTCTATCATGAAGGGGCCCTAGGCAAATGCAGAAAATACATGCTCCAAATCAAATCACTTCAAGTGACAGCTACCTACCAAACACATGTAAGTAAATTTGTATGTAACTGTATTCACACCAGAAAAAGAAAAAGCAATGCCATCACAGGAGGGGCCCTTACTCTAACACATTATTCCAAATACTGGGAAGCAAAAGGATATTTGAAGATTAGAAGAGAAATTGTAATTATCAGAGTTGGTACAAGAAAACTTTATAGAGCTTTTTTTTTATAGCCAGCTAAAAATGCACATGAAATATTAGAATTAGTCGACCACCATTTTGTAACTTCCAAATAGTTGACTGTAGCTTGGGTCACCAATGGATTCATTAACAGGGAACTGAATCCCCACATGATGTACAGGCTCCACTGACTACCTGTTAATTATAAGGGGAATCTCAACTGTCTGAAGGTCTCTGGACACCCCCTCCGCTTTGGCACCACAGACAGCAGAAATCCTGACATGAGGGGATGCCACCAGAACACACATGTCACAAATGATAAGCCTAAATCCAAGAATGCTTCTTGACCAAATTTTCAGTTTATGGGACACAAGGACTAGGAGATGAAATAGGAACAAGAGAAAGAAGAATTATGAAATGTCCTGATGATGAATCTAGAACATGAAGTACTTCACACAATAATTCCCCTGCCTCCTTCAAACTGGTAAAGACTGCTGGGGTTTTAGTGTGAGTGGAATATGGAGAAAGAAACTAAGGGACCAGGGCCAGGATTAAGGAAGCTATAAGAAGAGCATTCCTTTCACACTGCCATTAAATACACTGCTATTTTATTTTATTTTTTATGTTATCTAAGCTGCTATCTTGTAGCTTTAGAACCAGACCTAAGAAAATGTTACTCTCAAAAAATGATAAACATCTTGATATTAGGCATAACTCCACAGTCACGATGAAGATGTAGCTCTCTGCCATTTCATAGAACATTTAAAGAGAAACATAATTTTTATATCTTACATAATTAGATATTTATATTTTATAGTTCTACCTCAAATAATCTATTATCCTATGAAATAATTATTGATTTTTACCTTATTATTTGACACAGTATGCAAATTACAAATTAATTGGATGTCTAATCATGAGTTCACTATCTATCACCTAAAGTGGGCATATTCATTGGGCATCTGGATTAATGCTTAAATGATGGATAGTAACATTTTGCTTAATCAAAAGTCACTTGCTAATAGAGTCAGATACTTCTGGTAATAGGTTACATATACCTTTGTGGTTTGGGGTTCCATGTATAACATCTTCCTTAGTAATCACAACTTAAGCTGGGCACCAATATATCAGAAATTATTCTTTCTACTGGAAAGAGATGATATCACATAGCTAATGGAAAGAAATGTCCCGGAGCTTCTGACTCCAAGTCCCATGCTTCATTTTTTGAAGTCTGCTTCTTTGTGGGTATCATTTCTAAGCAATAGTCCTCAAACCATGATTTCCGTGCCTTAGCCAGTCCCTAACTGGTCCTTCCAACAGTTAAAACAGCTGGCAGCTAGGATACAATACAATACCTTCTACTATGGAAGGTATATACTTTGACCACTTCTTGAAAGGCCCAATGTCCCATATCCTGCAAATGTTAGATTCATCCAGACTTTTTGCTCCTTTTCCTCAGAAATGAAACTTCCTTGTGTACACTCGGATTACTTTGTCTCTTTTCAGCTCACTACTCGCCATCATGACACCCAGTCAATTCAGCGTCCAGGGGCAGAAAGAAATGAGGCCTCACTGTGAAGGCATTTTCTTGCAAATCTGATTGCTTTCCCCAGTCACTAGTATGATTTATCCTTATCATGATATTCCAATATGTAGGATTTATAGGAGGATTCTGTGTCAACCTAGAAATTCGGAGCTAGACTTGAAACTCATTCAAAGCCCTTGACTTCCCACATGTTGACTTCTCGCAATTCCTTCTGGTATCCTTTCTCTCTCTGACCTTTTATCTGCCTATTGTCAACCATTTCTCAGGAACGCCTGTCAGGGCTCTTACACGCGTGCTGTCCCTCACTGGCTCTGTGCTCACCACACCTTTTCTAACCTCTGGCTCTTGTGTTCCTGGCCACTTCCTCTGTGGTTGAATTCCGTTTGGCCTTCTGCTCAAAATAACCTGCTTTTTTCTAGAGAGGACATCTGGACTCTAATGTTTAGAAACTGAGATCAGATCCTGCTTATAGTCAACTGTTTTTTTGTTTGTTTGTTTGTTTGTTTGTTTGTTTGTTTGAGTCGAGGAAAAATACTAAGCCAAAAATAGTTACAAAAGGTAATGAATGGACTACTTTTGGTTCAGTGGTTAAGAAGGGAGTTGGATGAAGGGAGATGGGGCCTAACATTTATTGAAAGACTATGCTTTGACTAGTCTGTCTTCTCAATGGCAAGTAGGTCAGGAGAGCACCTGGAAAATATGTGGCTTCCTGTTGTGCAATAGTTTCCTCCAAGAATGAAAGGTAAATAACTCAAAACAGCTCGCTAGCTTCAGGAAGTCCCCGAGACTGATCAGGGGCAGAAACTGGCTGAGCTACCTGAAAGAGGTTTAGACCAACCAACCGAGTCACTTGGAAAGGACAGTCTGTAACCCCCTTCCCAGTGTTGTGAGCTGCCACCCAGGCTGGGGTGGGCTCTGGTGATGAGGTTGTCTTTGCATCATTCCTGTTCCTGTAAGTGACCCCTTGTCCATATTCCTATAAGTAACCCCAAGAAAACTCTGGCTTCACCAACTTTGACTCTCCAGGAGAAGTTTGGCATTCCCCTTGCACCTGTTGAGATTTCTATCTCCTTCATGGCCTGTCTAGGTTTGCACATTCCTCTGAGGACTGAATGGGAAATGGTGTTTTGTCAGTCTTCGAGGGAATCTCTTTTAGCTGCATAACAGTCATGGGGCACCCAGTCTCCCCAATTCTACCCATCAGTCTCTGAGGGAATCCTCTCTTTACTGCTTCTTCATTCTGTGAAATCATTCGCTCCCAAAAGGAAACATCACTGTCTTTGGATTGAGCCTGACGGACAGAGGGGTTCTAGAAAGGCAGGTGATTCTCTCGACAAAGGAGAGAGTGAACAATGACATGTGGACAGACACAGACAAACAGTAATGGAGTTTACTGTTCCTTCACAGTAATGGAGGAACACGTGAAAAGAAATCCAAAGCTGCAGGCTGGAGAGAGAGCTCTGTGTGCAAAGCACCAGCTGCACAAGCCTGAGGACCCGAGTTCGGATCCCCAGCATCCACATAAAAAGCCATTGTACAAAGATAGGTGTGCCTCTGGACCTCAACCGCTGGCCAGTCTCGTCAGTGAGTACACTCCAAGTTCAATGGGGGACCCTGCTTCAAAAACAAGGTCTGAAGCAATGCAAGAAGATTCCAGGTCAAGATAGGTTTACAGATGCCCCTAAAAGTTGTGTTCTCACTTAGAACTTGGGGAGAGAGCAAATTAATGTTCTCTAGTCTATCTCCAAGGTTCGAATGTCACTTCTTTTTAGTATTTCCAAAGCTCTAAACTAGAATTCATTGTTCTAGCCAACCCTCCCCCCAATCCACCCCATGAACCATACATACAAGTTTCTTTCCAGGATTCCCAGTAATTGCCTTTCAATTTGGCACAGCCAAGTATACCCATTAGGTTGTCTCTTCCCACCAGATGTTTTCCAGCTGTTCTCAATGTCTTTCTGCTAATGCTTTGCCATCTGCCACCTTAATGGTGATACAGCAGGGACTGGGTGCCTTGGTGACTTTGCTCCGCTGGTTGTGAAGACCTGGCCCACTGCCTCATCCTTGGGAAGTCGGCGATGCATATTCATCAGATTATCCAACTAGTTAATATGTGGAGTCCAGCTTCAACCAGTTGGCTAACTAGCCAGTGCGTGATGAAGGTCGAGAGTGCTCACTGACTCACCTACCCCTGCACTGCTCTTCGTTAGGGAACACTTAGCATCTTTTCCGGCAACCACACACTCGGCCATCAGGATGATGGCCAACATCTTCTGGCCTAAACAATACCGTTTGCCGTTCCCGTAAATATTGTTAATACCATCGTGCCGATAGCACATCAGAAGCAGCTGTAGGCCTTTGTGTCGCCTTGATGGTCACACCTTACACATGGCAGTCTTATGCTTGTTTGGTATTCTCTACGGCTGGATGGAGACAAATCTTGGCCCTCTGAGATCAAGAGTCAGCTATCAGAGTCCAAGTCTGCTAAGGCACAATAACAGTTAATGATGCTGATTTCCAGGGACCATAAATCAGTTTGTAATCTATTTGTATATACCTATTGCGGCGATTACTTCTCGTTCAATTATTCACAGTAATGGAAACTATTTTTCTGAAACCATGATTATACTAGATGTCAAAAAGGTTATCACTGTTAGCTCATAATCCCTTCCAAAGACCCAGTGGGAATGGTTGTTATTGGGACTTTAGCAAATACAGCAGTAGGTTCAGGAGAGCCAACGATATGCATACTAATCACAATGTACCTGTCTTCAGTTATGTTTATATTTTAATTAATTATTTTTAGATTTGCCCCCTAATATGCTAATCTCATGTATTATCTTCTAAAACAACACAAGCATTCTACTGTGCCTATGGTCATGAGCCAGGCTTGCTTACAGAACAACTAGGTTGTAAGTTTGGAACTAAAAGATAATGTTAATACAATCATCGGCAGAATAAACACATGTTCACCGGCGTTATAACAATGGCTTATCCTGAATAAGCACCTTCTTCTCCATTCCAGGCCATATTTAACTTGCTAACAAAAATACCAGTCTTTTATTGGACACTGGATTGAGATACCAGACAGCAACTTGATGCCTTGCAAAAAGCAGCCGCGTAAACAAGAAAGAAGCCATGGCTGTGTGTGTTCAGAAACAATGAAATAGGTGCTAATAGTTCACTCACTTCCACTTTAGCCTAGAAATGTATTTAGCTGTTTTACAAACACACAACAATGTTTGTTTTAAGGCCCTAAAACATGCCTATATATGGTTAAGTATATAGTGGTTATATATGGTTAGATAAAAGGAACCAAGACACTCATTAGCAAGGGACGTAGATTAAAACTAATGGTCATCCAGGGCAGAATGCTGTAAGGGTAAGGATGGGTGTACTCAGGTGCTAACACTGGTGAGCTATTTCAAGAGCTGATGTTTGCACTGCCGTTCAGTTTTAGTCTAGACAATGTATTGCTATGAAGCCAGGGCTGCTTTTGAATACACCATCCTCCTGCCTCAGCCTCCCTTGGATGGGATGATGGGCAATAATAGACATCTGGCTACTTTCATTGACTTGTTTTGAATGAATAGTCTTGGCGAATAAAAAAGAAATCGAGTTGAAACTAATGAAAGAAGTCTTTGTACATGAACTTCACAAACTCCACTCTACTTCATATAATCACTGCTGTTTTGCACCCCTAAGAGTGTTTTTGAAGTTTTCAGTGCAGTTAATTGAAACCCTACTAGATGCAAATCAAAAGTTTCAGCCTTAATTGAGATATTTTGAAAATTGAACCCATTGCTTCAGGCAGGTGCTACATGAGATTCCATTAATATAGGTAATTAACATTAGCCTCTGCTTTAATTAACATGCACACTTTAATTAGCAAAGCATTAACCAACATTAAAAAATCTGATCTTCATGCATCACAAAAAACTGCAAAGTTATGACTAGTATGTTATTTTTCTCCAAGGTTGTAAATCACAAAATAGCAATTCCTTTTAGAGAACACACCAAATTTAAAATATTAAACAGGATGAGATATAGGAGTAAAAACTATCACTATGAAAAGGGATGTTCTTTAGAAAATATAGAGCCCGTGATTTCCATATTTTAAGCATGAATAGCATCATAATCTTCCAGCGATCTTTTGGCACGCAGAGGACACTGAATGGGAAGTTCCCACAGACTGGCATCGTCTTTATATGCAATGGACAAATGGCTGCGCTCCCTGACATAGCAGAACCATCTACTTCTTCAGCTTGTCTGATCCTTCCCAGGAACAAAACAGAGCAGCAGCAGGGAATGATATTTAACAAGGAAGAGCTTCTCACTAGCAGAGACTTTATTTTTAAAACAATCAATGCTGCCTGTTTTCAAATGGCCAATTACTGTCACCCCACTTATCATATGTACCGGACAACAAATAATCACGAAGCATATAACTCTTATTAATACAAAATTAACTGTTGTGTTATTTCCTTACAATGATCATTTGGACGTGCTGAATTTTAAGTTGTGTTCAGTGACCATCAGTATCCTTTTATCATTGCCTTAAAGAACACTGTTTCACCGTTGTATCCAATATTGTAGAAATCACACCCGTATAGCACACCATGATATCCCTTTGTCTCAAGTTATGCTAAAGTAATAGCAAAAAGAACAGCAGTGCTTTCAAGCACACGTTTGCAGGAAAATCAATCCTACCCAGGTTAGGCTCTGAGCAAACGGTTCAGGATGTTGGGAGGACAACTCAGCTGACTGTACTTGCCTAATGTGTAGGAGGTCTTCGGGGAGCGAGAGAATATCACACAAAATTAAGACAACTAAGTCTCTGAAAGTCTCTTCTGTCTATAAAACGGTATTCGAGGCGCAGAGAAGTGTGAGAGACTACACAAAGAAAGTAAAAGAGCCCTGAGTTTTGTGAGCAGACATTCAAGTCTCAACAGAAAGTATCAGAAAGCAAGGCTTACATGGATCGGATTGCATCATAGTAGGGATGGGAGAGAAAAAGCTGGGATGTGCACTCGGATGCCAAGGCTCATTTGTTCCTTTAAGTTATTGATAACTTGCAATTATTGCTTGTTTCCAGAGACTCCAAGGATGGTTGGCTGCTCTCCTGTTCCCTAACACTGGCCACTTTGCTACAGCCACCACAGGGTCCACCTTTATCCTTCATAAGCATCACACAGTGTGGTCTCATTCCCCTACCTAGACAATAAAGGGAGGATGGAGAAAAGGGGCCTTTCCCCAATCACTTTTTTCCTCTTCTTTTTTCTCTTCTTTCCTTTATTCCTTATTGGAGCATGAATCTTAAAAGTCTTATTAATAAAATCAAACCCGAGGCCAGTTATTGGGGTGAATACTGGAAGGTCAGAGAGACAGAACAAGCCACAGCTATCTCACCTCACCAGTTCCTCAGCTGGTCCTGTTTCCTCAGACTGAAAGACTCTGGGTCCTCATCCAGAATGAATCCCAGCTGAACTGTTGCTTAAAAGCCTGAAAGCTTAACCAGCCAAATGCTTAACCAGCCACATGCTTAACCAGCCAAATGCTTCTAGTTTCTTGTCCTCACGCCTTATGTACCTTTCTGCTTTCTACCACCATTCCCTGGGATTAAAGGTTCGCTTTCTGAGATTAAAGGTGTGAGTCACCATGCTTGGCTGTATCCTTGAACATATGGATTTCTTCCTCTGGAATGCTAGGATTAAAGGCGTGTGCTGCCTAACCGTTATGTTTAATGTTGTGGTTGTTCTGTCTCTGACCCCAGATAAGTTTATTAGTGTGCACAATATTTCGGGGAACACAATACCACCGCACCTTATATTTTATTTATTTATTTATTTATTTATTTATTTATTTATTTATTTATTTATTTATTTAGTTAGTTAGTTAGTTAGTTAGCACACCAGGCAAGCACTGTACCAGTGAACTACATTCTAGCTTTCCTCTAAAATCTTATCTTCTATTGCTTTTCACATAATTCCATCTCCCATCAATTTGTCTATGCCCTGTTGCCTCCAGATATGAGAATTTCTTAGCATGAGCCTTTGTAAGCAACACTTCTGTTGCTGGAGAGCTTCTCTCCAGGTTCCCCAAGCCCCGCAGTCCCACAATCTACTTATAAAATAATCACTCAGACGCTTGAATCACTTATAAACTGTATGGCCGTGGCAGGCTTCTTGTTAACTGTTCTTATATCTTAAATTAACCCATTTTTATAAATCTATACCTTGCCACGTGGCTGGTGGCTTACCGGCTTCTTTACATGCTCTTCTCCTGGCCGTGGCTGCAGTGTCTCTCCCTCCTTCTTCCTGTTTCCCCAATTCTCCTCTCTCTTTGTCCCGCCTATACTTCCTGCCTGGTCACTGGCCATCAGTGTTTTATTTACATAGAGTAATATCCACAGCACACTTCTATGTGAAATACCTTTGCTTATGTGTTCTTATACTTGGATGAAACCAGAAGTCCTCAGTTCCCATTCTTATGTCTGTATTTCTGACTGTATCACTGACAGTCAGAAATACAGTATCCTGGTAGAGATACACACACTCCGATGTGTGAATTGTAGCCTCCCAAGAAATCTTGAGTTCCTTAAGGTCAAGGTATCTCTTCAAGTGTTTGGGCTCCCACTTCATATGCCATAGTTACTTGAAACCTTGATGTTGGCATTTCAACTGTTCTTAATCTGCTACATTTTCATTTTTTCCTGTTTGTTAGTATGTTAGTTTAATAATTTTCTCATTAAAATATTTTACCAAGCAAAATTATGTTAAATTATACTGAAGTTGCAAATCTCATACACATTATTTTGTAAGTGTGTATGAATCCTTCTGAGTTGTCTATTGTATTCTTTATATCTTGTTTTAAAATAGCTGCTTTGTAAAGATTACAATTCCATGTGAGGTATGGTTATAAAAACTTAAGGTGGTATATCTTTCTAATCCACAGGCTTGTGCATTTTGTTTTACTTAACTGGTTTGTTACATTTGTGGTTGGGGTCTCAATTCACTCACTCACAGAGGAAAACATTCTCATTTTAACCAGTGCCCTTGCATTCCATGACAGAACATCCTCTAAGGCAGCCCTTTGGGTAAGAGAAACGCACCGTGCATCAGTGTCAGGACAGTAGCCTGAGACTGGCAGGGATGCAGTTTCAGAGATGTGGGGATGTGGGAATGCAGGGATGCAGGGATGCAGGGATGCAGGCTTCAGAGTCCAGCTCTTGTGAAACCAGAGTATGTAATAGCTTCAAAAAGCTCCCCTAGCCAGTTGCAAATGACATACCAATATTAAATTGAGCATGACATTTTTTGAGAGAGGAAATTACACAGCAGATATATGGCTGCTAAAAATTATGGGCGTTTTATAGGGCAAAGGCTCATTTTTAATAAAGAACTGAAATAATGACTTTAAGTTTGAGCAATTAGTAAGAGTTTAAGGTACAATGGTTTCAAATTAGACTTAGGCACACAGCAGAAGAGCTCAAATGGGTCTCTGGTTTGCCACTGTGAGTCTGCACCGGTTTTATTGGAAGGGACCTAAAATTTCCACTCATACATAAACGTGAAATAACAGAATTCAATTAGTATGTTTTTGTCTTGACTATATCAATTCATGGCCATAAATAAAAATGAGGCAGCATTTTGTTTCCTCTATGTTCCCTAAGATATAAGCCATTCAAAGCAAAAGAGCAGCTACAGACCTGTCACTTACCATTAACTTCATTGTCTTCTTCAAGGTAAAGATCACTATCCTTATAGACCAGGGACGAGGAAATTGGCACACAACCCTTTCTTATTGATCAATAAAAGAAACAGGAAAAAGATAACCAAACATGGTAACTAAACTGTCAATGGGAGAATACTTATATTGAGGCCTAACATGGATCAGTTAACAGGATAACTCTTTCACGTTTTAATGAGTGATATGCAAAGCTGAATGAGAGTAAATCAATATTGGATTAAAAGTTTTAGGGATGAGCATTTAGAAAGAGGAATGTGAAGAAAATAAGAAAGGAAGAGAACGGTGAAAAGTTCAGAGGACAGGGGTGAATTGCAGTTTCGGCAGAGAGTGGCCTTCTGTGCTGGAAACAGAGCTTCCTTTGCTGGCAGGAGTGCCAGTGTCTTTAGGAGAAATGCAGACGTCTCTGATCTGATACAATAGAGCTGAATGTAACTCGAGGACTTTCCTCTTAAGGAATTTTGTGTGCTTTTGTAAAAAGCAGAAGACAAAAGAATGCTTCACAAAATAACCCAGTTCCTGGATATTGTGGGTTTCCAAGAGAAGGAAAGAAAACCAGGTGAGAGGGAGGTGGGAAGCAGAAGACCTGGGCTGGGGGACACAAAGCATGCTTCAGAAGGTCTGACCCAGGGAGACCCAGCAACACTTGGTAGCCACTGCTTCCCACTGGGACATGAGGAGAGAATAGTTAAAATCATTTGGGCCTCTGTTGCTGAGGAACCAGGCACATCCCATCAGGACAATGATGGGAAAGTGAAAAGGAGAAATATAAGCTTAGTTGTTATTACCTATGTTTACCCAGCATGTAAAGCTAGGTGTCAACAGCACAAAAACAAAACAAACAAACAAACAAACAAAACCCCTGGGAATCTTCTATGCAGAGTCAATGGAGATGGAACTAAAACATATAGAACAGATTTCTAAAGGAAGATGTATGTATACAAAGAGCAGAACTTCTAGATCCCAGGCCAAAGGGAGACAAAGAAGCACTCAGTTAAAAAAAAATCTATAAAGTGAAAGAACTGAAAGAGAACTACCATGATTTGCTGTGTATAACCTCCATGGGAAGTGTGTCTTCTACAGTCCACAGTGATACAACTGATCTCAGTGTAGTTTGAATGATGGTGTCCCACCCTAATCTGGGTTGAAACTTAACCCCAATGCAACAGAAGTAAAGCCTTTGGTAGTCTACTTACTGGTCTCGAGGACTCAGCATCCTCCTAGGAGGACTCAAGGTTGAAGGATGTGCACTCTTACTCCCCCATCCCTTCCACCTGTAAGGGGAATGTTCATCCTTCAGAGGGTCCAGCAGCAAGGTGCTATTCTAAAAATGGAGAACGAGCCTCCTGAGTCAGCCAACCTGCTGGTGCCTTATCTTAGACATCTCAACCTCTATGAGAAGTAAATAGCTGCTCTCTATAAATCACTGTCTCAGGTCCTCTGATATGCCAGTACAAATGAACTAAAGCATGCCCGTGTGGTATAGAGCAGGCTGTCTGAAACAATAAGAAGACCCCTCAACTTCCATGATGACAGTGCCATTCCAAAACATTTGGAAGTGGGAGAAAAATTAAGCCCACAGTGTTTGGATGCCTGTGACATCTGCAATGAGCATGGAAGCCTTGTTTTAGAAGGAAAGAGGCTGTGGGGAGATGGGTAGGGTAGGCACTGAATAACACTTAAGTAGAAGGCACTAGACACCCAAGGTAGAGCAACTGCAATATAGGACAAAGGGCAAAGAGGGGCTGTTGGACAAATTCCTATGGCAGATCAGTACCAAAAGCACCTATGCACCAAAGCCAATCCTAGTGGCCTCGGTCACCCAAGAGAAGTTTGAAATCTAGGTATCATTGATAATTTTCTTCCTTTATATGTCTCATTGTATAACTTAAAACAAATTTTATTACCCTCCTTTGCAGTCACAGGATTACATTTATGAAAACATAAAAAAAAGAGAATTCTTCATACTATCTAACCCAATTTTCCTAGTAAGTTTTGATATTTTTTTCAAAGTATTAGAAACCTATTCACCGTCTTGGTAAGTCTAAACAAGGATGAAATCTTACTCTGTCTGCCTTCATGGAGAAGCCGGGCTCAATTGACGCAGGTTTGAGCTGATAATTGATTCACTTTTATTTTGAAGCCAACGTATGTTTTTGTAAACTAATTGTGTCTAGAATTTATGAATCATGATGAGTTACTCGAATGTCTTTCAACAGTACATAAGGATGTGTTAATATCCATGCAGAGTCTACGAAGCGCCGAGTACACGGGATGCACACATTGGCACTTCATGTGACCCTAGCACACAGTAAGTGCCATGTAAGGAAGAAAACAAGAGTCCAACTAGGTTATCTGTTTTTTATCTCTAAAATTTGTTGCTAGTTCAATCTACAAAGGTGCAATAAATCTGTAATCTATAGATAATGAATTCAACATCTATGCTGAGAAGAAACAGGGGCCCTCACAAGGCTCTGTTTGCAAAGTGAGCTACAGAAAGTGTGAACAATGTGTAGAAGGAGCTTTGCAACGTACCTTCAGTGCTAGCTCTTCATTGGTTAAACTGGCTTAAAGGCAGCTACCAAACTAACCTGCGGCCAGATGCTTTTAATTCTTTATATGATTCTAATGAGATTGGGGTCACCTTAAAAAGGGAACTACATATAATCAACCATAACTTATTTAAAGTGATTTATTTATTTTTGTGGATTTGTTCTATGTTTGCACGCCAAAACTGACAGTTTATTGATTGGTATTTATAAAAATGAAGAAATTATTTATAAGATTTGTAGTAAGGGAAGCATCCCTATACATTTGCAAATGATGAACACAAAATAAAAACATAGCAAAATATATTGCAATCTTTCAGTTCATGCCTTAGAAACATAAAGAAATTTCTAGAAATTTAATGAAATCTTAGCAACATAATTAAATGTAAAATAAGTTTTAGCATGCATTTCTCTTGCCAATTGTCATCCATAATAGAAAAGTGGTAGGGAATAGGTTAAAGCGTCTAAAAGGATTTTAACCTTAAATTTGACAGAAGTTAAATGGCTCTGACATCGGGCTCCCCTGCTTTATTCCAACTAGTAATCCACCCTCAAAAGTTCCTGTCAGGTAAATGACCTTGTATTTCATTAACTGATAATTAAATGGATTTATTCCACTAACGGTTTTAATTAAAATGCTAGAAATATTGATTACCCCTCTCATCCTTATTCCCCCAGATGAAAAAAAGGTTTTAGGAATGTTTATTTAGAGAAGACAGAGAATTAAATTAGATTGAATCTCTATGAGACCCGAAGACTGGTTCTTTCATTTCTGCTGCTCAAGCAGAAAAAGGTTTCAATTTTTTGATGTTTGATTAATTATTTTGAAATCCATTTATGCTTACCTTGGTGTTTAATTAAAAATGTCATTTTTAGCATAATTAAATTGGCTATCTGTGGAAGACTAACTTCAAACTTATATTTTAAAAATTTGATGCCTTTTTTTTTTTTGGTAAAAGAAACTTTTTAGTTATTTGCTTTCTCAGTGACAGTGCCACCTCATGAATGAAAAAGTAGGAGAGCTGGAGCCGCCTAAGATTTCCTACCTTTGAACATTAGGCCACATTTGCTTATGAGTTCTAAGTCTGTCTGCCTGGCTCTTAAACCATGTGTGATTCATCCATTCTGTCAAATACAGGGTCTGCTCTTCTGAGTGTGCAGAGCTCCATGGTGCCTATACCAAAAAAAAAAAAAAAAAAAGCGTAGCTCAGAACTGTCCTGAGCACACCTGGATGCTTCCCACAGCACCGGTTCAAGCGAGTTAAGATACAGTTGGTACTTCCAGGTCTGTCGCATCCAGGCAACGGGCAACCGTTCTCACTAAATATCAGCCCTGATTATGACAGAGAATGAAGAGAGGTAATGACGGCTTACGATGCTCTCCAAAAGGATGCCCTTCCAAGTGGCTCACCAAAGAGGCAATTCTGAAAATGATCACCGTTACTATTTTTTAAGTAGTTTGGAGTTACTGAGTTCCTCATAAATGAGGTACAACTTGAGAGGCAAGTAACTGAGATCAAATCTCACACAAGAGATACTTGGTTGTCATTTCAAAATTCAAACCACTAGACTTCAACATATTTTTTTCTAAAATGTCCATTTTAAAAATAATTCTTCCTGAATCCCCCTTTAGCAAAGTCTGGAACACAATAGTGTGGACTCACTGAAGTTCCAGAAATGGCAATGTGTATAAATCTCACGACTGTGACTCCTGGACCTCAGTACCCCACAGAGGCCATTCACATTCTTTTAAACGGAAAAGTGGGAAATGCTAATCTGAAGATTCTGCAAAACTCCTATTAAGGTCCAATTCCATACATTACAATTTGTCTTCTTCATAGCCTAAATGTCTTGTAGGGTCATTCACGTACTCCTTCATGTGATGCTGAAAGGTGCAGTGACATAAAAACCTGATTTCGAATTACTCAGTTAATTTCAGCAAGGGTTCTAAAGATGGTTTTGCTTAAAAAACCAAAGCGTATTTCACAGAACTTTGCATGCCAGTATTGCCGTGGTGCAATGGTCCATGAATAATCAACATCTCATTTTCTATTACTAAAGATAGTTGAGCTTTCAGTATCTATCTCGTGTGAGGCCAGTGTTCTTAATTAACATTTGTGAGTCTAGTCTCAATATTGTGAATTTATTCAAGGATGTGCAACTTTTTCCCATCTTTGTTATCAGAAGGAAATCCTGACTGAAGGTTGCATCAGGAAGCTGAATTAAAAGCTGAGTATGTTACTAAAGACCACTTAGTCTTCCTGTAAAGGATGAGGGTGAAAGAACGGGATATTTTTGTTGTCTGAAAAGGAAAAAAAAAAAGACTACAAAAAAATTAAGCAAACAGCATTCTAGGTCTGCATGTTTCTTACCAGTAAAAGGATATGTACATACAATGGTATACCTTAGTTCTCTCATCTACCAAATGGGAACAAAACCCAGGAAGAAGGTGGCACTGTTCTAAAAATACTGGTGTCAATGGTCTTGAAGACCATTTGCAAAATGATAATTATATCAGAGGTTCAAATTTGCATAGAACAAACCTTACCCATAGATAAGGAAGGTTAGCCTGGACAATCACACTTGAAAAATGCCACACTTCATTTACATCATAACCCAAACAGGCTCTGTCCCATGTCTCCCATTTTTCTGGTATTTAAGCAACAACTACCTGTCAAAAGGCACTGATAGTGCTTTTACCATCGCATGCACGTATTTCCTTGACTATTGTTTCAAGGAAGAGCGGCATGGTGTGCTCTCAGATAAAGATGGAAATATTTCCAAGGCACCAATATAGCTCTAGTGCTTTTCCTATGAACTTTAAGAAAGTAGCTAAGATGAATAACTTCATTTTTAATACTGATGTGTGACATATTTTAACCTGTCTACATACAAAAGTGTGCTGTGAGCAATTGCAACTTTCTTCGAGCATGCCATGAATCACTGTGTGCACCCCCTTCCCCTTTTCTCATGCACCATTGCAACTACCTTACCTTCAGCGCTTCTGCTAGATTTCAATGAAGATGGTACCAGAGGGCACACATTAGAATTTTATATCAGTTCAAGAAGGGGAGAAAAGAAAGACATATGAAGCCAGAATGACATTCATGGAAGGTTCCCTAGGGAAGATAACACATGTTTTTGTCTCTCACCTGCTAGGCACGCTGAATCAGTGCGATGATAAGCTAATTTATGAAATATATTTCATTGAAACATGGACATCTTTACTGTTGCGAGTTCAGCCATTAGAATTTCAGAAATAACAGCAGCCTAATTTTTAAAACATAGGAGACATGGATTTTCTAATATAAGGCTTGTGATAGATTGTAGATGAAGCTTCAGATTTCCAAGTAAAATAATTGCTACATGTAGTTACTTAGCCTAGACTCATAATCTTTCTACCTTCCAAAAGTTCTCATAACAATGTTGAATACCAGTATTTTTCATTCCAGGGTTAAAGTGTTTGGGTTTTGGCAAATCCAAACATATATAAATAGATCTCAGGTGTTATTACATGCCATCGATGGACAACAGCCATTACGTCTTAACTGACCCTTCACAGCTCTATATATAACTCGGTGGCCAAACTTGCTCTTCTGACCTGCTTTGTCAGTGTGCAGCCATCACACACTTTCCTTCAGAACTGCGACTTTAACAAAGCTACTGGGCAATTACAACCAGAACAGCGGGGCCCAGAGGGGACAGAAATGACTCCAGAGATATGTGGTCCAATGTTTCCAGGTGGGCACCATTAAAATACAATGCCATCATGGTAGCCTCTGAAGCCAATCCTGCTCATTAGCAACAGAGCAGATAGTTTTTCATATAATCAATGCCTTCTCCAAGGAATGACAAATTAAATGTGGATCAAATTAAAAGCATCTAAGCATAAAATTAGAGTCAAAATAAGCATTTTTCCATTAAAAAGTGGTATTCATCCTGGTGTGGTATTTTTTTTCAAAGACTCCTCCTTGCCTTACTCCGATCTTCCTGCCAGGTTCCCAAGAAATGTCTCCAGCCAGCCTCCCATCTACAGACACACTGAAGTCAACACAGCCCTGTCTGAGGCAGGGAAGCTTATCGAGGCAGTAGTGGGTTCCCCTGTCATCTATTATAGACACTGTCATCAAGAAATATGCAGGGTAAGAGGGGGCCAGTTGTAAAAGAGAGAGACTGTCTGTTTACCCACAAATATATTGGCAATCAGTAATGATGGGGAAGGAAATGTAGCAAACATTACTGATAGCTTAATGGCATTTAAATAAAATATTCAAGGTATAAAGTTTGCTCGGAGCTCCTTGTTCTTTTAAGTGAGCTCTTTTCAGGGTGAAATGCCTTTCTCTGATAAGTAAATAATTTGTACAAATAATTGCCCATTTAATAATTTCCAATATCTATTGTCCAATTTCCCTAAGCATAGAGTCAAATTTTAAGTAGACTCTAAGCTTTAAAATTAGCTCACTGTCAAAACTAAATACTTTTTTTTTCATTTGCTGGGTAGTAGCAGCATCCTAAGCTATGAACAGATAACACAAGACTTAGGTTTGTTACAAAAATAAGCCCATAACTGGGTGTGTCTGTTTTGTAAATCTGGGTTGCAACGATTTATTGATTTAGGTAAACATACCTGTCACCCTGTCAAAAGCCAAAGCATCCTGCCTGAAAGCTTTTCAGCACAAAAGAAACCTCTCAACAATAACAGAAGAGACTTTTATTGGGTAATCAGGTAGAGAACAATTTGGGGTGTTTAAGTGAGGTACAAGAACTAGGAATGATTAAAGAAGAGATCAAAAATAATTTCCAGGTGTAGTAAAACACAGGCATTTTAGTATGTGATAGTTGGTGATGAGGGAGAATAAAGAAAAAGAAACAGAGACAAGGAAAAATCAGGAAGCTAAAAATTTTTTTTCAATGTTGATCCCCCCAAATCTAGAGAACTAAGGCAAGTCAAAGCCCTGTTACAGAGACTTTCTTCCATTTTATAGCAAGCTAAGAGAAAATTCAAGTGCTTAAAACCTTTGTACTTCCTAGCCCAGCGGAACTCTCAGGAGCAGCCTAGAAACAACCCCCCCTGGGCAGTATTCACAAGGAGATCAAATGGCTGTCTCCAGAAACCAGCAGTATGTGAGAGTTTCTCTGCTCCAAGGTCACAGATATAACCTAGCCAGATTAGAAATCACTGACAGCTCTTTTCTCTGATGTTGCCCTGAGAACACTTGAGAGGATGGGGAAATGACCTTCACAGAGTCACTTCTCTGGACGTTATTAGGTAATTTTGGAGTGAGAACTTTCCATCTCTAATACTCCTTCACATGTTAAAGATCACCCCTAACTCCTCCTGGACATGAATGTGTGTGGACACAGGACTTTAGATGCCTCGCGTCACTGTGGCAAATAAAAGATCACCAAACTAAACAGACCATTTGACATCAAATGATCTGTGGGAAATGGTCTAAACCAGCAGCCATTTCATCCCCAGGGGTGTGCAGAGCAGTTTCCATAAGTCAGGATTATGTGCTCTGTATATATGTGTACACACATGAGCCTTGCAAGATTCATCAATATTTCAGTGTCTCGGGTGACTATGTCCATGAGGGAAAAAAGAAGGTGTGTGTGTGGGGCGGGGAGGGGGCGTCAAATAACTGCAGCCCTTATTATCAGTGTCTCAAGCCTATGGTGAGGTCATAACTAAAGATGAAGAACTACGCATTTTTAATTCCTATTTCAGATGGCTTTGCTCTGGGCAGAGAATCAAGACTAAGAACCAAGTGTATTGCAATTCAAATGTCCACTTACACGGAGGCCAGGTCTTTTTTATTTGTATATTTACTCCACAATGACATATAACTTACATAAGGAAAACCCGTGGTCCTTCTTTACTAGCCTCAGTGCTTGAGAGCATAGTTAAGAATCACAGAAGAATAAAAGCAGAAATTTAAAAGGTTATGACATAAAAGAATCCATGAATAAAATGAAGAAGAAATATAAAAAAAAAGAGAAAGGGGAAAATCAAGAAGAGAGGGAAGATGAGGAAAGGAGGAAGAGGAGGAAGAGGAGGAAGAGGAGGAAGAGGCAATGGTTGTCACTCAATGGCACAACATTCGCCTAGCTCAAAGCCCTGGCCTCCGAAGGAACAATTCCAGAAAAGAGTGATATCCATTCTGATGGACTCCTCCGTTAGGGACTGGAAGACGTCTAACATCTACTACGAGGATCCAATGGCAAGAGAGGTCCTTCTCAGAAACCCACAGCACCAGTCTTCCCTGCTCCACTTGCCCCCTAAGCATTACGTCGGAATGTGCAGATTTGTTCTAGCTGCCCCAATAAGTATTCATTCATCCTCTTAGATTGTCATGAAGACTTGCTTCATCCTAATGACGACATTCTAATACAATGTAGCACTTTAATTATATTGCCAATTTTCTCATCATGTAGTATTCCCTTGGCACAGTCTTAACAATGATGTACTTTACTGGTGCCTCATGTAGAAACTGCACAGAGCATGTGCACTTTTTAATAGGATTTATCCAAATAATGCTAATGGAGAGACACACATGTCAATCTTTGTAAAACAAAGTGAAATATATCTTTGCACATTCAAAATAAGGTTTACTGGAGGGTCATTTAAGGCTTACAAAGAATTCACTAATATCTGAAGCCATTCTAATCCTCTGAAGGTCATAGCATGTGGAATGTTTTTCAAATGCCCCCACGGTGGTGAGTGACTGGAATATACTATGTTCACACTGGTTGCTGCCCCCAGGTCTACTTAAAAACAAAATGCTTGATTTTAAGGGCATTTACCCCCACTTAAAAAAAAATCATCCTTGTGAAAGAAAACCCATGTACAGCTGCCAAGTATGTATAAGTTCAAAAGTTGTGCTATTGCCCGAAAGAGAGATGCAAGAAATTACATTAAAGTCTTAAACAGAAACAGAAGTTTTCAGACAATGCAGATCGGAATCTATTAGCGATAAAATTGTTTTGACAAACACGGTGGAAACACGATGCCGCTGGCTGCAGGGCTGCTATTGAGTGGAAGTGGGGAAGGAGAGCTGCTCTCCTGAAGGGGCATTGCTGAAGTGACTCCAAAGAAGCCCAAGCATTGCGGAATAATTTTTCACATTAATTATGTGCTCTTATCGGAGATGTATAACTAGCCAAGTATAACAGCAATAACAAGATAGCAGGGAAGCTATTTTACAGACAGGAAGAAGCAAATAAAATAATACTGATATGCTAGTTATTAGATTACTAGCCTTTTATCTTGTGAAATAGCTTCCCCGAACAAAAAGACTATATTAATCATTTCTGTTCCTCCAAGTAAATGATATCGCATTTCTGGAAAAATAATGTTAACAGACTCTTCCCTTAAAGATACCTTCATTTATTTGCTGATTTGCCATCTTTGAATCTCCAGCTATAAGAACATTTTCAAAGAAAATACTTAGCGTAAGAACACTGTTTTCTTTCTTTCTTCCTCCACATTAAATGCAAGCTCTGAAAAGTACGTTCTCCATTTTTCTTGCATGGAAACCTATGCCATTTAGCCCTTCTGGTATTGATAACTTTAACCCTTACCCTATACTTTATAATTTTATCAAGGAAGGAAACACCCACAAATTTGATCATTTGTTCCCTAATAACCTGCCCATTTCTCTACCTCCAAAGGAAGCTCTCCGTTGCTTCTGGCTATATGGAATACAGAGGCCTCATTGCAGTAGGCAGGTCTCTGTTATGCCCTTCCATAGCTGTCCTCTAGAAGCCCTCTTGTACTCTGAGAGCCAAGCTCAAAGCTGGAGTCCAGTAGACTTAGCGCAGTTCCTCCAATTTCCACTTAAAAGACACCGGCATAGCCTCCTTCTCTGTATCTGGAGTCCTAGCTCTCTGATTTTCTTTTTCATTATATATTATTGTACATTCCCCTTCTTCCATGTACATAATTGTTTTCTTTTGTTACAGTCCACTCTACCTTCTGTATACTAAGTTTAGCAAGTGTAATCAAATGCGTGAGTGAATACTCAGGACCAGAGCAGATGGAGATGAGAAAGGTTTTTCTTCATTAGTTCCCAAATCTTTTCAGCAAATAAGAACACAAGGACTTTCCAAGGAATGGAGACAATTATCTGTTTCTTTTGCATTAAAAATAGCATGTACTGTGCACCATGACAAGATCTGGTGAGTCATGGAGTCGTCAACCCAATGGCAGTGTTTCTCATAACACGGCACCAAAGGCCGTCACAGGAAAATCCCAGCAGCCAATGACTCCTTACTACTTCGGACTTCAAGCTTTTGTGTCTACAGGTTTGTTTACACACTTTTAATGGGCAGACTTTTGTTTGTACACGTATGTAACAGACCCCAGAATCTACAACACAGCCCTTGGAAGTAGAATTTCTAAGCCATGTTTATTGAAATTGCAGGAGGTTTAGAATATTGGCTTCCTTGAGGGACAGTAGAATATTCAAATATGCTACCAAAGGAAGCATCAATCAATCAAATGTTATCTGTTAAGGATAATATGAGCAGAGACAAGAACAGGATGGTAAATTCACTGTGTAAGATGTACTGAATAGTTAGTTGGTTTACTACATCACTGGCACACATTTGTAAAAAGAAAATGAAAATAATAAAAATAAAGAACACATGTTTTTTGCAAATGTTATGAATTGTTACAAAAGACTTTATTTTCTTCTCATCTCCTTAGATATGCTGTGGAGAGAATAAGGAAGACAGGCAAGGAGAAAATCTGAAGACCATGGATCCCAAAAAGGGGGCAAGAGAACTCAGTCCTCTCTAGGGCCCAAAGCAAAGCTCTGGAGTGATTTTAAAATGTCTTTAAAATGATTTAATATAGTGAGTTGAGATACATTACATTAGATATAATTAGACCTAGACAGGAAAGGTGGTTCTGGGAAGCTAATGAAATATCATTAAGGTTGAATACAAGATTGTTGATTAGGATAACGCTAATCCTGATTAGGATAAACAAGATAGCAGCTAGAGATCTTATTTTTCTTCTTATTTATTTATTTCATGACTGAAGAAGATGTGTGCTACCTTGCCTTTAGAGGAAAGAAAAATGTACATTCTGTTAAAATAGTTTATCATCATAATGTTTTTTACCATAGTTTTTGAAAGGCATTTGCCTTGAGAAATATATCTATTAGAGTAAAGGCTATGAACAGAAATTGAATTGGCTTGTTTTGGCCTTCACAGTAATGTAGAATTGTAAGGGCCCAACTGTCTGGGTGCTCCCCCCTTCCTTCTCCCAGATTGTCCCACACTGATGTCCTCCTTGCCCTCTGCTTCAGCACAAAGGTCTTTCTCTGGTTTTAAAACCACCAGCCAGTGCTGCCCCACCATGGAAAGAATCTTAGTCCTACTTCAAGCCCCACTCTATGTATGGAAAACCTAGTCCTTGCCTGGTGTTCTGTCTTGCTCCTGTGGGTAATTCTCGCCAGTTTCTCTGAGTAAATCAATTCAAGCACAGCTTTTACACTCTGGACTTCTCCCTTGAATCTTTCACGGGTGCAATTTTATCTTACTTGTGACATTATTTGATTATGGGCCTTTGGGTGGACAAACTGTGTCTATGTTTGCTCACAATTACTTCCCTCAAAGGCATAGTATATGGTTTGTAGCATATAAAAGGTACTCAGTAAACATTTATCAGCTTAAGGAGTGGACGAACAAATAAATACTGCAATGACTTTCACGATTTGATTGGAATGGTTGGTGCTGTTCAGATGTGATCATTAGTTCTAGTCTTGAGAGAGATGGAGATGGCTACAACATCCTCTCCATAAATAAGTTGACATATACATGAAAACTCCAACAGTAATGTGTCCTTTCTTTAAGTACATATATCAACAATAAACTACAAATTCTAAATTCAGATGCACTCATAAAGGAACAGCTCAGTTCTGTTTCTGGATCACCTATGGTTCCTCTAACCATCATCAAGGCCTATTTGTAAGTTATTAAGAAATCATAACAATAAAATTAACCATTGGCCAGCAAAAGCACATACTGAGGGAAACAAACAGAAGTATATCCTAGTGTACAAAGTCAACTAGATTTTGAAATTTAGGGAGTGTTACTGAAATACTGGAACCAGAGGTCCCCATAAGTTTATACGTAAGTTTATAAAACATACTATATTTGTTCATTGCTTGTTCCTCTATATCTTCACATGGTTACATTTCTTCTCTGATTTTAGCCCATTTTCCTCTGCCATTATAGCTATAACAACACGTATTTTCATCTATTTATTTATAACAATATTAGGAATATAAAACAAGTTCTGTTCATTATGTACCCCACTAATGACTAAAAAAAAAAAAAAAAAAAAAAGCTTTGTTAGTTCAAAGTGTGGTGTGTTTTAAAGGAAAGGGAAGAGGAAACCAAGTAAGAGAGAAAGTAGAAATAAAAACGAGAAACAGGTGCAAATGAGATCTGCTTATTTATGATCCATCTGGTCTAGAGCGGGCCATTCTATGATTTACAGTGCTCACTTCTCAAAAACAATTCTTTAAGGCTTCATCTCTGTCTGTCTCCCCATCTCCATCTCTCTCTAACCCCCCTCTTTCTCTGCCCCCTTTCTTCCTCCCTCTCTTCCTCCTCCTCTAATCTGACTGAAATCTAAAAATACACCATGAAATGGACAACATGATAGATGTAAGAAATAAAGAGTTGACCATAGCGCCCACTAGACCACAGACAGTTGGTGCACCCCAGTGTCCCAGGATGTCTGGGGCCAGCTTTACCATGCTGCTCCTTGTTGTTCCTTATTGCTACTCTGTAGACAGACCCCTGGCCTGGCACTGTATTCTCGCTGTAGCACTGCTTCAGAAAATCTTCCCATCAATATCCCCACCAGCAATTCACACATACATACATACATACATACACACACACACACACACACACACACACACACAGAGAGAGAGAGAGAGAGAGAGAGAGAGAGAGAGAGAGAGAGAGAGAGAGAGAGAGAGAGAAACCATCATGTATGGAGGAGAGTCACTGTGATTCTATTGCCTCTTCCTGCTAATCTGGAACCTGTGTGGCTTGTTGCTCCTGGAGATTCCCCCTCATTAGTTGACAGCTAAGACACTTGGCTCATAATCATCGTTTCTCCCACTCCCCACCCATCCCCATTCTGCTTTAGATAATTCTGAGGCACTCTCCACACGTGGTTGACTCTCCACACTCCAACTACTTAACTTCTTTGATTTTAGTGGGTTCTACCATTTTGTAACCCAGATTCTATCTAGTCTTGCCATAGCTAGGATGTGAATGTAAACACCTGTGGTCCACTCCAGGACCACAAATTGATAGTGACTTTCCGAGTGTTTGTGTTCTCTCTTTCCTCTCCTCCTCCCCTCTCTCCCTCCACCCCCAGTCTCTTCTAATTTTCAGTGCATTTATTCTTTCTACATATATTGTCAGTAATTCTGCTTCCTTCCCACATACCAGTTCTCTATTCTGCTTGAGTACTTTTTCCAACTGAGATGCCAGGGTTCAGAATACCAATAACCTCCTTGAACTACTTCCAAACTTTGGACTCTACTAGGTGGTGCTAAATATCCCAAAAGAAAACAGAAGTAAAGTGACCAAAAGGCACTTTAACCGAGTATCTCCTTCTGGCTGTGATCTTATTCTCTTCTTTCCTCCACGGTCAGAGAGCTTGCAAAGGCGGTTTATCTTTTCTACAGTCCTTCACCTGAATTTGGTTCTTCAGTCCACACAGCATGGTCCTGTCCTTCAGAACCCATCCGTAACTGCCTATTCCAGAACAGACCACTTCTAAGCCACTTCCTGTTTGAGCTGCCTATGCACCGCCCTTGTTCCCATCAGTTACCAGCGGTTACTGACACATTAGGACAGATGTGCCAGGGATCACCTACCTTAGGTAAGTGCCACAGTTCCATGGAGCAGATCATGTTATTATCCCCACTTACGGAGCTATCTTCTCCTCTATTCCCACTGCCAGGGGATGGGGTTCCCCGTCTTAGTTTTCTATGGCTGGGTTTTGTGCTGACCATATGTCTCCTCTCCATGACCAGAGACCTTCTAACTAACACAGGTGGTCATGTTCTCTTTACCTTCCTACAGAGGTGCCCATTAGCCATCAGACTAAAGCTGGGTGATCACACTCATCCCCAATCTGCTCACAGTCTGCTCCTTTCTCGCCTCCTGGCCTCTTCTTAGGCCACTTTCTCCTTTCTCTAGACTTTAGCACAATCACTTGTTCCTATTGAGAGTTTCACCCTGTGGACAACATCTAAAGTATGCTTTCAGTGTACTGTTTTAATTCAGTCTTCAAAACTCAGTTGCATCCCAGGCCGGCCAGAAATCTATCATGATCCCTCGTAGGGACACCCTCTTCCACCGCTGTGACTCCTAACGTTGAAATCCCAGCCCTGAGTCCCATGTGCACTCGTGAAGGGCTAACAGGACTGATACTTTCTTCATCCACTCTGACTGGCCGGAGCCACCCACGACACTTGTCAACATATCTGAATGCAAATATTTACTTCTCAATCCCTTCCTAGTTCTGTCCTGATCTTAACTCACACACCCAAAGAATGTTTTCAAAGTCTTCCTTACACCTAAGGAAACTTTACTGCATCATCGTTCAAGTATAGCAGCTTAGGTTCTGATAAGCTAACATTCCTAATGAGCTTTGTGTCCACGAGTATAGAATAATACAGGTACCATTTGTTTGTTTGTTTGTTTGTTTGTTTGTTGATGGGCAAGTTGTTTGACTCCCAGGAATTCTGTTATATATGTTAAGTGTTCCTGCCATGTACCACTTGCTGCTTTTCAAAGTCTGTTTGTTTTAAAGATATAGAGATTTTTTTCTAATAGACATTGACACTCTTATTTCAAATAACTTAAAATGTAAGTGCTAAACGTTGCTGGGCAGAATATGAAGTCCTTACAAAAACCGGTCTCTACACAATTCAGAAGGAAAAGCACTGTCTGTGTGATTTGTACGTAAATCAGTGAGCTTAATACGGATTTCAGGTCTCCAGAGAACCGTCTAACATAAAGCAATGTGTAAACTGTATGGTGCTGCATTGTTCTCACAAAAGCTAATAAGCATGGCTTAGTAACACTCCATTCTTTAAAAATCATCCTTCTGCTATTGTTTGGCTTAGCATATGTATTCCTACAAGTATCACCTATAACACAAACCTTCTAAAATTAGCCATTATACTCAATAGTTAATTTTTTACCATCTTCCCTTGTGTTTAGAAAAATATGCCCATCGAACATTGTAACTTTTCAATAAAAATGTTTGACATTCTTTCCCACCATTTATAATAGCAATACCAATAACATATACCTTGTCTATTTTTACTAGTGCTATTCAATATGATTTTGTTCTAATTCATTCATCTAATCTAGCTACAACCTAACTCTCAGCTCCAGGGAGACTTCCAAGGCCAGAGATAAATTAATAATGCTCTGTTCAGGGTAGTGCTTTCTGAAATTACTTTCAATTTAATAATTACAGGTGGACTGGTGATGTGTGTGTTTGTGTCATTTGAAGTTTTTTTTTAATTTTTAGTAAATGATACAAATTCAAATAGACAGTAAGACAACCATATAGAAAGAACCCTAGTTATTTATTTTGCACGTAATTCATATATACCTTAGTGCCTGAAGCAAGCATTTTTACTTTGACCATGACTTATACAGCGAGCTTCCCATAATTCCCTGCTCCTCACAGTTGCACAGAATTAGCAAGCTGATCTCCCATGCCCCCCATCCTCACTAAAATAAATTGACTCCCAGAGATTCCAGGAAAGGCTATAACTTCATTTTCCAGTCTGAAAACAATTAATAAAGTACTCAGCAGCGAGTCTCAAATAATACAAGGCAACTTGACCTTGGCAGAATGCACACTTCATTTAACTAGGAATGATATTCCCTTTTGAGTTTCTCCTGATTAAAGTCAGCAATACTGTGATCATCCAAGCCTTATGCTGAAAACTAAACCCACTACCTGGGCCTCACTTCTTCACCTTCTAAATGACTCAGGTTTGGGGTGCATTTACAAAGAAAACCAGGAGCTCCAGGGCTGCCGTAGTCGTTATGAGCACTTAGTGTTCTCGCACAATACCTGGGTTTGCTTCCCAACATCAAGCAGCTCACAACTCCCTCTAACTCCAGTTCCAGGGCATCCAACACCTTCTAGTCTTTGCAGGTACCTGCACACATGCAGTACATATAAACTCATGCAGATACACATATATACACATAAATAATCAATCAATAAGAAAATTAGATGACAGGTAACCATTTCCAGAATGGTATATAACTAATATTCTTTTTAAATCATGTTCATTTTTATACAACAAAAATTTTATCTCCACAAATTAGTAACTACAACAGGGAAATTACAGTCTGTCAATGAGATTGGAAGCTATAATATCATTCGCCTATAGAAAAACATAGAGCATGTTCAATCCACTGTTCATTTTCTCAAAGACTGGAACAAGTGCCTAGTTCATAAAAAGCAAAAATGAACTTTTTTTTTAACTTAGGAGAAGACATAATAGAATAAGTGGGCTTTGAACTCAGCTTGAGGTTTAGTTAAAACCGAGATGAATCAGAAGGATACAAACATTTAAGACGTAGTCAACAACGTAAGACCAGCTAACACTGAGCATTTGCTATGAAACGGACAGACATTCCCATGCCCAGTGTTAGTGAATGGCACAGCCCTCTAAACTGGGCTGTGAACTCATTATCCCCACTTTGCTCATAAGGAAATCAAAGCTAAAACCACTTGAGTTGTCCAAGTTGACTCAGCCAAGTCTATGCTAAATCCAGACTTTTGTGGCTGCTTGAACCTAGAAGCTACTTTTAACCACTACAATTCACTGGCCAAGATGTTCTTTTAGAGTCTGTAGGACAGGGAGAAAACTCACCCAACTATGGATAGAGGCTGAGTAGGACATACAGACATATAAGTTAGAGCACTGATTGCATTGGAAAGACAGAATTTTCAAAATTGAACTAAGGAGCCATGGAAGATTTATGAGCAAGTCAAAAGTGGCTTGTTAAGTTTAGACAAACACTTCTTAAGCTTTTGGCGACAGTACTTGGTGAGTTTAGCTTCAGTAACAAAGAAAAGCAATTTTTTTTTTTTTATTTTAGCTTTGCTACATGCCCAGTAAGGGATGATTGTGAGTGAGCTATAGGTTGCCTCCGTCTGTTGTCTTCATCTTGTACTGAGGATGAAGGAACAGCCTCTGCTTGGACAGGCTATTCTTACAGCAGAAAGAAAAGTTTCAGAAGACAAACTATGCTTTTTAAGGCCTCTGCTCACCTGTCATCATCCAAAGAACATCACAAACTGTCCTGACAGTGCATCTTCCTCTCTGGGAGGCCTGCAAACCACACAGTCATAGGTAGGAAATATAATCCTTTTACAGGAAAGGAGGATGAATCGTGGGGACAATAATGGAACCCACCAGAAAAGCCTGTGCTCTTTGCAGATACTGTCATTGCACATGAAAGCAACAGGAAGAGATGAGCACACATCTCAGGGTAGGCGTCTCTCTTGTTCTCCCCATATAGAGAATGCCATGCTAACAAGAACATCGCTGTTCTGTTTCTGCCTTTTCTGTGAGAGATCCATACACATGTGGTTTTATTGCCTTGGGCTTAAAATTTGTCAAAGACTGAAATGTCCATCAAAGACAGCCCACATGAACTGGAGAAAGTCCAAATGCTTTGCACATAGTTTCTCACAATTAAGATGAAATTAAATTATGAAAATGCAAACTTAGAAAGAAACCAGTGAACATGAGTTCACACTTTTCCTCCTTGCTGTCCAAGGAGACATTGTGTTTAGGATAATTTGACCTACTGCCTCTTTGGGGCTGGTGAGCTAGTCATTCTGGTCTTATGTGAAATACGTGTGATACAACTGACTGAGAACTAATGTAACTACATTTTATGGCTAACACATCACCTCAAAAATACACATGGTCAAGTCCAATGAATAGTGTGATGGTGTCACTAGAGTGTCACTTCCAAGCCTTTCTCTAGATTTTGTTCTCTATGAGGCAAAAGTCTAAACATTCTTTATGCTGTCTATCTGTTTCCTTGCTTTAGTCTCCTGCCCCCACTGGTCATTTATGACTCCCAAGACAATTTTTCCTTATTATTTTAAAAACACATTTTATTACCCAAGAGTAGGGGAGTAAACTTAATGCTAAAAAATCTACCTCAGAAGAGAAAGGTGTCTATCTTCTTCTAAATTGCTCCCTTCTAAACACTGAAGGACATTATTAAACTGTCATCAAGATCTACAAAAACTTCTTTTGTGCTCTAATGATCTTCCACATGTAGTTATGCTCATAGGAGAACATTGGTAGCTCACAGCGGAACCTCATTCACAACACATTGTATTAACTTCTAAAAATCTAAATTGACAAACAAAAATTTGCTATAGTTTTTGATCATTCTAAACATTTCACTTACGTGGCAATTTCAGTAGCTTGCACTAAGATTGTTTTTGGCAGAGAAACTCAAATGTTTTAACAACCTAGATGTTATAGGGAAATGATGGTGTGCTGGGTTCAGTCATAATAAGGTACTCAGAAGAATTCACATAAGTTTCATCTTATGGCCCCATTGTTCTCAGATCAATAAACCTATTTATCTTAGTTTTGTATAACTGCATAATAGTAATGTATAGTGTTTACTAGCTCTATTTTACTATGTTTGAAAAAATCTATTTATAATATAGCAAATCTTAATCTTTAAATACTATATAGTTGATCATGAAATTCAATATAAAATCATTAAGTTATCCAAGAAGGCATTCTGAAAAGGAAGAAATTGGTAAATATAAAATCTGTCATTATGATATCATTAGTTTGTTTGCATAACCAAAAAAGTGGTGGTCATCTCAATCTTGTAGCAAATATAAGGTACACAAGGAAAATTTTTCTAAAAATAAGAATAAATAGCAGATTGAGTATTTCAAGCACAATGTGAGATTTTAGTAAAATAAACATAAAAATAAACCTCTCAAAACAGAAAAATATTATTTTTGAAAAAATGATATGGAGAAGGTATGCACCATTTAAAAAATTATTTATCTTTATTTAATATGTATGAGTGTTTTGCCTGCCTGTATGGAATTGCACCACATGCGTGCAGTGCCAACTGAGGACCAAAGAGAGCATTGGATCCCCTGTAACTGGAGTTGTAGGCTGCTGTGTTCATGCGGGGAACTGAACCCTGGTCCTCTACAAGAACAGAAGTACTCCTAACTGCTGATCCACCTCTCCAGCCCAGAAGACATATTTCTTAATGGAAAACAGTAAGTGCAAATTGTCTTGATGCAGTTCAAGTCTTTTTATGTAATTTTTGAATTTCAAATGCCTGCATTAACTATTATCAGTAGAAATCAGCTTAGAAGGAAGTATTACACACCGGGATGTCAGCCATCTTGTCATTCAATGGTAAGACCATTCTACTTTGCTTACTTCATTACTGGGGATTGAACCCAGGGTCTCCCACATGCGAGGCAAGCACTCTACCACTTAGCTCACTTCCTAAAATTATTTCATAGACTTTCTAGATTTTTTTCTTCTGTGAACATTTATTACTTTTAATATCACAAAGAAAAATAAATCATTTTACACCCTGAAAAGAATTAACCAACCCCTCTGTATCGGAAAAAGGATTCATTGTTAAGCAGATCTAAACACGCTGTGTGGAAGGGCTTATCTTCTATGTCAGACTTCAATGAATACTAAAGACTCAGATATCAGGTAACAATTTCACATCTCTGGGAGTTATTACTTGTTTCTAGGTCCTGGCCAGTGACAGCTTTGATAGGAGTCTTTTCTCTCTGATGTGAAAGTACCTTGCCTTTTCCCCCTACACTGCAGTAAAAATTATTACAAAAATGTCTTAGAAAACAAAATCAATGGCGATGCCTAACTCCATTGCATTAACAGGTTTTCATCAAATTCTACAAGTAATGTATTGTATTGCCTTTTCCACAACAGCAACATGAGGTGACTTCCATTATGTTGCTCTTAGATTTGAAAGAAGATCATTCATTTTCTAAATATGAACAATACAGTGAGCTGCATACACTCTCATCTGGAACTTGATTTCTACGTTCAATTTAAAGATGGGTTGGAGTAAATTTAACGGGCTTATGAAACAAAATCTTTTCCAAGGCTACATTTAAAATGAGATGAGATCTTCATTTAAAAAATCCGCATATAAAATTGTGACGACTTTATATAATAGGGACAGGAAGAGGTAGTTGATGGCTGCCACCTCAGCTTGCATACAGGAATGGAGACATTCAAAATATAAAATAACATATTTCCAGGTACCACACAAAAATAGTCATATGAACCTAGCTCTTAGGAAACACTTGTTTTCTTCTAATGCCAAGGGTTTACTTAATAGATGTGGCAAAGAATTGCCCATTCTTGTTTAAAGAGATCATTTCAAGTCATGTTGAAGTACTGCTTTGTGTTTAGAAATCTGGGTTGCACCCATTCTGCCTCAGTACTACATGGATGCTTGCGAGCAACTGGTGAGGACATGGCAGATGCCGTTCACACGGGGGCGTCTGTCTGTCTGTCTTTACACAAAAGAACCTCCTCCTCTTTCAACCCTTTCCTCTTCTTTCCTATGGTCCCGGTCAAAATGATTTCCTGGAACCATTCACCCAGCCCTAATCTAACAGGAGACTTCAGAGCAGCTCCTGTCTAATAACAGCTCTATGGAGACCCTTGAAATTTTAATAAAGACCCATCAACCTATGAGAAGAACATGTAATTTTATGTTCATTACTTCCTGGTACCCGACTGCAGAATTTGCATGGTTACACCTCAATTAAAAGTTGAATTGAAGTTAATATCATTTAAATAAGGAATTCAATAAAAAGTTGAGGTTCTTTTCTTAATAGCATCTCTCCCCTTTAGTGACCGCTATGGTCATTACCTCCAGATAACTGACCGACACAACCCCTTTGTCACTGATGAGCCTGGCAGCCCTGTCAGTTACTTGGCAGTGATGAGCACTGTGTGGGAGAGTATTGTGTAACCAGGTGGTGCCTTATTTGCCACTCTGGTCCCTCCATTATTGAATAAATGCTGAATTTTTGCACTATAGTTTTTATATTTCTAAAAAAAAGGATACAGGTAGAATCTACTCTCACCGCCCCGCTTTGTCCTGCTAAATTCATCATATCATAAGCAAACTCTCTGGAATAAATGGGATAAATTAGCTAAATCTACTATTTTAAGCAGTGACTTCTGTCTACTAAATACCTTAATCTTTATCATGTGTGATTCCTCTCAAGGAGAAGGGGAACCAAGAGACATCTTCACTGGAACTTCAATGTGGCTTTAACTTTTGAACTGGGCTTTGCGGAGAGTCTTGTAGAGGGAAAGTGAGAAACAAAAAGATTGTGATCTTGATCCTCATGCTTCAGGAACCTCGATTCCTCTCTCCCTTCCTGGAGAGCGCCTTTGACTGGATAGTGCCAAAGCAGCAAGGGGAGAGTCCCTAACCCAGTGTCCAGGCAGGCTCAGCTCTGAGGATGTAAGTTATCTTAGGAACTCTGTTTAAAGGAAGAGAATAATTGCCCTGTGATGGTTGGCATCTTTTTTTAGAGTGGTTTATTGAAATACTGCCAGGGGTCAGCTGGCTAGAGTAATAGAGTACTGTCGTCAGTCAGAAGTTTTATATATTAGTGAGTGGAATCAAGTTAATAAAAAATAATTCCAAGCTTGGTGGAAACTCAGGCCCCGTAACTATAAGAAGGAGGCGGGGCAGAAATACCATGTATATGGTTCTGCCCAATGATGCCGCTTCTATTGTTACGTAAATAAAGCCCGAGCTGGAAAGCAAACCAAGCTAGAGGCCTATCTTCAGCTTCCCAATTCGTCCCCACAGGTCTCTGTCTACTTTAGATTAAAGCCGAGACCAAGCGGAGCCATCAAGGCAGCGTCCTGAACAGTCCTGGAAAGCCATCTGAAATATCCTCCCTTGACCGAAACAGTCCCTAACATGTGTCTTTCCTGGAGATGCCCAGCAAGAAGAGCAATGTTGTATGTTTCGCCAGATGTGACGACCTCGCGTCTGACCACATGTGAGGTCTCCATGAACCAAAAGAGAAAAGTTGTCAACCGAACATTTTTGTCATACTGAAAGAACGCAGTGAGAAGTTTTTTTTTTTTTATTTGGATAAAATATATTGTTCTTCCAGGGCTGCAGTGAAATAGTTTCTATTTAATTGCACAGAAATCCTAAGAAGGTTACAGCAGTGAAACATTAAAATTCTAAGGGCAACTAATAACATTAAAACTTTATAGCCCCAGATAGAATAATTTAGACAAAAACAACATGAACATATGTTTTGTGTAATAATAACAAACATTTATAGCTGTCAAGAGAGAAAAACACAGGTTTATGCACACCTTAATGGTGTGCATGGGTGAGCATGAGTATATTTAAAACATAATATATTACAAAAATGACAGCAGGCATGGCTCTTCTGGGTACTATGTTAAATCAATGAATAAATTACCAAAAGTGAGCTGTGGCTGTTTGGATGTGTAATTGAGCTTAACGTATGTAGTGTTATTTCAAAAGAAACTGTTCAAGGAGTTCCGAGCCCAATCCACGCTGCATCTATCCTAGGCAGTTTACAAATAGCAATAAATGAAACCGTTTCACAGTGAGGAGGAAGTTTAGTTATACACATTACTTAAATTGAGGAAAAGTTAATTTTAATATGCTTTGCAGGGATTGAAAACAAACATAATAATTTGCTTATGTTCACCAAACTGGAAATTGAAATGATAATATTTGAATTTATTTTAATTATTCACTGTATGACTCACAAAATCACTAGGAATTATCTGTCTTACTTTACGCAAATACATACACAAACCCTTCATAAATATATAGGTTTATTATAATACTTTTTAATTACACCATTTGAATGCCACACTTTTTCAAAAAAATTATTAGGACTACAGAATATGAAATAAATTTTAAGCTTGTTTGTGCCAACAAGTTAATAGCAATTGGTAATAACTGCTGTAGATGAAGCCATTAATGTGAATTTGGGGATAAAAATAACTTCTTATAACTTTCTTTATAATTATAAGGTTATTTGTCTTACTCAGCACCCTACCACAGTTTTATGGAGCAAGAAAAGAGGTATGATTTTTTTATTGTCCCAGGCCTATTTTTTTCCTGACCTTAATTGTCTCATATTTTTCTGTATTATGAAAAGCCATGATTATTTTACATGGGAAATTTGAATCAAATTTCATCAGAATTAAGGCCATGTCTTTTAAATTACAGATCTTTCTGGCTAGCCAAAAGACCCGTTCAACAAGTGTAATTTCTTTCGGAGAGGCTGCAACTTCAGGCAATTTAAAATGTTACTGTGGGCTTAGGTAGCAACTGTGCCGACCCCTTACCTTCCATTTCTTTTCTGTTAATAGGATCATTATATCATGGCAGATGCAGGATGCAGGAATGTCATGTGCTCCATAAAAGAAGACTATTTTTCCTGAACCGCATATTTTTATCTGTCTTATTAACCCTATGCTTTGTCCTCATTTATGACCACCTAATGCTGGTATCTTCCAATGCTGTGCATAATTGTGCAGGGCCCTGGGCTCATAAACCCCGTGGCTTGCTTTTCTTCCTGCACTTGCACAGTGGCTTCTTACTGGCATTGCAAGGAGCAAAATTAAGTTTGGATTTACCAAGCTCTTCTGGTTCCAAACAACAATACAGTTAAACAGGGAGTCGTTCCTCGGCATTTTGAGCACCGATTTCACTCATTTTGTCACTGTTAATTCGCTTTTCCACTCTTCCCTCTTCTCCCCAGACTGTGCACAAACCGACCAACTTAACTGACTCTGCCCAACCCAGATCTCCGAGGGCTTGCGTGTTCTCATGAGCATATGATGATTAACACCGTCGGAGCAGCCAGATACAGACAGACAATGAAGTCCACTTACTGCTCAGTGTTTCTTAGGAGATCGAGGCATAGAACTGTGCTTTCCGGACTGTAAGGCACTAGCCATGGGTATTGACATAGATAAACCTACTTAGAATAAAAGCTGTCTTTTTTCATTCTCCGTGAGTCTTCTATGTCTGTAGCACAGGTCATGCTTCTCGGTCTCTAGAGATTGACCCCACAGAGGCATCGCTGGTAGTTAAGCAGAAAGTGTCAAACACAGGAAGAAAGAATTTACTGAGGCATCTACAGACAAGGCCATAAGAGCCTGAGCCCTTCCCCGACAACACTTATTTTAAGCGAACCATTTTCCTTTCCTGATTTAAACCAAGCCCTGTGGAATTAGGAGCAAGGAGTTGGAGATGTAGACAGTAGGAAAGGATCAGCAGCTGAGCCAATATTAAATCAACCAGCCACGTGTCCTATTTCAAATGTTGCAGTACGAATAATACACCCAGCAAGAATAAATGACTCACAGAAAGTTTATTGTAGATCTCTAAATTCACGTTAATAAAATCATAACATCAACAATTCTTAATAAGATACCCATCACCATAAATTTCTAATAACTACATTAACAATAAACATTTAAATAATATTTCAAGAGCTCAGCTCTGTTATCTCTTAAATCTCTAGAAGCAGTCATCTTAAGATATAAGTCTATAGCTTAAAAGAGTGGAAATGCCATGCACCGAACCTGTAGTGTCTACATGACCAATAGTTTTGCCTGAAGAAGGACTCCCCAAAGTCACAGAATGGTGAGTAAAAGGTGCCACCTCTTCTGGGACTGATGTTGTCACATACACAGCTGCCACTCCCACTCCCACCGCTAGTACCATTGAGGTATTTGTCTCTGAGTACTGATCCTTTAAGGTATCTCTCCAGGATCTACTTCTTCTCTTCTTCATACTCTTTCCTCCTGCATTCTGTTCTGGATCCGTCTTTGCTTCAGGCTGTACCTTTGGTTTTCATATCCGACTTTTCCCTGGAGCCTGTGGTTTTTCCTTCATCTCATGACCCATTATCTTCTCATGACCCCTCATGACCACCCTGAACATTTCCCCAGCTTCCCACCTTGTGCTGCACTACACGAGGAGAGGGAATCAGACCCCCAGACTTCGAGTAACTATAGGAGTTTGTTAATAGACTCTCTGGGCTTCTGGTAACCACTTATGAATTAGTCAACTCTTACATGATCACCTCAGGGAGGGGAGTGAGAGGTAGTATTGTCACTTGTCATGTGCACATGATGACACAGGTTAATAGTAAATTCTCTGGCATGCCTGGGTCACCAGTTCCATTTGATTTGTGGTCTGAGGATACAGAGACTTGCTGCTATTACCCCATTGTCTAGCTCTGGTAGTTTTTTTTTTTGTTTGTTTGTTTGTCCTGTCATTTCTAGTCTCAAGTTGGTTCTTCCTCAATGAAAATAACTGAAATTTAGTTTAATCTTACAGGGAAAAAATGTATTAAATTTGATGGCTTTTTAACCTACAAAACAAGACAATTATTACTGTATATTTTATTGTAGTTTTATGAAATATGAGCTTACAAAAATCACCTTTTCCTTCCCATCACAGCTATCTAAAGAGACTAATGGCCTATTATGTTCATTAGTTTTTCATTGCTATCACAGAAACAACTCCAAAGGAGAGATTTCTTCTGGCTCATGACTTCAGAGATCCAAGTTCAACTGGCCCCGTTATCTGGGGCCTAAGGTAACTAAGAATATCACAGTGGTGGGAAGCATGTCACCTAGGAATCTGCTCAGCTCACGGCAGCCAGAATGAAGACACAGATGAATGAGTGGGGAACAGTAACACAAACCTCCTGGATGTCTACCCAGGAAGCCACCTCCTCAAAGTAGGACCACCTTCTGCTCCCCACTGCCTTCCTACAGTGCTATCCTATTATGGACCCACCAAGGGATTAATCCATTGGTTGGACCAAAGCCCTTCAAGATCTAGTTGTTTCCCCAGAGACCATCAGCTAGAAAGCAAGTCCTATAGTACATGAACCAATGAGAGATATTTCCAATACAGTATATTAAAGTTATGAAGTGAGAAGAAGCTATAATCAAACAGTAGAAACTGATAGGTGCACAATGCTGTATTCTTTCTTTTGCCAACTTCTGGCATTTTTATTAAACTTAATGTAACTCTCAGCCACAGTCTGCTGAGGAATGATAATCTTTCAGAGGCTCAGAAAGCAAATGTTAAGTACTAAACAAAATGCACCTTATTGAAATTATAAAGTTTACTATCCTCTTTTAAAATTCAGTAATAATTATTTAAATAAAAAAATTAACATTTAAAAGTATGGTGACAGTACTTATTATCCACACTGACTATGAATCCATAATTGGTTAGTCCAGAATCTCAGTGAGCTAATTCATAAATAACTCCACTTATAATGTTTTTTAAAAAAAAACAGATTTCCAAGTATATGTACTATAGGCTGCTTTTCCTTGCTTTTACCATCTTAATGTGAAATTTAGTGTTATAGAATATTTAGCATTTATTAATCTTCTCCAGAGTTTTACGTAACTGGACTATGTTCCATCATATTAATTAAGTGTAATTAGTTAAGCCATTTTAATTCTACAGAACCTCAAGGAGGCTGCTAATTTATACAAATGCTTAAATGGCTAAAAAAAATAAACTTAAAGGGCATTAATATAACTTAAGGTTTTGATTTATGTTGTGAATTTTTTGTTTATTCAAAGAAGCCTTTTTGAAAATATTCCCTGAGAGATATATTATACTGAGCATTGCAATGTACAGAACAATGAACAAGAAATGGTCCCCAACATCAGATACTCTGCAGGTCACAGAATATCTTTAATGTAACCGTTAGAAAGCAGATGTGATATGTGTGGAACTAAGGTGTAACTGCTATGGGAATTTGAAAATTAAATGGGTCTCGTTGCTATAGATAGGTGCTGGGTAGGGACCCAGCACTGGCACATGCCATCCTGGGGAAAGGATTAGGTAGTGCAGGTGAACAAAGACACAGAGAACGTTGAGTGGGCACAAAGGAACAGCTGGGCAGTTGGGAACATGAGAAGTCACCTTAGACGGCTCTAGTGAAGGGAGATGGGAGACCTAGAGGACCTTTGCAATGAAGAGTGGGGCACAGCAAAGGATTCTGGGTGAGGGAGTCCTGTGCAAACAAGAGAGAAGCAGGAGAAGACCAAGAGGGAAGTTACCATCCTGTGGAAGCAGTGAGCTTTGTAGACAAGCTCTGGGGTGAACCAATAGGAGTACAATCCTCCATGGGTTGGGAGGCGTCTAAGAAATCCTAGCTTATTGTGTTTTATAGACTGGATTTAGGAGTAAAGTTTCTCTTAAAAATAGTGGCAACTAAATTTGTGCTTGAAAACCATAAATGGGGATCAAATGTCTTATTTAGGGATTAGTACGCTGAAGCTCAGGGACTACTTGAAGAAAACTCCAATTCCAACCAATAGAAGGCTCAAGAAGGAAGTTATGAAATTGCCCAGGGCACCACACCACCAGGTCTGGCCAATTCAGCTGTGAGATGATATGAAACGCCACCTGTCTCTTCTGCCCCCTTGGCATGGGAGCACAGCTTCCCAATCCAGCTCCAGTCACAGTCACAGAGAAAAGCTTCACCACTTTGAAAGCACTGAAGTTTAACATTTTCTTCTTATTTGTCTTCTGTGAAAAAGAAAATATTTTCAAAGCACCAGAGAGGTGTCTCTCCAAAGTCCACTGGCCAGGCCGGGGTGTGTCAGTTGGTTGTTACCAGTTGACTCAAACTGATGGCAAAGGAATGGTTTTGGTTACCTGATAGACCAACTGTGATATACTAACTGGCTGAGGAATGTGATCAACATCCCCTGAATCACACCACATGAAATAAGATGGCTATGAAGGCAAAGTAAGCAATTCCGTCAGGAAAAGGGCTGTATGTCAAGCAGTCTACAGTGCCTGCTATATTAAGTTTAATAAGGATTATTTGCTGTTGCTGTTGCTGACTACATCATTAGCACAACAACCTCACCCATTTCCCTTTTATGAGGACAAGCGTGCCGACACTTTCTAATATCCAATTTTACTATTTATGGGAAGAAAGAACTATTGATTGCCTTGGAAAAGTACATAAAACAAGAGCTTCTGTTTCAAGGCACTCATTGACAGGAGGCTGTAAGGGAACATCTGCTTAAAATGCAGGATTTCCAAAGAGATTCCATCTTCAGACTCACTCACCTCATTTCCATTTTGTGCATGAGCCAATGGAGAATTGTCATTAAGCTTTTTGTGCACAACTAAAACGAAAATAATCTGCATATAACAATTGAATGTGCCATTTTTCAAAGGTCTGATTTCAGGAATACAACTGGAAACTACTCTGCTGGATATAATACCTAAGTGACTCTGAAGGAAGACAAACACTTAGGATATTATAGTTACCTTTAGTCAGTAATATCTTTGTTCAGCTCATTGTTCTCTTTGTCCTACATTAAACAGTTAATAATTCTTAGCCTTTAAACAAAAAAGAAAGGCATTTCCAATGACTGAATTACAGTAATAGTTACAAAGTCCATATTTATTAGGAAATGAAATGACTTCATTTCATTCTAAAATACATAAAACATAACAATACCATACAATGATGACTTTGAAAACTACATTTGTTTTCTGTTCATATTAGTCTCGTTAACTTCAATGAAAAGAACCACAGTGATATAAGACCATTATTGAGAATGAGCACAGAGAGCCAGAAAGCTTCCTTTGAAAGCATATATAGTTCACAGAATAGTTTGTCAAGAAAAGAAATAAAGTATGATTTTTTAAAAAGTGACAGTGTTGTAGAATATTATTTTAAGGTGTGTTATTTTTGTTTATGTCACATTTGTTTAACTCTGTGGAGCTGTGTTACTGTGCCTGTCTAAAACACCTGATGGTCTAGTAAAGAACTGGCCAATAGCAAGACAGGAAAAGGATAGGTGTGGCTGGCAGGCAGAGAGGATAAATAGAAGGAGAAAACTGGGAGGGAAAAGGAGGAAGGGAAGGAGGAGGACATCAGGGCCAGCCACTCAGCTACACAACCAGCAATTGAGTAAGAAAGATATATAGAAATCAAAAAAGGTAAAAGCCCAGAGGCAAAAAATAGATGGGCTACTTTAAGAAAAGCTGGCAAGAAATAAGCCAAGCTAAGGCCAGACATTTATAAGTTAAGAATAAGCCTCTGTGTATGATTTATTTGGAAGCTGGGTGGCAGGCTCCCCAAAAAGAGAAAAAGCAAACAAATAACACAGTGTAAAATCACTATGTGTACAATAGGCCAAGTTATAGAATGTCCTAAGTCTTGGATAATGGGAAAATTGAAACATGCTCCGCAGCTGGCATTGCCCTGTACCAGTCATGACCAGTGACATCATAGGACACTCTCAATCCAAGAATCACCAGTGTAACACACTATAGTCAGTTTTCATGTTACAAAGGAAAGGAGGGAGGGAGGAAGGAGAGAGAGAAGGAAGAATGGAGAGAAGGAAGCAGACAGGAAACAGGCAGGCAGTCATTGGGACTGAGGGCTGAAAAAGAGAGAAGAATTGAAACAAAGAAGTGTTTCAAAACCCCTCATAATTGGATCAGAAATTCTTGCTAGAAATGAATGGCTTTATTGGCTTTATAGGCTTTATCCACACGACACTATCCAGTGAGAATCAGGATTCTTTGCTATCCCTACTTATTGGTAGAATGAAGTTGTAGTGTGTACAAAGAGGTATCATATGGAGGACAGCAAGGTAGTAAATCCAACAAAGCTGGCTTGAAAAAAAAATGCATGAGTACTTGTGTCTGTGTGTACTCTACACAGCGTGATCCAGAGAAACCATCTAGTCATTTTATAGAGCCGACTCTCCTGCTCTGTGTGTTCAATAAAGGTCTTGAAGAATATTAACTTTATTGTATTAGCTAAACGTTACATTTATCATTTACTAGAAGGATCTATATGGACACAGACTGTAGTGAACCAAATATAATATGTCAGAGATTTGACGTTGTTAGACAGTCAAATAGTGGTATGATCTAGTTCTACCCTTTGAATTTATGTCCATTTAGAGGCCTCCGCCTTTTCAGGTTCAATCCTACCTAATCTTGTTAGAGAGCTTTAAAGCAACGACCACAAATTTCATCAACTCGTGTGCTGGCCAGTTACTAACTCCTATTAGATGCTTTTAGGTTCTTATTTCAGAGAAGTTACCCAGAAGTTACCCTTGGCATGAGCATTTTAAAACAAAGACAAAAATAAAGTAAAATATAAAATCTGAGTAGCTGACTACAATAATTAACCAAAGGGACTTGCCTTGAGAAAGCTTAATGGTAATAACAGGAGTGTGGGGTTTTCTTTTGTATAGTATAAATTACCACTGATTGGAGAAAATAGATGAAATGCCCACTTAAAGGTTCGCTTAGCAATGTTTGTTTACACTGAAAACCAACAGGCAGAGAAAACAGGGGAGAAGTGTGGAAAATCAAATAGTGAAATGGAATTGCGCCATTATTTACATGGCGAAGATAAACATTGACCACAGAAGACAGGAAGATGAAATGGAGTTGCCTCCTCAGCATTAAAAACAAAATACATATTAGCCAGATAAATTTAAATGAACTATACTGTAAGCTGAAATAGCATGTAAACTGAGTCAAAGAGAGAAGTTTGAGATGGACCCTCTCTTCCAAAGAGTTTTCAGTCTTGATGGAGTCACCTTCGGAGTTAACGATAAGAGTATGAATGGAATTCCGGGATGAAAGTAGAAAGCACGTCACAAGGCTGTACGTCATTTGCCATCACGTGTGCGGTATGAACAGTCCATGCAGTTCCACTTAGACAGGATAGGCATGATAAAAAATCGCTCTTGAGAGGATGGGATTTGAATCCTACTCTCCGACTCTGCTCTCACAGACCTGCCTCTCCATTTTTCTCCAAGACTAGTCACTGAGTTTGACTTTATTCTAAATTGGTTCTCTTCTACTATCTTTACTCTGTTTATCATCAATATTCATCCCTCCTTCCTCTCCCATTGGAGAATATTCATCCTCTTTCTTGACCATCACATCTCCCCGCCTCCATGTAACTTCATCTCCTCCATTTGAATCACTGTACAGAAGTCTCCTTTAAACACAGTGGACAGATTTCAAGACCCCCCGCAGTGGCTTCCTGAAACCACATACTACCAAACTCTGTATAGTCTACATTTTCTCCTATACACATATACTAGTAATAGTAATCAAGCTTAATTTAAAAACTAAAGGCAGTAAGACATTACCAGAAGCCAATAATACATTAAGTCATTTATAATAATATACTATCGTAAATGTTATTGCAGGTAGTCTCAAAATATTATTGTGCTGTGCTTGTCTCTTCTTGAGATGATGTGACGGTATAAAGACAGCACTTTGAGGATATTCTTTTGCATGTCTGACCATGAGTTCCCTGGAACCATAATAGTCTGAGAACCAGTGAAATGGGGTCTTGCCATGGAGCCCAGGCTGGCATTAAACTCCTGATCCTCCTGCCTTGGCCTCCCAACTTTGGGGATTACAGGTGTGTACCATGAAGCCTGTCTGTTATGACTTTTAATCCTTCCTCTTCCATCTGACCTCGGCCATCTGTTTTCTGTGGACACACTGGATCATTAGAAGCCCTCATGTGAATTCAACAGCTCTTCTGTCTGCCATTTAAAACTCTTCACAACACAACTCAGTTTTAGCCTCCATAAGGCCCCTCTCCCTTCATGAAAATACAGGGGCTTTCTATTTTCATAAAAAGCCAAACTCTCCTTGCTCATGATTTCCTAGATGTCCTTTATATTTTACCCTTTCTGTATTTTGATTATTCTGTTTTCTCTACCTAGGATGTCTGTCCTCCAATATCATCTGACTTCCAACTTAGCTGAATATTAGAGACTACTACAAAGCCAGTGTTCTGTTAGTGGGGTAGATGTCTTCCCTAGATAATCAGATTGAAATCATGTTCCCTCCATGTGGTGGCCCACAGAGTAAGGTCCTAGTGAGATTTTACTCAAGGTCTGAACTTGCTTTACCCAGGGCTGCATAGTGGGATGATTTGGCCATGGGCGTTGTTACCAGGTGTTTGGAAGGGTCCACACTTGGTTGTAAGATGTGCTTTGATCTTGCAAGGGGGAGGTCTTTTGCCTCTCCCCTTGGCATATCATAAAAAAGCCCCTTTGAATGAAGGACTGGGCAGCGACTGGGTGTTGACCCAGGCCCTCCTGAAGCTATCCTATGTCTCTGTCTTTCTTATCATCTCTTTCTGTCTTTCTATCTATCATTTGCTCATTCCTCTCTTCCCTACCCAAGAGCCCTTCGGAAGGTGGGAGCAGGTTAGAGCTGGACTCTGGCAGACTCCCACACCTCTACACATTTCCCTTTGGCCCATGTACCTTAGTAAAGTATTTATCACACTGCATATCTTCACTTAGAATTACATACACAAAATTTAAAAGGCTCTTGTCAATATTCATTTATTTTAAGGATAAATAAGAGAAGTATAGACTGGGAAAGGCATGAACAAAAGCAGAGAAAAGGAAAGGGAACACATTTTTAAGTAAAGAAAAACTATAAGGTATATGAGATGAAATATTAGCATGAATCCTAACTATATCAGGGAAAAAAGTAAAGGAGCTAAACATGAACCTAAAGTATAGCAACCCTGCTGTAAATGCAAACCCCACTAATAACCCATGTTATACAAACACACAGGGGTTCAGACAAGATATCTATGATGTCAAATGTGAAGGAGTTTTCTGACTTTGGTTTCCAGAATGAGACAGTGAAAGCAAGAGAGTCTCCACTCAAGAGAGACAGGAAAACCTAAGTGCCCAGACTCGTTTGGGCAGCCTATGGAAGGATGCCTCCACGTGACGTGACGTCTCAGGCAATGATCTTCATTTAGGCTCTACCAAATGTCTCCAGTCACTTCTCCGGCTTCTTCTTTTACCCTTCTCCTATCTCTTGTTCCATTTATCTTAGTCTTTTCTTTAGGTTTGTTTTTTCCTCTTCTGCTCTTTCTCCCTTGTGAGGCCCACAACTTTACTTAGTCTAGGAGACAATTAAAAAAAATGGCCTGAAAGCTGTGGTAACCAGGCCTTGAGCTTTGGCCTAGAAGGCCTCCAATCTAGTCAATGTTTCCTTATAAAGTCTGTGTGTGTGTGAGAGAGAGAGAGGGGGGGGGATGTTAATACACATCTATATATTATAACTTTTTTGAGAAGCATCATCCTTTGTTTATGGTGGGATGATGGGAAATAAGACTGGGAATGTTCTGGTAGCACCACAGCTACCTAAGTAGCCATCTTTCAAGTATATCTGAAAGAGAAGGGTAAAGCGTGGGGCATCTTAATGGCCCTGACATCACTGGATGAAAGTGCTCTCCATTCTGGGGTGAGAACAGCTAACCAAGTGTCTGAAGTGTTAAGGGTGTTGACTCCAGGGGTGGGGACTTGTAAGGCTGCTGTTTTATGTGAAGTCCTGTGTGAGTCAAATAAACACAGGAGCCAGAGGACCGAGTGGTCCCTGTAGCAGGCAGGGCTCTCGCTGGCCAAGTGCTCTCCTGCCAGAAACAACACATTCCAGGGGGGGAAAAAGGTGTAAGTGACACACTGAGGTCATTATTTCAAGCTTTCAAAGAATCTGCTTACTAATTTAAAAGCATTTTTAGAAGCCATTTTGCATCTTGCCTTTTTGTGTACTGCTTTTTGTGTACTACAGAGTTTCAAAAAATGGTGACTTCAACTCTGCATTAAAAAATCTCTCTAGTGTGCTTGCTATATATTATCTTAACAGTGAACAGAAAGGTGAAGCGTTAATCTGATAGTAGAAGACTGCTTTCTGTAGACTCTTTGTGACCAACAGCATGTATCTTTTTAACTTCTGGGTACTACTAAATAAACATGGAAGGGTCAAATGCCTGCTCCCGCCTGTGAAGTTTCCATGTGTTGATTAGAAACACTGAAGAATTTCACTCAGATCCTTGCTGAGCCAAACACGTCTACAGTGAAGGCCACCAGCAATGGAAATACAGCGGGAAGACCGAGGATAAACTATGGTCTTACACACCTATAATCCAGTACAGAGATTGCCACTGGCTGAACTCTGACCTACCATTAGAAATGTCTCTGTCCTTAACCCTTTCCATCAGTCACCTCATCAGAGCCACAGACTGATAATATGCAAATTTAAGTGCCACAAGGAAACTTTTCTCTTTGGGGGGGCGGGGGGAGTTTCGAGACAGGGTTTCTCTGTGTAGCTTTGGAGCCTGTCCTGAAACTCACTCTGTAGCCCAGACTGGGTTTCATCCCAAATGTAGAAACCACACTTGTGTTTGAAGAAGTCAGTCACTTTTGTTTCTGACTTTCAAAAAGCATTTTGGAAGAAAAGCTGCCCCAGCGATAACAAAAGAGGGGCTCCTGACAGCTCTCCCTGGGTTCTCAAGGCAGGATGATGATGGCACACTTGAGCGGGGACCGGCTGAGGCAAAGCTGTCTTCGAGAAGGATTCTGCGTGGATGCTGTACAAGTGGCAACGTACTTCCTGTTCTCATTTGCTTTCATCAAGAACACCGTTCCATTTCAGTCTGCCAACATCCTAATTAAGATGATCTGAATCTTAGGTGATCTATTATTCGAGATCTGAGTTAGCCCGAAGCACATTAGACAAGGCCTTACACTGTGTGCTTACATGAATGATAAGACCACTGAGCAGGAAAGCATGTCTTCCCGCGTGTACAGCTCAGCACTGGGCAGAGGCTCCTGTCAGCACCCAATAAATAAGCAGCTAGGCCTTTGCCTGTTGTCTTTTTCCCCATATTAGGTACAATTTAATCTTACTATCTCATTTCTGGTTCCTTTTGACATTCTGTACCTATGTTTGTCTTTGCTTTGGGTAAAAAGGGGAGGGATTCTTGAGTAGTTTTTAAGAAGAGTGTGTATCTCTATAGGAACTGACAATATATAAATGTGATTCCCACTTATGACTTTAATAATTTCTCTTTATGAAGAACTTATATTAAAGAACATACTGAGCACACACACCCCTTAGCTAAAATAAAGCTGAATGCAGAGACAATGCTTAGTCTCAGTGATGAAAGATTCAGGATCAAACTATATTCCAGAATAATAGCATCAGGTTGCAATATTACCCCAAAGGCATCATCTAATACAGAGAGCATCTTCTCAATGTATTCCCCAAATCACTCCTTTATATGTCTTTAGTTGAGCAGAATTACCCATAATTCATTTTCCTAAGCACTGGGTTAAGACTTGGGCATCTGGTAAGCAAACATGCCAGAGTGTGTGTTAATGCTGGACCTCCCTCACATGACATCTGAAGACAGGTCAGGCAGTCACTGACTACCCAAGTCAAAAGCTGCACAAATCCCAGTCTCAGTCAGTAGCTAAAACTCTCATTTGTAGGCCTGAGCAAACATATTTAAAGGTATCAGTGAGCTTTCTCTCCAGCTATTGCTGAGCTGATGTCCTTGACGATCTTTGGAGTCTGATACCCATTTCCAAAAGAGGATGACTTCAATCTAAGACCCTCAGAGAAAGAGGATGATGTAAGCATCCCTGGAGTCCAGGGTGGCCAGCAGGACACCTGCATCCTTTCGCTGAGGAAATGAAGATGCTACTTGGGACCAGAGCCAGATCACCCTGTCATGGCTGCAAGGTTTCTGGATTTACAAAGATATCTGCAGGTGTTCTGTGTTCTAGAGACTCTTCAGTGATGCAAAGTTGGGTGAGTCACCCGGGGAGACCCTGGCCCTGATTCTAAGTCCTGAAGGATGCCAGCTTCAGAAGAGAAAAGGGAGGGCAGAGAAGAACATTTTAAAGGAGACAATGTCAATTAATTTTTTTTTCTTTAGGATGTTCTGGCTTTTACCTTGAAAGGTCAAAAAAAGAAATGTAGCATTTGTTAGGCCTTGGGTAGTCACTATATTTTGAAATCCTCCTAAGGACACATCACTGAAATAGTTAAAATGTGAAGCTTCTAGTTTAAGGTGATACATTTTTATCAATATTTCTTAAAATACATAATTACAAGCATATTTTAAATTCTTAGATGTGCATGCTAAAGCTGTGTTTCTATAACTGGTGGGTTCCACTCTCTATTTCCATGTATAAAAGATCTTGCAGTCCTGGGAAAACACTTTTTTAAAAATGAAATACAACAAATAAGGTATGCTGAAGAGTCCTGGGGGAGACGTTTCCCAGAGTCTTTGAATTTCCTCCTATCCTCCTTCTTTACAAGATTTCTAAGACCAAGTCCTTTTCTGCAGCCTCTCAAACAAGGTAAAAAAGAAAAATACCCCCTAGATATATTCCTTAGATTTTCCTATTATGCTTCTCAGGCTCCCAGTAGCGTCTGAAGTGAGCCTAAGATAAGTTCTGGAATTATTTTTATTATGTTTTAATTTTAGATCCTCTTTTAGGTTTAAGATGAAACAGATGATCATAACTGCCTCGCTTGGGGATGCATTTCGTGGTGCCACTTGCGAGTGACCTGAGCAAGGTCACGTCATAGGAAGAAGCCTCCTGTGAAGGACAGGGAGCAGAGGCTCGCTCTCAGTCTGGAGGAACTCCAGGGCAGCCGACTTCAGCTGGCACTCCTTGGTACTACATGACAAAACTCTTCGGCAATATGTATGTGTGGCCTTATGACCTGGGTCCTGTCAATTATTGCTCAAATCACTAATTGGTAGAGATCACTTTTGTCATACCAGGAGTTCAGTGCAGACCATGACAGGCAAGTATAATCATCTATGGCAGTGGCCCTGGGTTCCAGACATACCAACCTTCTCACACTGAGTCTTTAAACATGCTGGTCCCCCTACCCATTATTTTCACATTGGCAAATGCCCTTCTACCCCTATTTTAAAGAATCAACTCCTTCCAGACCTTTCCTTGAGGCCTCCCTCCATATACTTATAGCATCATATACCAGTTTCTACTGGACTTTTATCAAGTCCATTATAATCATGTGTCCATTGTGCCGGTAGAATATGAAGGCTTCTACATTACATTTTGCCTTATTTAGAATTTATTCCGTGCAAAGCTCTGGTCTATACACTGTTTTTGTGTCATCTGTTGGCTTGAAGTTCACGTAATGGACAGGCTGGCCTCAATCTTCAGGGATCCTAATGCCCCTGCCTCTTGAGTACTAGCATTACCGGTGTTCTGCAAAATACCCGCTCATTCTGAGCACTCTTTAAAACAATCCATGTCACAGATTTTTGAAGCGGGAATTATCATTACCCCTTCTAAAAGTTAAAAAAAAAAATCATTACGTTCTGTGAGAGGGGGTAGGCAGGGTTGGTTTATGCAAGTCACAGTACTTACATGGAGGGCAGAGAACAATTTGTCAGCTTTTTTCTTCCAGGGATTGAACCCAGGCAAGAGGTTGGATGGTGAATGCCTCTGTCCTTTGAGCATCTTGTTGGCTCCATTACCTCTATTTTGCAAATAGAAATACGAGCCACAGAGAAGCTAGGTAGTTCAAGGATTCATAGCAGTCATTTAATTCAGACAGTCTAACTCAGAGTCTCAGCCTGCATGGTACTCAGTTTGTCCCAGGTTTAAGAGAAACAGTTCATAAACATTAAACAAATAGGACAAATAATCATCTGATTTTTCCCCATTGTATCCTTAACCTTAAATTTATTTTACATTCATCCTTGAATATGGGTGTGTTTATTTGTCCAGGGAAATCCCAGCCCAAACTGGGGAAGCCGGCAGAAGGCCTGGGGTTTCGCCTGGCTCTGCAGCTCCCAGGTCCCCTGCATGTCAGTAACACACACACACACACACACACACACACACACACACACACACACACACACACAATCTCTTCTTGTCATTGTTTTAGAGGCGATGTTTGCTTGTGTGAGGACATGGAAATACTGCGGGAAGGAAATGCATTAACATGGAAAATTCGCCTTTTATTCTCTGTAAACTGATGAAACTCGAGACGTCATCCCTTCTGGAGTGATTCAAAAGCAAATTTTGCTGTTTTTCTAGAAATCAGATCATTAAGGATCAGATTTATTTATTCTCCCTTCTTAGAGATAAATTCAGGTCCCACATCCCCACAGCACAATGTCACTTATTTTGCCTTGTAAATAACTCTTAAACTTTGTATTTACCCTTTTTTCTCTCCTTATAACAGTTTTTGCTCAGGGTAGAGATTTGGAAAATTCAAAGTTATTTAAAAATCTATAGCTACATATAGATATCATCTACTATTCACAAAGTCTAAAACACAGCTTTTTAATGGCCATGTAACATTTCATTAGACTAAGATGTAGCCCAGTTGATTTCTACAGTGCTAGTTTAAACGCTTTGCTTACTACGACCCTCTCAATCATGGTGGTGATGTACGTGTGTGGGGTGGTGGCGATCTTGAGCCTATTACAGAGGTTCCTGCTGGAATGTGGGGCTCTGGGATGGGGCCATCACCCCTGTGGTCTGCGGAGGCTTTCTAAAAATGCCAATGTGTTTGTCCTTCTAAGGGGCTTCTCTCCACCTCACAGAAACTGAACTGTCCTGTGGAAAAGCTTTACCATAACCCCAGGACAGAACTCCTCTCCGTCTGGGTGACCGACCGTGCAGTCTCTGGAGGCCCCTTGGTCACTCTCACTCACTCCAGCCGCCCACCCTTGCCCTGTGCCTGATACCCAGCTGAGAATGCATCTTTACACGGAAACTCAGGGTCATTTTCCCACTTATTCAGAACCCTCCCCTTAACCTACTACAGCTTCCTGCCCAGCCCGCCTCCAACCACAGCACCCCGTCTGGGGACCCTCACTCCCTCAGAGCGGCCCTTCCTCTCCTTTCCTGTGTCCCTTCCTCTCCCCAACCTCTGCTGTCCTCCTTGTTGTTTTGTGCCACAGTCTCAAAAGCACCCCAAAAGCTTGCATCTCTAAAGCTCAGCCCACGCGGGCAGCCCAAGCCCCGCCAGCAGGGAGCAGAGGGTAGGCGGTGAGGGAACCTGCATCTAAGCTCAAAGTGCAGATTCAGACCCCAGCCCCGAGACTTAGTAGCTGTGTGCCCTTAAGGAAAGTTGATTAACCTCTCAGGGGCCTCTTTTCCTGCACGAAGGAGTTGAGGTAGAACTCCTTCGTGTTTGTGGTGATGTTAAATGAGGACTACAGCACAAATGCAGAACGGCCTCTGCGTGAGACGGAAGAAGGTAGAGGGCGTTCCTTCCTGTTCTGTGGTGTTGGCAATGTAACATAGGTTCCCATGCATCCTTGGAATGTCCTCCACCTCCAGGCCACACCTCAACCCCTCTTTTTGTTAAATAAACAAAACACAACCCAGATTTTACTCGTGCCCTTTCTCATCATCCTTCATGCCCTGCTTCCACAGTGAAAGCCTTGGCCAGTCAACTTCCCCCTGGGGTCTGCTTTCTGTGTCTGGAGAGCGTCTGACTGCACTCCAGTCCTTGGTGTTAGCCGCAGCTCTGAACCTCTGAATACATCACTTCCTAAAATATGTGCTCCTGTGCCAAGCCACTTCCTTCCCGGAAATGTGACCTTCCGGTGGGACTGATCTTGCCACTCACTTCTGTTTCCAACAGATAAAGGGTGCCCTCTGAGCTCTGAGCTGGCTGCTCTGGGTCCCAGCTCTGCCTCTGTTGAGGAATCTGAGTCTCAGAGGGCAAAGTGGTTGCTAGCTTGCTCTGAGCACCATGCCCATAGAGAAATGTGATTTGATGATGTTACTCTCTGTGTCCATGCCAGGAATAGACTCTATGAACGTTTCCATCTGTTCCCCTCCATGCTATAGTATGCTCGGATCCTAAGTCTACTATGAAATGGATTTCTGGTCTTCCTGCCACAAAATGAGAAACTATAACAAACTGTGGAACTAATAAAATTGTTTTCGACATTTTAGGTCCAAAGGATACCTTTCAACAGTAGCAGTCTGTATTGAAAGGCGCTCCACTTGGTGTTCAGTGGCGTATGTCTCCCAGGCTATTTTGTAAATCTAAATGGATAATCAAAACATGCCAATACCCGTTTTTAAAATACTTGCTGTATTCGGCGCATGCACCATTATGGAAAACTTACACTCAGAGCAAAAAGATTTGTAGCAAAGCATATGACCTTCTTCGCACTACAATGACCATCCCCTAATTAGGCAATGCATCTGATAGTCATTAACAGGAATGAGATAATGAATCACTTTCTCTCTTCTTTGTTAATTTGCTGTAACCAAGCGGCTAATGGATGTCAGAGCTGAGTGATTGCACTGATTATAGTGATTTATAGTTGCAACAAAACAATTTAAAACCATTCTGATTATTCATGTTAAAGATGCTTTATGTTTTGTTTACTAAATGTTTTATGCCTCCCCCCTTCCTCCCACCCCTAGAATCCTGTCCCCCTTCGGCTCCGCTACTTTGCACAAAAAGACCTCTTCCCAGAGAACTTGAAAGTTCTTGCCTTTTGTTTTGTTTTCAGCCAAGCTATATATATCTATATATATATATATATATGTGGAAGGAGAGAGGGGGAAGGAGTTACAAAGTTTATTCACTAGAAACGAAGAGCCTTAGGGGTGGAAAGAAAACTTCAGTGGTGCCTAGTTCAAAAGAAGACAGGAATAAGAGGAACTAAGGCGAACTTCAAGCCACTTACCTTGGGGCTTCCCGTCCCCTCCTCGTCCCCCACAGACACATCAGTAGCCAGTATCTCTGCTTTGATGGTGTCCAGAGCTCTGAGAATCCAGCTGTGTTGCCGTTTGATTTGCCTCTGCAGCTCCTTCCATTGACTGGCAATCATCTTCAGCATGTCCTTCAGTCCTTCCCCAAAGGAAAGCACAAGCTGTAGGCCCGGCTGCATCTTTACCTGCCACTGTCTGCTACCCAGAAAGCTGGGTGGCTATCCCAAACCACATCCATGCTCTTCAGCGACCTCACCACTACCTGCCACCTGTCACTCAGAACTGACACTGGCAATTCTAAGATATTAACAACACACACACACAAAGGACAGGCCCGTGCAGAAACTAATGCCAACTCTGGTTTGGTGAAAACCGTGTGGGGGGGACAGATTGTGATGTGTAGATGTCATTACAACTATAGCTTCACACCTCCAGCACAAGGCCCTGCGTTTATCTGTGTGGAGATTTTATAATGATCAAAAGATGTCTGGAAACAGATACAGGTAATTCAATGGGAAATATAGTAAATGGGCCAGAATCAAGACAGCAGTCTTTGACATTAACACATCTGCTTAATGCTGTTCTTTTCCTATTTACATAGTAAGCAAAAAACAAACAAGCAAACAAAAACAAGAAAACACAAATAAGCTTTAACCCACCCTGTCTTATGGTCTTCAACTATCCAGATAAGTAGAACCATACAACAAAACTGTTTTTTATTTATAATACATTCTTCATAAATGCATCAATGTTGGTCTAAGAACTGGTTGAAGGCCTAAGCCTCTGCTAATGCAAAGACCCACAGAGAATATGCCAGACATCCACATGTGTGAACTGGCACAGAAATAATCAGATGTCTATGGACAGCCTGCCTTGTATCCATAATGATATCTATGTACACCCTAGTGCATATGCCTTGTGTCTATAAGAACAGCTCTCATTCATTATCTTAATGTTATTTCCAGAGCTCCTACATCAAAAAGCATGTCAATGTGAAGTTTTCAGGAATGTGATTTCAATTGGAACTCAGGCGAATGGCAAGGCCCAAATAAAATGAACAGACCGTTGGAGGCAGTATTTCATCTTATAAGTATCACAGCATTGTATGCAGTATATGAAACATTTATAAATCTTGAAGGTCAATCTGATAATGTAAATATTAATAATACATAAGGAAGTGAATATATGCAGTAATTTACAGCAATGCTTCTTCATTCTTCTTAATAGTCTGGAGACATAAAGACCCGCAGTATTTCAGGAGGATTTACCTGCTTTGTGAGACGCAATGAGCTCCAGGAGTTGATGTCCTTCTTCCTCCACGGCTTCCTTGAGAGCACAGTGACTGTCCACGTTCAACTTAAAACTCTGCAGAGAAGCACACAGTCATCAGGCTCCAGCGAGGCCGTTCCACACAACACAGGGGTGCAGAATCACTTGCTACTTTTTATCAAGAACCACACAGCCCAATTTACCCAACAGACAGACTAATTTGCAATACTAAAAGCTATTGATATTTGGGGTCCAGGCTCTAAATGTGTCCGTTAGATTAGCATGGTGCATCTGTTTGGAAGCAGCTCACCAAACCTAGAAATTCGTTAATTTTTTTTTTTTTAATGAAAAGTCACACCGCATAGGTGATATCGAGAGTAGCAGTGTGCAGTAAAATGCAATGAATTCCCACCTGCACATGTGAGCTTTTCTTAAGTGGTTGTGAAACCATAGAAGTGGTCAGCAGAAAAACGCCATAGCCTTATGTGCACGTATATGCATCCACTAATACAGCACGGACTGATTCATCTCTGTGCCTCGACCCTTCATGAACCACAGAAGAGAGAGGTGCAGTTAGGGGGGAAGCCTGGGGAGCTTATTTTTTAAAGATGTGATGTTGTCTTATTAATAAACACGCCAAGTACACCATGAGCATTTCCCCTCACGACAGTCATCGACTTTCCTCACGGTTCATAACAAACTCAGTCATCACTTCCGGGATGTCTCCTCTGACCCTCTCTACAATGGCTCTCTCCTATCTTTCTGCTCCTTATGTGATTCTACTGTAGAATTTATCACAGATCTGCTGATGTTTCCATCTTTAGTTACCAAACTGTACACAATTTAAAGAATTGAGAGTACGCATGTCACACACAAGTGATTCACTAGTTTGTGGGCATGGTCAACGTTTGCTGGGTGTGATCAGTAATGCTCTCTAGCTGGGGGGAAGGAGGGCTTCTGTGTGATAAGAAACTCAAATACTTGGTTTTTTGATGGTTTCAAAAAAAAAAAACATTTCAGCTCTGAAATGTTATAAGAGATTCCAACCACAGGAGTCCATTGGAGGAAAATTATGGTACCCATCAGCAACAGACTCAATCATTAGTCTTTCGGGCAAACATCCATTCCTCAACTTGGCCAATTGGAAACACAGTACACTAAATTTTGGCTTTTCACAATAAGGTTCCAAAACATACAAGGTGTTTTCTTTCATTAAACATCATGGGACAATATGTGAATATATTGTACTATGCTTGATATTAAGCAACATGACACAGGTTACGATAACTCCATGCTGGATTTAATTTGAATTGAAGTTGGATAATCATAAATTATGAGAGCGGGTCTTCATTCAGTAATTCACACACTGTGTGCAGTCCATAACGCCAATGGAGACTTGGAGACCAAAAAGCATGGATTCTGGCCTTAATGGGCACCTAAACTGGGGGGGGGGGGGTACAGGGTGGGTTGTCATGGATGCTCAGTGGAGAGTGTGAGCTCTTCTTTTCTTCCTGGAGAAAGGGGTCTTTTTAAAGTACCACAGATATAGTCAGAATGAAAGGAAGACCCGAAAATGAGAGAAATACGAGATGCAGCATAGAGAAAAGGATTCAAAAACCAAAGCAACTCAAAATGATGAATTATGTCAACCAGCCTTCTCTCATAAGATACAGTAACATTTCGGCTGAACATTCTAGAAAGTGACCATATCTGGCTCCCTACGCACTGCTCGGCATTTCTTATATTTGTTCCTTCTGCTACAGGTAGGCAACTGAATAAAATAAAATATGAAGTGTTCAGGAATCTTGACGGTCCTCTTAAAGATAATTGTTGAAGAATATTTTTAGATGTATTTATTTGATGTGAAGGGATGTTTGGCCTGTGTGTATGTATGCGCACCGTGTGCATGCAGTGCCCATGGAGGCCAGAAGAGGGCACTGGTTCCCCTGGAGATGACATTATAGATGGTTGTGAGTCAGAACCTGGGTCTTCTGAAAAAGCAGTAAATCTATTATCTGTGGAGCCACTGCTTCTGCCTCCTTAATGCTTCTGATCAGTCCAATTAAGGCAGAACCTGTGGACCACTAAATGTTTATACCTTACAGTGAGGCATAACATCTTTGTTTTTTGTCCCTGCCTTGGGGCTTTTCCACACTGAAGCAATACCATTCAGACTAGAGTACATGGGTTTCAGAAAAGGGAGCAGAGAAAAGACAAATCTATGTGATTACTTTAGAAGCGCCAAACTTCAGGGAGAAACCTGTTGTAAAAATTCTACATCACTCTAAATTCAGCCTGGTGCTGTCTTGGACTCACTATTCTCCTGTATCAAATGGCTGATGATGACCAGCTTTCAAAGAGGTACACCAGGCCTGTGCCTCAGAGCCAGAGAGAACGGAGGGGCCGTGAGGAGGCTGGCAATTTGGCATCATTGAAGCTGAGAGCACAGTGTGGATGCAGCTGGAAATGGCTGCACTTCGGGATGATGTGGGAACATTTGATTAGGAAATCGGAAAAGATAAGGTATTCGTTATTAGGCGCGAGATAATCTGATAAGCTCAATGTTGTCTAGAAGAACCATTTAATATAACTATTACCCAAATGGTACATTATTGCTTGATTTCAGGTGCGCCCATTAACCATTAATAATATCAGGCACAGAATTCACAACAGGCCCCCCGAGAAGGCAGCCCAGCAGGCACATTAACAAAATTGTCAGTAGGATCCCAGGCTGTTAAAGGATTCTTTAGTAAACCGTCCTTGGGCCGCCCCCACTTCTCCCTAAAGAAGGGTTTTGTTTCTTTTCTGAGTCTGATCTTGTCTTTAACCTGATAGCCGGACATATCTCCATCCTTCACACTGTTAGCATATTTTCCCCAGGATGCCTCCGGTATCTTCAGTCCACTGCCACACCTGCACCACTCCGTGGCAATGCAGAGTTCTCTGAGAGACTGAAACTGTGGCAAGAACATTGGCGTGGGCATGCTCCATGATCCTACGTCACTGGTGATGTGAAATGCCACAGACACGCGTGGCCTGGATCCAAGGGAACACCGACTCTTTGTCAATGTCCTTAAAGCAGCATGTAGCTGAATGTCAGGAAGGGAGCAAGCAGGATGAAGGAAAATCTCAGTGAAGGGCTGAGACGGCTTGGTGGGTGAGGGCACTTGCCTGCAAGCCTGATGCCCTCAGTTCTAGGGCCCACGCAGTAGGAGAAAACTGACTCCTGCAAGGTTTTCCTCTGGCTTACACACACTCACACTCATATACACACAAAAGGGAATTACTCATTAATTATAAATAAAGTGTCAGGACAAGCAAAATATTAATGAGGGTTAAGGTGCCTACCACCAAACCTGATAACCTGACTTTGATCTCAAACGCAAGGACAGAACCAGCAGGACGAAAATATCCTCTGACCCCCACCACGGTAGGCACACCCCCACCCACACACATGGACACAAGATAAATAAATAAAATGCCAGTTTTCAAAACATTTTTTTAAAAGGAAGATCCAGTGACTGGATTATCAAAACAATTATCCTAAGTTAACCAATGGGCAATGGCATTATTACAGCATCTGGTATGATCAGCTTGTATAGATCTGAATGTGTTGGAAATTCAGTTATGCCCATGACTACACCTGAGTCATGATCAGACCTGACAAAAACAGACCACACACACATGCATATGGGATGAAATAAAGGAAATCACCTTGGAACATAGAAATGATCGCTTCTGTGGGATAGCCTAGGACCAGAGATGTGGGAATGGCCGCATTTAAAAGTTTAAATGTCCAAAGCGGTTCCATCCTCCTAACGTCAGTCATACAGCAGACACTCAGCCACCCTGCAGGTCCTGTGTGTATCTGCCAGGTCCACTGAACACCATGAGTCTTGGGATGCTTATGAAGTTATCACAAGTACCCAAAAGAGCTACATGTCCTTTCTTGAGTGAATCTTACTTTTTTCTTTCCTAAGGCATGGGTTTATAGAATCGATATGTTTATCGAGCAGTTCCTACCAGGTTTACATATATAAAAATTAGCAGTGCACAATGCCAGTCTTCAGGGAGCTTACAGTCTGGTCCACTTGGTCATGGAGATAAATGCAATGTGGTCTTATGACCTAGCGTAGAATACATGTGTAAGTGGGATTTGATGTGTGATACAAGGTGGTAGAGCTATTTGCCTCAAGCGAAATCGAGCAATAATAGCCTTGTCCAATAAGATTCAAGTTTGATTGTTTAAATTAAAACATACTACACAAGGCCAGTGCTATTGGATGGGGGCTGTGGGCACCCATTAGATCCAGCCTCAGCACGGCCTGCAGACAGCTTATGAGGGATGAACTGACTTGCACACAGGTCCGGATATGCCCTTCGGAGAAGCAGAAGCAAGGAGCCCTGAGTGCTCCATGTGGCTGCAGGCAGGGGAGAGCAGTGGGGACCACACAGGACCTGACCCCAAGAATCATGACAGAGCCATGAAGAATATGCCAAGGATGGGAGCGGCTGATGCAGATCTATGAGCTAGGAAGGGTTTGCTGGCTGCTGCATGCAGACTTGATTTTTAAAAGGACACACTGGAGACAAGCAGGCCATTTCAGGAGGCTGCCGTGGTGATACGGGCCAGATGTTCCTGTGCGAGCATACTCTTTTTAATTAAAAAAAGGTATGCTTTTTCTTCTAAATGGATAGAAGAAAGAAAGTTGGAGCAGATCTTCTGTCTTTTCAAGTTTTTCTCCGTGCGTGAGAGCAGCGTGTGCCAGAATTAAGCTCTCCGGCTGTTCGGATGATACATTCCAGAGGTTGTTAGTCAGAAGTCTCCAAATGTGAAAGGCACGTTGAACTGATGAACTCTTCCTCCCACTGTCACTTGAAGAGATGGTGTGGATGATGAGTGCGACACTGGGTGACACTTCTTCACACAAAGATTTTCACTCCCTTGGAAAACGAGAACATGCCTTTTCACAGGGGCAGGGGGGAAATATGTGTTTAGTTAGAAAAGCCACAGCTTGAAGTCACTTAGTGTCTCTCTGCCCAGGACCTGCTCTGCACCGGCCAAACAAGCACTGTTTGTACTCTCAGAGGGACCCTGGCAAGGGAGCAAGTTATAATCACCGCGAGGGGCCGGGCATCTCCTGCTCACTGCTCCACAATGCCATCCACACAAGCTAGATGCATAGGTGCTTGCAGTATAAAGCGCATCCTTCAGAACACCCGTGAGTCAAGAAGGAGAGCTCTTTCTGTAAATATTTAAGTACCTCTTGGAAGCTGGTAAGATATTCTACCGCAATTTAAATGATGACTAGGCAGTCCGTGCTACTGTATAGAATGTACAAACAAAAATGACTCAAATTATATTGATAAGATTATAGATGTTAATATGTAAATAATCTCATTACAAAGACAAAGATGACTGCAAGAAAACAAACCTAAAAGAATGCTAATATCATCTGAGGACAGCGGGGTCAGGGGTCACCATGGTCAGAGCTCATGAAGCAGGTTATGTTTTAGGGTTTGTTTTTTTTGTTTTTTTGTTTTTTTTTAAATTAAGTGAAAAGAATACTAGAGTATGGAGTATTAGAGACAGCGAATTCAAAGTATTAGAATTGTATGGCAATGAATAGGCATTAAGAAATCCGTGTGGATTTTAGTGTGTGTGTGTGTGTGTGTGTGTGTGTGTGTGTGTGTGTGTGTGGTTTGCATGTGTCGTATGTTGTGGATGTGTGGTATAGCTGTGTGTTGTAGGCACGTGCGTGTTCATTACACAGGCCCTGTGCACATTCTGTGGAGGGCAGCCTGTGAGATGTCTTACTCTGTTGTTCTTCATTACCTTGAGACAGGGTCTCTCACTTGATCCAGCTCATCCTCTGGCGAGGCTGCCTGCCAACTGAGCTTTTGGAATCTGTTCTCCATTGCTGGGGCTCCTGGCGTGTGCAGCCAGGCCTGGCTTTTTATGTGGCTCCTGAGTATTTGAACTCGGGCCTCACGCTTGCCGATGAACTCTCTAACTTCTCTCAGGGATTTTTAGATTCGCTTCTCAGTGTCCTAAATGTCCTAGGGAGCCATGTGACAGGCACCCCTTACAGTTAATACTCTAATTTCCCTAGAGACAAACACCAAGTCTCTGTTGGTTTTGTGTTACTATCTACCAGTGGCTTTGCCCACAAGGACACCAAAAACAAAAATGTTACTATCTGAGACATAGGAAGAGAAGCCAATGACCCTGTCCTCTTCTCCCTGGGGGGGGGGGGTGTACCCTCGGATGAATCATGGACCCTCTGGGCTTCCTTCCTTTATCTATAATCAAGGCATTTGGACTCAATATTTTCCAGCCCTTGAATAGTTTGATTTTTATCTTTTTTTTTTTCATCCAGGCAGTTTAGGAAAGGAAACAGGAGAAGTTTTATTTACTTTAAACTAAAGAATTTTCAAAGAGAGAAGACTCCCAAAGGCCATTGAACCACTCATCTACCCCAGGGCACTTCTGTCCCCAGACTGTCCCTTCTATTTTTAGCCACTTCTGGGGAAGTCTCTCCTAACTTTTATCCTGAGCCCACATAGTTCTTCCCAGGAATTTAAGAGCTCTGCGGAGAGCAGTGTGAACTTCCCTGGTCCTCAGATTCTTTTGCCAAGTCATCCGGTGTATTGGTTAGGAATCAGAAGTGATGCAGGAATATGCCAACAAGATCCGCAAGCCCAATCCATCACCGAGCCCAGGCAGTTTCTGTCTCCATCCATCCCTCTTCACACCGACACTGCCTCAGCTCCAAGCGCTCATCACCTCACTTGTTAGGTTGACCTCAACGCCACACAACCGTCGTGTGTTGGTGGTAACACAGGCACTATCTATCTCGACCTTGGAGATGTGGCTATCAGCAGAAGGGCAAGTCACCAGCCTCGCAGATTGCTCAGCACCCAGTGGGAGTGGTGGCCATAGAACAGAGTTAGTCTGGAATTCCAGGGGACTGTGCTAAGGAAGCCAACGGCATGATGTGGGTTAGGGCTTGCGGCAAGCAAGGGCTTCAGAAGGGGACAGGTATGTTCAAATCCCAGCTCTTCCATCACTCCGTGTAACTTTGGGTGACCTCTGTCTATTTAGTTTTCTCGTTTATAAAAGGAATGTTAGTGCCTATTTCCCTGGGTGGGAATAAAGATAAAAATCCCTTAGTACACTGAGAACAGAGCTTAGTATCTCACAATAGCACGGTAATTATTACTACACTAAACAATCTGTCTTCAAAACATCTCGATAGACGCCCACCTCTTCTTAAGTCCTTGAATAGCCGGCCAGGTTTGTGTCAGGCTCAGCCCCTAACTGACTGCAGGTCCTGTCACAGGTCAACTCTGAGAGTCCCCCACCCCTCGTCAGTCTACTGGCCCTTCTGGGATTCTGTCTGTTCCTGCTGTGCCTCTGCCTGGCCAAGAGCTGCCTCAGCAAAGCCCCATAATTCCATTCAGTGTCACGGTCCCTAGCAAGGCTTCCCTGATCTTCCACCATAGAAGCTCGCCCTCCCTTAGCATACATCCGCAGCACCTCTGCAAGCTCCAGCCTCCATTTACCACACTCCGCTAAAATTATCGGTGTGTCTGTTTCCCACCCGGGAGCTCCTTGAGAAGAGCTGTGATGTCAGTCAGTTTGGAGCGGAAGCGCCTAGCTAGCACGCTGCACACAACTAACCACTGTCGAAGGGAGTGCGAGCCTCGAGACTCATTCCACAAACAGGCGTGTGACGGCCTGCAGCATCGGGGATATCAATGCAATCACTCCGCACTCTAGAGTGGTTGATAAATGTCCCCAAATTTTACTCAGTGAACACCATGTAAATGAGCTGTCATGTCCCTTCGCTTACAAAATTACTTGCCAATTACACTTAGATGACCCAGCATAATTGCCATGTAAACTGTACCCTGGCTGGGGTAGCCTGAATCATCAATTTAACTTTACCCTCTCATCATATGGTACTTACCACACAATTAAATAAATGGTCAGCCCCTACCACAATCATACATTTTCCCAGCAAAACGATGTGGCTACCTTTCTCATTGATTTATCGGTCACAACAATCTGTAACACACCTTCAGCTATGATATCAGAAGCTTAAGAAATTTGTGCACTAAAGAAAATAAATAACTTTCAAGTTTGCTTTCTTTTTTTTTTTTTTAATCAAAACCATGTGTTTAAAAATAGTCTTTGTTTTCCTTTAAAACTGACAGACAAAAAAGACAAAAATCTCCATTCCTCCTCAGGAGGCTTTGGTCCCAAGACCTCGCTTCATAAAAATGGCTCCAAACCTCTGAAAGGGGATCTAGCTCCTCAAGCAACTTATAATTTATTTCAAAGAGTTGCTTTTGTGTTGAAAGTAGATGCAGCTCACCGAGGTCGACAGTCTTTCCTGATAGACTGGCTAATAACTTATGCAAGATGTAGATAGATGGGACAGATCCCGGATGCTGACGGTGACTCTGAGTGACGGGATTTTCATTTGCTTCTCTGGCTGCTGCCTCCACACCTGACACAGGTAATCACATTGACTTCTCAGCATGGTGACATCAGGCCAAACGCATTCTCAAACAGAGGTTCTGTCTGAAGGGACTGTTTGACTTCCAGAACATACTGTTTGGAGGCCCTGATTGAAAAGGAGGTCAATGCTAGCCCAAATATCTCTCTACCCCCTGAGGTGGAATAATTGATGTACGGCAGCCCTTGAGGATGTAGAGTCAGCAGGGTGATGGATGGATGTACGTATATTATTCACACGTACATCTGCTAATACACAGGTCCCAGTGCAAACACCAGGACTTAAGAATATTATGTGGATTTAGGACAATCCCTGAAGGACTCCAGTTCCATTAAAAATTTGTTTTGGCAGCCTGGGGCAGATCTATTCCAACTCCCACACGCTTCATGCATTTGAAAGGGGGAACCAAACCACTTTAAAAATAAATTTAATAAATTTTGTAATGTCAAGTCATTAACATCCTGTCTAGTCATACAGTGTTCATATTTTTAAACAGTAATATTAAAGCTGCAGAATTTTTAACCCTTCTAATAACTGAATTATCATTTTTATTTCTGTGGTACTTTTTTAAAATTGCTTTTTCTTGCCAAAAGAGAGGACTCACACCCCTCCAAACAGAGGCCAGTCTTCTGGGGTCCCTTTTTTTCTGGGGGTTGTTCTTGTCATGAATTTACCAGCCACACTCAGAAAGCCGAGTGACCGGGTCTTGGCTCAGAGTGGTAGGGGACTGTTTACCTTGAAGACAGAGGTGAGCACAGCTGGAAAATTTGTTACATTGGTCAGGATTTGTGCCCACAAGGGCTCCAATGTTGCTTTTACCAAAGTTCATTCTTGTCCTCTAGAGACAACAAAGAACCACCAGGTGTCCCTCAGGAAGTGACAGCCAAAAGGGAATAGTTGAGGGCGGGCAGGTGGGGAGAACTGCAGCCTCTTTAAGACTATGTGAGCCATCCTGCCATATGTTAAGTATTCAAGAAAGATATGCACAAGTCCCCAAAAATGAACTCCTACAGCAGTCTATCTCACTTTATAAGTCATATGATAGGTTTGGGTTGGGTTTTTTTTTCTGACTAATATAAAGATCTGAAGTTTTTATTATTTGTAACAGATAAATTGCTTCAAGATTCCAAAATCCCATGTAATAAGATGTATACGTTGGAACCTGTATCTGACGCTCATAGGAAAAGACCCAGGTATGTACCCCAACTCTTGTGAGTCCCTTATCCATAATCAATGTTCTCTGTCCTGTGCATGGACCTATCTGTAAACTTTTCTTCACTGTCCGGTTTACTGTAGCCCTGGATATCCAGTGCTTGCTAAAACAGCGCTTCTCTGGCAATCTAGTTAAGAGCAGTTATTATGCCTCAGAAAAATATAATTTGTAAATTAGTAAACCGGGCACTAACAATATTCAGAGTAGTGAGGAATGTTGAGTATTAAGACCTAAGAGTCTTTAAACCAAGCAGGAAGAAAGTAGAGTTCGTGTGTGCCTTAAACATCCCACGAGTCTCCTAGACACAGAGAATGAACCAGATGAGCACAGGATTGCGGTTTGAGGGTCATGTGTCCAAAGTGAGCCTCCCACTCTACTTACCCCCGCCCCCAACAAGCGATAACAAACTGCCCACGTGCTATAAATTCCTGGCATCCCCACCCATCGAAGCAAAGGACCGGAGGCCGGAAGCTGAGCGTTTCAAACGGCGCCAAAGAGGAGAAATGGTGTCGTTTCCTGCTAACACTCAGCTGCACCCTAAACTGGTGGGAGTTCACGGGGGACAAGCAAACGGAGCTTCAAAGCTCCTGTAAGGCCACAGCCTTGCTCCCGAGGCTGAAGGGGGTGGTAGGCAGCTGGGCCGAACGCACAGCTCCGGCTTCTGAAGTTTGGTTGACTGAGTCCCATTAGCTGCGCCGCACAGCCCTAGGGCAGCTACTGGTCTCTGTGAAGTTCACCTCGCTCGGGCCATCGCTGGCCATCATCGCAGCAGAGAAAGGGAGGTAGGAGAGGTGGACGTCAGGAGGAAACAAGCTCTGTGATCTCTTCACTTCAAGCAATTAAAAAAAAAAAATGGAGCAGAGATAGACGCAGGAGGGCAAACAAAAGACAGCCGTATTCTGAGAAAACTGTTAAGTGACACGCTGGTTTTGGTTGTGATAGAAATAAAACCTATTTGATCAGAAATAAAGCATAAAGATCTAGGTAGTGATGGCAAATGTGTGCATATAGTTTTTGCTGATCATTCCTTTAACCAGACACATTGCTAGTTAAATCCAATCTGTGTTTATGAAGAGGAGGGTAAGGACGCACTAAGAACAAATGGATTTTGGTGCTCCTCTGCCACCTTGTGGCTGCCAACTCAAATTGCAGGTGCTAATGCGACAATGAACAAAAGGTCAGAATGTGTGCTTTGAAAGTCCACCTGCAAAGAGGGACGAGGCGATCCCACACACAAACGTGGATCTGCCTCCATGGTTATTATTACAGAGAAAGCTGTTCCTACAGTACGAGAGGTGTCTGATTACATGGGGTCCCCTGAGTTACTGCTTCAGGCCATCTGGAAAAGGACAAGGAGATTCTCCGCCAGCGTTAGCCTGAATATTCGTGGAGCATCATTTGAAAGAGAAAGCAGAGAGAGGGAGGCAGCCTGAAGGCCATCATGACAAGATTTAATTCAGTAAACTGAGGCACATCCTCCACATGACCAAATTTTAAGGAGCTGTGAAAATGCACCCCAGATTTCCACATGCTGATGGAAACATGTCTGCGGAAGCGGGTTATTGAATAGAATGCACATCATGAACTTGAAAAGGTACTTATTTTACATTAAAGGGCTCCAAAGCACACAGAACAGACTGCTTGGCCTGGTTAGTCAGGAGGGTGGAGGTTTTTCTTTCCATTTTATGCTGCTTCATATTGTTGGACTTTTCCACTGAGTGTAACGTTCCTCTTTAAAGAGACATTGAGGGGAAGACAAAGGCTGTGCCGTCTTCCCTCAGCCGACCACACCCGGTACTCAGTGAGCTGATGGTGTCACATGACCTCAGTTCACACACACCCAGCACTGGCTGGAGGTCCAGGTCACACCACGCCCACGCTCAGCATCTGACATGCCTTCACTGCGCCCAAGTCTTGCCTGCACTATGTTGGGTGAAGGGTAGAGCGCCCTAGACTAGACCAGGGCAGACCAATGGAGGTTGGCTGAAATTTCTGACTGACCATGAGGGAGCCTCAAAAGCAGCTGCTGGCGTGAGTCTCTGACTCGCCCCTTCAATCTATTCCTGTTCTCCGTTCCTACTTTCCCTCACCTCACCTACTCTTCTCACTACTCAGATGTTCTCCGTCTCCGCACTCATCTGCAAACCCTCTGATCTTTAACTCCTTCCTTCTTATCCAAAATGGAGTGCCCACGAGCTGCTCTTTCTGGGACAGGAACCCCGGTGTGATTCCGCCAGGAGTAAGGACCCAGCACTGGCTCCCCAGGTCTGCCTAAGCACTGGCACCAATTGTTGAAATGTCTCTGTCCCTTTGGAAGAGACTTCTTGATGGTTTCCTTTAAAAATAGTTTCCATTCACAACACAGACAAGGGATTGACTCATTTCATGGGTAAAAGGCTCACATAAATCAAGAAGTTAAGTAACAGTGACCCAGCAGAAGAACGGGCTACGATAACGAGCAAATGAGAAATGCAATTGACTCCCCCAAACATGAAGAGGAAGTCGACGCCACCTAAAATGCCAGAAGTATGACAGACATCCCCTGCTAACGACCACGGGGACAAAGCTAAGCAGTGTGCCAACAAGCCTCACCAGCAGGACTACAATGGGTGTGCTCAGGCACGGACCACACACGGCGTCATCGCCACCAAAGGCGCTCTAGTAGTAGATGAAAAATTTGACTGTGCAGAGCCTTTTAGCCAGAAATTGCACACGTAAGGACATACTCATACTAAACAAGATGATTAATTTCCAAGCACTTGCACAGAAGCATCGTTTGAGATAGAAGAAGACTGCACATAACCTAAATGTCTAGCATAAAGGATTGGTTAAAATAAACTATGCATGCTCATCAAGGAAACACAGTAAAGCCACACACAGGGATAACGTTGTATTGTAGCTGCTGCTTTGACCTGTTGCTAATACAAAGTGGGGACAAAGCAAAGCCCGTGTGTGTAGCTGTTTTCAAATACTTGGAATAACTCCGAAATGAGAGAAAGCAGGGGAGGAGAGCTGGTATCTGGGAGAACATGAGCGAGGGATTCTCCGTAGACTTGAACCAGTCCACTGTCATTCACTTTATGAAGTCTCTGTCTTATTTACACACAGCCGGTCAAAAACCACATTTTTGAAATATGATAGCCGCTAGTCTGGGCTAGAACATCAAATTCTGCACTCAAGCCCATTTTCCATTACAGTCACTCAGTTGACCTCATTCAGCTCATCGATGCCAGACGGGCCATGCCCCCATGGGATTTGTGATTGATTCCTCTCACTCTCCTGTTCTGAGACACAGGCAAACCTTCAGTGCCCCTGTGTTTGGCAATTTAAAATGTCATTTAGTCTCCCTTCCTGTCCTGCACCCACCTGCAAGGCTCAAGCTGGGCATCAGCCACACCGGCTGGGCTAGCCTTCCCTCCCTCACCCTCGCTATGAAATCCCTGCCCAAGCTCTCTGCTCTCATTTTAGCCAGCAGAATGATAGATGCCCTTTGAGGGCTGCATCCAATTAACTCTAGGAAAACAGTAAACCTTTTCACTGAACTCCTTCATTTATCCTATAAAAATCTACTGGCCAGGACTATATCATATAACCTATAGTTGCCTCTGTTCAGTGGAAAGCCCCCAAGAGAAGTCAACTTCATTCACCATACACTAGCACCTAAGGAACCGCCTGACATTCCAGGGTGCCTGATATGTATGAACTTGAATGTTGGATCCATGGTCATCATATTGCTACACCACTCCCATACATCAAATTGAATTAAGAATATGGCTTCTTAAGACAAGTAGTCATCTGTTATTCCAGTCCTCAGGAGACAGAGGCAGGAGGTGGCAAGCTGGTGGCCAGCCTGAGCTACACAGTGAGTTCCCTGACACCCTGGGCTACATAGTAAGATGGATCTTATAATAAATTGAAAAACTCCCAGAGAGACTCTATTCCTCATAGTGGGGTCACCTGGCGCAGCCTTAATACAAGAGTTGCTTAGTCTGACTGCAACTTGGTGTGCCATGTTTTGTTGATACCCACGGGAGGCCTGCCCCTTTCTGAACAGAAACAGAGAAGGAGTGGATTTGGGGAGGCGGGGAGAAATGGAAGGAGAGGAGGGAGGGGAAACTGTGGTCCAGATGTAAAATAAATAAATTTTTTAAAAAACCTCCCAGATAATATGAACTTAGCTTGTTTTCCTGGTACTGATGCCTATGACATGGTCCTCATTTGGTGAATTAGGCTTGCATGACAAGGACTCTGGGGATGAGAGCAATCATTCCCAAAGCACATGGAATAATGTGGCTCTGGCCAGCTCGGCCTCTCTGCTGCCTCGCTCCTGCACACTGTGCTCTGAAGACACTATACATTTCCTTAAAGGAAACCCGTCCAAGCACTTGCAATGGCTGGTTACCAAGCACACACTGTCAGAGTACATGCCCTGGCGTGTGACGGCTATTCACAATGTTTCCCTTTGTTTCCCTTTATTGTGCTTCTACCTACATAGACATACTTTGAAAGACTGTGGAGGAATCAGCCCAAACGCTCATCAGTGCCTCAGTGAGTCAAGTGTGGTCCACGCACAGGTGGAATATTATTTACCAACAAAACAGAGCAATTGACGGATGCAAATGATGCTGTATCTAACAAGAGATAGGCTGAATCGGAGACTGGGTCCGTGCCCCTGCAGAGTACCTGCTGGTTGGTTTTATTCATGTGAAATTTGAGAAAGTACAAACTAATTCCATAGTGACATAAAGGAAATCAGCAATTGCTTGGGGATGCAGAGGAGGCTGAGGAGGAGGGCTGGAAGAAGAAATTACAAGCTCCTTAACTTTCATACTCTAAAATAGGCAATCTGTCGCAGGCCAAACACTTCCATCAAGCTGCCTTTGAAGAGGTTAGGAAGGGAATGAAAGAGAGAGAAAAGGGAAGCCGCCCAATAATACATTTATACAAAGTTACTTCTAAAATTGGTTTCAAAGAAGGAGAGTGGCCAGTACTCCTAACATACCACCCCCAAATGACATTTTCCTGAAAATGCCAGTTTCTAAAAAGATGGGAATTGTATTTTTGAAGAAGCAGCCAGGTTGCAAGCAGATGATTAATTATCATGGAAAATCGCTGATGTACCATGACAATTTCACACTGTTTCCTACAGCTAAAATAAAGTTCCCCTGTCTCTCTCAGAAAGGCATTGCAAAGCTTTAATTGATTTGTGTTGGAAAAAAGAAAAAAAAAAACCCTTGGCTACCATCATGGAAAATAATCGAATTAAGTATCAAGATATAAATGTACAACTATTATTTTGGTATTTGTTTTTCTTTACAGTAAATGTTGGGAGATGCCAGCTATTCCGATGTATTACACCAGAGAAGAGCGTCACTCTCGGGTCTCACACTCGTGCAGACTAAAGACTGAATCACAGAATCTAGAAAAATGGCCTACCTAGTGTGTCTGGCAACCTCTAACACTGAGCAACATTGCAAAACCATTTGCTCACTCACTGGGAGACAGCAACGGTTTGTGCAGGCTGAGCTAAATATGAATCTCGAGGCTCACTTGTATAGTTTTTATAGAAAGGTAGATTTTTGCCTCCTTTTGAGACTAAGAAGAATATTGATTCGGCATAATGATAATGTACTAAATACAGACAACAGCTAGGATAGGAGGATAATGTGGACAGAGAGAAACCGAGTCTTGTCCTAGGTCAAGTGACCAGGTAAACAGTCCAGTGACTCTCAGAGACGTCTGTTGCATGCACAGAAGGCTAACGTGGCTATCGCAAGCGTTATTCACAGCATCAGAAGCAACATCTGGGATGGGGACTTCACAGAAGTAACATCTGGGACCGGGACTTCACAGGGAACTGGCCTGCAAACCATAGTTCCTCGCCATTTAAAAGCAGAGATAACCAAACTATTCCTATATCACTTCTACTTCAGCTGAAATAGTCAGAGAGAGAGAGAGAGAGAGAGAGAGAGAGAGAGAGAGAGAGAGAGAGAGAAACCATCCCCCCCCAAAAAAATCCTCTGACAAAACAGACTACTCTCCAAGAGAGATATCTCAAGAAGGACCCTTTGGTGGTCTACAGCAAATGGGAATTGACCCCCATGTTTGGGATGAGAACATTGTCTTGAGGCAGGTATGGATGCCTGAGCTTCATTATGTCACTTCTGAAAAGGTCTGCAATTGTTAAGGCTGCGTAGAGCAAGGGAGTAGACCTAGGCAGCCATTTCAATCAAATGACCATATTAAAAATTTACTTCTTCCATAGACTTAGCAACACTTTAATTTAACACTAATGTATGAAGTTAGTGGTACCTGCATCAGACAGAGCGGTACACATTATTCCCTCATGAAGCTGTGGGCTAGAAGGAGGTGAGGTCAGCCCGAGGATGTCAAGCAAGAATTTCTGTAACAGAACTGAGACAGGAATATGCGTCGGGGACAAAGGGGCGCATCACTCAGGGAGGAAAGGGTCCTCAGCCCGCAGGTGCTGTGCTTGGCTTTCGATAAGTCACCCACAGTTAAGGCACCCTTATGCCCTTGTGCCCTCTGGAACCTCAGCAGCTGAATGTGTGTTTTCCATAAAATATTAAATCAAGAAAATTAAGACAGCACACTTGATGTGAAATAAAGTTCATATAGTCCTGTTTAAACACAGATTAGAATTTCTGTCAGAACAATGCCAGTGAAAAGTTGACATTCTAATTAATATAATTTACATCATAAAGCACTGAATATCTTTATCTTGCTATTATGAAATGCCCTCTAAAAAAAAAATGGAAACCGTATTCCACAGGGAATTGAATGCTAAGGGCAGTATTTCAAAACCCACATACAAGAGAGTCACTTGGGGCCACTGGCATTGCGGCACCCCACCAGGCCATCCCTTGATCCTCCACAAGCCTACCCGCACGCAGCCACTGGATTCTGTGACCGTTTTTGCTGCGGTTACATAAACCAAGCTGCAAACACAACACTAAGTCAACTAAAATTCTTCCTTTCCTGCCCCTCTTTTGTCCTTCTCTGGCCTCCCCTATGCATGGGACTCTACATGCACTCACTTAATCCAAATTCTAAGCGTGTCGAAGGGGCAGAAATCAGTCCCACAGTTGGGTACCCAAGGATCCTTGTTCATTGCCTTTGTCAATTTTCGTCTATCAGTGAAAGGAATAAAGATGAGCTCCTTAAAGCCCGAGTTTTCGTTTCCTGTGACAATGTGCTTTTTCGTCATGCTTTATCACACTCCGCTACGTGGTTCCCACCCCTTCATAATTGATATCGGCCATTTGGAGCATTCGGTACGAACCTCCTGAGGTTCATCAACTGTACCCTGGTCTATAACTCCTGCTTTGAACGGACGCAAAGCACAGTCATCCAAATGTTTTCCATGACTACTCCCTGGTTTTCCCTAAGCACGGGGCCCTGGATAATGACAGTTGTATTAATTATCTGCTGAAAAATCCACGTAGCAGCAGAAATGATGGAGATCATCATTTTAAATATTTTATTAAAATAGCCAAGTGTAGAACAGATTAAATAGACCTTCTTGATAATGAGAGGCTCATTAATTTTACAAGAATTCTAGAACGCTTCAGAACGGTCATCAAATTTTTCTCTTGTATTCATTTATTTCTTTCAAGAAGAGAGAAATCTTCAATCATCACAGGTCTAATAAGATTTTTCTGAGGTATTTTAAAATAGCGGCCTTTCTGGAAAAAGCTTTGAAGCATCAGTTTGAAACATGGAGGCCTTAGGTGTCATATCACTGCTTGAAAGGCCTGCAAGTGTTCAGCTTGTGGGTTAACCCCACTGAATCCTGGCCTCCTTAGCATCTACAGACTTTTGGCTGACTTAAGTTGCTATTGGACCTAAACAAGTCAGCATCGCGCTGAAATCCTTGACAGAAACGGCAATACACAACACGATCCTGCCTACCAAGTGGGTCTCCAGGTAGAGCCGAAGGCTATCCGTCTCCGCCTTCGGAGGAGTCCAGTTCTCGGTGGTCTCCATGGCTTCGTTCAGCCACTGAATGAATTCATCCAGCTTGTTCACAAACCCCTGTGAGGGAAGAGAAACAGGAAGAACACAAAGGGAAATTAGTTGATTTTTTCTAACGTCAATCTTAAAAATTCCACACTTTGCCCCAAATTACGGTAACACCTCGTGATGACATCTCCACTGCTCCTGGCCCAAAATCCTTCCAAACAGGAAACAAACTCTCCTCCTGGTTTTGATCTAGGAACGCTTTCCTAGAGAATATGACTAGACCATGGGGTGCACTGTGGAAAGGACCTCAAAATATCTCTAGGGTATGCCAAGCATCTCCCTGCCCACCTCCAAATCTCCCTCTGGCTCGGGGTGGCATCTGTGTGAAGAGAGCCTTGTCCATTCGGAGTGCAGGGAACTGAGCTCCTAGAGCTGGACTAGGAAGGGTATTCTAAATTTAAACAGTGTCTAAAGATACCCGGATGAGTCCCATCCACAGCTCGAGTGTCTGTGCCTGAGCCCGGGGACTCGGGAGGAGAGAAGGACAGAACAGGGGCGCCACAGAGCAGACGCAGACACCTGACTGGCTGAGAACGTCTGGACCGAAAGAAATATCCTTGCCCGGGAAGCACAAATCACAATAATCTTGCGATTTTTCAAATAGTGGTTATAAAATTTTATTGACCATTTAAAAGAACACATCTGTAGAGACAGAAAATATTTTTGAAAAAGTGAAAATCCGGCTATAAAGGGAGCCTGGCGCCGGCTCTCCATGCCTAGGGCAACAGCGCCACCTGGAGGTCACATGGAGCAAGGGCAGGTGTATTAGTTGTTCCCCTATTACACTAAGCCCGTCCTTTTTTTTTTTTTTTCCTTTTCTTTTAACCTTTGACTAATTTTGGTCGATATTTTAATGCCTTACTGAAGCTGGCCTAAGACAAAGGTAATACTAGTATGTAGAAATTCATTTTCTTTGTCATGCTTCTCAGAAGATGAGTTTTATTATTTAGTATATCCTAGATAATTCTTTAAGATTCATAACCCTTAATTTGAGCATTTTGCCCCTAGTGGAGTATTAGAAAATGGGATAGGAGGTTAGAAAAGCAGATGGATAAAGCCCAGAGACGCATTCCTGTTGAGAAGGGGAGAGATCGGAAATGTCGCAGAGGGCCACGTGTTTCCATGCTCATAATCGCTACCCCAGGCTTCCCGACCAGGCTGGCAATGCTTTACAAACTCGCACCTGACATGTTTACCGCAGACGAGCACGTTACTCCTGTGAGCACGACAGAGTCCGGTGGAACTCAAGCCACTGTACGGCGCTCCCACGGTGGAATTTTTTGTGGGAAAATGGAGACCTTTCGGTGAGCACATAAACAAGCTTTATCTATCACCCACAGGAGAGTGTAAATGACCAACAACAGGGATGGAAATCGTAGTTTTAGTATGCGTATCAACTCCCACTTACTGTTAAGTTTGACTTGAGTGGTTGTATGAAAATTGGTTTGTGGATAAAGTCAGGAAGCAAAGGATTTGGAAACAACTGCTTGAATCCAAAAGACAAATAGTCAAGTATGCTATTTTAAACATAATCAATACTAGATGATGAATCGTGTTGCCCAAACAACAAACAATGAAAGCACATGAGAAGGTCCAGGCCCCTCACAGAGGCCGGTCATAGTCCGAGAGTTTTAAACCACGTGTGTCGGATTTCCTCACAGAGCCACCATGCACGGCGAGCTGAGATTTCCTCACAGAGCCACCATGTTTGGGCGAGCTGAATTTCTGAATGCAGGTTAGCAATGCAGGGCCCTGGGAAGTCTTCCTGGGTGGTACCTCCGGGTAACCCAGCTAGTCAGCAAAACAGGGCTGATATCAAAGAAACGAGGTCTTTTCTCTGAAAATGTCATCTGGATTGCAGCCCATCCTCACCAGTCTTCATCTGCCACACATTCTCCTACCTCTCTCTTGGCAACGCCAAGTTTCCTCCATCAAAACAGAAATGTGACAAGTCTCAGTGTTCCTATTCGCAACAAAAACTAGGTTGTTCTTTCTCTTAGGGAAACCAGAGCTTTCTGTGGCTTTTGTGTGTGGCTTTAAGGATATGGATGTAGACGGCATAACGGAAATCTGGTTTCACTGGAGTCCATTCAGTTCTTGAGGGTTTATCTCCTGGCTTTTCCCACTGTTCCAGAACCTCTGTGTACTATCGGGGGGCTCTATGCACAAGGGTACTTACTGTGTGCAATCCCCACACATGCCCTTTCTTAGAAAGACCAAGAAGGGGCTGGGTGGGCGGTGGTGGCACACACCTTTAAATCCCAGCACTCGGGAGGCAGAGGCAGGTGGATCTCTGTGAGTTCAAGGCCAGATCATATATATTTTCAAAGTTCTGTCCTGAGGTGTTCTTTCATTTGCTTTGTTTATGGTAAACTTACTTTTAAATTTTCTAAAGCATCTATTTCTTTAATGCCTAAGAAATAAAATGAGATCTCACACTTACCAGTAATAATAATAATAATAATAATAATAATAATAATAATAATAATAATAATAATAATGTTTGCTAGAGTCGGCAATGACAGACATTTACAGGCTACAAATTCTCCTTATTTCTTGTATTTCCTTCCTCTCCTCCTATAGATAACTTCTTCTCACTAACATAAACTGTCAGGCTGACTACTCCTCCCACTGGCAAAGGTACCTGAGTACCCACAGTAAAGAGGCCGGGCTTCCAAGCACTGGATAAGAGGCCAGGACATGGCCATGCCCTGGGAGAGAAGACACGACCCTGACTTAGGGAATCATAGGCCTAAGGGTTTTTTTTTTTTTTTTTAAGTTTCTATTACTTTTAAATCAAAATTGAAAGCCATTTCACCAAAGGGCAGGGAAATCTTGCAGCAGGAAGTCCAGCTCTGGGAGAAAGTAGTGACTAAGGTCACTTTATCGACGAGAAAGATATGTCATAAGATGAGTAATTTGTCCAGAGCCAGAGGCAGGATTTGAACCCACATCTTTCTCTTCGGAGTTCCTTCCAGGGTACCACACTGCCCAAAGGAGGGGGGCCTCCAGAGGCACGTGGTGACCAGCTGACGAGTACTCTCCACTCCACAGCACACACACTGAGGTAAGCTCCATGGCTCCTCAGTCCTTCTCCCTCCAGTCACACTTTTTCTGTGCCCTCTTTGAAAGGAGCTCAACAAGGAGGGTCACCACAGATTCCATTCCTAACACACGGAGGGAAACGTTAAAGGAAGTTAAATGCCTGAACAAGACTATTCCAGCTGTGCCTTACTACAGATGGATGACTCAGTTTACCCCCTGAGGGAGTGGTTATCAGATGACAGTTAGTCACTTCCTGAAGGGCCAGTTTCCCTGTGGTGTTTGTCATTTGGATGGGTACTACACGCACCTGAAGTCTCCCTCCTGGTAGAGAGCTCAGACCCAGGCTAGACCAAATCAGCTGCCTTCGGACAGGGCCACACTGAAGAGCCTCGGAAGTGTCAACTACTTAACTGTATGGAGAAAAACGGCAACTTCTGTTGGTGAGCATTTTAAATCATTAAAACCTAATTGTCGCTCTCTCAGTGTCCCAGAGTCAAGGGCTCCGTGAACTCATCCAGATAATTCCAGCTGAAATAACAAGCGGGCCTCACTCCGAGCGGGGACCTGTCGTAAGCATCTTAGATAAAATAAACCACTTCGGACCTGGAAGGACGACATGAGGTAGTGACTGCTGTCATTCTCAGGATGCAGGTGAGACCAGTAAGGGCAGAAGGTAAGGACAACTGTCCACTGCCCTGGAGCCAGAAGGGGGTGGACTCGGTACCCAGCTACGGAGTCCCACCAATGCCATATAATAGCATGGAAGATGGGCTGATTTAATGGTAGCCTTTCTTCTCAGAAACTAAAAGCTGGACATAAAATAAAGATTATGTAGGGGAAACAGAGATGGTGTATTAAAAGAGAGAGAGAGAGTCAGAGAGGAGGTGGAAGGAGAGAGACAGACAGACAGCAAATACTCATGAGCCAATGTGGACATTCAGTGGTGGGGCCAGACGGAACTGAATTTGGTTCCAGGAGTTACTACATGAGTTACTTCCTGCCTTTGAACGCCAGTCCCATCACCTGCAAAATACAGGTGACGATATTCATTTTTGAGATGACATGATAATTATCAGAGAAAGTGCGGGGGGGGGGGGGGAGGTATTATGAGATACAAACTTCTGAACTTCACATGTCACACTTAGGAACTCACAGTCGCTAGGATGATACAAAGGTCCCTGGAACATAATGGCCAGCCAACTAAGACAAGTGGTAAGCTCCGAGCTAAGTGAAGACACCGTCTCAAAGAGTAAGATGGGAGAACTCGATGCAGACACCTGGTGCTGACCTCTGACCTCTGCATGTACATGCACACCAGTTTACCCATTTCTCCATGCAAACATATAGAGCACACCACACACAAGCATGCATGCACGCGCACGTGCACACGTGTGCGCACACACACAGATTGCTCAGTAAATGTATAGCATTGTGCTAGGTTCTGCTGAGAAGAGGGATGAGAAAAGTCCCCACACAGTCACAGCCTGGTGAGTGGTAGCAACTGCTCTGGGCACTCAGAGAGACAGCCATGGTCCTGTGTCCAGTATCTGTGAGCCATTGAAGAGAGAGCAACCAGGAAACCTGCAGGTTGGCGAGGATGCCACCAACCAATGTTCCTATTAGTAGGCAAACATTTCATAATAAAATCTGACAACTTTTGCAGGGACTAGGGGAAGGCCATATTCTTGGGGAAAATCTTTAGCAGTAGGGCCATCAACAAGTAACAGTTATGGGACATCACAGCCCCCCCCCCCCCACAGTACAGCTTTATTTAGGCTCTTAAGCCAGCAAATTAGAAAACTACTTCGAAGCAAAATTATGCACTGATTTATGTGAACATCCTCCAGTGTGCAGATTCACACATTTCTGAATATAATTCTTACACAGAACTCTTCTCTGAAATGTCTAATTTAGGTTTTTGTACAATCACACTCCAAATGCAGCTCCTCTCTTCCCAACCATGTATCTACACGCTTCTGTGTCAGCAGATGCAGAGGTCCAAGGTAAAGTCCTAGGAATTAAAAATAGTTCTCTCGGGACTCTGCCCCTTCCCTCATCTACCCCTTCCTGTTCACAAAGCCCAGAACAGGAGAGAGGAGAGCAAAGACCGAAGAGAGATGCGGTTTCAGCCAGTGGGAACTTACTGCCTCTGGAAACATTAGCTTCCTGTCTAGAGGTTCATGAGGAGCTTTAGAATATAAAAGCATTCCAGTGCACCTGTCCCTGAGGGAAGGGGCAAAACCATAAGAAGAAAACCAACAAACAAACAAAAAAAAAAATCACCAAACAGCATTATCTAAATCTCACCAGCTAGAGGAGGTCCATTCTGAGCTCAGAGTTCACAAGAGGGAAACTGAGCTGAAATCTGTAGACCTTGCCGTCCTATTGTCAGTGATCTCAAAGGGAAGAGCCCAGGAAGCTATCTGGCGTACAGTGGGGAAGGGTTCCTTTAAAGAACTGGAGACTTTGACCTCAGTTGCTTCCTATTCATTTAGACAAAGAAATTATCAAAGATTCTAGGAGCAAGACTGGAATGCATAGCATGAAATTTCAATTTAAAAGGCTTAAAATACTTCAGAATAAAGTGAAAATGGTAATAAACTATTGATAATATATATTAACTGAGCACTTATTTGTCAAGCCTTATTTTAATTCTCACAAGAACCCCCAGAAGATTCCCATACATTCTGCTTCATAAGGAGGAAGCTGAGACATGGCCGGACTCAAACACTTAATGGCTATGAGGCGTGGAGCTGGGCATGCTCCCAGGTAACTTCGCCATGCCCTAAGATTTGCAGGACACTATCTTGAGCACCCCCCAAAACCTACAGGGAAACTTGAACAGCTTAGCTAATCTTTATTTGCCTCTAAGTACAAAATATCTAATAAATTCATACCTTTGAATTTAGAATATTAACAATTTAAATGTTTTTTCTAAAGATTTGCTTATTTTCATTGTACTTGTATAGGTGTTTTGCCTGCATGTAGCACCCAAGGAAGTCAGAAGAAGACCATGGGTCTCTTGAAACTGGAGCTACAAATAGCTGTGAGCTGCTGTGTGGGTACAGGGAATTGAACCTGGGTCCCCTGGAAAAGCAGCCAGTACTCCTAACCACTGATCCATCTCTCTAGCCCCTTATAAATGATCTAACTGTAGGTTCTTCATAAGCAGAGGCATGACTTTAAATGCTTAACATTCCAGTTCTACATCCCAGCTATTTTAATAATTAACAACATTTTTTGAATCATTGACAGATTTCCCAATGCATAGATAAAAACATGAGGGCATGGAAGTGTTCTGCATTTCGCTTAAAGTCATAAAGCTGAAGAACGATTATTTAGGAATCTTCTTCCAGATGTGGACCACCGCACCAAACTCTGTCTAGATAGACTGGCCCTCGTGGGTGCCAAGAGAGAAAAAAAGGGGTATTAACACGCTCTGCTACTGGTTCTCACCCCACGACTCTGCACCAGCTTAGTCCTGGCCATACAACTCAGGCACTCATGTCCCGGCTTGGATTTTAGAGCCTTCTTCCTCTTCTAAGTTCTCTTTTCTCCTCCTCCTCCCAGCCCTTCTCCTGTCTCATGCTTCCTTCCTCTGCTGGGGAAACTTGGCCATTCAGTCTAATGACCAATGGGATGGAGCAGGTTGGCCCAAGGGGCATAGTCTTGTCTGAGGATCCAGGACGCTTTAATAATCAGGGGGAGGGGGAGGGGTCGTGCGGCCCCTTGGATGTGGAAGGCTTCCTGACCTGGTCCAGGTCTTTGTCCATCCCTCCCTGGTGGACAAGGGGCAGCGGCCCCCGCTTCATTCTGTATTCGTGACTGTGTTATATCCATTTCATCCTTTAGTAAGTCAGTCCTGACCCAAGACTTCTGTGGACGGCCACTTTATCCCCTGTTCTCTTTTCTCTCCTTCGCCCTTTCTCTCCTCTTTCCTTTCTGGTGTCTTTTATCCACAGCTCAAGTTCTCCCCGATCCATTTTGTTAGGGAGAACCAATCATCTTCAGTAAACAATAGTTTCTTACATCCCCATACAGTTTTCAGACAAGAGGCCTCTCCTTGACACTGAAGTGTGGAGCAGAATGTGTGGCTATAATCCTGTTGGGATTTGCCTCAAATGCTTTCCTGATTCAGACCTGACAAATCAAATGTCTCCTACAGGAACACACGTGGACAGATGGAGTGTTTGTAGAGTACTACAGTTACTCAAAAGGTTACAGGTGATTGTTGAGCTGTTACCCAGTCTAAACTTTCTCTAGGAAACATGCACTTCTTTCATAACAACAAGGCTCTCGTTGTTAGAAAAAAGATCAAAATCCCATGTGCGGCGATTATCATGTGAACAAGAAAATGTAACACCTGCCGGAGAACTTCAGGACGGCCAATCAGCAGAGGACACAGCTCAGTGAGTACTTGATTACAGACGAGGCCAAGAGACAGAAAGTACACAGGCAGTCTTCAAACACCCCTTCAAGTCTGCCTGCTTCAAAAGCACCCCAATTTCAAGTGAGGGAAATGAAGTTCAAATAGTTACACACTGGACCATAGTGCACGTTCAGTGAATAGCTGCACCGGGAGAACTTGGACACCACATCCTCAAGCAGCAAAGCAAAACTGTTCATTTTCAAGTTTTCATAGGCATCTTTTGGACAAGAGTCCTGGAGTCCAAAGTAAAAAGACAGACGAGAGCTTTGAGAATAATATAGTTTCCAATGCAGCTGGTTAAACTCATGTATATAGTCTCGGCATCGGGCCACACGAGGCCAGCTGAATTAAATATTAAATTACCCTTTTTGTTAAACTCCACAAGTATGTACATATGTGGATTAAGTCATTTTTAAACACTTTATTTTTTTAAGAATTCACAGTGAATCAGAAACTGTACCCGGTTCTAGGATTCGCAGACCAGGGATCCACACTCTGAAACAGCTCAGAGTGCAGGGCATTGGGATGCTAACTTGTGATCGGGTAGGTCAAACCTGTGATCTACAAACTCCTTTAGACTTATAAACGACTGGAAAACTGGGTGAATATAGAAAATACAATGTTAAATATCCTAAGTTTGCTTTCTATCGCTGTGATAAGAACACTGACCAGAACTAAGTGGGGCAGAGACAGCTCATTTGGCTGACAGACTACAGTCTATCCCTGGGGGAAGCCAAGGCAGGAACTAAAGGAGAGACAACGAACGCTGTTTCCTAGCTCGCTTCCTCTGGCTCGCCAAGCTACTTCTTGGTAGCTTACCTGCTTAGGGATAGCTCTGCCCGCAGTGGACTGGGTCTTCCTTCATCAATTGTCATTTAATAAAATGCCCCCACAGATATGGCCAGACAACAATTTAATGACAATTCCTCAACTGAGGGTCCCTCTTCCTGGATGACCCTAGTATGGGACAACTTGACAAAAACTAGCCAGCCCAATGAACATGGGCAGAATACGCCAGTGTATAGAGAATGCCGGGGGGGCGGGGGGAGGGGGTAGAGTGGACCAGACCATTTGCTAACAGCAGAGGATAAAGATGCTAGAGTCCGAGATAACCGCTAACTTTCTAATTTGGTTGGAGGTACCATTCCTTGAAGGAAGGAAGAGGAAGTTCAGGAGGGGGTCGTGGGAAGATTGGGGACATGCGAAGTTCACAAGAAGATCGGAAACATGTTAGTGATCCTGACTGTCCTTTCTGAACTCACTCACTTACAAGGTCTAGCAAGGAAGACAGTCTGTGAGTTTGGAACTCTGCAGGAAGATCTAGTCCGTGACGGGGACGTCCAAGTGGTACTGGAGACCATGGCATAGATAAGATGACCCAGGAGCCGGCTGTAAACAGCAGACCCACTGTGTGCTCTGCACTGTGATGCCTAAATGTGCCGCACACTCGAGTTCCTTCATACCAGCTCCCTGGGCTTTGTCTCGGTGGTTCTGGTTGTACCTGAACATTGACGGTGAAACTTCTCTTCATAAACCAAACTCGCAGAAGAGAGATCTCTTGAAAGTCCCTCAGGGTCTTAAAAACAAAGACCCAGCAGCTGTGTGGTACCACACATAGGTTAGTGAGATCTGAGGCGAAGGGGAGGAGGACTCGAGATGCGGCGGAAGCGGGAGACAGGATGCTCTAACAGGAAGCACTCCAGGACTGGGAGAGACAGGCTCTGGCTGTGAAATGAGGCTACCATACTGAGTAGTGCTCATTCCTCCTGACTTCACATGGTAGTCTGGATGGCTCACCCTCCTTCTTTCTTATAGTTTGACTTGACGGGGAACGGATCTTTGGTGTCTTCCATACATTCTCTCAAGGTTTCGCAGTTTACTTCCTGTATCTGTCCTTCAAGATCTACCTTAAATGTTCCTCTCCCAAGAATCATCCCAAGTTGATTGCTATTTTTCCCTGGATCTTTTCTTCATCTTCCCATCTTGATCTTTTGGGAGTTTGATGGACAATTCTAAACCTATTGGAGGCCTTTCCCCTTTCTGTACATAATATAGTATAATCACCCTCCTTCTGGTTACATTTACTGTGGGAATTATTTATAAGTATGTAATTATAAATATGTTATAAATATTCATATTTACAAATAAATAAGTACATAGTATTTATAAGGTTGCTGTGTGGCAATATTATAAACTAGAATGCTGTTTATATTTGTCTGAACACATAGTCATTGCATAAATTTCTCTACATAAACTTCCTAAGATGACAGAGAAGTGCATTAGCTAAAATTATTGGACCAATTAGGAGAAAATCAGCTCTAATACAATATAAACATCATCTGTCATGGCAGGAAGCCCAGAGTCTCACAAAGAAGAGGTATGGGAAACTGGGGTAATCACTAAGGGTCCCAAGATATGGGAGGGATAGGCTTGAACAATGTGGGTGGGGATCGTGGAGAAAGCTGACTTCAGCGTGACCTTGGGGACTCACTGATGGAGGAGGAAGCGAGCTACGAGGGTGCTGAGTGGTATTTTGGGCTCTTTAGACACTTGATCACATTTGGTTGTCCCAACATTACACCATGTACCTATTTCATTTGGGCGGTGCTCTTCTGAGATAGTGTCTGGATAGGTACAGGTGGCCTTGACCTCCCTGTGTTGTCCAGGATGGCTTTAAACTCATGATCCTCTTGCCTCACTCTGTCATATGCTGGGATCAGTAGTTCTATTTAATGGCGGATGCAACTGAGGCACCAAACAGTCAAAATAATACTTACCCAAAATATGACGCTAAGTTTAACACCAGAGGGTAAGACGGGGCTTGGTTTAGACATAAGGCTGCAAAGTCCACCTTCTCAGCCACCACGTTTTGCAACCATGCAGCACCAGGGAAGCCTTTCACTCACTGTAACATGTTGCTCAGAAATGTGTTCCTGCCGAGTGTGACTTTCCTTTTGCAATGAAGTCCTGTCTACCGTGCTTCTGAACAGTCTTCTTTTTTTATATATTAGCAGGACTCTTTCTAGGGGTTCCTTATCGTCTGATTTCCCAGGTAGAATGTGTCAGCAGTATGAGTTTACAAATCCTATACCTCGTTGAGCAGACCTTGGTCAGCAGTCTCTTAAACACGATGCACCAAATGATAGAACACTTGGAATGGACTGAGGCCAGGACAAAGAAAGTAGTGTTCCTGAAGATTTAAATTGTACATGTAAATTCAAATCCAAATATTTATTTTGCAAATAGAAATATAAATCATCTTCTCTATGCTACAGAAAATGAGGAAATCATAGCAAACATGTTTCTTCAGCTATGGCATCTTTAATTTGGGGGTCAGAAAGGAAGAAAAGGTAAGAGTATTAAGTTGTAATATACCTCTCTCTCTTTCTCTCTTTCTCTCTCTCTCTCTCTCTCTCTCTCTCTCTCTCTCTCTCTCTCACACACACACACACACACACACACACACACACACACAGTAATTCTGAAGAGTCTCCAGAAAAAACCAAGTCAGAACAAGTGTATAAGTGACACTTTGCCAACATGATTTTCTTAACGCATTCAAGAAAGAACAAAACGCAATTACTTCCTTCACTTCTAGCTAAAGCACGGGGAGGTCAGTGCTTCACGTGGGAACCAGATCGAGCCACCAGCTTCCTGGGATGCAAGCCAACATCCTCGTTCTTCAGCCTGAAGACCGGAAAGCACCCAGTTCTGACTTATGGAAGCGTCTTTCCTTGATAAAGCTTTTATTCACGGTGAATGTTCTGGCCAGTCTGCTCTGGACAGCAGGACCCTCGGGCTCAGACCTGCGCTGACATCATGAGCGAGCCTGACATAGAACCTACACTTTAGGAATGAGTTTTCCATGCCTTGTATGAACAAAGGGCAAACAACGGTCCTGACGGACGTGACAAGGGCGAGTCTGACAAGATAAATGTTTCCGATGTGGTGCATCTACCTGTCCTTTTTGGACATAAACTCCTATTAACCCATGACTAATTCTTCCTGGGCCACTCTCTTCCTTACTGTCTCCATTGGTCCCTCTCTGGGCGTCTTATAGACTATAGCCAGGCCCGATCCCTCCCAGATGTCTGTTTCAGGGCCCGATTCCTTCAAGATGTCTGTTCCTTGCAGTGCTGAGAATGCATCGTGAGTAGTCTCACACTTCCGCGCTTGTTAATGTCACAGCCTCGTTTTCACATGCCATTAAGATTTTCCAAGAGACGTTCATCCAGAGTCCCATGTGACAGAGTTAGCCACGTTGAAGTGACATGTCCCAGGGAATGCTTTACACAGAACTAGCAGCTTCTCTTGCTGTTTCTCACAGCCAGCCAAACATAAAACTCCAGACCTAAGAAGTACCCACAGGCCAATCAATGAAACTTGTCTATTGTTTATTTTTCAAAACTGAGACCAGAGACCAAAGGTTCTTACTCTTGTTCAATATGATTGATGGCAATTCTCTAGGTTCATAGTAAGGTTCATAATAAGGTAAGGTCAGCATTCCCATAGCCTGTACTCTTTGGAGTTTCATAAAATAATCAATGCAATGGTGTGACAAAAAAAATATATTCTAAAACTACATAATTCATCCAAGCACAGTGGCTCTCACCAAATCTCCACACTCAGGAGGCTGCACCAGCAAGGCCACCACAAGTCTGAGATCAACTTGGACGACAGAGTAAGTTCTAGGCCAACCTGGGCTGCAAAGTCAGGCTCTATCACAAGAAATAAAAACAAACAAAGAAAAAAATCACAAAGCTTTTACAGTCAACTTTGAGGGACTTAAGTGTTCATAATTAAGATGTGGGGCAGTGAATTAAAACCAAATGCCCCCCCCTTCAAGTCATTGGGTAGATCTGTAACTCTTCTCTCCTTCTTTATTAATTCATGAAAGGGGGAATATAATACACTTTATCAATTAAATGTGACAAAGTATGGAAGGAATGACTATTTAGCATCTTTCCTGAGGTGCTACAAGTAAGCAACAAGGCCAGAGATTTTGTTCAGATCTGCGACTGTCTCCTTCAAAACACCACAGTAATGAAAAGTTACTATTGTTCCATGCTTAAGGAGAAGAGAATAATTCACAGATGTCCTAAGCTTAAATTGGATTTTTTTAAATGTGGGTCAGCAATATGGCTTAATGGAGGAAGGGTTTTTGTGTAAACCTGATGACCTGTGTTTGATCCCCCAAAACCATGTCAAGAGCTGGAGGTGATATCATCTCCATAATCACAGTGCTTGTCCAATGAGCTAGTAGGTGGAGACAGGAAAGTCACCAAAATCACATGGTACAGCTAACCTGGAGTGCACAGAATAGCAGAAAAAGAGACCCTGCCTCAGCAGAGCAGAAGAGAGACTCCCAAAAGTAGTTGTCTGTCTTCTGATGTTAATAAATGCACTGTGGCTCTCTCTCTCTCTCTCTCTCTCTCTCTCTCTCTCTCTCTCCCTCCCTCCCTCCCTCTCATTGCCTCATTCCCTCTCTCCTCTCCCCCTCTCCCCCTTTCTGACTATAGCCCCTATCGCCCTCTCCTCTCCAAAATTAAAAATGTCTTAAAAATGTAAACCTGAGCCGGGCAGTGATGGCGCACACCTTTAATCCCAGCACTCAGGAGGCAGAGGCAGGCGGATCTCTGTGAGTTCAACGCCAGCCTGGGCTACCAAGTGAGTTCCAGGAAAGGCGCAAAGCTACACAGAGAAACCCTGTATCGAAAAACCAAAAAAAAAAAAAAAAAAATGTAAACCTGAATGCGAAATGCATTTTGTTCCTGTAATAATATTTATACCTGAGGCTGTTGCCAAATCACGGCCCTTCCATACTAAGTACGTATACACACACACACACACACACACACACACACACACACACACACACACACACACACACACACACACACACACACACACACACACACACACACGCCCCTTGATATTTTCATCTTCATGTTTAAATTTGTGAAGAGACCGGCAAGGAGAGAACCCGTTGTAGTGCACAGCATTGCCTCACGGTGGCGCTAAATCATCACTAATGGACTGTCAAGGCCCATAGCCAGCTCTGCAGAAACCGGAGTCTGCCCAGATGCATTCCTCCTGGGTAACCAAGAAGGAATTTGTTTCTAATCTGCAGTTCTTCTCAACCAACCTTGAACAATGACCTTGACACGCTCGACAAATCTATCAGCGGTGTGAGCGCACAGCTGCTTTCCTCTCCTGGCATCGCTACAAATACACCACACTGAAGACTTGCTGTTATCCTTGAAGAGAATTTTGCAGGCTTATCCTTTAAACTATTGTGTTGATTTAGAATTCTCAACTTGGATCACAGCCACAGCATCGGCATTTAAGATAACGCTCACTGTGTAACCTAACTTCATGTGGTCCTGGTGAACCATTCCTTAAACCCTTACATTTCCCAGCCCCTGCATTTCAACTTGAAATCTGTAATCGACTCTTTCTCCACTTTCTTATTTTAAAACATACACAAAACATAACAACTTCTCTTTATAGACACACAGTTATATAGTAACATAGTCTACTAAAAAAAATGCAAAAACAACCTTAAAGGGTTATTTTCCAACTTAACTGGACAGTGCAGCTACTTGAACTATAATCATTTTTAAAAATTACTAATGTGTGTATGTATGTGCCACAGCATGTGTGTAGGGGTCAGAGGACAGTGTGTGGGATCGATTCTCTCGATCCTCCTTTGGTGGGTCTCAGGGATCAAACTCGGGTCTCCAGACTTGCGTGCGAGCACCCTTAGCCACTGAGCCACCTGGCCAGACCGACTTGAACAGTTTGTAAGGCAGGAACCAACAGAGTCTGACTTAATTGCTCCGGGGTGGAGCCTGACATAGGGCTGTTGGGAATGACCTCCAGTGTTTATAATGAGCAGCCACAGCTGAAAATCAGTGTGCTTAGAGGCACACCCCCAAACCAGGGCCAGATTAGTGTTCAGAAACTACCAATCCTATGCGCCAAAAATCCTAAGCAGTTTCCCGTCAAAGATGGCAGATTAGTGACTTGAAGCCAAATCTTTCCTAGGAATGTGTTTGTTGGGATCGGTTTCAAAACTGCTCAAATTCGAATTTAAAAAATGGGAGATGTCACGTAAAATGCAGGTTTCCTAGTTGTTGTTGTTGTTGTTTTTAATTTCTTGCTATACAAGGCCACATTCCCATACAAATGCCATCTGAAGCTAAGGGGTGCTGCCTGTAGACACAGGTGTAGCATCCGGTTGAATCAGTCCACCATCCCTCGTTTGTACATCCATCCTATACGACTCGTTTACATCAGTCACCTGGCCTCTCGGAGTCATTTTAGTTTGCAACCCTAGTCTAGAAGTTTAAACTTAATGTAATCATTCATTCAGGTATTCATGCATTCATTAAACAGATTGATTTTGTAGCTTTGCTGTGCAAACATTTGGCATTCAAATTCCCTATCTGGCCCCTTTCCTTCTAACTTTATTAATTTTTTTATGATTTATTGAGTTATTATGTATACGGTGTTCTACCTGCATGTACGCCTGCACACCAGAAGAGGGCACCAGATCTCATTACAGATGGTTGTGAGCCGTCATGTGGTTGCTGGGAATTGAACTCAGGACCTCTGGAAGAGCAGCCATTGCTCTTAACAGCTGAGCCATTCTCTCCAACCCTCCTTCTAACTTTAAAGCCCCCCTCCTTTTAATAAGCTGTTCTAAACAGCAGCTACAGCAAGACGTTTCCTCTCCCAGTAATAATAGCACACAGGTTCCTTTCCAGGCGCCCTTGTGATCTGGACCATCTGAGCAGAAGTAATGTGTGAAACTTCCCCATCCAGAGAAGAAAGCTGGTTGCCTCTCACGTTTTCTTTCTCAGAAGCTGCAGTGAACACTGGGTCCAGAAGAGTAAAGAGGCAGGAAGGAGAGAAAGGATGGAAAGAAGAGAGCGAATACAGAGACATGAGGGACACTGGAACTGTGGGAGAAAGAAGCTAGCATAAGACAATGGCACGCACCGAACGGGATGGCAGTGAGGAGCAGCACCCAGGGCTAGCCTGCCCCTGTGCCTTCCTACTAGAGATGGCCGCCAACACCTAAGAGAGTTCTCACTAACTTGAGGGCCCGTGGGTTGCTGTCAGTGTTTGCATGTGAAATGGCCCCCAGAGGCTTACTTACTTGAACTTGGTCGCCAGCTGGTGGCTGCTTTGGTTGTGGAACTTTAAGGAGGTAGAGGCTTGCTGCAGGAAATGAGTGTCTGGGGGTGGGCTTGAAGAGGATCCCACACATCCCAGCTTCCAGTCCGCTCCCTCTTCTGCTGAGAGGTAAAAGGGGGCCCCTGTCACGAAGCTGCCCATTGCCATGGCTTGCCTGAGATCATGGCCTGTGTCACTCCTAACTATGTGCTAAAACAAATGAATTCCCTTCTCTTAAGCTGCTTTGTCGGGTATCTGGTCACAAAGACAATGAAAGATGCTAATCAAAGGTAGAGGAAAACTCTGGATGGCTAGCATCTGATGAACTGTTACACATGCCACTACATCTTTCTCTAAACAAGGAGATGCAACTGTGTTTCAAACTGTGGGACTTATATGCATGGGCAGTATGAACAAAACTTGGACTTGTGCTAAGTGAATTAAGTCAGTCACACACGAAAACTATAGACATAGATCTTTCCATGTAGATGATGTGGCCAGAGTACTTAAAATCAGAGGAAGAGACCCAGAAGGAAGAGGGTTATTTAAGGGCATGGACCAATTGTTCTCAACCTGTGGGTCGAGCGAGACCCCTTTGGGGTTGAACAACCCTCTACAGGGGTTTTCTAAGACCATCAGAAAACACAGATATTTACATTACGATTCATGCAACAGAAAAATGATAGTTATGAAGGAGCAATGAAATAATTCTATGGTTGGGGGTCACCACAACATGAGGAACTGTATAGAAGGGTCCGGGCGTTAGGGGGGTTGAGAAGCACTGGTCTAGAGTTTCAGGTTTACAGGAGGAAACTGCTCTGAAGAGCTGTTTCACCCAGCACTACCGAATTGTGTATCTCAAATGGTTAAAATGGCAAGTTTCGTTATGTGGCTTCCGGTAACCACAACAAAGGGAAAACAGAAAGGAGAGAAACAAAATGATTGTGTTATGATTGCTGCCGCCATCACGGGGTTGTCATGGATGTCTCAGCACATAACCAAAATGAAGTTTGGAAAGATGGGGCCTGCCTGTACCCACTTTACTGTGGGAAAACCATTGTTCAAACCGGTGCCACCCTGACCCACCTTCCTACATCCACCACACACTCAGCCCGCCGCTTCCCAGCTCCATCTCGGAGATCAGTGACAGCGGCCTCTGTGCAGACATGACGACAATTTTATACAGCCCAGTCACAAAGAGCAAGCTCTGAACTAGTATTCGCGGCACTGAACCCAAGATAATTTACGAGCAACGGCATCCCCAGCTGGCAGCGAAGTTCTTAAAACTGGTTTATAGATGCCTTCCAGAACAAGCTATGACAACAGCTGAGCCGTTTAACTATAGCCCAGATACCATAATCTGGTGTTTGAAGACATTTGTATGTGTGTGGAGAAATGGACCTACCGAGAAGACATGCATGCATGATTCAGTTTGGTGTCATTGACTCGAACTGAAGGGTGCATTTTCCAGGACAGTGTTATCCGGAGCCAGAGCCCCAGGATGTGAGAAGCAGACCTTGTACTGTATCAGAGAACACTTATCTGGACATCTTCAGTGAGATGGCACCACCCAGTGTTCCATTCTGCAGCCCTCCTGGGAATTACTCAGCTATTACAATAGGTCCAGGAATGTCCCACTTTAGATAAAAGGTTGTTTCCCACACCGTCATTATGAAAGGCACCCACTGTCCATTTCCTAACCCAGGAGTCCTCCTGTGGGCTTACTAAAGACTAAAAATCTATACATGTGATTGCTATCTGAAATCGTTGGCATTTAACTTTACCTCACAGACAAAAGTCCCTTGACCTAGTGTCTAAACTGGATTCCAGCCTTTACAGTTAGCAGCCCTGTAACCTTAGGCCCTCACAGCAGCCCTGTGACCTTAGGCCCTCACAGCAACCCTGTGACCTTAGGCCCTCACAGCAGCCCTGTGACCTTAGGACCTCACAGTTAGCAGCCCTGTGACCTTAGACCCTCACAGTTAGCAGCCCTGTGACCTTAGACCCTCACAGTTAGCAGCCCTGTGACCTTAGGCCCATCACAGTTAGCAGCCCTGTGACCTTAGGCCCTCACAGTTAGCAGCCCTGTGACCTTAAGCCCATCACAGTTAGCAGCCCTGTGACCTTAGGCCCATCATCACAGTTAGCAGCCCTGTGACCTTAGGCCCTCCCTCACAGTTAGCAGCCCTGTGACCTTAGAGGCCCTCACAGAAGCCCTGTGACCTTAGGCCCTCACAGTTAGCAGCCCTGTGACCTTAGGCCCTCACAGTTAGCAGCCCTGTGACCTTAGGCCCTCACAGTTAGCAGCCCTGTGACCTTAGGCCCTCACAGTTAGCAGCCCTGTGACCTTAGGCCCTCACAGTTAGCAGCCCTGTGACCTTAGGACCTCACAGTTAGCGCCCTGTGACCTTAGGCCCTCACAGTTAGCAGCCCTGTGACCTTAGGACCTCACAGTTAGCGCCCTGTGACCTTAGGACCTCACAGTTAGCGCCCTGTGACCTTAGGCCCATCATTTGTATTTGGTCCTTGGATTTGTCATCTGCAAAATGGGACAGGTGTTCCATAGGGTTGTTATATATAGGGACAGGTGTTCCATAGGGTTGTTATATATAGGGACAGGTGTTCCATAGGGTTGTTATATATAGGGACAGGTGTTCCATAGGGTTGTTATATATAATATAAGGACAGGTGTTCCATAGGACCATTATATAAATTAAATAAAGGATTTATTTATTTACATTTCTATTGCAGAATCTGGCACATAACATATGCTATTCAGAAATGGCTCTCCATCTTTCTTCCTCAGTCAAGAGAAGAGGCCAGGGACTTCGCTCCACCAAGGGCCAGACAGGAAATGCTTCATTCTTTTCAGGCTACATATTTTCTGTCACAACTCCTCAAGTCTGTCATCTCGAAGCAAAAAAAAAAAAAAAGCATGACCTTGTTCCCATAAAACATTACAAACAGGCTGGGAATAACTGAGTGGTGGAGTGTCGTGTGTATGAGGTCCTAGGTCTGGTTACTCAGGACTTCAAAGAAGAAATGGAACAATATAGCAAACCAACAAACTAAACAGAAGGAATAACCAGGCTTGGGCTAGAATTGCCTTCAGTCTAGAGCGTGTACACTCATGTTAGTTAGAGCCCACAGGTCCAGACCTTCTGCTAGGTTAGTTTTGAACCCATGTTGAAGAACATGTGTTTAGGCACTCCCTTCCCTAACGTCTCTTCATTATTTTTATTCTATTTCATGCATTTATCAGAAAAAAATTTGCTTCAGTGGCTTGATTAAACTTTTCACTTTTAATTTCATGTTGAAAGCCCACAGAGCAGTGGGCACTCAAATCTGACACTCTCCATCAACTTGCCTATCCCATAGCTTCTTGGTAAATCATAGTTGAGAAAAATCCCCTCAAGCTTCCTGTGAAGAGCAGGCAATAATAACTAGAAAGGGGCTTCTACGTGCAAAGAAGGGAAGGTTGCAACTTGATTCCAGGTTTTTGAAATATTACTCAACAAATATGGCTGCTCTTGCTTCTGTATGAACCAGCATTTCTTGAAGGACCTAAGCCTCTAGATAACAACAATTTCCTCAGGGCAGGTCAGAACCTAAGACAGAGTATAGGGATGGGAGGGAGAGATAATGGGCATTTCTTTAATGTCTGTGTTCTTCAACCATGTAAATACACTGCCTATTAAAAAATGGGTTTCAAAAATGGACAGTGAAAAGCCCATGAGGCCTCAGCCTTACACAAAGAACTACAGTCAACTGAGTAAAACTGGGATCAACAACCATCAGTGAGAAAAGAGGCTATGAACTGAGGGAGGGTGGGAAGGGGGGTATGGAAGGGTTTGGAGCAGGGGACAGACAGGGAGAAATGTAATTAAGTTACAATCTGAAACAAACCAACAAAATGAAAAATGGATTTCAAAAGAGCAAGAAAAAAAGTACACTAAAATAATTTTTTCTGTTAATAAAATCAACATAAATGTGGTGATATTTTATTTGTGCTCTAATAAATAAAGCTCACTTGGAGATCAGAGAAAAAAGCCAGCCACTATATTAAACATAGAATTCAGGCAATGGTAGCACACATCTTTAATCCTAGCATTCAGGAGGCAGAATTTCATCTGGATCTCTGTGAGTTCAAGGCCACACTAGGAACGGAACCAGGTGTGGTGGCACACGCCTTTAATCCCAGCACTAGTTAACCATAGAGGTCTGGAGGTCTGTACAGACAGACAGGAAGTGATAGAACTGGGCAGGAAGAGGAAGTGATATAACTGGGCGGAGAGGGGAAGTGAGATGGCAGGACACAGAAAGGTTTATATGTGGCTCTCTCTTGGGCTGAGGATTTTCCTAGGGTAAGCACTTGTGACTGTAGCTTATTGTATTCCTCTGATCTCTCAGTTTTCACCCCAATTTCTGGTCCAGGTTTTTTATTAATAAGACTGTTTAGCAATTCGTCTTACACATACAGACACAGAGGAACCTGAGATACTAGGTACCAAATGCAGGTGAAGTTCTCCTGGGGAGACCGGTCACAGATCACAGTCTACTCGGTGCCTCCTGTTAACGGCCATTTCCATGTCTTCTGCTTTCTGCTTTGTGAGGCCCAGAGGAGAGCAGTGGAATGCTAACGAGTGGCAGTGGGAAGTGGCCCCGGGAGCTTTGGTGCCTGAGCAAGACCTAGAATTAGTTTGCTAGGCCACCTTCACTTCTGTGACAGGACCCCTCCCTACTCTGCATCACAGCAGCCCCTAAAATAGACACCATACTGGTCACCACCAAAGGTGCCATAGTTTCTCTTATCACCAGTCAAACCTTCCAGAAAGGTGCCTGGAAGCCGCGGCATACATTGTACAGTGTACAGGTATGTGCCCTGCTCCGCATTCAAGTCCTACCTTTGGACTGCCTGCTCTGAGCCAGTGTCTTTACTACATTCTGAGCAAACTTCTTCCTCTGAAGTAGTTCTTGTCCCCTAGGCCATCAGGAGAACAAGACATGTAAGGCACATAGCGCAGATCCAAACACAATATAAGACACTCGTTATTATGGGCTGCATTTCCTACTCTTGCTTCATCCTAATGGCTTTGGGATGGTCTTCAGGGCCTTGCAGAAACAAGAGCTAGCTAGTAAGTGTGAAAACTTCCACTTTCTGATCAGAGACTCTCCAGCTAGGATAGCTTTGAGTGCTGTGCGCATCTTCATGTCCAAGTTCATCCCCGTTCTGAGCCCTGCAGCTGAGTTTATGCTTCCTGTCCTTCTAGGGTCTAAATCCCGCATGCCACTCAATGCTCTACACAAGGGTTAGGACTTCATGAGAATTTCCAGCGACACCATATCTTCACCTACTGTGTACAGCATTCCCATGCAACAATATGGATAACCGCTCTTAAAATATGGGAGGGGCATAAGAACACATAGTCAGTAGTGTGGGCTCTGGAGAAAATGGCCTGGTGTCTCTCAGTCCCAGAATTAACCCCATTTGTAATTAATGTTAAGATTGTGATGAGGATTGGACACATAAATACTTCAGGTAACAATTATTTAAAACATTACTATTACATTATATTATATATATAATATATTATATTTATGCTAATTTTATTTTATGAGCTTTTCTTTTCTTTCTATAGTTTATTCTGTCCATATGTGCCATTCAACAGTACCTAGCCTTATATTGATCCCTGAACAATATGTTCATCAATGAACATACATAAAACGATGAGAGGAGTACCTGAGTAACCCAGGGGTTACAGAATAGTCTCTGTGAAATCTGGGTAGCTCTGAAACTTTTTCTCCTCCCCTACTGAAATTTCCCTGTAGGATAGATAATCCAGTCTCTCTCACACTGCAACAGTAAAAAAAAAGCTGAAGAGCCAGGCGGTGGTGGCGCCCACCTTTAATCCCAGCACTCGGGAGGCAGAGGCAGGTGGATCTCTGTGAGTTCGAGGCCAGCCTGGTCTACAGAGTAAGATCCAAGACAGCCACCAAAACTACACAGAGAAACCCTGTCTTGAAAAAACAAAAACAAACAAACAAACAACAGCTGAGGAACCCAGAGATACAGATTTACAACTTAGCTTTCCAAGCAAAAGTGTCCATCAGTTGGTATGGCTGTCAATCCAACTAGTTTAGCTTGTAGATCTAACATAGGCTCGCCAAACCTGTTTCCATCCATATAAAGAGGGGTGATCACGCATGATCTACCCTCTTTGCATGTTGGGTGGAATGGGTTTAAAAGTGCACCTGGAAGATTTTTACCCACAATAAAGTGCTGGACAAATTTTGCAAGGTCTGGACATTTATATGTCAAAGAAAAAAATAAATAATGATCAAATTAACTGGATCTGTTTCCAACAGAGTTCTAGAGAAAGTGAATCCTTTTGGTCTAGATGTCTCTTAAAGAATAAAATCATAACTTATATTGTGGAGTTCTGAGGTCTGCCTTCAAAGGTTCTATCACATCCAATAATTCCTTCCAAAAGTACAAATTTACCCAAAATTAAATGTCTTTTCCCATGTCCCCTGAGTAGCGCATGTGAGAGATGGCTTAGAAATAATCCAGAGGCCCCCAAAAGGAAGAGGAGTGGAGGAAAAACAGTGGCGGCCAGCAAGTTGGACATGCTTGGTCTTTTCAATGGGAGCTACTGGAGACGTGTGAGCCCTTCTAGGGCTAAGAAAAGAGATTTAAAAGCGCTGAAGGTAACTGTGACATCCATCTGGAGAACCATGTGTGTGTAGCTACTGTTAGAAGCTGTTTCCCACCAATGGCGTGAGTCCACCATTCATGGGGACCTTGTTCAGTTTGAGCAGTACCAACAGGATTCTACAGCAGGGGGTGACTTGCCCTGACAAGGCCCTCGGGGTGCACAGAATGTCAAAATGTGGGGGTCACGCATCTTTTCCATGTCTTTCTTTGACAGCGAATATGAAGTTCAACTTTAAAAATTTTTAACGTATTTGAGCATGGAGTAGGGGGGAGGTGAATGTTCCACAGCATCATTTCTAAAACTCAGGCAAGACACCACTAGATTAAATCTAACCTTACCTCTATTCTTTCCCATATGGCTTCATAGTTGTCTTGGTGTTGAATATCTTGCATTAGTTTCTGGATTAAAGCTGATTTTGTAGCAGAATGGCTCTCATTCTTCTCAGGGGACGAGGGCCTCTCTGATTTCTCATCGGCGTACTTTCTTAAGCCGGAGAGGGGCACACATAAGTCCTCGTCGGAAAGGATGTCACTCAGGGGCCCAGATTCAATGCTCTCCCCGAGAGAAGACGCTATATCACTTGATGAGCTCGGGGACACCCGGCCTAGCCGTGTGTGTTTTTTCTGGCTGTGGTATGTTGGATAGATTTCCGAATCGGAATTCATTTCGGACAGTTCCCAGTCGTCGATGTTCTGGATAGTCTCACCTCTGGGTTTCGGAGGCAAAAGCTTGGTGAGATTTTCCAGCTTCAGAGCCAACACCTCTGTCTGTTTCAGGTGAGATGGCAACGCCAGGTATTCATCAGAGCCGTACCAGGCCTCCACCCCCTGACCGTTCTGGGTGACGTCACTCGGAGCCGGGGAACCATCTTTTTGGCTTTCAGTCTGTGAAAGAGGAGGAACTGGAGACGCGGTGTTGTCTGAGCCAACAGAGGACTCGCTGCTGTGACTGCAAGGGCATGAGCTGGAAGCCTTCGACGGCCCTGGCGAGTGCCCGCTCCAGTTTCTCGGGTGGCGTTGCTCATCTGAGGATGTGGACGCCGCCGAATCCGTTTCTGGTCTCACTGTGGCTCTAGGAGCCCCCGAAGGCACCATGCTCGGCGCTGCTGAGCCCCTGGTGGTTTCGGCTTGCTTTCCCGAACCAGTCCCTCGTTTAGGTGTTCGGCACAGAGGCCCCTCTGCCGAGGTCTTGTGGGGCTTTGTCAGCCGACATTTCTCTATGTGGCAGTCAGTAAGCCTTCCCAAACTGGAAGACATCTCTTTGATGTGACTTCTGACTAGGCTCTCAATATTGCCAATCCCCACCTTGTGCAAACATTCATAGGACTGGCTGGCCGCGGAGGAGCTGCTGGGGTAGGAAGACTGTAACACTAAACAGAGCTTGGATCTGTCCGGGCCGTCCACCAGGGAAGGAGTGCTTCTGCTCAGCTCTGGCTTCAGATCCACCAGCTGCCTCCTGCCGTCGCTGCCCTTCCGCTCACTCGCATGGGTTTCTTTCAGAAAAAGCCCTCTTTTGGGCAATGTGGGCTGTGTGGGAGAGTCCTCGTTATAATTACAGCAATCGCGGATGGATCTCTTGGGAGTCGCAGTTTCACAAGGAGCAGGCTGGTTTTGCTTTGCCCCGAGCTGTGGGGAGGAGCTAGGGTCTTGCTTTGCCGTCTCCAAAGGGTGTTGAGCAGCATTTGTCAGGGTGTCCCCTAAGGAAGGCATCCCAGATGTTGTTTCCGGCTGCTCTCCAGCTGCCGAAGCACTGTGTTCCTCCTGCCCACCTTTGCTCTCTTCTGAAAGAGACACTTGAGGTGAGTCCTCGTTGGCCGCCTCACAGCTGGAAGGGACAGTGTCTGTGGCCACTGTGAGCAACCCAACACTCCGGATGAGCTCCGGGAACTCCTTTTCCATCTCACTATAGCTCCAAGAGTCAAAAGGTTTGGTTTTGGTCTGGCTGGTGGTTATGTCACCCAGGCCACCAAGCAGATCCTCACTTGGACTGTAGTCGGACAGTTCAAACGCAGTAATGCCGCAGTCCAGAGACAAGTAATTCTGAGAGCATTTGATCGTTAACTGCCCAGAGTCGTCCACTTCTGTGAGAGAATCAAGCCGGCCCTGAAACACACAAGAGCAATGATTTCAATGAGTGCCACGGGGTTTACACTTTAACAACTGCATTCCACATGAAACCAGAATCAGTTTCAGTTGCTCTGAACTGACCCATAGAAGGGCACACTAACCAAATACCACACT